>NC_136264.1:110267123-110867123 GCF_964187855.1 Myxine glutinosa
CCAAACTCCGCAAGCCGTTCGCTTTGGACCAAACCATTTCATGTAAATAGAGGGGGGGGATTGTCACCGTACCCGCAAGCCGTTCGCTTTGGACCAAACCATTTCATGTAAATAGAGGGGGGGGGGGGGGGGGATTGTCACCGTACTCGCAAGCCGTTCGCTTTGGACCAAACCATTTCATGTAAATAGAGGGGGGGGATTGTCACCGTACTCGCAAGCCGTTCGCTTTGGACCAAACCATTTCATGTAAATAGAGGGGGGGGATATAATTTTAGATATATATATAGTACGGGCATGCCCTAGTATTTTCAAATGTGATATATCTCAAAGGCCCGGCAATGCCGGGTACTTCTGCTAGTATATATATATTGTTACGGTTCTGAGAGTGTAAATATAACATCATTAAAGGTTAAAGGTTTGCCCCCATAGTTACTCCACAAGCAACACGTAGGCCCTTTAGAACATTAGTTATGTCATAGTATGTGTAAGAGTAGGCCATTTCCCTAGTGACATCTGCATTGTGTAACGAAATAATAAGCTTAGGTCCCGTTCATTTTGCGGCCACCCTCCAATCTACCTCGTTGGGCAGCATCCATCCCCCCGCTCAAGTCCATTTAGATATTTTTTTTTTTAATCGCGGCATGGTCAGTCATACACCGCCTGAAATAAGAGACGGGAAAATGCCGAGATATATATACGTATTTTGTTTAAATCGCGGCATGGTCAGTCATACACCACCCGAAATAACAGACGGGAAAATGCCGAGATATATTAAAAATTCGTCCATTTGATGACAATCATCACGATGAAATATTTAATTTATACGTCGTCACAATAATGTGGAGAGAGGAGCATAGCTTCGTTCACGTGTCACCACACACGGGAAATTGCCGAGATATATATATTTTAAATTGCGGCATGGTCAGTCATACACCGCCTGAAATAACAGACGGGAAAATGCCGAGATATATTAAAAATTCGTCGCCACACACGGGAAATTGCCGAGATATATTTTCACTTTGCACAAAAATAACATCAAGTAATCGAATCAATAGGAATGTCCTGTGCCTATAACATCGGCGTTATAGGCACAGCTGCATCTAGGCATTGTGTAACATCGACGCGGCTTTTGTTTTAATTAAAACTTTTTGTACTTGTTTATTCATATTTACCTCAGCGCATTTCAACAAGGAACATTATACACGGAATCTCAGCTGGTCGCAGAGCAGCGCGCTGATTCGCTCAGAGCGATCACGTGATGTTCCAACTTTGCCGCCATAATCTCACAGTTATGCATTCGCACGTAATTCAGTTTTTTCACATTTCAGCGAGGAACATTGCCATTCACACCACATAGGTTTTTTTTCACTTTCATCTGATATTTGTGATTTATTTCAAACAAACTGTATTTCCCATCTACACAGCCATGTATTCCTATTAACGTTATGTAAAGTACATAAATTGTGTGGATTACATCATTTGTGGATGTGATCAATTGCCAGTAACCATCTATATCCCTCCCCTCCCCTTCCCTCCTCCCCCTCCCTCCCGCTCCCCCTCCCTTTCCCCCCTCCCCTCCCCCTACCCTTCCCCCCTCCCTTCCCCCTCCACCCTGCCCTCTCCCCTTCCCCTCCCCTTCCCTCCCCCCTCCCCTCCCTCCCCTTCCCCTCCCCCTCCCCTCCCCCTCCCTTTCCCCATGCTCCTCCCTTTCCCCCCTACCCCTTCCTTTCTGCCCTACACCTTCCCCACCCCCCTCCCCCTCCCCCCACCCCTCCCCCTCCCTCTCCCCCACCCCTCCCCCTACCCCTCCCTTTCCCCCATGCTCCTCCCTTTCCCCCCTACCCTTCCTTTCTGCCCCACCCATTCCCCATCCCCCTCCCCTCCCCCCTCCCCTCCCCCCTCCCCTCCCCCTCCCTTTCCCCCATGCTCCTCCCTTTCCCCCTACCCCTTCCTTTCTGCCCTACCCCTTCCCCACCCCTCCCCCTCCCCCCCTGCCCCACCCCCTCCTCCCCCTCCCCCTCCCACCCCCTTCCCCCTCCCATCCCTCCCCCTCCCCCTCCCCATCCCCCCCTCTTTTCCCCTCTCCCCCTCCCCCTCCCCCTCCCCCTCTTCTCCCCTCTCCCCTCCCCCTCCCCCTCTTCTCCCCTCCCCCCCTCTTCTCCCCTCCCCCCCGTTCCCCTCCCCTCCCCTCCCCCGCCCGGCAATGCCGGGTACTTCTGCTAGTATATATATATTGTTACGGTTCTGAGAGTGTGAATATAACATCATTAAAGGTTAAAGGTTTGCCCCCATAGTTACTCCACAAGCAACACGTAGGCCCTTTAGAACATTAGTTATGTCATAGTATGTGTAAGAGTAGGCCATTTCCCTAGTGACATCTGCGTTGTGTAATGAAATAATAAGCTTAGGTCCCGTTCATTTTGCGGCCACCCTCCAATCTACCTCGTTGGGCAGCATCCATCCCCCGCCCTGATTCGGCTAATCCACCTCGTTTGCCAGCAGCGTTCGCTGCCCTTGGGTTTTCGCTCGAAACCAGTCAAATGCCACGAGGTAGGCCTGGAAAGGGGGAGGAGCATGAGGACGAGGTGTGGCTGCATCAAGCAGCACGTCAGAAGGCGGTGACGGTAAGGGAAACCACCAACCAGGGCTTGGTGGGCATGGCTTAAGAGGGCGTGGTAAGGGCGCATCTACCAAGTGCTGGAAGGTTCGCTGAACAGGCTATATAAGCACGTACACAAAGCCCTTGAAAGGACTGATGCAACAGCGCTCGTATGAGGAGGACTGGCCTGTAGGACTGATGAGTGAGGGGCTTTGTGAGAGGACTGCAAGGAATCGCGCTTTGTGAAGAAAACTTGCAGAGGTTACGCGCACTGTAAAAGGACTTGGCCGATTTGCGCTCTGTGAGAGGACTCCTGCGGGAGAGGCGCTTTGCCAGTGAACTATATTGGGCGCGCATATAAAGCCCGGTTCATTTATTACGTACGCGACCGTGGTCGCAAGTAACCGCCCAGCCAGCCCTACCTTTCGCCCCGCATTTAACCCCGTAATTGTCCGATCCGCGTCAATGACCCGCGGGGAGCTTCTGCCGCCCTGACCATCTCTTCGCGGTACGAGTCGGGGACCGGAGCGAAATGCCTGGATGCCATCATCCCTGGACCATCACCCTGACCATCTGCAATCCCCATGTGAGTGTCTGAGTGGCTATATAAGCGCGTACACAAAGCCCTTGAAAGGACTGACGCAACAGCGCTCATATGAGGAGGACTGGCCTGTAGGACTGATGAGCGAGGGGCTTTGTGAGAGGACTGCAAGGAATCGCGCTTTGTGAAGAGAACTTGCAGAGGATATGCGCACTGTAAAAGGACTTGGCCGATTTGCGCTCTGTGAGAGGACTCCTGCGGGAGAGGCGCTTTGCCAGTGAACTATATTGTGCGCGCATATAAAGCCCGGTTCATTTATTACGTATGCGACCGTGGTCGCAAGTAACCGCCCAGCCAGCCCTACCTTTCGCCCCGCATTTAACCCCGTAATTGTCCGATCCGCGTCAATGACCCGCGGGGAGCTTCTGCCGCCCTGACCATCTCTTCGCGGTACGAGTCGGGGACCGGAGCGAAATGCCTGGACGCCATCATCCCTGGACCATCACCCTGACCATCTGCAATCCCCGTGTGAGTGTCTGAGTGTGAAACGGGCCCGTGTCCTGGGGTAAGTTAAGACTGTAATAAGGCTGCACTGTGTGTTCTTCTTCTCTTTCCTGTACAAATTGTAAATAAACCAATCTGTTCTTCCTGTCTTTCCTGATTTGACCGTATCAGTGTTTTCCTCCATTGGGTAAGCGTGGCACGATTCGGATCCGCTCAGATCGGGTTTAGTCCTTGTTAACGGCTCGGATCACGGTTCACTATCGCTCGGCTTTCCACCTACAACCGTGATTCGGGCGGGGTTTATTTCCTTGCTTCCTGGGTGGCGTTGGTAATTAGGTATTAGTGATGAGTCCTATGACCCTACCCAATGCTGACCGGAAGTGACATCATAGCCCCAGATCCCGTCGGCTAATCAAAGACAAGGGGACTAACCCCCCCCCCCTTGGTAAGGGGAAAGGCCGACGAGGAGATCCGCAACAATATATACAGTCACGTGAAAAAGTAAGTACACCCCATGTAGAGTTTTGACTTTTTCAACATATTTCAACATATAGCTAATTGATCTTCATTTCAACAATATTGATAGATAAAGGTGATATAATACAACAAATATCAAGAAACATTTACATTTTGTAGTCCATTGTATAATTTAAATAAACATAAATGCAAATTTCACATGTGGAAAAAGTAAGTACACCCTTGGCTCCAATAGGTGGTATTGCCCCCTTTGGCAGAAACAACCTCAAGTAGGCGTTTGCTATAACTGTCTACCAGTCTCTGACATCGACTGGGAGAAATTTTTGCCCACTCCTCCATGCAGAATTATTACTCCCGCCAGGGAGTAATGCATTCGATCGTGTCCGTGTGTGTGTGTGTGTGTGTGTGTGTGTGTGTGTGTGTGTGTGTGTGTGTGTGTGTGTGTGTGTGTGTGTGTGTGTGTGTGTGTGTGTGTGTGTGTGTGTGTGTGTGTGTGTGTGTGAACAAGATATCTGGAAAGGTTCTGAACGGATTTGGATGAAAGTTGGTGGGATGTTTGCCCTTGGGATAAGGAAGAATTGATTAGTTTTTGGTGAAGCTCAGGATATTATTCCAGATCCAGGAATTTTTTGAAGGATTGTTTACCATTGGAAGATAGGACTTGTTTGTTCTTTAACATTATCTTCTATATATTCGATATATCATCTATATCATCCTTTCTTTAACATTGTGATATGAAAATAGTTTTCATATTTGTTGTAAATGTAGTTTAAACTCGTGGTTATGCGTTTGAGCGGTGTATTTTGTTAGCAGCGTCGTCTTCAAGGTTCTTTTTTTCTAATGAAGACATATTCTGTCATTTTAAAACCACCAAAGTGTGTAATCGGTTTCCCCCTTTCATAAAATGTATCGTTTGATACGTATAATGCTTTAAAAGTTTTTTTTGTTTGTTTTTGTTTTTTTTACCTCAGAAGAGATATCAACATTTACCTCAGCGAATGTTAATCGCGGTGTCAGTATTTCATGAACTTATAACGACTTAGGTGAGTTATAACTGCGACCAGCATGTGCACGGGATTCTTCCCAGAAGAATGAGTGGTCGCATTAGCTTGTACGACTTAAAATGAGCGAGTTTTGTTTTCACGTTTGGGCCAGTTTTACATGTTGTATCCCCAAGGAATGAAACGAACGTTTTCCTGGCTTACAATTTTATTGGCGCTGAGGAAGCGCCTCTAGCGATTGACTTCCAGCCAGTGTAACGCTAATTCCTGTCACAGGAATTCTGAGATCATATAAGTGGGCGTGGCAGTTCCTGATTGGTTCGTGTTGGGGAACGCCTTCTCGCTGCCGACGTGACGTAAATTCGCGCACGCGCACTGGTGATTGGCGCTGAGGAAGCGCCTCTAGCGAATGACTTCCAGCCAGTGTAACGCTAATTCCTGTCACAGGAATTCTGAGATCATATAAGTGGGCGTGGCAGTTCCTGATTGGTTCGTGTTGGGGAACGCCTTCTCGCTGCCGACGTGACGTAAATTCGCGCACGCGCACTGGTGAAGCTTACTCGATCTTACTCGATCCCATATTACATGTACTTTCATTGCATACAAATTATACTTCCTCCTAGAAATTCCATGCCCGAACCTCAGCGCAATCCAAGAGGATTCACTTGTTTGAAGTCACACATGCCTCAAAATACACTCACTTATATAGAATTGAACGCTGAATCCGAAAATGTAAGTGAAATTGCCTTGTTTTTTTTTTAACATTATCTTCTATATATTCTAAATATATATCTGTGCAGTGTCTGTCTTGTGTTGTCTTGTCTTGTCACTGAACTACTCCCTCAAACTTTTGTGAAATCGTACTATTCCAACTTGACCCACGGCGGGAGTATGCGCTCTACTGAGTGGCGGTCTCGTTTCAGCTGTGCGATGTTTGAGGGGTTTCTTGCATGCACAGCTCGTGTCAAATCCCCTCACAACATCTCGATGGGATTTAGATCCGGGCTTTGACTTGGCCATTCCAGAACCCTCCATTTCTTTCTTTTCAGCCATTCCTTGGTGGATTTACATGTATGTATGTTTAAGGTTTACGTATGTTTAAGGTCATTGTCATGTTGCAAGGTCCACCTTCGGTTGAGCTTCAACTTTCCGATAGATGGCCTCGCATTATCCTCAAGCACCCTCTGGTACAATGAAGAATTCATAGTGGATTCTATGACGGTGAGCTGCCCAGGCCCTGATGCAGCAAAGCTGCCCCAAACCATAATATTTCCACCACCATGCTTTACAGTTGGTATCAGGTTCTTGTAGTCAAATGCTGTCTTTGGTTTTTGCCAAACATGTCTTCTGGTACTGTGGCCAAATAGCTCCACCTTTGACTCATCTGTCCAGAGCACATTGTTCCAGAAGTGCTGGTCTTTGCCTTGGTGTTCATTGGCAAACTTTAGTCTTGCCCTGATGTTCTTTCTGGACAGCAAAGGTTTCCTCCTGGCACACCTCCCATGTAGATCAAATTTGTGCAGCCTCTTTCTAATGGTAGACTCGTGCACTTTGACATCAACAGTGGCAAGAACTACCTGTAGGTCCTGTGATGACATTCTGGCGTTCTTCGAGACTTATTTCAGCATCTTGCAGTCTGCTCTCAGGCTGAATTTGCTGGGGCGGCCTGGCCTGAACAAGTTGGCAGTTGTTTGGAATCTTCTCCACTTGTAGATTATCTTCCGGACAGTCGAATGATTGATTTCAAATTGTTTGGAGATCTTTTTAAATCCCTTCCCAGACTCGTAGGCATCTATAACCTTCTTTCTGAAGGCCTCAGAGAGCTCTTTTGATCTAGGCATGGTGACGCCGCACACTTCAACAACAAAGAGCAAACCAAACTAAATGTCTGAGGTTTAAATAAGACAGGTTCCTCCAAGATCCTCTCTAACGATGTTCTAATTATTTGCACCTGAGCTGGTGCACCTGATTATAATTTTAGGTAATTGAAGTATTGATAAATGTCGGGGTGTACTTACTTTTTCCACATGCGAAATTTGCATTTATGTTTATTTAAATTATACAATGGACTACAAAATGTAAATGTTTCATGATATTTGTTATATTATATCACCTTTATCTATCAATATTGTTGAAATGAAGATCAAATAGCTGTATGTTGAAATATGTTGAAAAAGTCAAAACTTTACATGGGGTGTACTTAATTTTTCACGTGACTGTATATTGTTACGTTTGTGGGGGTAGGTAATGAAATACCTTAGTCCAAGTAGAATTGTATAGGGAAGCATGATCCGTATGCCGTGGAGACACCTTGATGTAACCAAGCAGGCCCGGATGTTGCGTAAGTGTATATTTGTCCTAATGCAAGGGGTGGAGCTATGCTAAGTAGTTAGGGTATACGGGTAGATGCCCTGTGTGTCGTCGCCTCTGTATTTTTTTTTCCCGTAATCGCCGACCGGATCCGAACACTACCACTAATGCCACCCAGCCGAGTCATCTCAAGGGGTATCAAGAAAGGCCGTGAGGCCCCACCCCGAGAGGAACGATTGGTCAGTATGGCCATAGACTGATGCGACGGCGCTCGGTAATTGGAGCGCAGGTGACGTCAGAAAATAACATTCTTGCGCCAGGAACAAAAAGGACACGTCCCGCCATTTTCTCTCTCTTGGTTTGGGGTTTCATAACAAGCAGTCGCACGTCCCTGTCGCTCTCTTGGTTCCGACATTCAGTACGGACAGTTGCATTTATTATTTGCTCTCTCTTGATTCCGACATTCATAACACTTCTCTCTTCTGCACTGGCTTTGTGATGGCTGTGCTTCGTGCTGGGTGAGAAACAGCGGAGCTTTGTGGAGCGTGGAACGGTGGAGGAGAGATTTTTGGCTGCCTTACGCAGGCTTATGGCTCTGGCGCATTTTCGCGCCATTGTGCGTTTCCCGTGCAGAGACTCGGGGACCCGTTCGACAACTGCCAAAGTTTGAGGGATGCTCAAGGAGACCAGAGCTGAGTATCAGCTAAGACTACACACCACATTTTTACTTTCATTTATTTCTCCCTGTGTCTGTATTTGAGTTCACAGGGAGAGTCCCTCGGTTAGGAATTTTAGTTTACTGTACATTCATTTCTGTTGTCCTGGCATTTATTTTATTAAACCATTATTTGTTGCATTTTAATTGTTGTATTGTTGCTTTGCCGGTTATGTACGTTTATTTGTTGTGGGGATTGGATAACCCCCGTGCCGTGTCCATCCGTACAGGTAAGACCTCGCTGCCCTGCACTACCCTCGCGCTTGCAAGAGATAACACCGCCATAGTTTGGGTATATGCCTTGGAGTTAAAGCTCGGTTGGCCATCCGCCACCCAGGGGTCTTAACCCCAGGGACACAACAATATATATATATATATATATATATATATATATATATATATATATATATATATATATAAGTTCAAAACACACCTGGTCACAAATGTGCCGCACTGACCGGGTCCTCAGTCGAGGTCCCCAGCATCATCCCGTTTCGGCCCTTCAACCTCGATACGGTCAGCTAACGTGGGCCAGCAGGGGCACATACACATCCACATGCAGCAACTACACCTGGATGCGTACATACCCCCACCCCCAGCCAGTGCGAACGCAGACGACAACAACAACAACAACACCTTCGCATCCAGAATCCACAGCACCAAAAAACACGGTGGAACACTCAAACACCCACATTTATACCCTTCACCACTCACCAACAAAACACACCAGATCATCCATACACACACATACACACCCATACACACACATACACACACACACACACACACAACACCAACCAACCAACCACCTACCCTTACAACATACAGCACTCAACATACAAAAACACACACTCATGCAAAAATTAATTCATGCAAAAAACACACACCCTCACCCACTCACTCATATACACAAAATAAGAAATAATAATAGTAACAAAAAATATATACATATATATAAAAAAAATAATTTAAAAAAAACCACACACAACCAACCTACACCATTAGACGTGCCTCCATAAACTTCCTACATATCCAAAATGAGCCTTTCAAGGCAACCTGGGCCACCTTGTCACACATCATCCTCCTTCTTTCTGTCCCACACACTCCCAGCCTAGCAAGAAATGCAGAAAAGGAATTGCCAATATACCCTCTGCACACCACCTCAAATGGCTGACACGAAACTCGCCAACCCTTCTCCCGGCACTCTGCCTCCAGCTCACTGTACTTTCCTCTCTTCCTCTCGTGCACCTCCTCCATATTCTCTTCCCAAGGTACCAACAATTCCCCTAAGATGACCTGTCTTGTTGCACCTGACCAAATGACAATGTCAGGCCGCAACCTTGTCACACAGATCTCCTATGGGAATACCAATTTTGGCTTTAGGTCTGCCATCCCCTGCCAATCAAAAGCATCTGACAGCCCTCTTGCTTTCCACCTCCTCCTCTTTCCATGTCTTACCACTTGGCCCTCTTTGACAAACCACACCTCTCCCCCATGAGTCTCCTTCTCCACTCTTCTTTCTCTCGACCTCAGCACCTCTTGTTGCACCATCTGCACCACCACCGACAGCACCTGATCATGTCGCCACCTGTATTGTCCTGCTGCCAATGCGACTGAACATGCACTCAGTGCATGCTGCACCGTTCCCACACCTCCACACAAATAACATCTCTCCTCCTGCAACAACCCCCACAATGTCAAGTTTACTGGTGACGGAAGCACATCATACGTTGCCCGCAACAGGAAATTCAACAATATTGGATCCATCCTCCAAATCTCTTGCCACTTCAACATCCTCACCTGCACACCTTCCCACTTAGTCCAAGCACCTTGCTGTGCCTGACCGACTGCTTTCACATATCGCCCCTCCTCTTCCTTTCTTCTCACCTCCCTCTCAACCATCTTCCTCCTCTCTTTCACACATGCCTTTCCCCATCGCTCATGCTTCATCCACCCCAAGCCATGCTTCCCATGCTGTACCATCCCCATGACCTCCTCCTCTTGCAACCGCTCCTCCATCTCGTCCACCTCTGCTCTTGCATTCCACTTCTGACTTCCCTTCTTCTCTGGGAGACCATTCTTTACCACTGCATCACTTGAATCCTGCAACATCATGAAATCCCGCACCCTCACCACCTTAAACTCCTCGGTTAATGATGTCAAGGGAAACTGGAGTTTGCCACCATGATCATAAAAGGCAATGTTCGTCAAACAGCGTGGCACTCCCAACCACCTCCTCACAAACCCACTCACCACAACCTCCATCCTCTCCACATGCCCAATTGCAATATCATACATCATCAATGGCCACAATACTCGTGGCATCAATCCAAACTTCAAACACCATACCTTCAACTTACCTGGCAAACCACATCCATCAACCCTCTTCAAACCTCTCAAAAGCTTGTTTCTGACCTCCTCCACTCTTCCCACATCATTCAACTCCACTGTATACCATCTTCCCAAACTCTTCACAGGGGCCTCTACCAATGATGGAACCACCTCCCATCCCAGCTCAAACCTGTGCATGTTATCCACCTCTCCTCGTCTCACTACCACACTCCTCGACTTTCTTGCTTTAAACCCATTCTTGCCCACCGCATCAACCTTTCCAGTCGGCCCAGTACCTCTACTGCTGCATCAGCGGACTGTTGGACAACTTTTTTGTATACTGAATCGAGGCTCGTGAAAGAGCTAACATTTATTTCACAAACAAATCAACCAGACAAACAAAATATACAAAAAGAGGGAGCAGAAGACAAGATGGGGAGAGAAGGGGAAGCACACAACCACAACATTTGTCAGGTCATCCATGAAAGCAAACATTGCTGGCAACCTCTGACCAGGGGCTAGCTCCACTTCTTTCCCATGTCCACTCACTGCACGTATCAACAACTCCATAACCAGCACAAAGAAAATAGGGGAGATGGTACATCCCATCGGGATCCCCACTGCCAACTTCTGCCACTCTGTTACATAGGACTGTGTCGCAAACTGCATCCAAAACTGATCATAATATGCCATCAAAAAATCCCTAAATCTCCGTGGCACCCAAAAGAAATCCATGGCATACCTGATCAAGGCATGCGGTTCTGACCCATATGCAGTCTCCAAATCCAGCCATACCACCGCCACATCCTTCCTTTGCCTCTTTGCCTCCTGTAACACTTGCCAGACCATTGCCGAGTGTCCAATGCATCCTGGTGATCCTGGTATTCCTGCCTCTGCACAGAACCATCCACAAAACCCTTCCCTCTGATGAAGCCTGAGAGCCGTGCCGCAAAGACACTCATCAACATCTCCCCATCTACATCGAGCAATGATATTGGTCTGAACTGCTCCAGTGTCACAGCCTCCTCTTGCTTTGGAATGTAAACTCCTTCCGCCCTAGTGCATTGACTGGGCACCACTCCTTGCCTCCATACCACCTTCAGAGTCTTCCACAGATACTGCCTGATGCCTTCACAACTCTTAAACCTTGTATGGTACTCCACTTGGTCCTGGAGCCGATGCCGCCCGTGCCTTCCTCAAAACTGCCTCAATCTCAGACATCTTTGGCTCTGACAAATCAAATGGAACACCTGGCTCTGTCGGTCTCACCAATCCTTCGATGTCTTCCACCACTTCGTTCCTCCTTTTGTCTGCATATGTGACACGCAGGTGACCTTCCAACTCTTCCTTTGGTACCTTCAGTACACCACCTCGAGACGGCTCCAACAGATCCTTCATAAACTGAAAAGGCTTCTCAACGAACCTCTTTCTCTTCCTCTGCCTCTCCTTTCTTCGCCTCTTCATCCTTTCATCCCATACGTCCATACTTTTATCACCTATGGAGAATATTATATATATATATATATATATTGTTATGAATTTGGGGGTAGTGATATATAGATTCAGGTAGATCTGCATATGTAGGTGCTCCAATGATCGTGGGTAGAAAGAACTACTTCAATGTACATAAGTCAGGGACCTGTTTAGCCTGAATGTCGGATTAAGTGTATATTTGTCCGATTATGTGGAATGGGGCGTGTTAACTAGAGTAGGGATTACGGACGAAGAGCTGGGTTCTCCGTGTGAGCGACAAGCGTACAAGGGCGGCTTGCCGCTGGAGCGTGACAAGGCAGGGGCGAGCGAGACGTCCGGTGAGGCCCGGCAGTGCGCAAACGAGGAGTACTGAGGCCTACTTCCCGCCAACGACCGGGCGGTTCCTGCCAACGCACCGGACGAGCCAACGAGACCTCGAGTGGTTGAGTTAAGCCCACATACACACACACGACGCTTTAATTTTCATTTAAATTCTCCCCTCGTGTGTGTTATAAGTCTGGTGTGAGGGATCCCAATTTAGGACATTTATGTGAGCGTCGCGTTTTCCTTGTTCTCGGGTTCCGTTAAATAAACCAGGTTTTTTTTGTACATTTTAAATCCGCCTCGATTTGAGTTGATTTGCAGGATGAAAGACGCCTGTGCGGGCCCGTACAGGTGAGTCGGTATTCTTCTTCTTCCTCGCGTATCATCCGCCATCAATTTGAGTTGAACGCCTCCATTAACGCTTGTTTCCATCCGTGGCTTACTCTCGGTCTTAACTGAGAGCAGTCACGTGACAATATATATGTATATATATATATATACATATATATATATATATATATATATATATATTCGTTGTAGTTGTTGTTGGTGTTGTTCATGTTGTTGTCTCTCAAACAAGCTCGCGGCACGGAGACAGCTGATCGATCTCCCATGAGCGACCCGGAGATCCCCCACATCTAGGATGGTGTAACCCTGCATCACAATGTCAACGGGATTGGGGAGAGAGAGACAGAGACAGACACAAGAGGGAAAGGGCTGGTCTATCGTGCCCTAGAGCTCCCATCGTCCATCAGCACTCACTCTTACCGTGACCACGCTGCCCTGATGAATCCGGGCAGCAGGGAAGAATGGGGAGAATTTGGGCATCGACTTGCGTTGGGGGGGTGGGGGGGGGGTACAACCACCATGAAGAGGCATCCTCGATAGTTGTTTTTCGTTGTAGTTGTGGGTCATGAAGGCGGCACTTTTTTCTCTTGGTGGCTGTCTGGTAAAAACTATCGAGGTAGTACTGATTTTAATGTTTTCTTTTATTCTCTTGCCTAATTTGATGAGGTTTTTGTGTTTAATATGTGCTTGATGTTTATTGTTTTGTCGAATATATCTGTGATATTTTCTTGGTTTTATGCTCATTTTATTTTAATTTGATTCTAATATTTAATGTTGATGTTTTTTTTTTTGTTTTTTTACTTATTCGTAAATATTTGTAAATCGTCTGTTTTTTATTCAGCCAATGGCTGTGAACGTCTTTTTAATGAAATAAAGCGTGTTATTATTATTATTATTATTATTATTATACCCACGGCAGAAGAGAGGGTATTGCATTTGGGTCCGTTTGTTTGTTTTTGTTTGTTTGTCCGCACATAACATGCCTACGTAGACCATAACGTTTACACATATTTTTTTCAACTGAGTACCTCTGAAGTATGTACACTAAGAAAATGTGACTACGTCCATAAAGTATGTACTGTACAATTGTAATGTGAGTACGTCCATAAAGTATGTAACATAAATCTGCATCAAACAAGTCCTGGTGAGGGTTTGCAATCTTTGATTTCTCTTTCTCGTTATTATTGCTTGTTGGTGGACGTTAAAGACACTATTGTGTCTGTGTCTAAGAGGTGAGTTATTCCTGGCACCTTGGCTAAATTCCAACTTCCTGCCACAATTCATCTTTGGGCCTGATGGTTCCAGAAAGTCTCCAAGCCGAAGCGTTCCCTCTAGCCAAGCCAAAGAAGGTGCGAATAATGGGCGCTCGAAGAAGAAGAAGAAGACAATCCCATTTGTCCAAATTGTAGACTCATTGAATGATGTGATCCAGGATAAAGTCAACACTTTTATCGTGAGAGTTGAGCAATCATTCCAAGCGGTCTTTAATAAATCAAATTGTTGTTCTGGAAATGGGACTGGCAGGATGGCCTAGACATATGTACACTCACCTCCAGGCTGTCTAGCCTGGGTTTGAATCCCATCTCAACTATAAATTGTTGTCCCGGTGTTTCACAGGCAGAGTGATTCACGTGTGCCATCCCTTGGATGGACGTTACTGCGTGTCCCATCTGCTGGCATTAGTTGGTGGACGCTAAAGCTCCCATCGTGCCCTTACTGAAGGGTGGGCAAGCTATCGCTGGCACCATGGCCAAGTTACAAATTCCTGTCTGAATGATTTGGCCAAGCGCCAGGCTGGCCAGCCGGTTCGTGAAAGACTTGGCCTAACCTAGGCCAACTCCACAAGAACGTGGGAATGATTTTAGCCATCATAGAAGAATCGTTCAGGAAATCAAAACAATACCAATGGAATTCTTCACACTGCATACGTAACACAGCAGAAACGTTTATTTTCAGATGCTTTTGTGGAAAGTTCAGGAATGGACGGTATAAATAACATCGTGCACAAAGTAAAACATCAGAGGCACGTGTTGCACGGAGTAGAAAAGGCAAAATAAATAAATATTAATTTAAAATATGCATTAAATAGTTTGTTTATCATTACGATTGACTTCTTTTTTTTTAAGCGACGTCCGTCGTCACCGAGATGTTCCAGGCAGGTCGAACTCCTCTCAAATAAGATACCGTGGGTAGGTCACGCAGAGCGACGGCTTTACGTCAACACGTGATGTGTTGAGAAGCGATCCGCAAGGAAACCGTTTTGCATCTCGCCATGTTCCTTCATGCCCGATACTGTCAGTGGCATCATGATGCGACTTGTCCTTCATGGATGTAACGCTGAAGAGGGGGAAACAAGTGGTTGACAGAATTAGTCATGGCATCCATTTTTCAAAATCACCGCAGAGGCTTTTTGCAAGTACTAGTAGCGGTTCGTTGGCAAAATACCTTTGGCTTCATCAGTTCATTACATGCATAGTTTCTAAAATGTGGACTCGAATAATTAGGCCTACTATGTAGTCTTCTTCTTCTTCAAAAGCCTACTAGGTAGTCTTCTTCTTCTTTAAAAAAATATGTGGAGTGGGATGTGTCAACTTACCACAACAACGGTCCTCATATTACATGTTGGACTTGCTTCCATTTCTCCCTCGCTAAGACGAAGTCGATTTCATCTTCTCTGGAATCCGAGCGCCTGTGGAGAGGGAGACAAGACGCGTCAAGATGGCGGAATTCCCTTGAGTTTCGTGAACATTGAGGCGAGTTTGCCGCCACAACTATTGACCTTAAACGAGTGTAGAGTAAAAAGAGGAGGAATGAGAGGACGTCAAGATTTAACGTACCTGCGCCCGATGAAAATGACGAGGCACGAAACGAGGAGGGACGCGCAGGACACGGCTAACGCCGCCACAGACATCACCACCGGGTCGGGCATTCCGTTGTCGGGATCCGTGGAGGTGAGTAGGAGGCGTTCGTCACAACGCAATCCTTTAAAACCGGGTTGGCACCGGCACGACAGGATGGGCTCGTCGATGGTCAATAAGATCATGACGCACTCGCCATTGTGGCAAAACGCTCGCTTCTCCGAAGGACACGCCATTTCGTTGTATCCGACTTTGGAGATGTGCATCGCCCGAGGTTCGGGCACCTGGCTCGGCTTCACCTCGGTGCTCTCGTTATACCCACGAGGGCTTCCTTCGCAACCTGCAAGAGGAGGTGGGGTGGAGAGAAGAATGAATTAATGAATGAATTAAGGTCTTGCATCTCCATAACACCACATGTGCTCTAAATCCGCCATCTCCCAACACGTCCTGCTTACCCGTCATCACTATCGTCACCGCAAGGCAAATCGTGAGGAACTTCATGCTCACGTCGCTCTCGTTTCAACTCACACTCCGACTGAGTAGCCGCTCTTTCCCATCCCCTGTTATAAGCGTCCGCGGGAGGGGCTTCATCATGGCGTAAATCCGTGACTAAGTTCCGGTCATTTCATGAGTCTCAAACAGTGGTATTTCGTACCTCCGTCAGGCACGCACACGTTTCTCGGTCGATCGAGCGATATTCCATCGTTTCCTTCATTTTGATCCATGTATTTTTTTATTTTTTTTCCCCCTTTGCTCTCCCGTCCATTGACGTCGTTATGAGCGTCTCCGGAGTCGGACTTGCGCTCACGTTCACCGCGAAACAAATGTGTTTCCACACATCCTTAAATATCGCCCGCAAGTTGCATTTATCAACGGAATTTCGCAATTCCCGACGCAGATGTTCATTTTGGTTCGTTTCCGATAAACAAAAAGAACAGTAGTTCGAAAAACGACACATTTCGCTGGGATTCTCCGACAGGAGTTTTAAAAAATGAGCGAAAGTTCTATTTCTCTGTAGTTCCGAAAAGTTTTCCTAATAAGGACAACATCGAGGAACTGACCCGGCTCTGAACTAACACGGGATGTTTAGAAAGTGTTTCTTTGAACAATGTGGTTGTAATATTGTTGCTTCACTAAGTTATCGCTTGCAATTTCATTATGCACGAGGGGTGGATGTCGCCGAACTATTGCATTGGGACGAATTGATGATAAATATTCCATTTTCATTGGTCCTCACGGCCTTGGAGCATACCTGCCTGCTGTACTGCTTGAGCATTAGCTTACCTTTCACCAAGCCCTGATGTGCTTGGACCAGGGTGGGGGTTGTTACTTGCAAAATGGAAGATTTTTCAAGTATATTGGTCGGTTGCGTTTGTGGTTCTGTCTGTCTGTTTGTCACCGGCCTACAGGTCACAATTCTAAACCGATCGTCACGAAACTTCACCAAATGGTAGAGTTGGTCATAAGCAAGAAGCCTATTGTTTTTGGGGGTCAAAAGGTCAACATAGGCCAAAGGTCACCAACTTTGCCAAATTTTTTAAATCCTCAATTTTCATCCGATTGACTGGAAATTTGAAGAGCATTTGCATATCTGGTCACTGAATTCAACCACAAATTATATTTTAGGTGAACATGGGCCAAAAGGTCAACATAGGCCGAATTTCTAAAATCCTCAATTTTCATCTGATTGACTGGAAATTTGAAGACCATTTGCATATCTGGTCACTGAATTCATCCACAAATTATATTTTAGGTGAACATAGGCCAAAAGGTCGACAGGCCAAATTTCTAAAATCATCAATTTTCATCCGATTGACTTGAAATTCTAAGAGGATTTGCATATATGGTCACTGAATTCAACCACCAGCTATTTTTGAGGTCAACATAGGCCAAAAGGTCAACATAGGCCAAGTTTTTAAAATCTTCAATTTTCATCTGATTGACTTGAAAATTGAACAGCATTTGCACATTGAGTCACTAAATAGGAAAACTAACTATTTTTGAGGTCAAAGGGTCAAAGGTCAACTCAAGCCCAACCTTCCAAAATCATCATTTTTCATCTGAAAAATCGCCACTTTTCTTCCTATTGACCCGAGCTTTGATCAAGATTGTCAATTTTAATCTTGTTGAAATGGACAATTTGCTGTATCAATGGAATTTTTTTCTTGGTGGGGGGGGGGGGGGTTGGGCGGGGGCGGATTTTGCAAGTATCGTGTAACGCATGACGTCTTCTTGTTTATACATTCGTTATTATTATTGCCAAATGATGGCACTATTATGACTTGCAAAATCGAAGATTTTTCAAGTACTCGTATGTTGGTCGGTCGACTTTGGTATTCTGTCTGTTTATCAATTGCCTTCGGGTCAAATTCTAAACTGATCGTCATGAAACTTTACCAAGTTGTAGAGGTAGTCACGACTGAGAAGCCTATTGATTTAGAGGTCAAAGGTAATCTGGAAGTCAAGTTTTTTTTTTTTTTTTTTTTTTTTTAATACAAGATCGAGGCTCGTGAAAGAGCGAACATTAATCACAAAGAAAGACAAACAGACACACAAAACAAATAACATCGGGAGCGGTAGACAAGATGGGGAGAGAGGGGGAAGGACACAAACACAACATTTGAGAGCAGGGACCGAGAGACATGGAGACATCGAGAGAACTGTGGGAGGGAGAGGGCTTTGGGGAGGAGGCATGGGAAGGGGGGGGGGGGGGTGGGAGAGGTATAAAACATATGAACACTGCCAAGACTTCCAGGAAAGAAGTTGGAATTTCAAACAAGGTGGATCTGGGGTGAATTAGTGGGGGTAGAAAAGATCAAGGTTTTGGATGGGGGAAGATAAGAGATGGTGGTGAACAGCTGTTTTGAAGACCTGGAGGGAGGAGTGTGATTGAAGTGAGTGTGGGAGTTTGTTCCAGAGGCGGGAGAAAAGAGGAATGAAAGAGTGAAGGTGAGCAGAGAGCCGAGATTTCGGCAGTTTAACCATCAGAGGGTGGCTGGCAGATCTTGTGCGACCTGTAGGAATATTTGGGGGACAGAGCACAGAGAGAGCTGGGGGAGCAAGGCCGGAGAGGAGTCGGTAGAAGACAGAAAGACCACCTACCTGCCTGCGGTGAGTGAGTGAAAGGCCCTCAGAGATAGCTTCATCGCGGGAGATTCCAATGATTCTGAAAGCTTTGGATTCAACAGCGTGAAGCCGAGCCAGGTGTGAGGCAGGAGCACCAGCCCATAGGGGAGAACAGTATTCCATTGAGCTGCGGATGAAAGCCTTGTATGTGGTGAGGAGCTCAGGTGTGCCTAGGAAGGACTTCGCACGACGGAGGATGCCCAGTCGGCGACTGGCTTTGGAGGCCAGCTTGGAAATGTGGTTTTCCCAAGAAAGATCATGGCAGATGGTGAGACCCAAAAGCTTGAGCGACAGAACTTCTTGGAGAGGATTGTTGAGAAAGTAGATGGGAGGGTTGTCCAGTCGATCTTTTCGGAGAGACATAGTAAGAGTGTGAGATTTGTCAGGATTGAAAGACATGTTCCACATGTTTGACCAGTCTGTGATTTTGTCCAGGTCTTCAGAGAGTGAGGAGGCTGCAGACTGCCGATCTGAGGGAAGAGGAATGGAGCGGCAGAGAGTGGAGTCATCAGCAAAGAGATACAGAGGATTTTCCAGATAGTCGGAGAGATCATTGATAAAGACCAGAAAAAGCACAGGGCCCAGCACACTGCCTTGGGGAACTCCAGCCTGAACGGGAAGGGGAGATGAGAGAAATCCATTCAAGGCCACACGTTGACTACGACCAGAGAGGAAGTCCGCAAGCCATGCATGGAGATTTCCATGGATACCATAGGAGGAGAGTTTGGTGAGCAGAGCTGGGTGCCAGACCGTATCGAAGGCACGTGATATGTCAAGGGAGACAGCTCTGATTTCCTGTTTGGCATTGAGGACCTCCATCCATTGTTGAGACAGCAGAAGCAGCATATCCAGAGTAGAGTGACCTGGTCTGAAACCAAATTGATGATCAGAGATCAAGCCATTGGAGGAGAGGAAAGATTTCATATCCGAAGCAATGATGGATTCCATGACTTTGCTGATAATTGGGAGCAGGCTGATTGGTCTGTAGTTGCAAGGATCTGTTTTTGCACCTTTTTTGTGTAAAGCGGTAATGTTTGCTGATTTCCAGGATGCTGGCAGATGACCTTGAGCAAAGGATAGGGTGAAAAGAACAGAGAGAGGGTGAGATAGAGCGGCAGAGCAGGATTTTAGGACCCGTGGGCTGATGCCATCTGGTCCAGTTGCAGAATCAGAGTCGAGGTTTGACAAAGACTCCTCCACCTTGTCAGGAGAGAAGGTCACAGAGTCCAGGAGCAGTTTGGTTCGACTGGGAAAGGTGGGAACAGAGAGAGATGGGTTTGGGACTAAGGATTTTGAGGCAAACACAGAGTTGAGGCATTCGGCTTTGTCACGTGCGATGTCAACTGTGTGGCCATTTGAGGTAAGGGAGGGGATGGAGGGGGAACAAACACCAGAAACGGATTTGACCAGATGCCACCAGGATTTGGAGGAAGGAGACAGGTTTGAGAGTTCATTCTTGAGTGAGGAGAGATAGTGCTTCCTGGCACTCCTGAGGGTAGACACACACTTGTTCCGAGCTTGGTGGAAGGAACTGAGATTTCCTTCAGTTGGATTAGCCTTCCAAGAGGCAAAGGCAAGTTGTTTCAGGGCAACTGCCTCACCACAAGATTCAGTGTACCATGGATGGGAGGAAGGGTAAGACAACTGAAGGCGAGATGGGATAAATCTGTGCATGAGAGAGATCAGTTTGCTTTGGAAGAATTCCCAGGAAGAATTGATGTCAGAGGCAGTGGAGATGGGAGACCAATCCAGACGATTGATGGCTGCTTGAAGTTTAAAAATATCGTCATTTTTCATCCGATTGACCTGAAAGCTGATCAGGATTTGTACATTGGATGTCTGAATTGGGAAAGCATCTATTTTGAGATCAAAAGATCAAAGGTCAACTCAAAGTCAAGATTCTAAAATCTATTTTCATCTGAAAAGTCATCAATTTTCATCTGATTGACACTAAATTAAACAGAAATTGCATAGCGCATCACTGAATTGGGAAAGCATCTATTTTGAGATCAAAGGTCAACTCAAGGTCAAAATTCTAAAATCTATTTTCATCTGAAAAATCATAAATTTTCAGCCAATTGCCAATTTCAGCACCCCCCCCCCCCCCCTCAATATAAATTCCTGATTATACCAGTGCCTGTGGGGCGCTAGCATTGACTTTTGGCTCCGGGTGCCACTAACCCTAACTACGCCACTGCTGGGGAGTGCATGTGGTCCACCATCAACCCCAACCTGGCAAAACTCCCAAAATCCGGAATCACTGCTCAACTCCACTCATTTGTTTCTCTTTTTTCCTACCTGTGGAATCAACTTCCACATTCTCTTCAGCCTCATTCTTCCCTCCAAGTGTTCAAGACAGCTGTCAACCACCATCTCAAATCATCCCCCATCCAACACCATCATCTTTTCTACCCTCGTCAACCCCCATTCCCCTTTCACTCCCTCCCCCCCGCCCCTCTCATGCCCCAAGCCCACCTCCTTCCAAATTTCAGACTGTTAAGCATGGGGTTGCTGTGTGGCTGTCTGAAGTTGTGTATGAGCTTTTGTGTAGGAAAATTTCTTTAAATCAATGTGACATGAACAAAAGAGAAGTACAAGCAGATAATGCGGCACCATGCAGTTCCTAGTGGAAGTCTTTTAATTGTAAGAGGATTCACTTTCCAACAATATATTACTTGTTACAATATTGCAACTAACCTTATATAACAGTCGAATGTACTACAGGATATTTGGCACAAGATTCCTGTAAGAGTGATTGAGTCATATACAGCAAGCATGGGTAAGATCGTTATGGCACAAAGACAAAGGGTGGACGCACAAATGTTAACTGGCACAATAAAATCACACTGTTCTTGTTATTTACTGAAGTCGTTTTTATGCCTCCACCGACGAAGTCGCCGGAGGCATTATGTTTTCATGTTGTCCGTCCGGCTGTCCGTCCATCCGTCCGTACGTGATAGATTTTCGTTACTGCGATAGCTTCAGAATGGCTAAAGGGTCTTAGTCAAACGTGGCACAGGTATGTATAATGAGGTAAAGATGAACTGATTAGATTTTGGGGTCACGAGATCAAAGGGCAAAGGTCAGTGGTCATGTTAGGTAAAAATAACGTTACCGCGATAACTTGTAACTTGTGAACCAGTGATGGCATTCTGACCAAATTTGGTACACTTATGTAGAATGATGTAAAGATGAACTGATTAGATTTTGGGGTCAAGAGGTGAAAGGTCAAAGGCCAAAGTCTGTAATAGTTCTATAACTTGAGAACGGCTGAAGTGATCTAATTAAAACTTAGTACAGGCATGGATAATGATGTAAACATTAAATGATTCGATATTGGGGTCAAAGGCCAAAGGTCTAATCTGTAATAGGTCTATAACTTAAGAACGGCTGAAGTGATCTAATTCAAACTTCGTACAGGTATGCATAATGTTGTATATATTAAGTGATTCGATTTTGGGGTCATAGGTCAAATGTCAAACTCTGTAATAGGTCTATAACTTGAGAATGGCTGAACTGATCCAATTCAAACTTAGTACAGGTATGTATAATGATATAAAGATTAACTTATTAGATTTTGAGGTCAAAGGTCAAATCTATAATAGGTCTGTAACTGGAGAACGGCTGAAGTGATATAATTCAAACTTGGTACAGGTATGTATAATGTTGTAAAGATTAGCTTATTAGATTTTGGGTCAAAGGCAAAGGTGAAATCTGTAATAGGTCTTAAACTTGAGAACGGCTGAAGTGATCTAATTCAAACTTCGTACAGGTATGTATAATATTGTAAAGATTAAATGATTAGATTTTGGGGTCAAAGGTCAAATCTGTAATAAGTCTATAAATTGGGAACGGCTGAAGTTATTTAATTCAAACTTGGTACAGGCATGTATATTATTGTAAAGAATGAATGAATGAATGAATGATCGTTTTAAGGCCATTTTACCCGCTAGAGCAGGGGTTAGCCTTGCGGGCCCCATGACAATCATGGTTCCCTGTTTGAGGCAATGTTTTTATGGCCGGATGCCCTTCCTGACGCCAACCCTTGGTCACGCTCTTACAATGTGCAGGGATACGGTGCACCTATTCTAAACCGGGGTACACACCGGGATCATTCATCCCAGCAAGCTGGTACTCAATTTGCCGACCTCGGAAGGATGACAGGCTGAGTCACCCCCTTGGCGTTAATTCAGCGATCGACCGGGATTCGAACCCAGGATCCTAGGATCCCAAGCCAGCACCCTAACCGCTAAGCCAACACCAGGCTATTATTATTATTGTAAAGATTAAGTGAATATATTTTGGAGTCAAAGGTCAAATCTGTAATAGGTCTATAACTTGAGAATGGCTGAAGTGATCTAATTTAAACTTGGTGCATGTATGTATAATGATGTAAAGATTAACTGATTAGATTTTGGGTTTAAGAGGTCATAGGTTAAAGGTCAAATCTGTAATAGGACTATAATTTGAGAAGGGCTAAAGGGATCAAAATCAAACTTGGTACAGTAATGTATAATGATGGGACGATGAACTGATCAAATTTTGGGGGTCCCGAGGTCAAAGGTCAGAGGTCATGCCAGTTAAAAATGTGATAACTTGTGAACAGCTGAATGGATTGAAATAAAACTTGATACAAGTATTATCATGATGTAATACTGTGGGCGTAGGCATATCACTGGACGTCGTGACGTCGAAGAGTGCCTTTCTAGCTTCACATGCATTTACAATGGCTATTACTTTAAAATAATATACATGTATGACTATTATCACTGATAATTTGTAAATTTACCCTAAAATATGAATATTACTGGAATAACCCAAACTTTTGTGCAATAAATTTTATATACACACACAAGTAATTTTTAAAAGGTTTTTTTTTAATGTAGCTAGGATGCAGGGATGATATGCCAAAACGTATGTAAACAAGGAAGGGATGGTCACCATAAATTAGAATGTGAAACCACCCTTACAACTTTCATTGAACTATTTGAAACCATGCATTGTGTTGTTAGAACCCATGGATACCACAGATTCTCCGGATGTTATGTAGACAGCTTTGGATTGTGGAAGATAAAATCTGCGACTTTTGATATGAGATAGGCAAAGAGTTCCTTCTTGTTGTCTTCAACACGAAAGAAGTCCATCCAGTTGCCTCGCAACTTACTTTGGGAAAACACCTTTTAGGAAGCCCCCATAAGATTTATCGACAGTCGTGGTCCCACACACCCTCGTTTCCCTTCCTATTACGATGCATAGTGATACAGTTTTCCTTACCTTTTGTGGAATCTTTTCAAGTTGTGAAAAATTTGAGTAGTCATGGACCTTCCTGCAGTATATTCGGGCAACAAGGACTGAGCAACCAATATTGAATTAGGCTGTCTATAAAGTAGATGAAGATTTTTCAAAATATATATTTTGAGTAGGTTAGTTTTGTAGTTCAGTTGTTTTTTTTGTTGTTTTTTTGTATACAAGATTGAGGCTCGTGTAAGAGAACATTAATCACACAAAAAACGGACACATAAAACATATAATAAAGGGAGCGGCAGACAAGATGGGGAGAGATAGGGAAGCAAACAAGTACAACAGTAGAGAACAGGGACATCGGGAGATCTGTGGGAGGGAGAGAGCTTGGGGGAGGGATGCATGGGAGGGGGGGGGGGTGGGTTGGGAGAGGTATAAAACACAGGAACACAGTTAGGACTTCCAAGAAAGAAGTCAGTATTTCAAAAAAGTGGATCTGGAGTGAATTAACAGGGGTATAAAAGATCAAGGTTTTGGATGGGGGAAGATAAGAGATGGTGGTGAACAGCTGTTTTAAAGACATGGAGGGAGGAGTGGGATTGAAGAGAGTGAGGGAGTTTGTACCAGAGGCAGAAGAAAAAAGGAATGAAAGAGTGAAGGTGAGCAGCGAGTTTTTATTTTGGCAATTTCACCAGAAGAGGGTTGCTAGCAGATCTTGTGCGACCTGTGGGAATATTTGGGGGGCAGAGCACAGATATAGCTGGGGGTGGTAGGCCGGTTAGGAGTCGGTAGAAGACAAAAAGACCACCTACCTGCCTGCGCTGGGTGAGTGAAAGCCCCTCAGAATCAGATTCATCGCGGGAGATTCCAATGATTCTGAAAGCTTTGGTTTCAACAGCGTGAAGCCGAGCTAGGTGTGAGGCAGGAGCACCAGCAGAGAGGGGAGAGCAGTAGAATCCCTTTATACAGAGAGTAACGACAACTGAGAATACGCCGCCATTTTGGGGCCAATTGTGCGGAACCACTGAACCGGCACATGCACAGTGCACTATGAGCTATGCGTGTATAATGCAATGCACCACTGCACAAACACGGGGCGGGTTAGGGAGTACGGTGAATGTTTTTATTTATTTATTTTATTGTATCGAGATGTCGGTCTATGAGTATTAGCTCCATTATGTTCCAGATTGCCTATAATGGGATATTAGTTTGTCTGAAAAAATGAGCGGTTGATGAGAAGTGACAAAATGGGTGATTTCTGAATCCTCATTATCGCGATGTTGGCAATAATAATTTGGGTTACTCACGATGCCTGGAGAGAATTTGAACATACTATGTGACAAGGTAGTCTTGTAACCTAAAATAATCTTTAACCTCTTCGATTAAGAGGATAGGAAAAGCGGGGTGGGGGGGGGGGGGCATTAAAACACACGTGTGTTTTGTCTGAAAGAAATGAATTTAATGTAAACATTATCAAACTGGAACAAATTTAATGCGTTTTCAGAGCCAATAAATTCAAACATACACACAAACATCAACACATTAAAACACACATGCACACACACGGGATAAACACACACACCCACACATACACACACACACACACACACACACACACACACACACACACACACACACACACACACACACACACACACATCCACACACATCCACACACACATCCACACACACACATCCACACACACATATCCACACACACATATCCACACACACACACACACACACACACACACACACACACACACACACACACACACACACACACACACACACACAGGCTCTCGGTCAATGCACACATACTGTAAATTAACCTTTTCAGCTTTCTTTTCATCAGTTAACCACATTCAGCAACAGATCCAGGTACAATCAGAATAAATGAAACGTAGTCCAGCTGTCAAAATTGCAATATGTGATGAATTTTTTTTTTAGCATTTATCACTACCATTTTGAAGAACGATACAAATTAGAGGTCTTGTGAGGGTTGAGACCCCAATATGAATAGCAACTTCGTGCTTTTTATCTTTACAATCATTAAAACTTTCATTGCATTATGTGGAATTTTTTGAGAACTTTTGTGTTCCCCTGAAAAAAAAAAATGGCAAGACCAAATACATATTGCAAGTAAGTGGATATGCTACATGGGCAAGCTATTTCTTAAGATGCATGCACGAATACACAATAATGCCAAACAGAGACTTCTTTTTGTCCAGCCCTGTTGAATTTACAACATAACCATTCATAAGCATTCTCTAGAAATGATTCCTAATACTAGCTGTTATCAAACTGTTGGCATATTGTGAACTGAACGTTCTTTTTCTAAATAGAAATATAGAAAATACAGTACAATGTACTGTCAAGCAAAGTATCCAATGTTTCCAAACAAAAAAATTAACGGTTTTCACTATGATACAATGACAGCTATTGACTACTTGTTGCGGGAATTACTTGTAGTCTCTATAAGGTGAAAGTTAAATAATTCACTTTACTTTCTGAACGGGACTGAACAGTAACTTGACCTAGCTCGCAAAGCTTTGAAGACGAAGCCGGCTTCCAGCCCACACGGCTCACTTTATTCTCCCATATTTTACGTCGATTGGGATCTGAAGGGAATCTGTACATCTTGAAACCCTTGTCATGTCTATTTGTGCATCCAAATGCACAACAACCCGGCATTTTCAGTGAACTAAGGCTTCCGTAGGTAGTCGAATCGATTGTACTTGCATAACACGCGAACGCGAGAAGTTAAGCGAACGCGAATTTGGCTCCAAAATGGCTCCCTGAGTCACGTGACCGTATTTTTCCGGATCGTCATGTCGTTACTCTCTGTATAAAGGGCCTCTAGAGAGCAGTATTCCATTGAGCTGCGGATGAGAGGCTTCCATGTGATGAGGAGCTCAGGTGTGCCAAGGAAAGACTTCGCACGACGGAGGATGCCCAGTTGGCGACTGGCTTTGAAGGCCAGCTTGGAAACGTGGTTTTCCCAGGAAAGATAGTGAGACCCAAAACCTTGAGTGACAGAACTTCTTGGAGAGGATTGTTGAGAAAGTAGATGGCAGGGTTGTCCAGTAGGTCTTTTCGGAGATACATAGTAACAGTGTGAGATTTGTCAGGATTGAAAGAGATGTTCCACTTGTTTGACCAGTCTGTGATTTTGCCGAGGTCTGCAGAGAGTGAGGAGGCTGCAGACTGCCGATCTGAGGGATGAGGAATGGAGCAGCAGAGTGGAGTCATCATCAAAGAGACAGAGAGGATTTTCCAGAGAAATGGAGAGATCATTGATGATGACCAGAAAAAGCACAGGGCACAGAACACTGCCTTGGAGAACTTCAGCCTGAACAGGAAGGGGAGTTCAGAGAAATCCATTCAGGGCCACACGTTGACTACAACCAGAGAGGAAGTCCGCAAGCCATGTGTGGAGATTTCCATGGATACCATCCGGGGAGAGTTTGGTGAGAAGAGCGGGGTGCCAACCATATCGAAGGCACGTGATATGTCAAGGGAGACAGCTCTGATTTCCTGTTTGGCATTGAGGACCTCCATCCATTGTTGAGACAGCAGAAGCAGCATGTCCAGAGTAGAGTGACCTAGTCTGAAACCAAATTGATGATCAGAAATCATGCTATTGGAGAAGAGGAAAGATTTGATATCAGAAGCAATTATGGATTCCATGACTTTGCTGATAATTGGGAGCAGGCAGAGCAGTC
The DNA here is from genome assembly GCF_964187855.1 of Myxine glutinosa. Taxonomy (NCBI): domain Eukaryota; kingdom Metazoa; phylum Chordata; class Myxini; order Myxiniformes; family Myxinidae; genus Myxine; species Myxine glutinosa. The sequence continues at coordinate 110,294,697 of NC_136264.1, forward strand.
TGTCGTTGCAAGGATCTGTTTTTGCACCTTTTTTGTGCAAAGCGGTAATGTTGGCTGATTTCCAAGCTGATGGTAGATTACCTTGATCAAAAGAGAGGGTGAAGAGAATTGGGATAGGGTGTGAAATAGGGGCAGAGCAGGATTTTAGGACCCGTGGGCTAATGCCATCTGGTCCAGTTGCAGAATCACAGTCGAGGTTTGACAGAAACTTCTCCACCTTGTTAGGAGAGAAGGACACAGAGTCCAGGAGCAGTTGGGTTCGACTGGGAAAGGTGGGAACAGAGAGAGATGGGTTTGGGACTAAAGATTTTGAGGCAAACACAGAGTTGAGGCATTCGGCTTTGTCACATGCGATGTCAACTGTGTAGCCATTTGAGGGAAGGGAGGGGATGGAGGGGGAACAAACACCAGAGACAGATTTGACCAGATGCCACCAGGATTGGGAGGAAGGAGACAGGCTTGAGGGTTCAGTCTTGAGAGTAGAGAGATAGTGCTTCCTGGCTATCCTGAGGGTAGACACATATTTGTTCCAATCTTGGTGGAAGGAACTGAGATTTCCTTCAGTTGGATTAGCCTTCCAAGAGGCAAAGGCAAGTTGTTTCAGGGCAACTGCCTCACCACAAGATTCAGTGTACCATGGACGGGAGGAAGGGTATGAAGGGTATGACGGGAGGAAGGGAAGGAAGGGTATGAAGACGAGATGGGAAAAATCTGTGCATGAGAGAGAGCAGTTTACTTTGGAAGAATCCCCAGGAAGAGTTGACGTCAGAGGCAATAGATATGGGAGACCAGTCCTGATGAGTGATGGCTGCTTGAAGACCATGCCAGTCGGCCTGAGTGAAATGCCAGACTTGTCGACGCTGAGGAGGCTCTCTGGGAATGATCAGATATCCACTTTAACAAGCCAGAGAGATATCCACTTGAACAAGATATCCACTTTAACAAGCCAGAGAGATATCCACTTTAACAAGCACATGATCAGAAGAACCGATTGGAGCAGAAGAAGAGCAGCAGACATTTGCAGGGAAGTTTGTCATAACCAAGTCTAGAAGAGAAGATACCCCATTGACTGAGATTTGGGTCGGGTAATTGACATGTTGCGTCAGTCCCAATGGGTCGCAGAAGTCCTTTGCTGAGATGCCATGGCTGGTGAGAGGGGTATCCACACCAAGCCAGCTGGCATGATGACAGTTGAAGTCACCACATATGAGGAAGAGAGAGTTGGGATGAGTGGATAGAAGTTGGTCCATGTTGTCAGACAGCGAAATGTAAATTGAGTCATCACTGTTTGGAGGATGATACAAAACACATATGAACAAAAGGTGGGAGCAGAGAGGAAGCCGTAGCCAGAGGTACTCCTGGGGGTGAGGTGGAGAGAGGGCAGTGCAAGGAGAGTGAGGAAGAGCGTTTTTTTCATAAAGATATCAACCCCACCACCATGATGAGGCTCAGATCTATCATAGGGGTACCTCACACCAAAAAATGGTTTTTACGGACGTCCATGGATGTTCTTTCTACGGCAGCGTTGCGATTTTTTGAGCAAAATCGTGAACACCCGAGAGAGGATTTTGCTTGACCGTGACCGATTCACAGCGGTTTATTACGGTTTAATACGGACTGCTACGGCTTCGTTGCGGATATACACGGCGGAGATACGGTGCCTCTACGTTTGCTTGTGGTTCCTTACGGTTCCCGGCCCATAATATAAAAACGGGCCCCCCCCCCCCCCGCTCTCCCCTCATTCTGCTGCTGACTTCCAAGGGGGCAAGACCTATCCAGGAGAGCCATGGACGGAGCACCCGCTGCCCAGAGAGTCCAAGGAGAGGGAGAATCCTTGCGGATGGTTAAGATGGCCTTACAGAGTCTTACGGTGGTGTTACGGCAGTTGCGGAAGTGTTGAGGAGGCGATGAGGAAGCGTTGGGGTCTAGATTTCCGTAGCACTGCCGTAAGTGTCTTACGAGAGTTTTGGTCTGGACCAAAACTCTCGTAAGAAATTACGACCCCTCCTGGATGCTTAAGGATCCATACGAATGCTCCAGGAAGCGTTGAGGATGTCCCAGGTGCCACAAGGAATGCTCCCGGTTGTGCACGATTTTTTCGCTGCAACGCCGCCGTAAACGTCGTAACGACCCCGTAAGGCCAGTGTGATGGGGGTTTAGTCCGGCAGATATGTGAAGAATTGTGGTAGAATTGTGCCTTTGATGATACAAGCATGAAACTTGGCACACAGTTAGGGCATACCCTTACAGTGAAATTTGGATGTAGGGGCATTCCAGATTTCTCCTTGGCCCAAAATGGCGGCCATTTTACAAAATGGCGGCTAAGAAGGACATATTTACCTATTATTTCAGACTTGTCATTTGTGCTGCTATTGAAACACAATGTAATGAGCATATTATAAATTGTCATGTACATGCTATGCAATACCTTCATACTGGGTTCAAAATTGGAATCTACGGTGGCCTATAAGGGGCAGAACAAATGGTTTACCATTGCAATAGACCGGACTGGTCTAGCGGTTTAATTATTTAACTTTGCATGACTATCTGATTTCTCCTGGGTGTAATTTTGGTTCAATACCTTTATATGAACAACTTTGATGTAGCTTTATGAACTTTCCTATCATAGACTAGGTGACTATAAGGAACAATGCAAGGCTAGTGAAAAGTTACGAAAGCGAATTACTATATTTATGATAATAATGTATGTATTTCTTTTTCAGATGATAACTCGACTGCACTGCACCTTCGCTCATTGACTGTAGTAGCTACCTAGATTTGGTTCCCAATTTGTATATTGATTGGATGGTGGTGGTGGATAATGCTTAATTGACAATGGCCAACAAAAATTTCAAGCTATTAGACCCCCAAAGCCCTAGTACATCTGGAACAAACATGCCTTATCTGACAGATTGGGAGAAGTGTGTGTTATGTCAGGAGGTCACCGATGAGGCCCTTGCCTGTCCAGCTGATTCCAAGCGAACCACAGGGTCCGGATACCAAACTCTTGCAGATTATCTCCTCACCTTCAGCCAGATGGGCTGCCTGCCAAAATCTCTAGAACTGTCCCGCCTGGACAATGGTGAAGGTATCCAGTCAACCTTCCAGAGCCACAAGGCTAAGTGGCATGATTCATGCAGACTGAAATACAACAAAACTGAACTGCATCGGGCACAAAAAAGAGAAACGTCTAGTGAAGAAACCGCAAGTGTCTCAAGAAAGTACACCCGTCACAGAGTACATGTAGACCACACACAGCCACAGCCTGAAAAGTGTTTCTTTTGTGACAAACCAGCGGGTACTAATTCTCTGCGAAAAGCTTCCACCTTCGACCTCGATAAACATGTCAGGACAGCTGCCCTGAAACTAGGAGATCAGGCACTTCTTGCTAAACTGAGTGCAGGTGACCTTATAGCACAAGATGCACAGTACCACGTGAAGTGTCTGGTGTCACTTTATAACAAAGCAAGGGCCACAAGCACAACACTGAATGAACAAGATGATATCAATCACGGTATAGCACTTGGAGAGCTAGTGTCCTACATCGATGATGCCCGCACAGATGCTCTTGTGACACCAGTGTTCAAGCTGGTAGACCTAGCAAGACTATACACCACCAGGCTGGAACAGCTTGGAACAGTCTTGACCAGGCGTGTCCACTCCACCAAACTCAAAGATCGAATCATGACATATTTTCCAGACCTAGAGGAGCACATGTCCGGTCGAGATATTCTGCTTGCTTTCAACCAGGATGTTGGCTCAGCCCTTCAGAAGGCATGTGATCACGACACTGACAGTGATGGAGTTTGTCTTGCTAGAGCCGCAAATATAGTTCGTAGAGACATGTTGAAAATGAACTCAACATTTAGTGGTTCATTTGAAGCCCACTGCCAAGAACATTCGGTACCTAATTCGCTTGTATCACTAGTTTCTATGATCTTGAATGGTCCTAACATCCAAGAGCAGTCAAGCCACTCGTCGGTATCAACACCTACTCTCACAATCTCACAACTCCTTATGTTCAACAGTTACTCACGCCGCAGAGAGAGTAGCAGTACTACCACGTCCACGAGGCACAGTCACAATCGGGAGACTCCCCTGCCTGTGTACCTGGGCACCCTTATCCACACAATGACTCGAAAAAGAGACCTGGTTGATACTATGTTCAACCTGGGTCTCTCGATCTCCTATGACAGGGTGCTTAGCATCTCCACGGACTTGGGGAACAGAATCTGCCGTTTCTTCCAAAATGAGGGTACAGTTTGCCCCCCTGAGCTAAAAAGTGACCTCTTCACAACTGGGGCAGTGGATAACATTGATCATAACCCCAGTTCAACAAGTGCCCACGACTCCTTCCATGGCACTGGCATTTCACTTTTCCAGCACCCAAATAGCGATAGCCGTGGAGTTCAACGGGTAAACCCAGATGACACATCAACAACAGATGCACACCTGCCACAGTCATACACCATCGTACCTCCTGTTGTTCTGGGTAAATGTGACCCACCTGTACCCAAGCTAGCGGGTCCCAACAAAAGCAACTGCCAACTCATCCCTGAAGCAATGCAGATTGAGTACAGGTAACTGATTATTGTGTTTGAACTGTGGACAGTTATATGTGTACCTAAATAACCAAGACTTGTTAACTTGTGTGGACTTGTTTGTTCTTAATTGTGTTCATTATCTTGCATTTTGACAGGTGGCTGGAGCAGATGGAGAAGACAGTGCTATCTGACACACCACTTAAGGGAGACGAGACAGTATCATGGGCTGGATACCATGCCAGCAAGCAGTCTATTCCAGAAGAACCAGAGTGTAGTGTGGCCTTAACTTCATTGCTGCCTCTCTTCTATGACCAGGCAAAATCTGTGGCAATGATTCGTCACTCCATGGATGTCATCAAGAAAGCAATCGATATTCTGAATCCAGGTCAGATCCCTGTAATCACACTTGATCAGCCACTGTACACACTTGCCAAACAGATCCAATGGAGATGGCCAGAAACACACGGAGAAGATCACTTCGTCATGGTCTTTGGTGGACTCCATATTGAGATGGCAGCATGGAAAACCCTCGGTGACCTTCTGGATAGCAGTGGGTGGACAGGCGTTCTGATGCTTGCAGGGGTTGCTACAAGTGGTACTGCTGATTCCTTCCTGAAAGTGACCCATGTGACACGCACACGACGAGCACACCAAGTCACAGCCAGTACTCTCTATCTTCTCCTGAAGGAAGCGTACAGCCAGTACACCAGTGGACTAGATGAGGGACAGGATACGATACCACTAGATGACTGGTGCGGTGAACAAGCCAATGCAAGTCCACAGTTTCAGTTCTGGTTCCTAATTATGCAGCTAGAACTGGCAGTCCTGATCTATGTGAGATCCGTCCGTGAAGGAAACTTCCAACTGTACACTGATGCTCTGACCAAGCTTGTACCATGGTTCTTCGCCTTGGGACATACAAACTATGCCAGGTGGATCCCAGTTCACTTGCGCGACATGGTGACACTTGCAACAAAGCATCCAACTGTATACGCACAGTTTCTGGCAGGAAACTTCACCATGAAGAAGACTACACGTGCATTCTCTGCCATAGCCTTAGACCAGGCACACGAGCAAAATAATGCATTGGTGAAAGGTGATGGAGGGGCTGTAGGTCTTACGGAGAATGCTGCAGCTTTGCGCCGATGGATGGTGTCTGGTCCAGAGATGGCCAAACTGATCTATAAGTTCGAGGCCACAACAGAAAAAAGAATTAGGAAAACTGAACTAAAACACCATGAACAGACAAAGCACACGCAGGTAGCCTTTGCTCGAGATGTGAGAGCACTCACCCGTGTCATAGGAGAGATGGGGAACCCATTCTGTGACGACAGCAAAGATCTCTTGGTGCTAGACAGCAGAGACCTGGCAGACCCAGCAGTCATCAACACCCTTTACCAGATCGAGAAGCTGGGAAAAGAACAGTATGACACATATGTGAACGAGAGGCTTGTACATCAGACAAAGCCTATCACTGACCCAATAAAAAGAAACAATCTCCCTCTCTTCAGCCGACCCCCAGTCAGAGAGAAGTCAAGAACAGAGTTGAAGGTGGTATCTCTGAAGAATGACTGCGTTCTGTTCTCCAGGCTGTTTATTGCATCCCAGACACGGAATGGAGATCTTGATGAATTCTTTGCACATGAAAACCAAGCTTGTCCCCCTGCATTGTCACAAATGGGCAAAATCCGGCTTGGAACCAAGTCTGATCTGGTTGGGTGCTTAGAAGATCTGATCACCTCACGGGAAAATGATGAAAAGCCCCCCTGTTGAAGTCATGATCCTGGATGGAGCAGCCATCGTGAACATGCTGGCACCTCGTAATGCGAAGACCTTCTCTGAGTATGCATCACTAGTATTCTTGCCATACATCACATCTCAGATACAAAATAAGAGCAGGGTTGATATTATCTGGGATGAATATTTCCCAGACAGTTTGAAAGCCGACACCAGGAAGACGAGGGGTAAAGGCACCAGGAGACGAGTTGAGCCATCTAGTTCCATCCCTCGAAACTGGCAGGCCTTCCTTCGCATAGACGAGAACAAGGTGGAGTTGTTTGACTTTCTAGCAACGAGGATAGCAAACATTGAGACTGACAAGCAAATCGTCACCACAAACCACAAAGAAGTTTTTTGTACACAGCCACGAGATGTTACTGGTCTTTCCCCGTGTAGTCACGAGGAGGCAGATACAAGGATACTACTCCATGTCCAAGATGCAGTCAGACAGGGCTATACCAAGGTGTCAATCCGCACAGTGGACACAGATGTTTTGATCCTTGCAGTGGCAGCAACTGGATATCTTGACATCGATGAACTCTGGGTTGCTTTTGGCACAGGGAAGAATTTCAGGCACTTGGCAGCTCACGAGATGGCTGTGGCACTGGGACCAAACAAGTGCCGAGGGTTGCCATTCTTCCACGCCTTCACTGGGTGTGACACCGTGTCCTGCTTCGGCGGAAGGGGGAAGAAAACAGCATGGGAAACATGGAAAGCCTATGATGAGGTCACCTCAGCTTTCTGCGCACTGGCTGCCACACCAACCATTTCAACTGCAAATGACAACATGGATCCACTGGAGCGTTTTGTTGTTCTGCTCTACGATCGAACAAGCAGCCAGGAACATGTTAACGATGCCCGCAAGCATCTCTTCACCCAGACTGGTAGATCAATAGAGGCTATCCCACCAACGCAAGAAGCCCTCAGACAACACATCAAGAGAGCTGCCTACCAAGCCGGCTTTTGTTGGGGCCAGATGATGATTTGCGCACCTGAGCTCCCATCGCCAAGTGAATGGGGTTGGAAACAGAGTAATAACGGCTGGGGGATATATTGGACAACCCTCACAGAGGCAACTGAGGCATGCCGACAATTGATTAGATGTGGATGCAAGAAGGGTTGCAGGAAACAGTGCAAGTGTGTTAAGGCCGCACTCCAGTGCTCAGCTCTGTGTCACTGTGCAGGGGAGTGCACACGATAGTATACAGGAGGAATAACACACCTGTTACATATACACAAACATGTGGAAGACTGTTTTGTAGACTGTTTTATAGTGAAAGTCACTTCCACAGCGTTAATGTGGCATTTTCACTTCATTTCCATTGTGTTTCTGGAGTTTGCTCAAAATAGCTCAAAAAGTAATTATTTTTGTAAAGAATAAGGACCAAATAAATGTTATGTGAGTTTGTTGACATTTAATTATGATCTTACAACCTGTTTACGTGAAAAAAACATCATAGGTGTGCTTGAGCAATAAGTAAATCTAGTTTTATAGACATCGGTACTGTGTATCTTATTATCCGTAAACGGCCATTTTTAAAATGGCCGCCATTTTGTCCCTAGGAAAAGATTTGAATGCCCCTATATCCAAAAATCTTCCTAGTAGTATGCTCTATCAGTGTTCAAAATTTCATGCTTGTATCACCAAAAGCACAATTTTTTCACATATCTGCTGGGCTAGTTATACCAGAGGAGCGAGTAACCAGGAAGAGATATTAAGGAATCAGAGACATCTTGAAGGAGAAAGTTTCTGTTAAGCAGATTACGTCTGGTTTGTCAGAAGCAACCTGTATGGAGAGATCAATCAGGTTTGAGTGAAGCCCTGGATGTTTGAGGTCCATACCGTTAAGGAAGAGGGAGGGGAGCATCGGGTGCAGGACAGGGGAGGGGCAGGATGAGATGAAAGGTTCGAGGGGATGCAGGGAGAGCTGTTGATAGTGTGTCAGAGATTGCAGTAGAGTTAGGAGAAACGGAAGGGTGAGGAGGACAAAAGGTTTGATGGTGATGGGATGACGCACAGTGTGGGGTTGTTTGAGGGGGGGCAGAGCAAAGGAGAAGGTTGGAGGAGGTGGATGTATGAGTATAGTCCATGGGCCAAACCTGAAAATTTGACCCATCGGTACCATCTCTGGTGGCAAAGCCTCCCTATGTTTTTGTAATAGTTTAGGACCTACAGATGATGAATTGAGGTGATAGCAGTGTGAAATTGGCAGCTTTCTGGTAGTTATCACCTCTCAAACATCACCCTACCGCTATAATTTGAAGCCCAAAATGTGGGGGTCGGGGAAACTAAAATGACTGTAGTTTTGCTCTGGATTGGTCAATCTTAACAGTATACCACTCATAATGTCCGTCTATGTACCCTCTATTTTAATCAAGAAGATTTATGCAAAATATTTCATTATTTAGGTCACCAGAGGTCAAAAGGTCACCAATTTTAGGGGTTGCCCAAAATTGACCATAGGGCAAGTCATGTTGCTAGAATAAAGTAACAAATCACCCAATGGTGATTTAAACACTTGGAGTGCATATTTTATAGGTCGTCAGATGATTCTAAGGGGACATTATTGAGTTTCTTTTGCAAAATTTTATTTCAGAGCAATTGATTTTGAACCATTTCTTGTAAATACCTAAAATCCAGGGTTTTGGGGGTAGGAGAAACCATAATGACTGTAGTTTTGAGTGGATTGACCAAAATTGAAAATCTAATACTCAAATTGTATGCCTATGTACGCTCTATCATAATGACACTAGATTATGCAAGTTATTTCAATATGTAGGTCATCAGAGGTCAACCAAAGGTCACAATTCTAGAGGTCGCAAAAATAGCCCAGAAGAACATGTATTTGACTAAAACACAAGTAATGAATGAGGGAATGGTGTCTCAATAGTTATAGAATGCCTATTTCTGAGGCTGTGTGAGACGATTCTGATGTTTTTATTGACTCATTTTGGTTTATAAATGTGATATTGACATAAAATCTGCTTATGATTTCCAGGGTTATAAATTAACGCATGCTCCTCTTAGTTTCGAGTTTACTCAATAGATGGCAATATTCAAGCTTTTGTTTTAAGTTTCATCTTGAGAATTTGATCATCAATGTAATCCATCTTTTCACATCTTCTAGTTGACATACGATCAAACAATGCAGGTAAGATTGTAAGGACAACTTCCTCGATCTAAGACAGGCTGCATCTTGTAACCTTACATGTCATAATATAAACAGAAAAGTGTAATTAACAGCATTAATGCAATTAATTAATTCAACATGTGTTATTCTCTGTACATTGCATGAAGAGGGAGTAATCATTATTTGTTGTGCATTCAGTTTTAAATTGGACAACTTTTCCATGTTATCAATTCCTTCTTTCATGGTGTCTTTCAAATGGTTTAATGGTTTGTTTCACCTTTAGTTTTCTTTATAACTTTCCAACAATTGTAGCCCAAGATTTAAGCTTACAATTCGTAGAAATATTGAAAAGAAATTTATAATAACCCAACACTATTTGCATTGGGTAGTAAGTTTTTGCTTTGCTTGTCACAGATTCTTCATTGAGAATGACCCAACAGTCACAACATCAAATAAACAATGGACGCTGGCCCTACCTTACCACTGAAGAGAGCTCGACGAGACCCCTCCACTGCCGTTTGTCTTCTAAACTGTGATGAAAAAGACCCTGGTGCCAAACTCACATCGCCACAGCACCTCGTGTCATGGGAAACGCTTTTGAATGCTGCAACTATTAGGAAATGTATCCCAGTCTTGGACTTAGCAAAGGACCTTCCTGCTGGGGAAATTCCCCCAATCCGGTATCATCGCCGATGTCGGAGTCTTTTTACAATGAAAAGAGACCTGGACGCAATAGTGAAAAAAGAAACTACGAAGGAAGAATCTGCTGCGGACATTTTTTCGAGGCAGCCGCGGAGAAAAAGCGTTAGTACGGGCAGAGTATATGATGCCACGTGCATATTCTGTCTGAAGGTTAAGTATCTTAAAGGACAAAATACAAGAGAACGATTAGTGCAACGTCGAGAGCTGCGCGCTGACCAAACAGTACGGGATGCCGCTTTACGAAAAAAGGACACGAGGATTCTAGCCCTCCTTGATCGAGAACTAGTGGCAGCAGAAGCTCATTACCACCGCACATGCTATCGTTTTTACACAAAGGAGGATCATGAATTGTCTCAAGGGGGTAGGCAAGACATTGGTGATCCTGAGACTAAGTATGCTAATGCATTAGAGCAGGCAGAAATTGAATTGTTTTCTTACATTCAAAATGACTTCATCCTTAACCCAGATATCATTCCAATGACACATCTAACATCCAAATTAGCTACTAGTCTTCTTGCTCATACAATCATAGAAGTGAAACCATTAACAAAGAAGTGCTTACGCAGAAAGCTAGAACAAGAGTTTGGCGAAACTCTCCGGTTTGTAAATGGTACAAACGGTAAACTTCTGGTTTATCCAGCAAGCCTGAAAACTGACCAGCTTGCAAAGGAACACTTTTCCATGAGAGAGGAATACAACATCGTCTCGTCCCAGGAGAAAGACAATGTCTTGACAAAAGCAGCCTCACAACTTCGGAAAATTGTCAGAGCACAGGAGATAAGTAAGGAGTGGCCTCCGGATACTGAAATAAAGAACTGTTGTGTTCCCGAGCCTGTTAAAGGTTTCTTCTGCACACTACTAACCGTAGATATAGGCAATAACTCAAATTCAGAGAGGGTAGAGAGACTGGCAAATTCATTTGGGCAAGACCTGGTGTATAATAGTACGAACGGCAGGGAAAAACCACCGAAGCAAGTTCTCTTACCTTTCGCGGTAAAATCATGGACAGGAAATGTCGAGTTAATTCAGACATTAAATCGTTTAGGGCACGGTGTATCATATTCAAAACTTGAGGAAATAGACACGGCTCTTAGTCTGCAAAAGTTGTCATGTGGTGAAGACACCCCACGACCATCTGACATTCATCCAGGTGTCTTTACAACATTAGCTTGGGATAACATTGATCGTCTTGAGGAAACATTGAGTGGAGGGGGGACATCACACAGGGTAAATGGCATAGCTGTTCAAAGAAAACTAATTGGGCCACTCCCGGATAGACGCACTCCCATAGTTGAGAAATCGAAGAAGGGAAGCATTACATCAGAGACAGATACAATAAAATTGTATATTGCTGGTAAGAGAGGTGGTCCACAGTTGATTTTTACTACTGAACATGATACAACAGCTGCTGTAAATAGCGCCACACTAAAAAATATAGCTTGGGTCTTGGCATGTCTCTCTGACGCTAATTCTCAGGATGTGAGCAGTTGGACCGGATTTATCATAAAAATCCGAGACAACATTGTTGTAGTTCAGGATACCATATCACACCTCCCAACAGTTAATGCACCAGCCACAGAGTTGTCGACGGTAAATGAGGTACTGAATCAATCACTCAAAATCATGGAATCCGTGGAACTATCTGAAATTGTTTGTGTGTTTGACCAGGCACTATATGCCAAAGCTTTGGAGATTGTTTGGAAGCATCAATAAAGATTTGGTTGCATAGTTCTCAGAATGGGTGTTTTTCACACATTCACATGCTTACACTGGATGTGACACTGTAAGTTCTTTCGTTGGGCGAGGCAAAACAGGACCACTGGACAAAATGCGATCAAACAGTGAATTCCAATGTGCCTTCTCCAACCTTGGAAGTGCATGGGAGATATCAGAACAAATGTTTGATACCTTGCAACATTTCACATGTCTCATGTATGCATCGTCCACAAAAACTGTACAGGTAAATCAACTCCGATACGAGGTCTTCTTTGCCAAAAGAGGGCAAATAGAGTCAAACCTTCTTCCACCTTGTAAAGATAGTCTATCAAAGCATGCCCTCCGTGCCAATTACCAGGCAGGAATTTGGAAGCGAAGCCTGGAGACAAAACCAGCAATTCCTGATCCAGAGGGAAATGGATGGGTAAAAGATGATAGCAGTTCAATTGCCATCGACTGGATGGCCGGAACTCCGGTACCTGAAGCTGTGTTGGAAATGATGGCCTGCCAGTGCAAACGAGTTTGCAAAAAGGGAGAGTGTGGCTGCATAGACAATGGGTTAAAATGTACGCCGATGTGTAAATTACAAACTTGCGAAAACACCGAAATGAGGAGGATGAACTAGAGATGACAGTTCATATTGAATCAGATTGCGATGATGATGATGATGATGATGATGAAGATTGAGAACTCAAAATACTCAGGTTACTTTCCAAGCCCTCAACATTACCTAAAGACATCTAAAATATAATTTCTGGAAGTTGATATTACTTTTTGTTCATTTTTACCACTTTGTTTTAGTAGAATAAGTTGTGCTAAAGACGATTTTGGCAGCCTCTAAAATTTGTGACCTTTTGACCTGTGGTGACCTACATATGGGCATAATTTGCATAATCTAGTGTGATTATGATAGAGGGTACATAGACATACAATTTGAGTATTAGATTTTCAATTTTGGTTTTGGAACCACACGGCACAACCATCACCAAGGAGTATTACCAAGAGGTTCTGCGTCGCCTTCGTGACGCTGTGCGACGCAAACGGCCGGACCTGTGGGCAGCGGGCAATTGGCAGCTCCATCACGATAACGCACCCGCCCATTCTTCACATTTGATACAGAGTTTCTTGGCCAAACACAACACACCTGTGCTTCGTCAGGCTCCCTACTCTCCCGACATGGCTCCGTGTGACTTCTGGCTTTTCTCCAAGCTGAAAATGCCCCTGAAAGGGACCAGATTTCAGTCCAGAGAAGACATCATGCGGAATGCGACGGACCAGCTGCGCGCCATCCCAAAAGAGGCATTCCAGCGCTGCTTCTGACAGTGGCAGAACCGTTGGGAGAAGTGTGTGGCAGCCCAAGGGGACTACTTTGAAGGAGATTAGTGTAAGTTTGTTGTATCTGGATACGAGTATTTTTTATGAACAAAGGTCGGATACTTTTTGAACACACCTCGTATGGAGACAAAAGGTCTGAGGGTGAATATCGGAAAAACGAAGGTGATGGCAAGTGGTAAAGCATGTGGTGAGGTGGAAAGAACTGGGAAGTGGTCGTGTGCTGTGTGCAGGAAGGGTGTCGGAGTTAATTCCATTCAATGTACAATGTGCGCTGAGTGGGTTCATCAAAAATGTAGTGGTTTGAGAGAGTTATTAACCAGTGTGGCAGCTACATTCAAGTGTAAGGTGTGCACAGAGGCTCTGACTGGGCCACTCATTTATCTTTTTATTCCTTAGCCACTCTAGTGTAGCTTTGGCTGTGTGCTTTGTGTCGTTGTCATGCTGAAAGTTGAACTTCCGTCCCAATTTTAGCTTTCTTGCAGAGGGCAGCCGGTTTTCCTCTATGATTGTTCTGTATTTTGCTCCATGCATTTTTCCTTCTGTCCTGACAATTTCCCCAGTCCCTGCTGATGAGAAACATCCTCATAACATGATGCTGCCACCACCATGCTTCACAGTAGAGATGGTGTTCTTTGGGTGATGTGTATTTGTTGGATTTGTGCCAAACATAACGTTTTGCCTTTAGGTCAAAACGTTCCATCTCGGTTTCGTCAGACCAAAAAACGTTTTTGCCAAATGGCTTCAGAATCTCCGGAGTGTTTTTTTTTTTTTTTGCATACCTCAAAGGGGACTCAAGGTGGGTTTTTTTTAGTAATGGCTTCCTTCTTGTACAGAGCAGACTTGTGGAGTGCTTGGGATATTGTTGTCACATGCAACCAGTGACCAGTCTTTGCCATAAAGGTCTGTAGCTCTTTTGAAGTTGCCATTGGCCTCTTGGTGGCCTCTTTGATCAGTCTCCTGCTTGCTTTCTCATTCCGTTTGGAGGGACGGCCTGATCAAGGCAGGGTCTTGGTGGTACCATACACCTTCCACTTCTTAATGATTGTCTTTAATGTGCTCCAAGGGACATTCAAGGCCTTTGAAACATTCATTGTTAAACCCATCCCCTGATATGTGCCTTTCCACAGTTTTATCCCAGAGATCTTTTGAAAGCTCCTTGATGCTCATGGTTGAGTCTTTGCTGTGAAATGCACTACCCAGCAGAGGAAACCTACAGGAAGAGCGGATTTTATTCTTAACTAATCAGAATCACTCCGATTTAACCTAGGTGCATGCCAATTAACATGGTGTGTGATTTTTAAGCTGATTGGTTACACCTGAGCAAATTTACAATTGCTATTGTAAGGGGGGTGGACACCTATCCAACCAAGATATTCTAGTTTTTTTATTTTTAATTAATTTTCTAAATTTGTACAATTCGTTTTTCACTTGGAAGTTGTGGGTTACAATGTGTAAATAAAGGCAGAAAAAGTCTGATTTAATGCATTTTAATCCCAGGCTATAAGGCAACAAAAGGTGAATATTGTTATGAATTTTGGGGTAGGGGGATATATAGATCCAGGTAGATCTGCATAGGTATTATGCTCCTGCTATTGTGATCGGGAACCTCACCTGTAATAAGTTTGTTTTGGGTGGTTTGTTCGGATTAAGGTGTATCTTCGTCCCCATTATGAGGAATGGGGCATGTTAAGTAGTTCTAGGGATTACGTGAATTCTCTTGTATGTCGTTCCCTCTGTGATCATCCATTTGTCCCGTATGGCAACACATCAATAGACATTAGTTAGCCCCATTAGCACACATTAAGAAAAACTTCCCTCTCACATTAATACTTACCGGAAGAACAGACCGGAAGCGACCGTGCATTACGCCAGCATGGCAATGAAACATAGAACAGGCAGACCGAGAGCAAAGCCCAGAAGGACTTGTGATTGGCCGGGGGACGGGCGAGTAAGAAGCAGGCCGCCGATTGGCAGAGTAGGAAGAGACGAGCTGATTGGCCACCGACCAATGGCATGAGGGAAGGAGCATGAAGCGCTCGGCCAATGGGAAGGGACGGACGCGATAGGAACATTCGAGAGGTCGAGAAACGAGGCAGGGATTGGAGAGAAAGAGGGCTGACGTCACGAGACGGCCAGTAAAACCACTCGCTCGCCGGCATTTTGCTCTATCCCTCTGCCCTCTTGTTAGAACTGTCTCTTGCGTTTGGACCTTCTCTTGCCTTCGGACTTTAGTTGAGAGATGGAGCACCGACGATTCTCCTCCCCTGCGTTCACGTACGAACGACGAGTGTACGAGCGAAGCTTGCCGTTGGAGCGCTGACGATCCTCCTTCACTGCGTTCACGCACGGGACCTCGCGAGCGATCGCGCGGGGATTCGAGGCTTGCCACGCAGCGGCATACGTTGGCCCAGCAGAGCGCGAACAAGGACGCGTCGAGGCCTAGTGAATGGGGGTGTGGCGAGGCCTGCTTCGCGCCAACCAGAGCCGCGCTTGATGACGGTGCTCAAGCCTGACGATTCCTGACTGCCAGACAGAGCTAAGTTCCCATGATAGAACACAACGGTTTCTTTTATTAATCCTTCCCTTGTGTCTGTTTTTGAAGTGTGGTGTGTGGGATCCCAATTTAGGATCATATTTTATTTACCGTCGCGTTCTTTGTTCTCAGGGCTTTGTTTATTGTACCAAGTAATAAAGCCGTGTTATTTTGTACATCAATTCCGTTTTTGGTTGGATTTATTACTTTGCAGGTTTGAAGACTGCGCGCGGGACCGACAGGTAAATCTCCTGCTTCTTCTTCCTCTATCTTTCCTCCCCCACGCATATATATCGTCAAATCCGCCATTGATCGTCGCCTCAAAGTAAGCTCGATTGTCATTTTGTGATTTCCCGGTAGTAACCTAGGGGAGTCACGCGACAATATTTTTAAAGGGGGTGTAGACTTTCTATGGCCACTGTATGTATGTATGTATGTATGTATGTATGTATGTAAAAATATATGTTGTTACGTTTGTGGGGGGTAGGGATACCTTAGTCCAGGTAGATTGTATAGATTAGTGTGCTCCGACTGTCGTGAAGAAGAAGAAACCTCGATGTATCGTAAATAGGGAATTTATGTAGACCCACTGAATTGAAAATATATAGAACGCTCATACTATGTGAAAGGTGTAGCCGCCGTGTCGCCCTCTTGGTTAGCACGACTCGACCGACTCGCTATGCGGATCTCGTGTTTTTTAACGTGTCCCAGATTTTAAAAGCCAGACAACTGTTAAAATGCCATTTTGTGTGGCAATAAACTGCTCCACTTGGTTACGGAAGGGTTGTGGAAAGACGCATTGAAATTCTTCATTGTGAAAGTCGCATTGTGGTCGCATTGTGAAATACTTCGGACAGACTCTTCGCAAGTTTCATGAAAATGTCCCGAGTTATTCACGCTCCCAAATTAACAATATTTGTTCTCGAATTTTTTTTGTGAAAAGGAAAGGATAAAGGAAAGTGTTGTAGTGACTGTGATAGGTTTCCTGTTGAAAAACGATCGCACAAAAGGTGAAAAAGGTTTTCAAAAAGGCAAAAAGGAAAAAAAAAAGGCAAAAGGTTTTCTCCCGCCTCTGGAACAAACTCCCTCACTCTCTTCAATCCCACTCCTCCCTCCAAGTCTTTAAAACAGCTGTTCACCACCATCTCTTATCTTCCCCACTCCAAAACCTTGATCTTTTCTACCCCCGCTAATTTCACCCCAAATCCACTTTTTTGAAATACCAACTTCTTTCCTGGAAGTCTCGCGAGATCACGCGAGATCACGGCGAGGTCACGTCTTTTCGAAGCTGTTCCATGTGCTCACGCTTTCGAAGCTAAGTGATCTTTCTCATTGTGTTTTTGTCGAGACTGTATCTATCTTTCGGTGTGTGTACCTATAGCGTATCGTTTGAAAAATTTTCGGTGCTAATTTTTTCGTACATGTATACACAATCGTCGGTTAATGCGTATCGAGTATTCTGCGGCCTAGTACTCGTAGGCGTAGGCTTAGGCTACCGTACCGTCTCCGACCTTGTGGTTTTGTTTTTCTCTCAGCGATTCGTCAAATGCGCTGCAATTATTTTCGTTCTCTGTTTCGTCCCAGTCGTTCACCCCATACCTCCTTGTTTAATATCTCTACTCAAAAAAAAAAAAACCCAAAAAAATATTTCCTTCCCAGGTCTTATTCGTTTATTTGTTCGTTCGTTCTTCGTACGCGATCACACGATCACGTGGTTAGAAATGTATAATCTCTCCCCTGAACAACTATTTTCTCTCATATATTATAACACCCTTTTCTTCTTTTCCTACAAAAGGATGCTTTCGTCTTGCTCACCAAATCTATTCATTCCAAAAAATATATATAATACCATCTCTTACAGTTCCTCCTTTCTACATTCCCTAAACTATCCAGAACTCCACCCCTCCTTCAGTGTCCTCAAACGAATTTTTGACTCGAAGGTCTCAAACTCATTTTGCAAAAAATGTTCGTTTCCCATGAATCATACACTTTTCAAAATCCAATCTCACCCCTCCCCTCCAAATCCTCCCCATCACCCATCCCTTTCAAATCTCCCCCCTTGCCCCTTCCCTCCCCTCCCTCCTAAACTCCCCCCACACCCCTCCCCTCCGAGACTCTCCCTCGCTCCTCCCCTCCTAGACTCCCCTCTCACCCCTCCTCCTCAAAGCATCCTCCCTGCTTCTTCCCCCTTCCAACTTTCACCTTCATCTCCCCCAACCTTCTGCCTCGCTCTTCCCCCTCCTCAAATAACACCTCACTGTCCCTCACCCAATCTCCATCAAACCTTTTGTCCGCCCCATTCTTCCCTTTCTCCAAGCTATTCTGAAATCTCTGAAATCTCTGACACACCTTCAACAGCTCTCCCTACCTCTTCCTCCTCTTCCACATCTTACCCTACCCCTCCCCCCCTGTTCTGGACCCGATGCTCCCCCTTCCTCTTCATTAACGGTATGGACCTCAAACATCCGGGGCCTTCGCTCAAACTTGACTGATCTCTCCATACAGGTTGCTTCTGACAAACCAGATGTGATCTGCTTTACAGAAACTTTCCTCCTTCATGATGTCTCTGATGCCTTGGTATCTATCCCAGGTTACTCCCTCCTCCGGTATGATAGACCTGAGCCTCGTCCTGGAGGTGGGGTTGCTATCTTTATAAAAAACTCTCTTCCTCACTCGCCCTCCACTGCCCTCTCTCCACCTCACCCCCAGGAATACCTTTGGCTACGGCTTCCCCTTCGCTCCCACCTTTTGTTCATATGTGTGTTGTACCGTCCACCAAACAGCGATGACTCCATCTACATCTCGCTGTCTGATAATATGGACCAACTTCTATCTACCCATCCCAACTCTCTCTTCCTCATAAGTGGTGATTTCAATTGTCACCATGCCAGTTGGCTGGGTGTGGGTACCTCTCTCACCAGCCATGGCTCTTCAGCAAAGGACTTCTGCGACTCACTGGGACTGACACAATCTGGCAATTTCCCGACCCGGATCTCAGTCAACGGAGCATCTTCTCTTCTGGATTTGGTTATGACAAACTTCCCTGAAAATGTCTGCTGCTCTTCTTCTGCTCCAATCGGCTCATCTGATCATGTGCTTGTCAAAGTGGACATCTCTCTGACCATTCTCAGAGAGCCTCCTCAGCGTCGACGAGTCTGGCATTTCACTCAGGCCAACTGGCACGGTCTTCAAGCAGCCATCAATCATCTGGACTGGTCTCCCATCTCTACCGCCTCTGACATCAACTCATCCTGGGAATTCTTTCAAAGTAAATTGCTCTCTCTCATGCACAGATTTATCCCATCTCGTCTTCAGTTGTCATACCCTTCCTCCCGGCCATGGTAGGGTGAGGCAGTTGCCCTGAAAGGCAGTTGTGGTGAGGCAGTTGCCCTGAAACAACTTGCTTTCGTCTCCTGGAAAGCAAATCCAACGGAAGGAAATCTCATTTCCTTTCACAAAGCCCGAAACAAGTGTGTGTCCACCCTCAGGAGAGCCAGGAAACAATCTCACCGTTCTCAAGACCGAACTCTCTTATCTGTCTCCCTCTTCCAAATCCTGGTGGCATCTGGTCAAATCTGTTTCTGGTGTTTGTTCCCCCTCCATCCCCTCCCTCACCTCAAACGGCTTAACGGCTGACTCCACACGTGAAAAGGCTGAATGCCTCAACTCTGTGTTTGCCTCTAAATCTTGTGTCCCAAACCCATCCCTCTCTGTACCCACCGTACCCAGTCGTACCCAGCTGCTCCTGGACTCTGTGTCCTTTCCTCCTGACAAGGTGGAAAAGTTTCTGTCAACCCTCGACTCTGATTCTGCAACTTGTCCTGACGGCATCAGCCCACGGGTCCTAAAATCATGTTCTTCCGCTCTTTCACTCCCTCTTTCTGTTCTCTTCACCCTCTCTTTTGCTCAAGGTCATCTGCCATCTGCTTGGAAATCAGCCAACATCACCGCTTTGCACAAAAAAGGTGCAAAAACAGATCCCAGCAACTACAGACCAATCAGCCTTCTCCCAATTATCAGCAAAGTCATGGAATCCATCATTGCTTCAGATATGAAATCTTTCCTCTTCTCCAATGGCTTGATCTCTGATCATCAATTTGGTTTCAGACCTGGTCACTCTACTCTGGACATGCTGCTTCTGCTTTCTCAACAATGGATGGAGGTCCTCAATGCCAAACAGGAAATTAGAGCTGTCTCCCTTGACATTTCACGTGCCTTCGATACGGTCTGGCACCCTGCTCTGCTCACCAAACTCTCCTCCTTTGGTATCCATGGAAATCTCCACGCATGGCTGGCGGACTTCCTCTCTGGTCGTAGTCAATGTGTGGCCCTGAATGGGTTTCTCTCATCTCCTCTTCCTGTTCAGGCTGGAGTTCCCCCAAGGTAGTGTTCTGGGCCCTGTGCTTTTTCTGGTCTTCATCAATGATCTCTCTGACTCTCTTGAAAATCCTCTCTATCTCTTTGCTGACGACTCTACTCTCTGTCACTCCATTCCTCATCCCTCAGATCGGCAGTCTGCAGCCTCCTCACTCTCTGCAGACCTGGACAAAATCACAGACTGGGCAAACAAATGGAACATGTCTTTCAATCCTGATAAATCTCACACTCTTACGATGTCTCTCCGAAAAGACCGACTGGAAAACCCTCCCATCCACTTTCTGAATAATCCTCTCCAAGAAGTTCTGTCACTCAAGCTTTTGGGTCTTACTATTTGCCATGATCTTTCCTGGGAAAACCACATTTCAAATCTGGCCTCCAAAGCCAGTCGCCGACTGGGCATCCTCCGTCGTGCGAAGTCCTTCCTTGGCACACCTGAGCTCTTCACCACATACAAGGCTTTCATCCGCAGCTCTATGGAATACTGCTCTCCCCTCTGGTCTGGTGCTCCTGCCTCACACCTAGCCCGTCTTCACGCTGTTGAAACCAAAGCGTTCAGAATCATTGGAATCTCCCGCGATGAAGCTAACTCCAAGGGCCTTTCACTCACTCACCACAGGCAGGTTGGTGGTCTTTCCGTCTTCTACCGACTCCTCTCTGGCCTTGCCCCCCCCCCCAGCCCTCTCTGGGCTCTGTCCCCCAAATATTCCTACAGGTCGCACAAGATCTGCCTGCAACCCTCTTATGGTTAAACTGCCAAAATCAAGACTTTCTGCTCACCTTCACTCCTTCATTCCTCTTTTCTCCCACCTCTGGAACAAACTCCCTCACTCTCTTCAATCCCACTCCACCCTCCAGGTCTTTAAAACAGCTGTTCACCACCATCTCTTATCCTCCCCCATCCAAAACCTTGATCTTTTCTACCCCTGCTAATTTCGGTCCCCTTGTGTTTTATACCTCTCCCCCCCCCCCCCCCCCTCCCCTTCCCACGCCTCCTGCCCCCAAGCCCTCTCCCTCCCACACTTCTCCCTGCTCTCAAATGTTGTGGTTGTGTGCTTCCCCTTCTCTCCCCATCTTGTCTTCCGCTCCCTCTTTTTGTATATTTTGTTTGTCTGGTTGATTTGTTTGTGAAATAAATGTTAGCTCTTTCACGAGCCTCGATTCAGTATACAAAAAAAAAAAAAAAAAAAAGTCCTTGGTGTCCTTGCGTTTTATACCTATCCTGCCTCCCCCCAAGCCCTCTCCCTCCCACACATCTCCCGATGTCCCTGCTCTCAAATGTTGTGTTTGTGTGCTTCCTCCCCTTCTCTCCCAATCCTGTCTACCGCTCCCCTTTTTATATACTTTGTTTGCTTGTTTGTTTGTTTGTTTCTTTGATAAATGTTAGCTCTTTCACGAGCCTCGATTCTGTATATAAAAAATATAAAAAATATAAAAATGCAAACGCTTTTCGCTCTGAATTACGTGCAAACGCATGATGGAAAGCACCATCTCCCAGCATCGAGTGCCAACCAAGATGGCGCCCGGTAGCTACATCTCCACCTATGTGGTGTGAATGGCAATGGTCATTCCATATATTTTCACTTCAGTGTGTCGACCGGATGTCAGGTAAACCTGTATCTTTGTCCCCATCAGAGGGTGGGGTTTGTTAATTAGTGAAGGATTATGGGTAAATTAATCCCCTGTATGTAATTGCCTCTGTTATCTTTTCCTGTGTTCCTTATGACACCGCACTACACATCATAGACAAGTCAGGCAATCCACACCATAATTAATGACACTAATTAAAAACCAACTGGAAACCAGGCATCGAACACTACCACTGGTGCCGCAGCTGCTACATCGCCACCTTAATCAGGATGGGCCATGGAGCCACGCCCAGAAGAGCAGTGATTGGTTCGGGATTTGATTGGCACAATGACTGGTAAGATGGGACTCACTGATAGGAGCGGACACGGAGACTTCTTGGGATGACGCCAGAGCCTCAAATACAAAAGAATTGAAACGGTGGACATTTTGGTCTCTTCTCATTCTGGATCACGTAGCGAACGGGCGCCATTGCTCTTGCGCAAGGAAGATTCATCACGGAGAGTCGTGTTCAGACATCTTGATAGTGATTGTGAGGAGGAGGAACTGCGGACCGAGAACTGTGGTTTCCCAAGCAATAATGATGAGTGGACGGGCGCTGCCTGCTCGCTGCACTCCCGATGAAGCCAGGAGTGAGCGGACGCACAGCGAGGCCTAGTTCACGCCAACGAGCACAGTGCCACAAACTACACATTTATTTTTCAGTTATTTTATCCCTTGCCTGTATTCGGGTCTGTGAGGGAGCACTCCGGTTAGTAATTTAGTTTATCGTGCATTTTCTTTGTTACCGGCATTTAGGTTAACTAGGGCATGCCCGTACTATATATAAGCTAGGACGTGCCCGTACGTGGGTGCCCGTTCCTTGCCAAAAAAAAAAAAAAAAAAAATTTGTGTAGGGGTGTGTGTGTGTAAACATCCTAGGGCGTGCCCGTACGTGGGTGCAAAAAAACATGCGTGCAAACAACAACAACAAAAAAAAACTTTGAAACCACGTGGCAGTAACGACCACAGAACCCCCCCCCCCCCTCTATTTACATGAATGGTTTGGTCCATTCGCAACGACCACAGAACCCCCCCCCCCTCTATTTACATGCAATGGTTTGGTCCATTCGCAACGCCAAAGCGAACGGCGAACGGCTAAATCGCCATAGCTCGGTAAGTACTTGTCCGATTAATTTCAAACCTTGAAAAGGCACATCCTCGGGTCCTCAGCAATATACCTGGCAAGTTTAAAGTATATCGGACCCGTGGTTGTCGAGAAACAGCGGTCACAGACAAACAAACAAACGTACAAACGTACAAACGTACAAACGTACAAACAAACACACAGAGATTACTGGAATTATAGATAGACTAGGGCATGCCCGTACTATATCTATATCTAAAATTATATCCCCCCCCTCTATTTACATGAAATGGTTTGGTCCAAAGCGAACGGCTTGCGAGTACGGTGACAATCCCCCCCCCTCTATTTACATGAAATGGTTTGGTCCAAAGCGAACGGCTTCGGAGTTTGGTAAAGAAATCGCCATAGCGTGCCCAAACGCGCAGGAAAGCGAAAGAATCGCAAATTTAAGGAAATGCCCGTACTTCCGTAAGGAAGAGAAAAGAAATGAAAAGGAAAAACATTCCAAACCGCGAGGGAAAACAACACGGCACGTCGACACAACAACGTGTCCTGTGATTGGCCGTACGTCGCTGCCAGTAGCTGCCCCCAAAAAAAAGCTTTCACCGTCCGGCGACTGAATTTAAGGGGAAAAATAAAACGCTCTTCGCTTAAAACAACGCCCTTCGCTCTGACTGAATTGGGACAATGTTTTTATGTTTTTAATTGAATTACTATCCGTAATGGCGCACGCTCTCACGGGAGCTCCGGAAGGTCGTATATCGCAGTTACGATGAATCGCAAATTAGTTTTTATTAGTTTTAAAACATAGTTTAACGCCAACATAGCGCCAACATAGTTTGCAAACGTGAAATAAATGAATACGCTCTCAAATGTGCCGTCCGAGGCAGAGTCTGTTCGCCACGTTCGGCACACGTGATAGCTCGCTGCTCTCTGATTGGTTGAATCGTTTTTTGGACATAGCTCGGTAACTGCTTGTCCGATTAATTTCAAACCTTGAAAAGGCACATCCTCGGGTCCCCAGCAATATACCTGGCAAGTTTCAAGTATATCGGACCGGTAGTTGTCGAGAAACAGCGGTCACAGACAAACATACATACAAACATACAAACATACAAACATACAAACATACACACAGAGATTGCTGGAATTATAGATAGATAAAGCCAGCATTTTTTTGTACATTGTAAATCCTGTGTCGGTTGAATTAATTATTGCAGGTTTGAAGACTACCGGTGGGGTCCGTGAAGATAAGCGCTTACAGCTTCTTCCCTACTTCCTTCCCTCGCATGTAACGAAGGTCCGCCATTGAAGTAAACGCCTTGGAGTTAAAGCTGGTTTGGTTCTCCGTGTCACCCTGCGGTGTTAACCACAGGGCAGGCACACGACAACTGGTTTCAGGAGTTTGGGATTCGAACCTCGGACACTCGGTGTCTGAAGGTTGTGAGTTCGACACCCGCAAATTGCACCCAGCATTCGGAATAAAAAATTATCATCATACCGGGGTGTCAAATTTTGTTTTAGTCAATTGGTGTACAAGGCGCAACGTCGCGTTTTTCGAAAAATGAAAATTGCAATTTTTTTTCTGCGGTAAAAATACGCGCGTGGGAGAACTGATTTCTCACTGGGGATGGCGGAAGAGAGTGAGATGGCCGAGCGGGTGGGGGGTCCCGAAGAGTATGGAAGTGAGCCGAAGATAGAGGGATTAGAGGATAGGATTGAAACTTCCCCCCCCCCCCCCCCCGTCCCGAGCGTTCGAACCCCTTCCCCCGTAATGTCCGGGCCTGGGACGCCGGGAATGGCTGCGATGTCTGGACCCGGTCTTGTTGCAAATATTGAATACAATGAATGAAATGAAGGCCCAGAGTGAACGATTGGGAAATAATATGAGGGAAATAAAAGGGGATATTAATAAAAATGGGGAACAGATGGGAGAAATTAATGGCCAAATTAATGGAATGAGTGAGAAAATTAATGCTCAGAATGAGCGCAGTAAACGAATTGATGGATTGAACGGAGAATTGAATGCCCAGAGTGAGAAAAATTGATGGATTGAAGGGAGAATTGGAGGGGCAAATTGATGGATTGAAGGGGGAATTGAAGAACAAATGGAGGGAATGGAAAGCAATTTGATGAATTGGAGGAAAAAATGGAGGAAATAACACAACAACTGAGGGAACTAATTGATAAAATGGAAGGGAAAATGGATAGTCAAATTACGGACAGGCTGGGTGAATTCGAGGTCAAAGTAGAGACGAAATTTGGGGCACAGGAGAAGGTACGGGCATTGGGAATAGAAGAGTGTGCAACCCAAGCTGATACATTTGGGGGCACAGGAGGACGGCATGTTTGAAGGTAAATGGGGAGTGTCAAGAGGTAAATGGGGAAACTCAAATTTAAATGGTGAATGTTTGGCTGAAAAAGACCTGGAGGGTTGTAGGGCTTGTGTGGATGTCACAATGCACCAGCAGAGGGAGGAATTGGGACTTGTGCAGCACCAGGGCGGGTAGTGCAGAGCAACAGGGGGTAAGAATATTGGAGGTCCGTGTAATGGAACCAGACCGGGTGTGTATCGATAAAGACCTGTCGGGGCCACAATTGATTGGTGATAACGATGTGAATGGCCTGCTCAACGCATACTAACACAGGAAAGGAGACTACGCTTACATTTAATAAGAAATAACAACTAAAGCAAGGCTACATGTTGTGGTGCAACTACATACGAGGGGGGGTCATCCTTTATTCTCAAACCGCAACAATATACATATATATATATATATATATTATATATATATATATATATATATATATATATATATACGAGCTGAGGTACCCGGCTTCGCCCGGGTTGAATAAGAATAATACAAATATATGATGAAAAGAACATGTATATTTTAGAGCAATATCACAGTACATTTCCTACATGACGTTTTGTCAATTTTCAATTTCTCAAAACCTCTTGGTATACAACATTTCTGGTTTTCTTACTTGGTGCCAAGACATAAAGATTGCTTGGTTTTCCAACCCTCGAGCAGCCCACGTACAGCTGGCCATGGGAAGTACCCGGCATTGCCGGGCGGGGGAAGGGTGGGGAGGAGGAAGGGGTGGGGAGGGGAACGGGGGGGGGGAGGGGAGGAGAGGGTGGGGAGGGGAGAAGAGGGGGGGAGGGGAGGGGAGAGGAGGGGGGGAGGGGAGGAGAGGGTGGGGAGGGGAGAAGAGGGGGGAAGGGGAGAAGAGGGGGGGAGGGAGAAGAGGAGAGAGGAGGGAGGGGGAGGAGGAGAGGAGAGGAGGGAGGGGGAGGAGGAGAGGGGAGGGGGGAGGAGGAGAGGGGAGGGGGAGGGGGGAGGGGGGGAGGAGAGAGGGGGAGGGGGGGAGCGGAGGGGAGGGGGGAGGAGGTAGGGGGAGGGGAGGGGGAGGTGAGGGGAGGGGGGAGTGGAGGGGGGAGTGGAGGGGGAGGGGAAGGTGGAGGGGGAGGGGGAGGGAGGGGGAGGGGGAGGGAGGAGGGGAGGGGGAGGGAGGGGGAGGGGTGAGGGGGGAGGGGGAGGGAGGGGGAGGGGGAGGGGGAGGGGGGAGTGGGAGGGGGGGTGAGGGGAGGAGAGGGGGAGGGGGAAGGGAGGGGGGAGGGGGGGCTTCGCCCGGGTTGAATAAGAATAATACAAATATATGATGAAAAGAACATGTATATTTTAGAGCAATATCACAGTACATTTCCTACATGACGTTTTGTCTATTTTCAATTTCTCAAAACCTCTGGGTATACAACATTTCTGGTTTTCTTACTTGGTGCCAAGACATAAAGATTGCTTGGTTTTCCAACCCTCGAGCAGCCCACGTACAGCTGGCCATGGGAAGTACCCGGCATTGCCGGACGGGGCAAGGGAGGGGAGGAGGAAGGGGAGGCGAGGGGAACGGGGGGGGAGGGGAGGAGAGGGGGGAGGGGAGGAGAGGGGGGAGGGGAGAAGAGGAGGGGAGGGGAGAAGAGGAGGGGAGGGGAGAAGAGGAGGGAGGGGGAGGAGGAGAGGGGAGAAGAGGAGGGAGGGGGAGGAGGAGAGGGGAGGGGGGAGGGGGGTAAGGGGGGAGGGGGAGGGGAGTGGGAGGGCGGAGGGGAGGAAGAGGGGGGAGGGGAGGAAGAGGGGGGAGGGGGGCTTCGCCCGCGTTAAATAAGAATAATACAAATATATGATGAAAAGAACATGTATATTTTAGAGCAATATCACAGCACATTTCCTACATGGCGTTTTGTCAATTTTCAATTTCTCAAAACCTCTTGGTATACAACATTTCTGGTTTTCTTACTTGGTGCCAAGACATAAAGATTGCTTGGTTTTCCAACCCTCGAGGCAGCCACGTACAGCTGGCCACGGGAAGTACCCGGCATTGCCGGGTGGGGGAGGGGGAGGAGGAAGGGGAGGGGTGGGGAGGAGGAAGGGGAGGGGAGGGGAACAGGGGGGGGGAGGGGAGGGGAACGGGGGGGAGGGGAGGAGAGGATGGGGAGCGGAGGAGAGGATGGGGAGGGGAGGAGAGGATGGGGAGGGGAGAAGAGGGGGGGAGGGGAGAAGAGGGGGGGAGGGGAGAAGAGGGGGGGAGGGGAGAAGAGGGGGGGAGGGGAGAAGAGGGGGGGGGGGAGAAGAGGGGGGGAGGGGAGAAGAGGAGGGAGGGGGAGGAGGAGAGGGGAGAAGAGGAGGGAGGAGGAGGAGGAGAGGGGGAGGAGGAGGGGGGAGGAGGGGGGAGGAGGAGGGGGAGGAGGAAGGGGGGAGGAGAAGGGGGGGAGGAGAAGGGGGGGAGGCAGAGGGGGGGAGAGGCGGAGGGGGGGAGAGGCGGAGGGGGGGAGAGGGGGGGGGGGGACGGCTAGCTTGGCAAGCGATAGCAGGATTTGTACTTTTATTTTTACCTCAATGAGGGCTATATATATAGTCCGTGCTTGGAGCCTTCAAGTTCAACATAAAGTTTTTTAATGAAAAATAATGCAGATGTATAACAAACCACCAATGCAAGTTCAGAAATGAATGCAGATCCTTTACTTTGCGATACAAACGCAATTCCCGCCATTTCCACTCACGATCGAGGCCCTCCACAGTGGCCGCGCCTCTTCTTCCTTCTACAACTTCGTCTCACTTCTTTCACTCAAAGTACGAAATTCTGCCGCATGAAATTATGTAGAGGCCTCGTCGGGGGGATATAAGGTACATAAAGAAGGCGTTGTAACAGAAGAATCAAAATAAAAGTGGAAGAACATGAGGAAATGGGAGCTATTCTGGACCCACAGCCAAACCCGACAAACCATTGCAATACACCCCGAACGTCTAGCGCCGCCACAAACCACCATGGAATTGCAGGTGGCGCGGTTTTTTAAACCATTGATATTAAAATAAACGTAGCCTATAACCACCAGGATTTTTATGCTGATTCCGAATCTGTATCTAAAACTTTTCTCCGATGTGTAGTTCTTGAGTTATAAGCGGACATCCAGACAGACACACATATACACACACACACACACACAGACACTCCTCCTTATATATATATATATATATATATATATATATATATATATATATATATATATATTTATATATATATATATATATATATATACATATATATAATATATATATATTGTTACGGGTCGCGTTAAGATGTTATATTGACCGAGCGGTGGTGTATTACCACGACCTAACACTAACAGTTCCCCCGATTCTTCCCCAACTCACCCGATTCACCCCAAACTTTGGCCGTATCGCACCGCAGCTGCCCAATCTGGAAAACTCTAAAACGATCCGAATGCAAAGAGGAAAAGGAATAAGATGAGAAGACGGACAGAAGAGTAATTGGATTTATTATTTACACATATAAGTAGGAAGCAAGCAGTCATGTTTATTTACAGGGACATGAGACGCAGGTGACACAGTGCAATCTTTAGCTTATACAGACTTATTGTTACTACCCAGGACAGCACGAACAAAACAAACTCACGTACGCAAATGGATGGAAATTGCAGGCAGGAATGACAGGAGGTGGGTGGCTGGAGGAAGGCCCGGAGCTGGCTGGAGTTTGATCCCGCAGGGAAGTCGGGCTGGACCTCGACGGCCGCCGATGCCACCGATCCTGTCGTGTGCGCAGGGTAGCGGGTCGGAGCTGCTTGGTGGAGCCAAGCCAACGCTGCTGGTGGGGGGTCTGGCGTGACGGGTTCTCTCGCGTGACGGGTTCTCTCCTCTCTCTTTTGTTTGTCCAACCACTCTTTCTCCAACGCAACGACTCAACGCAACCACTGACCACCCCTGACGACCAACTCAGCTCTTGTCATGGACCTCTCCACGCGCTCTTGCTCTGACGACCCAGCTCCTTTCCCTGTACTCGTCTCTCCTCTGTAAAAGCTCATCTCTCGTGGGGGCGTCTCTCATGGGTTATATATAGCCCCACCCTTGAACCTTTGCGAACCTCCCCGATCGCTCTTCCTCCGCCCTCTCAAACCAAACCCCTCATGCTCGGTTGGTTGTTCGGGGCTGGCTCACTCCTCCCCTCTATGACGAGGTGGAGACACGCCTTTCTTCCCCAACCCTGCCTCGTGGCCAATGGCGGATGAAGGGAAAACCGCCCAACATGCAGTTGGCAATGCGAATTGCAATTGACGAAAAGGGGGGAATGGAAGTGTTGGGAGTGGGAATGAAGGGAATCTATCTCTTTCACTGGTGCAATGGAGTATTTCAATTAATGGGAGACACAGCCTTACCCTAAAAACACATAATAAGATATAACTATTGAACAGGGGTATTCTATGATTGGCTGTGGTGTGGATGCTTTATGGACTAATTATGGGATGCCCTTTGACCTTTACACAGCTCCGGAGGCAAGAGGCGCAGAATAAACAATAATAATAATTCACACAATCAAAAAAATATACAGTCCTCATATCCGCAACACTGCACCCTCCTCCTCTTAAGCACGTCCCGGGCCTACAACTTTTATTTAGTGTGACACGTAGGTGTAGTTCCCTCTACTTTTAACCTGACACTGAGTGCGACAGTTTTAAAACATAAATAAATGTGTCCCGCTGCTCCATTGCACCCTGCCTAACAGACTTACACCCACAGTTAACCGAATTACGGAATTGTTCTCAAACTATACATTTACGGTGGGGAGCATTATTTACAATGACTCTGCTTTTATTTACAAGACTAACCCAGGACCTGTGATTGTTCTTTCTGGGGGGGAGTCAGTCTGCTCTGCATCAATGCACCATGAAAGCACCCAAAAACGCACCAATACACACCCAAGCACCAATCGGTACAGTCACCATTGTTCAAGAATGTTCAACAATAAAAAAAATAAATCAACAACCCCTAACCCTGCAGGTGATCTCTTGCTCTTCGGCTCCCTCTGCTGGTTATTATTATTTGTTCTTCCAGTTGTTGTCATTCTCTCTCATTTTCTTACTGGCGGCCTATTTGCAATAAAGTGTGCCCAACGTGTCCATTTTATTTATTTTATTTATGGCCCACAGGGCCGACTACGTGTGGTTCACCTGTGGGGCATCGGTGCCCTGTAGCCAAGGTCCGCCAGCAAGATTTCGGGCCCTCATGGCCGGTTCCAGCAGAGGGGCCATGCCCCAACCCATGGGGTCCATAAGTGGTGCTCGGCCACAGACATGTGGTCCATAATGTGGTGCATCGATGCAGACAGCTGGTTCTGAGAGTTCCGGGCGCACAATGGCCGACTCACGCACGCTCCCCTCGGCGCCCCATAGCGCACAGGTCATGTGGGAGACAAAAGGGGGACAAGAGAAATGAGCGAGGGGTAAGGTCACAAGGGTACACATCAAACAAGGCAATGCAAGGAGAAATGCGTACGGAGGGCGAAGTGAGAAAGCTCGTCCCTACCGTACGTCACCCCCCTGTCACCTACACTACCCTTGCCCTTACCCCATATGTACAAAATCTCCACATTACCAATCCGTCGCTACTGTCACGTCTCCCCATATTTCCTCTATACCAAATTCGTCACCACAATCCCTCTAACCAAAATTTGCCATCACCCAATTCATCATCAATCCTCATAAGGAGGAAGAGATGGAACATCAAGCACAATGTCACACCCACGTCATGATGCGTCTCACAATCCAAAACATTTGCATCAAAAATAATTAAACATGGCATGGTGTAGAGTACCTGTCACCTCAGGTGAGTGGATGCAGATGGTGCGAGGAGACTTCATCCTAACTACTTTCTAAATGACATTAACACACTTTACACTACCCGGGGTCTCTCCCTGCCAATCCATTGGCCATCTTACACTATGGGTTCTAAAAACCAATTCCCATTGACCAAACTGTGGTGCTTCTCAATTTGGGGTCTCACTCCCCCGATTCATCTCCCGGTGCCATTGCACAATTTCTGGGCTGTGACGTGTAGCTCTCCCAGCAGGTCTACCCACCTGCACACCTCCACCACTGTAGTTGCCACCCGAGCTTACCTAGCTCCTCACCCTAACCTAACTAACTGGGGAAGGCCCCTCCTAGCTCTGTCACCCCACTCGGTGCCCTCTGGAACTGGGCTACCCGGGTCCGTCCTCCGGATCCTCGGGCCCCATCCACAACAAGTACTACCGGCTCCCAGAGCCCACCTGCGGCCTCACCTGGCCGACATCCTCACAGTGGTGGAGTGCCCAAACCAACTACACACACTAACAGGCTACACGCCCAGCCATTTCCACAACACTAATGCACCCATCCAATCACCATTCTTCCACCCGCACCACAGATGCCAATATCCAACCACAATTTACCTATACCCTCTACCTAACACTTACACTACCCGCCCCGGGTATTCGTGATGGGGGTCCACTCTTCCCCCATTCACACCTTCGCACCATCCACTCCACTCCATTGTTTTCCACCATGCTCACTCCACGACCATCCATTCCAATACTCCATACCATTTATTCCATACACCTGTCCTCCATTCACCTGTCGTTGCACACCTGTGCAATCATACCTGGTGCCACCTGCACCCTCCTCCTCTTCCTAGACCATTTGGTCAGCACAATACACAATCACCTTCACTCACTCATACACTGCTCCATCCACCTGTTCAGTTGCACACCTGTGCAATCACACCTGTTCAATCCTCAAACACACGGCATCATCTCATCTAACTACTCCCCTCTGAAACTTGCGCTTCCCAGTCGCCCCTTTAAACTATTGCGCTCCCACATCATTATCATCCACGCTAATCTACCTGCGTCCCCACTACAGGTATCCTTGTCACTAACTAACCTTAACGTCACCTAATGTCATCTTCGCTAGATCCCTACACACAATATCCTAACCCACCCGGGCTAGTTTTCACTGCCATCAACCCCATAACCTAGTGCTCCTTTGCCCCCCCCCCCCCCCCCCTGTGAGGGATGACAGAGTTGCCATCCCACCACATGGGGGGCGTTCCCACTATCAATTTCGCTCGTCCAAATCCAACAAATCAAAAATTTGTCATTTACTGCTAATCACCGTACCAATCATCAAATTTTGCCTTTTTCTAATTTTGGGTCCAAAACACTATCCTCATCACCCGTCTACTTATTAGATCCTCTCGGTGCACCAATTCCCTTCTAAAGCTCAGCTTCGTACAGCCGAGCAATGAATGCGGGTTGTTTTGTGCCAGCGGCTGGATACGTCCCGCATTCGGGGCAGGGACGGGGGCTTACCCGGGCCGAGATCCCACGCACCACCTCGGCGTGGAGCCATCCAATGTCCCGATCTCGACCTGCCGGCAGGTCTCAACAAGAAGTGGTCGCCATGACGACCCTTCCTATCGAGCTGCCCGCTCCGCCTAGTGGAGCACGGACGCGGCCGTTCCAAGCGAGGCCCAGCGTGGATCGCGTACGGCGGTCCTTTCGAACCCGCCGTGGCTCGGATCCCCGCTGGTTCTCGCGGCACGCGAAGCCCGGCACGCACCGAGGCCCGATTCGGCTAAAAGTCGCTCTAACCGCTAACCCGGTTACCGTCGATGCCTCACCTGCATGCTTACATGCATACGCTACCCCTTTCTTGCTCATACCTCCAGCTGTTCCCATGCTCCTCGTACCTTTCCTTACACACCTCGGTACACTCATTCCGCTCACAGACCTGGTCACACACCTGACCACCGAACACCTTGGCACACATTCGTTGTTCGCACACCTCACCAACACACCTCTTCGCGCCCCTTCCTCGGTCACCTCCTCTGTGACAATCACAGGTGTGCTCTTACTCGCACACCCAACCACGTGCCTCACGACCAACTCAAGTGTGCATTCCCACACACGCCCACCATTCCAGGTGTGCATCCTTCCATTCCAGGTGTACATCCTCGCTCACCTGTCACAACCAACTCACGCTCCTTGTCACTCTCACTACTTTCACCTCCATTCTTGACAGCGCACTCACCCTTACTCTCGACAGCACACTCTTTCCTCATGCACCCGTCCGTTACACACCTTTCTCGCGCACACTCTTGCACACACTCTCCCGTTACATCCTCTGTAACGCTCACCACAGGCGTGCATTCCCCCTTACTCTTGACAGCGCACTCTTTCCTCATGCACCTGTCCGTTACACATCTATCTCGCGCATCCTCTTGCGCACACTTTTTCGTTACTTCCTCCGTAACACTCACCACACCGCGCTTCCATGTACCCCCTCGCACACGCGCTACGACCGATTCACTTTCGACAGCACACTCACTCCTTGGCGTGCACTTTTTCCTCACACACCCCATGGTCGGACATTCTCGCACACCTCGTTTTTCGCACACCTGACCTGTCACACACTTCACCAACGGCCTCTCACGAACACCCGGATCCATAGCAACCCCCAAGCCGACTGAAGCTTTCCTCACATCATATACATTGCCGAATATTTCGCCACTCACCTTGGCACCTCGTCTCCGCACCTCTTTCGCCACCTGCAAACTCTTTATTTGGTTAATGAGCATCACATTATGAGTTGAGCACCGACCTTGTACCAATTCCATTACCTCCTCCTTTATTTCTCTCTTAGTTTCTGTCCGTCTCTTCTTAATTTCACTCACCTCTTCCTCCACTTCCTCTAATTTTTGCTTCACCTCTTTTATTCCCCGGTGCGTCTCCTCAAGTTCGTCCTCTAAGGCTACCATGACCGTCTCTATGTGCATCCTCACCTCTCGGTCCTTCGTCTCCATTATCTCTGTCACCTCGTCCACCCTCATTGTCAGTCCCTCACGTACCATCTGACATTGCTTATGTGTCGCTATTAATTCGTTTTTAATTTCTTTTTGTGTCGCCTTTAACCCTCCTAGTACCGCAGTGTTCTTTTGAACCTGCTCCACTAGTTCTTTTTGTCCCTCCGTCAGCTGTTCCACCTCCTCCGTCAGATCTTCAAATCCCCCTTGTAACTTTGCCGTCCCATTTCTCACCTCTTTCTCCATACGCTTCTCACCTCGCTTTACCTCCTCGCGTAGCCCCGAAACCACCTCACTTACACCTCGTCGTATCCCCTCTTTCATCTCCTCCATCTCTTTTGTAGATGCCACCCTCATCTGTCCCAATTCATCCCTCTGAGCATCCAGTTTACTTTCTAACCCGATTTGCACCTCCTCTATCTGGTTCCCCATTCGTTTGATTTCCCTGGCAGATTGTTCCCCTATTTCCCGCAATTTGTCCTCCATCCTATTTTCTAACCCCATTAACCCATTTTTCACCTCTTTTATCCCGTTGTCTAACCCCTCAAAATTATTGTCTAACTTCTCACCGGTACCCCTCGCTTCGTCCCTCATTACCCCCATTTGGCCCTCTAATCGCTCTCCCATTTCTCTTCGCCCTCGGGTGGACTTATCATTTTGGGCATCCATTTTTGCCATCATTTGAATCATAAAGACTCGCATGTACTCTGGCATTTCTGGCTCGGCTGCCGCGACCACGTGCGCAGCGCAACTTGGTGCTGCTACGGTCACGGGCGCGGCAAAATTTGGTGCCGCTACAACCACATGTGCGAGGACGCCATTTTGTGCATCTGACACACCCTCAACCACATCGCCAATGTTCTCCTCCTCTCCTTCCTCCAACATCCACATACATTTCCCGAGGTCCTGGGTCGATTCCACCCCGTCTATCTCTAGCTCACCCACCGGCATCCGATCGCCTTGACCAGCCATGGCGCGATTTCAAAATTCGGGTTTTATTTCTTTAAAACACAATTTTTCAGCAGCTCGTAATTTTGAGCGTGTTAAGCGCGCTTCGGGCCTCGTATCCCACTCCTCGACACCAATTGTTACGGGTCGCGGTTAAGATGTTATATTGACCGAGCGGTGGTGTATTACCGCGACCTAACACTAACAGTTCCCCCGATTCTTCCCCAACTCACCCGATTCACCCCAAACTTTGGCCGTATCGCACCGCAGCTGCCCAATCTGGAAAACTCTAAAACGACTGAATGCAAAGAGGAAAAGGAATAAGACGAGAAGACGGACAGAAGAGTAATTGGATTTATTATTTACACATATAAGTAGGAAGCAAGCAGTCACGTTTATTTACAGGGACATGAGACGCAGGTGACACAGTGCAATCTTTAGCTTATACAGACTTATTGTTACTACCCAGGACAGCACGAACAAAACAAACTCACGTACGCAAATGGATGGAAATTGCAGGCAGGAATGACAGGAGGTGGGTGGCTGGAGGAAGGCCCGGAGCTGGCTGGAGTTTGATCCCGCACGGGACGTCGGGCTGGACCTCGACGGCCGCCGATGCCACCGATCCTGTCGTGTGCGCGGGGTAGCGGGTCGGAGCTGCTTGGTGGAGCCAAGCCAACGCTGCTGGTGGGGGGTCTGGCGTGACGGGTTCTCTCGCGTGACGGGTTCTCTCCTCTCTCTTTTGTTTGTCCAACCACTCTTTCTCCAACGCAACGACTCAACGCAACCACTGACCACCCCTGACGACCAACTCAGCTCTTGTCATGGACCTCTCCACGCGCTCTTGCTCTGACGACCCAGCTCCTTTCCCTGTACTCGTCTCTCCTCTGTAAAAGCTCATCTCTCGTGGGGGCGTCTCTCATGGGTTATATATAGCCCCACCCTTGAACCTTTGCGAACCTCCCCGATCGCTCTTCCTCCGCCCTCTCAAACCAAACCCCTCGTGCTCGGTTGGTTGTTCGGGGCTGGCTCACTCCTCCCCTCTATGACGAGGTGGAGACACGCCTTTCTTCCCCAACCCTGCCTCGTGGCCAATGGCAGATGAAGGGAAAACCGCCCAACATGCAGTTGGCAATGCGAATTGCAATTGACGAAAAGGGGGGAATGGAAGTGTTGGGAGTGGGAATGAAGGGAATCTATCTCTTTCACTGGTGCAATGGAGTATTTCAATTAATGGGAGACACAGCCTTACCCTAAAAACACATAATAAGATATAACTATTGAACAGGGGTATTCTATGATTGGCTGTGGTGTGGATGCTTTATGGACTAATTATGGGATGCCCTTTGACCTTTACACAGCTCCGGAGGCAGGAGGCGCAGAATAAACAATAATAATAATTCACACAATCAAAAAAATATACAGTCCTCATATCCGCAACAATATATAAAACCGAAAAACATGGTCTGGGAAGCCGTACGCATGTCCGTATGTCTGTCCGTCAGTGAAGCCATCCGTGAAGTTGTCAAGCTTTGATTATGTGTCTATTAATACCCCACTGTTTGAACACCGGTTGCTTACTGTCTATTAATACCCCACTGTTTGAACACCGGTTGCTTACTGTCTATGAATTAACTAAATTGATATATGTGGGAAAATTACATGCCCAGACCAGGAATCACACCCAGGTCCTCTGGAAAACCGTATGCGCCAATGGGCACCAATTGGGCTCTGTAAAACTGTATGCACTAATGGTACGTTCACCGTTAGCCAAGTCTTGCACGTCCTGTGATCTGAGTCCAAGCCTCACCCTCACCAGGCGAATATAAATGCCTCGTTCCAGATGAACAGCGTCTTGGCCTGGTCTGTCTGTTGTCTGGCGTCTGAGCTGGTTGGTTTTTGTGTGGTGGATGATCTGGGTTTGGTCGGTGGCTCTCACAATAGGCGGGACGTAGCTGGAACGAAGTGAAGTTGGGGCGAGGAGCCGGAGTTTGCTGTTGGTGGAACTGAGTGCTGAACGAGCGAAGCAAGTGCCATGCAGAGCGCACTCTTTAGGGCCAAGCTAATCCACATGCATACACATTAATAAATCTTACACATTAAGTAAGTCTGTCATGTCACACATTCTTTTCTTTGCTTTCCCTTGAATTGCCTACCTTTGGCACAGGAGCATCAACGACAGCGGCATTGCCACTTCCGGTTCTTTTCAGGGCAGGAACCACAGATACGCACCTCTTTTCAGTTTAATCTTGCACCTCACTGCACTTCACTGCACCACACCACAATCCCCACTGCACCTATACCATACGCACTTATCTCAGCAAGACTGGTGTGTGGTCGTGGTGTTCAGTTTGGAGATTCCCATTAACCAAAGTGGTGGTCAGTAAACAATCGAGGGTGCGTCCCCTGGTTGGGAAACCACTTGACCTCCAAGCAAATGGTAATTAGACAGAGGACCCCAGGCCACGTGGTCGACTAATTGGTATTCACGGTTGACCAGCAACCTGACCAAGTTGTGTAGTTATCCATATCTGGTGGCCTCAGGTCCTGTAGTTCGGGAGGAATTGAGGCAACCCCCTCCCCCCCCCCCCCCTATATATAATTATATATACTAGTGAGGTACCCGTGCTACACACAGGCGGGAGGCCGGAAACAAACAGACAATGTGGAAATGATGAATGCTTCACCATGAATCAATAAATTCCACATTCTTGTGCCACCTTCAGTCGAACGTCAGGCATTGACAGCCGGTTCGTGAATGACTTGGACATAAAAAACATACCCAGGCAATGTCGAATCTGCAAATGGAGAATCAGCAAATGGCACTCTGGGTGCGTGACATGTGGGATCGGGATCGGAGCCAAAGTCCACGCACAGTTCTCACAGTACGCATAATTTCCTCATTCATTTAAACTCGATATCTATATATATTCATTCCAAGCAGCATAATTGCAATCCCAAATCAATACTGTAGTATTAATATGACAAACTATAATGTCAAACTATCATGTTTTCGAACCAGCCAATCGTCGTAATCTGTTCACTTCCGGATTCAGGAGAAGCCCTGTAACAATCGTATTTCAAAATCATAATTTTATTGAGTCATTTCTAAAACCACCAACCTACGTTATGACATCCGCTGGGATCCCAAAGCATTCCACAGAAGGTTTGGCGGGACTAGCCCCAAAACTGAGGGAGTTTATATATATATATACATATATATATAATTAAGTCTTCAATGTGATTATGCACCGTGTACGCCATGAAGTTAGTATTGCAACGATTCACATTACCACGTCGCACCTGGACTCAGTGTGTTGAGCTGTCCTTAGTCAGATCGATAAATGGAACTTGTGGGCAGATGCGAAACAGTGAGAAATCCACCTGAATGGGTGGAATTCGCTTCATGAAGGAATGCGGTTGGGCACGGCTGGTGCGGGAGGATGTGGTCAACGAGATATGTCTGGTGATGTGTACCTGTCGCTGCAATAAGGAAGGAATTTTGTTTTGGCATCTGCTTCCCTTCTATGGGACTGGAGAATGCGGATCAGTGCAAACCTTTGTTATGTGTTTCAATGTGCCACTAAAGTACACGTGCTGCAACGCAATACATTCGTAGGTGTTGGGACTTCTGCAGGTATACAGTGTGCATTGCATGTGCCATACCGTGTTGGAGGTTATTTAATATTACGTACGCTAGGGAGAGACGGAAGTTCGGTGCAAGAGTGGGAAAAGGATTAAAAGAATGTGTGTAGATTGGGGGGAGTGTGAAAAATTCCACCATTTTCTCTCCGCAAAATAAATTTAACCCCATAAAGAAGCATTGTACATTCAGGATAAGTTGTGATTACTAATCGGGTCATCTTTGATCACGCCATAATATTTTACTGGGCCTGTGCACTCTTGTTGACCTAGGAAGGAACTGCGCGTGTTCTTTGGCTCCGATCCCGATCCCACATGTCACACACCCAGAGTGGAAAACATTGAGAAAGGTGTTCAGGTTTCTAGGAAACAAGTGGCGCAACGCGATCCGTGTGCACAGTTCGGATTCCTGCGGTTTGCGACTCACGCCAAAACCGCGACACGAATGCAGATTGTCTTGAATATACATGCCACAAGTGTCATCATTTGAGGTGCAGCCGAGACCTGGATTGCTTCCGCTGTTTTCTAGAAGCTTCCACTGATTCAGTGCAGGTAAATCCTGACTCCATGTTGTGCATAAGCAATAGTTTTACAGCAAATGTGCGTGTGTCTACAATTTACACAAGTAAAGTTGAACAATCTGTGAATCTAAGAAAAGAAAAATCATGACCGACTTATCGCGAAAAATTGATTCTGACCAAAAATAAAATTTATATTTGTTTTTGGTATATCCTCGAAAATGATGGTGCAGAGCCAGCACATTTACCTTTCAACTCTTTAATCTGGGTTTGATTAACAATCAGACAATAATTGGGCTGTCACAATGCTGCTTCACAGGTAGGATATGTTGCATCACAACAGCAGGGTGGTGGCTTAGCATCATTTTTTATGCTTATCGTTACTTGGCGGATAAAAGCACCAAATTCGGCAGGAAGCATCCTCAGGTTATACAAATTATTATTGGCCTGTGACCCCTCTTGAATTTTACTCATCTAATATATAAAGCTCTTTCGAACTACTGGCTGACTGATATTAATGTTCGGTGCCTTCCGGGTGTCGTAGAAAGCTAAAATTTGGCGGGCCGACGGACATCGAAGCCGGTACACCGGGAAAAATTACAGAAAAAAATCGGAAATAGTCCGTAAATGAAAATGTACGTAAAAAAAACATAAACACATGTAAAAAAGAAAGAATTTTTTTAAACCTCAGTCAATATCGAGCATTTGAAAATTGTAATTTCTAGAACTGTGAACTGTGAAATAAAGATGACAATAATGCCTGAAAAAAAACAAAAAAAACTAGAACGCCACTCAGTAGAGCGCATACTCCCGCCGTGGGTTTAGTTGGAATAATACGTTTTGTTTAACATCCCCTCTCCCCAAAACAATAAATGAAAAATAAAGTAGGTCCTGTCAGATAATTTATTTTGATATATCTCGGAATTAGAGGAGAAAAACATCATTTAATTATAAGAATAAAAGCTTTAATGCAGTAAAACAGAAAAAAAAAATTCCCAAAAATAATTCCTGGATCCGGAATAATATCCTGAGCTTCACCAAAAACTAATCAATTCTTCCTTATCCCAAGGGCAATCATCCCACCAACTTTCATCCAAATCCGTTCAGAACTTTTCCAGATATCTTGTTCACAAACACACGAACATACGAACACACATATGCAGACACACACACACACACACACACACACACACACGGACGGACACGATCGAATGCATTACTCCCTGGCGGGAGTAATAAAAAGCATCTGTAAATAAAAACGAACGTAAAAAAAACCGGAAACGCGTCCATTCAAAAAAAATCTCAATTCATATCTAGCATTTGAAAATTGTAATTTCTATAACTGTAAACTGTGAAATAAAAATCTCATTGAAAATTTATATAAAAACCTGGCAGTGATATTCATCATATTCGACTGAGTATTCAAAATCCAAAAAACCTCAGTCAATATCCAGCATTTGAAAATTGTAATTTCTAGAACTGTGAACTGTGAAATAAACATGATAATAATGCCTGAAAATTAAAATGAAATAATAAGCACCTGTAAATAAAAATGAACGCAAAAAACCGGAAACGCGTTCGTTAAAAAAAAACCTCAATTCATATCTAGCATTTGAAAATTGTAATTTCTACAACTGTAAACTGTGAAATAAAAATCTCAATGAAAATTTATATAAAAACCTGGCAGTGATATTCATCATATTCGACTGAGTATTCCAAATCCAAAAAACCTCAGTCAATATTTAGCATTTGAAAATTGTAATTTCTAGAACTGTGAACTGTGAAATAAACATGACATTAATGCCTGAAAATGAAAATGAAATAATAATCACCTATAAATAAAAATGAACGCAAAAAAACCGGAAACGCGTCCATTAAAAAAAAAACCTCAATTCATATCTAGCATTTGAAAATTGTAATTTCTAGAACTGTGAACTGTGAAATAAACATGACAATAATGCCTGAAAATGAAAATGAAATAATAAGCACTTGTAAATAAAAATGAACGCAAAAAACCGGAAACCCATCCATTAAAAAAAAAACCTCAATTCATATCTAGCATTTGAAAATTGTAATTTCTAGAACTGTGTACTGTGAAATAAACATGACAATGATGCCTGAAAATGAAAATGAAATAATAAGCACCTGTAAATAAAAATGAACGCAAAAAAACGGAAACCCATCCATTAAAAAAAAAACCTCATTCCATATCCAGCATTTGAAAATTGTAATTTCTACAACTGTAAACTGTGAAATAAAAATCTCATTGAAAATTTATATAAAAACCTGGCAGTGATATTCATCATATTCGACTGAGTATTCCAAATCCAAAAAACCTCAGTCAATATCCAGCATTTGAAAATTGTAATTTCTAGAACTGTGAACTGTGAAATAAACATGACAATAATGCCTGAAAATGAAAATGAAATAATAAGCACCTGTAAAAAAAATGAACGCAAAAAACCGGAAACCCATCCATTTAAAAAAAAACTCAATTCATATCTAGCATTTGAAAATTGTAATTTTTACAACTGCAAACTGTGAAATAAAAATCTCAATGAAAATTTATATAAAAACCTGGCAGTGATATTCATCATATTCGACTGAATATTCAAAATCCAAAAAACCTCAGTCAATATCTAGCATTTGAAAATTGTAATTTGTAGAACTGTGAACTGTGAAATAAACATGACAATAATGCCTGAAAATGAAAATGAAATAAAAAGCACCTGTAAATAAAAATGTACGGAAAAAAAACCGGAAACGCGTTCGTTAAAATAAATAAATAAATAATTAAAATAAATTAATAAACCTTAAATTGATATCTAGCAGGAAGTCGGTGATGCTTGCCTATAATCATAAAGCTTCTATTTATTATGTACCTACGTACGAAGCACAGTTTGTTATTATTGCTTACACAATGTGTAAGCATACTCCACTTAGTGTAGCAGCATAGCAAACCTGTTGTGCATTTTGTGATACAAGCACCAAATTTGGCACAAATGTACATTAATATGTTGCGAACATTTTCAGATATTGGGCCACTTGAAATTCCGTAATTTTTTTTTTCAAATTTTTTCAAATTTCGTAATTTCAAATTTTTCGGGTGACACCGTCACAATTTCGGTCTTCGAGGCCGGCCGATATAGTGGGGCGGCTTAGCCCAAATATTCAAAAGAATTGTGCATTTTGTGATACAAGCACCAAATTTGGCACAAATGTACATTAATATGTTGCGAACATTGTGTGGTCAGCAATGAAGACGAGAGTCTGAATTACATGTATGCAAAAGACCTTGTGAACCAGTGAAGCAAATACACGGGTAAGCATGAATTAAATCTAGGGCATGATATAATTT
Source organism: Myxine glutinosa (assembly GCF_964187855.1). Classification (NCBI taxonomy): domain Eukaryota; kingdom Metazoa; phylum Chordata; class Myxini; order Myxiniformes; family Myxinidae; genus Myxine; species Myxine glutinosa. The sequence continues at coordinate 110,337,185 of NC_136264.1, forward strand.
CCATGATGTTTACCTCTACACTCAATGGTGGAAGGAGGTAATGTTTTGATCCCAGCTTGTCTGTATGTCTGTTTGTCTGTTAGTCCACAAAATTCCAGACAAAGCTTGTAGTAGTGGTAGTTGTAGTGGTAGTGGTGATAACAGAAATTGTTATATAGAACTGAACTTATATTATTATTATATGCAGAAAATAACTTCATTTCTATATGCCCTGCAGTGGACAGGTTAATTGGTTTATGCACTGAAGGGGTCACCCTGGTGTGCACTGCTGTGTTCTGCCTCACTGAGTTGTTCAGGTATGATGTACTCAGCACAAGCTTCCGGTCGGCCCGGAGGTGGGGGTGCGGGGCCTGTCACGGAACGTCAAAACAAACGGCCTGCCGGGGCCGCCCAAAAGTCGGGCGTGAGGGGCGCGTCCACTAATGGAACGCCTCTCGCTTCCCAGATCGAGGGCCACGTGGTCAGGAGAACCTCGTCCCTTCCGGTCATACTTTGCCTATCGGCCGGCCTCGAAGACCGAAATTGTGACGGTGTCACCCGAAAAATTTGAAATTACGAAATTTGAAAAAATTTGAAAAAAAAAATTACGGAATTTCAAGTGGCCCAATATCTGAAAATGTTCGCAACATATTAATGTACATTTGTGCCAAATTTGGTGCTTGTATCACAAAATGCACAATTCTTTTGAATATTTGGGCTAAGCCGCCCCACTACTAGTAATTCCATAAAACCATCAAAATCCAAGATGGCCACCATATTCATGATATTCGACTGAATGTACTTAACCAAAGCAGCCTTTTAATTTTTATAGCCTATGAACACCTATATTTGTGAGAAATGATCACGATGATTGAAAATGAAAATTGAAAAATAATGTCTGCCTTCTTGATTCGAAATGGCCGCTAAAATCGTCAATTTCCGAACGTTTCTGCTTCGGCATGCAAGTATTCATACACAGTTTTTTTCAAGATGATACTTAAACTCGTTGCATCTCTTTCATATTGAAATCAAGTCAGACAGAAATAGTGATCCTTTAAAAAGTCAATTTAGTAAATGTGTCTGTCTGGTGTCTTTCACAGATGCGTAAAATTTCAGTTGATTGGTATATCCTAAGCATTGCATTTGCACTTGCAAAGTGGTGAACATTTGAGATTTGCCTTTTCCACATTTGCATTTGGAACAGTCTCCTTTGCACGAACATTTAAGTAATTCTCTGCAGGCTTCAGACACCTCAGGAATTGTTAACGTAACGGGCATCCAGGATCCTGACGTTATGAGTCAGCCATATTCTTCAGGCGATGGTAAAGCTTGCTGTGTCTGTGTGCTATTTGTCCAGATTCCAGCTTGGTAGGCCGCTTGTCGAGAATGTTGAAGAAGGGCATCTTGTCTTGGTGGCAATCAATTGATGCATCAGTTCATCAGACAAAAGAGCTCCTTTATTAGTTTGTTGACAGAGCTTAGAGGGCTCGTCCTCTCATAAAGGATGACAGTCAGTCTCTCAAACTGCTTGAAGTGTTCTGAATGCAGATACAGATGTTAAAAAGGGATTTGAGGCCAGGTAGACAAATGTCTCTGTTAATTCTTCATACACCTCCCAAGCCTGCCTGCCATGCTGACAATTTTCTCTTTCCCTTGAAGGCAGATATCACAGTGTAATGTCATAATTTTGCCTTTGGTTTCATAATATGCGAATATCCTTCAGCTTTGATTTAACAGGGGTTTCTCAGGGATTTTGAGAGTTTTTGACCGTTGGGGTTGAACGTGTGAAACACTGGTAGAGCACGTGACCTTTGCTCTACCAAGCTTGAACAGATGGCAATGATGCTGTAAAATCAGTAATGTTTTCACATTCCCAAAGCTACCCAGATATCTGGCAAAGGCTGAGTCTCAGCAAGTTCACAAAATGAACCAACAAGGATAGTTACAACGTAACCACAGTTCGCACTTGGATTACCTTTCTTCCCTGCTCCAGAGCATGCAACATGTGGACAACAATCTTATATCAGCTTCCTCATGATTGCAGTTTGGCATTGAGTTGTTAGAACCTATGGATTCCACAGATTCTCCTGATGTAGCGTAGACAGCTTTGGATGGGGTGAAGATAAAAATTTGTGACTTTTTATATGAGATTCATTCTTCTCAGGCACAGCGTTCCTTCTCTTCAACATGGAGGAAGTCCATCTAGTTTCCTGGCAGTTTAGTTTGGAAAGACATATTTCAGTGTACACCCTTCCCTTTCTTTTCACAGGTAGATTCTTTCAGACTGTCTGATCTATACATATCCCGCCCATCATCAAGCCGTGCAAGTAGCTTGCTGGTCCCACCTGTTAAGTTATAAATACACTGTCTACATACTCTTCGAAAATGCTGACACCTGCAGTGTGAAGGCAACATACAATGACAGACTGATTCATGATTTTGCAGACAAATATCACAGGTGATTCCAGTTCCCCATTCTGATCGACACACTGAAGTGATTGAGACTTTTTTTGTTGGTAAATTAAGCTTTCCAAAGTCTGAAAACGAAGATTTATCTCATGGGAAAAATTCCTCCAGATCTCCATCCTGGTTATGCATCCAGATAGATAGAAGAACAGCTGGCCAGAGTTCAACATCATCTTGGAGATCTTTGATCTTCTTCCCTTGCTTAGAAGTTAGTTACCTTTGGTTGGGGATTGCTGAACACTGAACAGGGATACAATAATTTTGATTGGTTCATGTATAAATCATGTGCGATGTTCGAGCACATTTTTTACATAATCCTGGTGTTGCTTCTGGCCAATATCTTATAGGTTACGTCGCGCATCAATGACTGATCTGTGCATAGTTTTGACTGCCGAGACCGAGAGTTACCAGCTCTGGAAAGTCCTTCAATAAGGGGTTTCCCATTCTTATAAAGGTCTTGGAAAGGCTGTCAACCTGCATCTGAAACGTTTTCTATGTTAATAGACCTTGTTCTTGATGTTTGCATTTGTTCTGGTTCTCAGGATCATCGTCAGGAAGATATTCACCCTCAAACTGTTTGATAATTCGGGACAGTTCTGGCACCGAGATCATCCAACGTCTGAAAACCATCTAACATTACAGAATTATCTGTCAATCCAATGCAACCACCTAAACATTTTTCTTTTTCATAAACCACATGTAAATCTGACATATCTAATGTGAATACCTGGCATTGTCAAGTATCCACGTGGAAATGCGTTTAGTGACAGATTTCTAAGGGCACTAAACATACCTTAGCCAATCCATAAGCCCTCTGGGAAATCTTAGAATGGCTTTGAACAGTTAAAGCCTGGTATTCAGTCATACTGTGGTCACCAGAATTATTAGGCCAGGATGCGGGATGGGTTGTCGCATCATGTTATAGAGTAACACCCTAATCTCTTTGGTTCATGAGTACAGCATGGGCTTGACGTGAAGAGAGGCAAGATAGAACAGATACTGCAGAAAAGGAATGCTAATGGTGAAACTGCTTGGTATGTTTCAAATACATGCCAAAAGCGTTGCTGTTATTGTTGCGAGCGTTCACTATTTGTAAACTGAAACTTTATGTATTTACGAGATGCTATTAAGCTGAGAAACTGTTAAATAGTTCAACCCAGGTGTAATGTGTGATATTATCTAATGCAGGACACTGAACATTGATTAAATCTCATGACAACAGGGAATAAGTTGTCTCTGTCTGCTAAAACTACTTTTTGGAATTTATCACGGGACCGTTTTGGACAGCCAGCTTAAAGGGCTTTTTGAAGGACCCAGGGCTCTAAATGATGAAATGCCAATTTGGCCATCCTCCTTTAGACAGCAGTTCAAGTTGAACACGAATCCGCAAAGAATATATCCAAGGAACGCAGATCTTCAAACTAAGTTCCCATGTATCCCTGTGGATTTAGTTGCCATTGAGTATGTTTCTTAGGAACAAATAATAATTATTATCCTCTCCCTTCTTCTGTGGTCGATCTCTTCCACGAGGCAAAAAAGATGGGTTCAGTTTCTGAAATCGGGCATTGTGAAGTTCAGTTTCTGAAATCGGACATTGTGAAGTTCAGTTTCTGAAATCTGGCATTGTGAAGTTCAGTTTCTGAAATCTGGAATTGTGAAGTTGAGTTTCTGAAATCTGACATTGCGAAGTTGTTACTGAAATCTGGAATTGTGACGTTGAGTTTCTGAAATCTGGCATTGTGAAGTTCAGTTTCTCTAATCTTGTTTCCTACGGCGATTATTGTACATCAAACGATGTCCTGTAAATTTCAACCATTATTTAGTGATAGCAGCCACAATATCATACCAGAAGTAAAATCTGAAATCGGCTTCTCTACTTCCTTGTGGTTATTGTAGGAATAAAGAGGCCTTTCTCCTCCTACGTCTCCTACATCTGCTTTCCCCATGTCACCCAAGGTCAGGCTTGTTCCTCATTAAATCCTCATCTGTTCACCCTCTCCAAGTTCAGGTTGGTTGCCCACCTGCATTCAACCGTTCCCTTATTATCCTGATTGTGGCATTATCTCAATGTATCCATCGTCTCATCGTCTTCACGCCAGTCAAATGTGTTGCCTATCACTACCTCATGCACTCACCCAAGCACATCCACCATCCATTTCCCTAAGCACATTCGTCACCTCTTCAACACATTCTGATTCTCCTCCATTTTCTTTCTCACCTCGTCATTATGACCCGTGTTTGATGTTTTTCTTCGTGTTTTGTCCTTGTGTATTTCCACTTCCCCCCTCACCCTCAGGCTTCAGTAATCTGTAAATCTTTGATTTATGTTATTCTGGCAGCTATTCAATGTCCCAGACATATTTTGAAATTATTGGCATACCTTCCCCAACCAAGAATGATGCACACCTGCAGCCAGTGATGCGTATATATATAAATGAGTGAAATTCATACCTTGTGAGATTACAAAGAGTCATAACTCCTCCTGCAACGTGATTTGGAGCCCTTTAGTGCCCCATAACCATCCCTCCAGACCAACCCTCTTTTTATATTTTCCCTTCCCTTTATCATTTTAGGGTCAAGCTTTATGCTTGTTTAATTAGATTTTTCACTACCCAAGCCCCTGCCTCCTCTTTTGTTCCTTTTCCCCTCGTTGTCTTTTCTATCAAAACAAATATGCAAGGCATACTTTTTATTCACACCTCAAAACCCCAATCTGTGGGCCTACAAAAGTGTTTTTAGTGGACTTCAGACTGTATCTCTCATTAAACTGGATGAATAGTGCACTATTTCTGGCAAAGTTATGTGGCCATTACAAATATATATGTAGTGTATCAAAAAGGTCACCAATGTTATAGACACAACGGTGTTAAGGTAGATCAGCCTCACCATCATTGACACCATTTGTTTTGACAATTGTGCGTGCCTAAGAAAGTGTCTCAACCACCACTCCGGCCACACCTTCAGCAATGTGGATCGGTTTAAACTTCAGAAAGAAATCACAAGATGGGACTCGCATGTAGTATGTCTTACATCCAAGGAATTTTTATTTCTATTTTTTTACTGCCATGTTTCAGGGAAAGGTGGGTTTGGAGGAAACCGTGAATGTTACTACATATAAATCTTTATAAGCAATGTACATATTTACAAAAGTGAAAAAGTAGGAAAAGGGTTTGTAAAAGTTTTGTCCCTTAATTGGATAGTGTATGAGTACTTTCAATGGCCTACCATTTTCAACAAACCTTTGATAGAAGTAAAAACTATACCAACACATGATGTTGCAGGCAAGCATGAAATAACATGTCAAATGTCGCGTTTTTATACCAATCCAATTAATATGGTAGGTTTTTTTTTATTAACATGTATGTTACAAGCACAGCACCAATGGAGCATTGAAATATCTATACATAATATATACAGGGAATGATGAGTAAGTTAACGACCCAGCATAGTTAAAAGAAGAAAAATAAAACAAGTTTGATTGTTCAGTATAAAGGTTAAAAAAAATTTTTTTAACTACACAAAAAATTCAGTGAAATTCCTGCAAAACAAAAATGTCACGCCATGGACGTATTGTTAAATTCGTGCATGCTTCTGAGGACAAAGCAGAGGTGACGTTTGATTATAAATAAGGCAGCGTCAAATAGTTATGTTGCCCCCTTGGATAAAACTTAAGTGCTGTGTTCCTACTTTATATCCAATTGAAGGAAAAACTGTGACATTATGCCAACGAAACCATGGAACAAATTTGGGGCAAACAGGTATTTCAAAGCAAGACAAAAATAAATATATTACAGTTTCATTAACTTATTAACACTTTTTCATCATTAACCTATTAACACGATAGAGCATATAATTCTGCATTAATAAAAATAAAACCTTCAGCAATAACACTATAGAGTTTGAAAGGGGTTCTCTTAATCTTTGTGCATCGTTGGCTGGAGTGATGGTGAAGGGATTGAAGAGAGGAGAAATATGCACCATGTTAACCCGACAGAATCAGTTGGTCAATCTCACACCAGTGCCTCCTCCGTCTCTGTCTCATCTGGTTGTTGTTTTTTGCATCTGTGACAAGGAGAAATCGGTTTTCAAAGAACCACTCTCACGACACACACACTAATATATATATATATATATATATATGTATATATATATATATATATATATATATATATATATATATATATATATGTATATATATATATATATATATGTATATATATATATATATATATATATATATATATATATATATATATATATATATATATACATACATACATATATACATGTTCACTTTTTTGAATATATAAAAAAATTAAGCACTTACACAGGGCTTTACATTCACACCAAAGATTTCAATCTTTGTCATCTTTTGTCTCATGCTCTTAGCGTCTCTCATGTGCCTTTTTGCAAACTCCAGGCATGCTGTCATGTGCCTTCTTTTTCTCAGGAGTAGCTTCCATCTGGCAACTCTCCCATCAAACTAAATTTGTGAAGTGCTGCATAGACTTGTCCTTTCAGCAGGTTCTCCCATCTCATCCAAGGAACTCTGTAGTTCTGTCAGAGTGGTCATTTGGGTTCTTGGTCACCTGCCTGACCAAGGTCCTTCTTGCCTGGTTGCTCAGTTTGGTTTGACGGCCAGCTCTAGAGAGAGTCTGGGTAGTTCCATATTATTTCCATTTCCTAATGATGGAGCTCACTTTGCTATTGAGAACTTTCAACACTAGAAATTGTTTTATACCCTTCCCCAGATATACATTGCATTCAGAAAGAATTCAGACCCCTTCACTTTTTTCACATTTTGTTATGTTGCAGCCTTTTGCTGAAATCGTTTAAATTCATTTTTTCCCTCATCAATCTACAATCAATACCCCATAATGACAAAGAAAACAGGATTTTAGAAAGTTTTGAAAAATTATTTAAAAGAAAAAACTGAACGATCATATTGACATAAGTATTCAGACCCTTAACTCAGTACTTAGTTGAAGCACCTTTGGCAGCGATTACAGCTTTGAGTCTTCTCGGGCATGACGCGACAAGCTTTGCACACCTGGATTTGGGGATTTTCTTCCATTCTTCTCTGCAGATCCTCTCAAGCTCTGTCAGGTTGGATGGGGACCGTCGGTGGACAGCCATTTCCAGGTCTCTCCAGAGATGTTCGATTGGGTTCAAGTCAGTTCTCTGGCTGGGCCACTCAAGGACCTTCACAGAGGTGTCCCTAAGCCTCTCCTGCGTTGCCTTGGCTGTGTGCTTCGGGTCATTATCCTGTTGGAAGGTGAACCTTTAGCCCAGTCTGAGGTCCTGAGCACTCTGTTTCAGGTTTTCATTAAGGATATCTCTGTACTTTGCTCCATTCATTGTTCCCTCAACCCTGACCAGTCCCCCAGTCCCTGCTGCTGAAAAACACCCCCACAGCATGATGCTGCCACCACGATGCTTCACTGTTGGGATGGTATTGGGCAGATGATGGGCGGTGCCTGGTTTCCTCCAGACATGACACTTAGATTGATGCCAAACAGTTCAATCTTGGTTTCATCAGACCACAGAAGCTTGTTTCTCACAGTCTGAGAGTCCTTTAGGTGCTTTCTTGCAAACTCCAAGTGGGCTTTCATGTGTCTTTCACTGAAAAGAGGAGAGGCTTCCGTCTGGCCACTCTGCCATAAAGCCCAGATCAGTGGAGTGTTGCAGTGATGGTTGTCCTTCTGGAAGTTTCTCCCATCTCCACACAGGATCTCTGGAGCTCAGCCAGAGTGACCATCGGGTTCTTGGTCACCTCTCTTAGCAAGGCCCTTCTCCCCCGATTGCTCAGTTTGGCCGGACGGCCAGCTCTAGGAAGAGTCCTGTTGTTCCAAACTTCTTCCATTTAAGAATTATGGAGGCCACTGTGCTCTTGGGAACCTTCAATGCAGCAGAACATTTTTGTAGGCATCCCCAGATCTGTGCCTCGACACAATCCTGTCTCTGAGCTCTGCAGGCAGTTCCTTCGACCTCAAGGCTTGGTTTTTGCTCTGATATGCATTGCCAGCTGTGAGACCTAATATAGACAGGTGTGTGCCTTTCCAAATCATGTCCAATCAATTGAATTTACCACAGGTGGACTCCAATCAAGGTGTAGAGACATCTCAAAGATGATCAAGAGAAATGGGAGGCACCTGAGCTAAATTTCAAGTGTCATAGCAAAGGGTCAGAATACTTATGTCAATGTGATAGTTCAGTTTTTTATTTTTAATAAATTTTCAAAACTTTCTAAAATCCTGTTTTTTCTTTGTCATTATGGGGTATTGAGTGTAGATTGATGAGGGAAAAAATGAATTTAAACGATTTCAGCATAAGGCTGCAACATAACAAAATGTGAAAAAAGTGAAGGGGTCTGAATACTTTCTGAATGCACTGTATGCATTTAAACCTAAGGGGTATATTTTTAATTATTTCAACAATTCTTTTTAAGCTTAAATTGCTTATAAAAATGTAATCTATATATAATGGAGCAAGTGTTTGTATGTATGTATGTATGTATGTATGTATGTATGTATGTATGTATGTATGTATGTATGTATGTATGTCCGCTGTTCACCCATTGGCTGGTCAGCTAACTTGACGCCACCCACAATTGTATCATGAAATACTTAACCTAAAGTACCCAGAGGACCCAAAAGCCCCCCCCCCCCCCCTTCAACACCCCGAGGACCTACAAGACTGAGAAGACCCAGACGACCCAAAGGACCCCAAGGACCCTACATACCCTCAGGACACTAAATATGCCAAAGGACCCAGAGGAACCAAAAGACCCCAAAGACTGAAAAGACCCTGAAGACCCAATGGACCCAAAAGACCCCGAAGATCTAAAAGACTGAAAAGACCCAATCGACCCCAACGACCCAAAATACCCCAAACACCCAAAAGACCCTGAAGACACAAAATAACCCGAAGACCCTTAAAGACCCAGAGGACCCAAAAGACCCTGAAGCCCCAAAATACTCCAAAGACATAAAAAACCCAAAGACCTAAAAGACCCTGAAGACCTAAAAGAAGGAAAAGACCCAATGGACCCCAAAGACCCTGAAGACCTAAAAGACCACAAAGACTAAAAATATTCCAAAGACACTTAACAACCCCGAAGATCCAAAATACCATTAAAGACCTCGAAGACCCAAGAGAACAAAAAGACCCCGAAGACCAAAAAGACCCTGAAGACCGAAAAGACCCAAAGACCCAAATTATCGAGAGGACCCAAAAGACTCTGAAGACCCTTATAGACCCCAAGTACCCAAAATTTGGAAAACATCCCGAAGACCCCAAAAAACACGAAGACCCATAAAGACCCACAATACTGAAAAGACCCAGAGGAACCAAATGACCCCGGTGACCCAAAAGACTTTATAGTTTTTCTCATAATTATCTATATATAATGGAGCAAGTGTTTGTATGTATGTATGTATGTATGTATGTATGTGTGTGTGTATGTCGGCTCTTCACCCAATGGTTGAACAGCTGACCTGACTCCACCCACAAATGTAACCTGAAATACTTAACCTAAAGTACCCAGAGGACCCAAAAGACCCTCCCCTCTCCCCCCTGAGGACCTACAAGACTGAGAAGACCCAGAGGACCCAAAAGACGAAGAGGACCCAAAAGACCCCGAGGACCTAAAGGACCCAGTGGAACCAAAAGACCCCAAAGACCTCAAATACCCAATGGGCCCCAAAGACCCCAAAAGACGCAAAAGCCCCCGAAGACCGAAAATACCCCAAAGACTGAAAATATTCCAAAGACCCTTCACAACCACAAAGACCCAAGAGACCCCAAAGACCCTTAAAGACCCAAGAGAATCAAAAGACCCTTAAAGACCATGAAGACCAAAAAGACCCAGAGGACCCAAAAGACTGTGAAGACCCAAAATACTCCAAAGACCATTAAAGACCTAAAATACCTCAAAAACCAAAAAGACCCTGAAGACCCAAGATAACCAAAAGACCCTGAAGACCCAAAAGACCCAAAAGATCCTTGAAGATCCAAAAATATGAAAAGAACCCAAAGACTTTTTAAAGACCCGAAAAGTTAAAAAGACCCCGGAGACCCAATGGACCCCAAAGACTGTGAAGACCCAAAATACTCCAAAGACCATTAAAGACCTAAAATACCTCAAAAACCAAAAAGACCCTGAAGACCCAAGATAACCAAAAGACCCTGAAGACCCAAAAGACCCAAAAGATCCTTGAAGATCCAAAAATATGAAAAGAACCCAAAGACTTTTTAAAGACCCGAAAAGTTAAAAAGACCCCGGAGACCCAATGGACCCCAAAGACTCAAAATACCCTGAAAACCTAAAATACCCCAAATACCCTTAAAGACCCTGAAGACCAAAACACACAAAAGACCAAAAATACCCTGAAGACCAAAAAGACCCAAAGGACACTGAAGACCAAAAAGAACCTTAAAGGGGAACCCAAACACAAAAAAAATTCTTCTAAAAACCATTGACAATCATTAATCACAGTCTAATTTGAAGGGAATTTTATTTTATTTTATTTGCGAATCACAAAGTGCCGAAAAATGCTCGAGTGTCGATTTTCGAGTTTGCTAGTGACATCCCATTGTGAACTTGCTGTGATCCTGCCGGCGACAGTACATAGAACAGAGAGACAGTGCATTCCGAGCTCGGACTCCGATCATGATTGGGGATGTTGGAGGGGGCGGGGTGTTTGGGTTGGTCGTGAGTGTTGTTAGCGAGGGTGATGGTTTTTGGGGGATTGTGTGGGGGTGGTCATGAGTATTGTTGGATAGGGTAATGGTTGTAGTGGGATTGTGAGGGCATGATGGAGTCTTTTTATCTTTGTGTTTTTATTTCATTTTCCAAAAGTTATCGGCAAAATAAATCAGGTGGTTACTTTTGTGCCACCATATATATAAATCACCACCTAAGTTGTAGTTGATGTGAATGCACAGATTACCACGAACAGCTTTAGGTGAATTATCATACTGTGGATATACGTATATATATACACAGTCACGTGAAAAAGTAAGTACTCCCCGTGTAAAGTTTTGACTTTTTCAACATATTTCAGCATACAGCTATTTTATCTTCATCTATCTATAATTCCAGTAATCTCTGTACGTTTGTACGTTTGTACGTTTGTCTGTCTGTGACCGCTGTTTCTCGACAACCACGGGTCCGATATACTTTTAACTTGCCAGGTATATTGCTGGGGACCCGAGGATGTGCCTTTTCAAGGTTTCATATTAATCGGACAATTACTTACCGAGCTATGTCCAAAAAACGATTCAACCAATCAGAGAGCAGCGAACGATCGCGTGTGCCGAACGTGGCGGGCACACTCTGCCTCGGATGGCACATTTGAGAGCGTATTCATTTATTTCACGTTTGCAAACTATGTTGGCGTTAAACTATGTTTTACAACTAATAAAAACGAATTTGCGATTCATTCGCTTTCCTGCGCGTTTGTGTACGCGATGGCGATTTCTTTACCAAACTCCGGAAGCCGTTCGCTTTGGACCAAACCATTGCATGTAAATAGAGGGGGGGGATTGTCACCACTCGCAAGCCGTTCGCTTTGGACCAAACCATTTCATGTAAATAGAGGGGGGGGATATAATTTTAGATATATATATATATAGTACGGGCATGCCCTAGTTTCAACAATGTTGATAGATAAAGGTGATATAATATAACAAACATCATGAAACATTTACATTTTGTAGTCCATTGTATAATTTAAATAAACATCAATGCAAATTTCGCATGTGGAAAAAGTAAGTACACCCTTGGCTCTAAAAGGTGGTATTGGCCCCTTTGGCAGAAACAACCTCAAGTAGGCGTTTCTTTTAACTGTCTAGTGTCTACCAGTCTCTGACATCGACTGGGAGAAATTTTTGCCCACTCCTCCATGCAGAATTCTTTCAGCTGTGCGATGTTTGAGGGGTTTCTTGCATGCACAGCTCGTTTCAAATCCCCCCACAACATCTCGATGGGATTTAGATCCGGGCTTTGACTTGGCCATTCCAGAACCCTCCATTTCTTTCTTTTCAGCCATTCCTTGGTGGATTTACTGGTATATTTAGGGTCATTGTCATGTTGCAAGGTCCACCTTCGGTTGAGCTTCAACTTTCTGACAGATGGCCTCACATTATCCTCAGGCACCCTCTGGTACAATGAAGAATTCATAGTGGATTCTATGATGGTGAGCTGCCCAGGCCCTGATGCAGCAAAGCTGCCCCAAACCATAATATTTCCACCACCATGCTTTACAGTTGGTATCAGGTTCATGTGGTCAAATGCTGTCTTTGGTTTTCGCCAAACATGTCTTCTGGTACTGTGGCCAAATAGCTCTACCTTTGACTCATCTGTCCAGAGCACATTGTTCCAGAAGTGCTGGTCTTTGCCTCGGTGTTCATTGGCAAACTTTAGTCTTGCCCTGATGTTCTTTCTGGACAGCAAAGGTTTCCTCCTGGCACACCTCCCATGTAGATCAAATTTGTGCAGCCTCTTTATAATGGTAGACTCGTGCACTTTGACATCAACAGTGGCAAGAGCTACCTGTAGGTCCCGTGATGACATTCTGGGGTTCTTAGAGACTTCTTTCAGCATCTTGCGGTCTGCTCTCGGGCTGAACTTGCTGGGGCGGCCTGGCCTGAACAAGTTGGCAGTTGTTTGGAATCTTCTCCACTTGTCGATGATCTTCCGGACAGTCGAATGATTGGTTTCAGATTGTTTGGAGATCTTTTTAAATCCCTTACCAGACTCGTAGGCATCTACAACCTTCTTTCTGAAGGCCTCAGAGAGCTCTTTTGATCTAGGCATGGTGACACCACACAATTCAACATCAAAGAGCAAAACAAACTAAATTTCTGAGGTTTAAATAAGACAGGTTCCTCCAAGATCCTCTCCAACAATGTTCTAATCATTTGCACCTGAGCTAGTGCACCTGATTCTAATTTTAGGTATTTGAAGTAGTGATAAATGTCGGGGTGTACTTACTTTTTCCACATGCGAAATTTCCATTTATGTTTATTTAAATTATACAATGGACTACAAAATGTAAATGTTTCATGATATTTGTTATATTATATCACCTTTATCTATCAATATTGTTGAAATGAAGATCAAATAGCTGTATGTTGAAATACGTTGAAAAAGTCAAAACTTTACATGCGGTGTACTTACTTTTTCACATGACTGTATATATATATATATATATATATATATATATATATATATATATATATATATATATATATATATATATATAGATAGATATATATATATATATATATATATATATATATATATATATATATATATATATACATATATGTATATTTATATACATATATATATATATATATATATATATATATATATACATATATGTATGTATATATATATATATATATATATACATATATATATATATATATATATATACATATATATATATATATATATATATAACTGTGAGAAATAGTGGAAACTCGACAGTACGAGCAGGGCGTCTCATTTGCATTAAATAAATAATCGGGAGATTAAATCAGACGCGGATGTAGCTTCAGGACATCGATCTTTAATTTTCGACAAGCTTTCGACCAACAAAGGTCTTCTTCTTAGTCGTCCCCAAGTTCAGCGTATTGTTGGTCGAAAGCTTGTCGAAAATTAAAGATCGACGTCCTGAAGCTACATCCGCGTCTGATTTAAGCTCCCGATTATATATATATATATATATATATATATAATATATATACATATATATATATATATATACGTATATACAGGGTGAGCCAGACATATGGTCATTTTTGAAATTCGTGTGAAGGAAATAAAAAATTATATTCCAAAATAAATTCATTCATGATATTGAAGTACATAACATGCATTTTTATTTTTTACTGATTTCGTGTAAAAAATTGTATTTCAAAATAAATTCATTCATGATATTGAAGTACATAACATGGATTTTTATATTTTTACTGATTTCGTGTTTTTTTTGCAGGCAGAACACTTGAGTGACCATGTGGAACTGGTCAGGTGAAGAACGCGCTTTCGCTATCAAAGCTTTTTACAAGAGTAATCATGGTGCAACTGCTGCACAACATCAATTCAAACTCCATTTCAATGTTCAACGTCATGGAAATGTGCCGTCTGTTCGTGCTATCAAGTTATGGGCTCAGAAGTTTGAGTGGACCAGTTCAACTTTAAAAGAGAAACCTATTATGTAGCACCCAAATCAGTAAGAATGGCACAAAACATTGAGCGTGTAAGGGAGTGAGTTTTGAGAGGTCCGTGTCGCTCCAGCCGAAAGCATGCATCAGCCTTAATAATTTCTCACACGTCACTACGCCGCATATTGCACAAGGATTTAAACTTTTATCCCTATAAAATTCAAATTGTCCAGGAATTATGCCAAGATGATGAGATTGCCCGCAACAATTTTTGTGAGGGAATGCTTTCATTTATGGACGGAAATGAAAACCAAAACATTGCTAACAATTTGTTCATGTCTGATGAAGCCCATTTTCATCTGTGTGATTATGTCAACAAGCAAAATACTCGTTTTTGGGCAGGTAAAAACCCAAGAGAAATGCACACAAAACCGTTACACAGTCCCAAAGTCACAGTGTGGTGTGCACTTTCGTCGTTCGGCATCATAGGGCCTTACTTCTTTGAGAACGATAACGGAAATGCCGTCACTGTAACTGCACCTTGATATACCGATATGGTTTCTAACTTCCTCTCCAGAGAAGTAAACAGATTTGCAGAAGTGAGCCCAATGACGTGGTTTCAGCAAGATGGTGCAACTTTCCACACCACCAGTGTACATGACCACTGCAAGGGCGTTCTTTCCAAAGCATGTCATTTCCAGAAACGGCGATATTCCATGGCCAGCGAGGTCACCCGATTTGACTGCATGTGATTATTTATTGTGGTCATATCTAAAGGACAAAGTGTATGTTAACCATCTACAAACTCTTCATGAACTTAAGGAAAACATCAGATGCTAAATCAATGATATTGACGTGGCCATGTTGCAGAACGTCATGAATAATTAGCATCCAAGATTGGAGGAATGTGTCAGACGAAATGTTGCGCATCTCCTAGATGTTCTTTTCCACAAATAAATGGCATGTTATGTACTTCACTTTCCGTCTTGACCGTCTTGTTCTTTTCATCGAAGGTCGTTTTAACATAGCCTGGAGGTGTGTTTAGGGTCATTATCTTGCTGTAGGATGAACCCCTGACCATCTAGGCATATACCAGAGGGTATTGCATGGCGCTGCAAAATGCTGTGGAAGCCCTTTTGGTTCAGGGTGCCAGTCACTTTGTGCAAGTCGCCGACACTGGATCCAGCAAAAGAGCACCAAACCATCAGGCTTCCTCCTCCATGTTTGATAGTTGGTGTCACACACTGAGGAACCATCCTTTTGCCTACTTGACGGCATACAAAATCCTGCATGATGAACCAATTTCAAATTTTGATTCATCGGTCCATAAGACCTTCCAGTCTTCAGTAGTCCACTGGCGGTGCTTCGTGGCCCAGGCAAGCCTCTTTTTCTTATTTTGCCATCTTAGCAATAGCGTTCTTACTGCCACTCGACCTGTCAAACCTGCGGCTCGAAGTCTTCTCGTCACAGTTTAAACTGAGACTTGCTTACTTCGACCAGTGTTACGCTGTGCTTGAAGCTGTTGTCCTGTGAGCCGCCTATCACGCAAGCTGTTGACTCTCAGGAAACTTATCTTCTGATTCTGTTGTGGCTTTGGGTCTACCAGACCTTTTCCTGTCAGAGTTTCCTCTAGTTTCCAATATACGACTTCCAGCAGTGCAATATTGTCCAAATAATGCTTCAGAGGGTGTAATAACAGTCTGTTCCAAAACTGCTTTTATACAGACAGGGGGTTTGTAATCAAGTCATCAGCAGAGGTTGGGACACCTGTAGGAATTGTTTGCATCAACTTTCAAGGGTTAATTTACTTACATTGCTGCAGAACAGCTCTAAGTTGTTAACCCATTACTTGTTCCTTGAAGAAGGCCTTTTTTTTTTTTACAATGTAACTGTGCAATTTACATTATTTTCCCGTTTTTGCTAACCTAAACTTTTTTTTTTACCTCGAGCAGTTTACTGCTTACCTTTGTACCATTTCAGGTTATTCACTGGACTTGAATTGCTTAAATTTCAATAAAAACTGGAAAAATTGAGGTGTTCTAAAACTTTTGACCGGTAGTGTAATAGCACATCTTTCTGCCGTGACTCCTTTCGAGGCTCGGAGGTACACCGTGGCCGGGGTTTGGGGAGGAGTACGGAACTATATATATATATATATATATATATATATATATATATATATATATATATATACATATATATATATATATATATCCACAGTATGCGTTCGTGGTATTCTGTGAATTCAAATCTCTCACACATATCACCTTACCACAAGGGAGTTCCCTAGTCTTTGAATATGCCGACGATGAAAGGACACAATAAAATTAATCAACATTACAGGCTGCAGAAACATGTGAAAGGTACAGTATCAGGCAAGTCTTAGGAGTCACCTTGACTGATGAATGCCAAGTATTTGGCAAAAATAGCACAAATATTCTCAGTGAAAGGAAAGTTACTGGTTCACGAAATATCACACCCTTTTTTGTAAGCATCTGAAGTTCCACCTCTCTGTTAATAGAATTACAATTACCATTCTGCCGATTTTGATAGCTGCTTCTTTTTGTAGAAACCTGTGGTGTGTAATAGCAGATCAACAAGCATTCTGAGTATTGCGCTGCAATACATGTCCCCTACCGGCAGTCTGTCGTCCGGAAAACTGTTGGAGAAATTCCCAAAGTTCAAAGTGCCATAACTTTGTCAAAAATGATCGAAACGTCGTGAAGTTCGAACTTGATCTGTACCTTATCATGTGGAAACCATGTACCAAGTTTGAAATCATTGGCATTAAGAGTTTAGAAAAGAAAGTCCGGAAAACTGTTCTTTGCGTGACGGATGGACAGACGGACAGACGGACAGACGGAGGGACAGAGAGACGGAGTGCAAACCTATAGTCCCCTCCGGTGTACACCGGTAGGGGACTAATAAGGGGGATTAAGTTATCACAATTTGGCTTTGAATTGCCAAACAAACCTTATGTTGGAGGCTTTAGTAGAATGCCATTCGTGGATTACAAACACAGTTGGGAGATAAAGCCATGAAAGTTATATAATTAAACATGAAGGAAAGACAGGTGGATATGAAAAATAAAATGGAAAGGAAAAAAAGGTAGGGAAGAGAAATGTGTCTGGAAGTGATGGTGGTAAGGAAGTGAAAAACTGCCATTTTCCATATAGGATACGTATAAGTAGATTCTCCCAGATAAGTATGATAAACAGGCGATTAAAGCAACATACATAGAAATGCTGTGGAGCCATTGGCCTATGCTGAAGTGACGTTGCACTTACCTGTAGAAGGAGATGAGTATTATGAAGGCTGCAACGAGAACGGCAGTCACAGGAACCACGATTAATAGCACATTCTGGTGAGACGCGCCGTTAAACTCCAGAATGTGTTTTCCACAGCGCTGTCCAGAATAATGTGATGCACACCTGCACCAATAACCACAGGGATATAGAATTAGCATGTGGTGATGGTTATCATGAATGGTTCGGGTTTCATTTGATTCAAAAATTCCTGTTAATTTGTATTTATGATTTATTTTTTTAAGTTGTTGTAACATATGAATGACATCAAATTGTTAATGATCAGTCCATTTTTACAGGTGCAGAGTCATATTATGTTCATTGAATAGCTGTGATGAGCATGCAGTTACAAGTAGAATGTGACCTAGGTGAGCATGGTGGAATGGCTAATTGGTACCGAGAGATATTGTGGCGTTTTTTTTTCTCTTATTTTTTCTAACGATGTCATTGTGGTGTACATGAGGTTACAAACATTGCCGATAAATGCTCAACATATAATTACGGTTAAAATATATAACATAGAATGTGATTATGTTGTCCATATATAATTTGGAGTCCTCTACATATTATGTACACATTAGGAGCAAGGTGGGATGAAAAAAAACAACTATAGAAGACAAGGGGGAGACACGCAAGACGATGTCACCATGATGCCACACATCTGAGCTACAACTATCGGGGATGCCTCTTCGCGGTGGTTGTACCACCCAATGCAAGTCGGGGGTCAAATTTTCCCCATTCTTCCCTGCTGCCCGAATTTTTCAGGGCAGCATGGTCACGGTCAGAGAGCCGATTGGTCCCCATGGACCGACCCTTTCTTTCTTTCTTTCTTTCTTTTTTTCTCTTTCTCTTTCTCTTTCTCTTTCTCTTTCTCTCTCTCTCTCTCTCTCACCCTGTTGTGGCCCTGACTTTGTGAAAGTGGGGGTACACCATCCTGGATGTCACTCCTGGGAGATGGATCGGCCATCTCTGTTGCACAGGCTTGTTCGAGAGAACTGTTTGGGGTTATACAACAACACCAACTCAGCCTGTAATCCTTTTGTGGTCGGCAAAACGAGTACTAGAACTTGCTGAGGGTAAGATATCAACAACCGTTGATCTGGGGATAGTAATGTTATGGCCCCTAACGAAGTGGTAGATGCCAATCAAAGAGGAGCTTTGGGATCGCCTCAGACTTCGCTCGACACCTTACCTTTATTGGTGATATTAGGCGATTACTCTACAGACTATAATATTCATGGAATTGAACCTGGAGTCCCTTTAATGGCCAATGCAGTGGTGCAACTGAAGAGAAAGCGTTAAACACTCATTTAACCAGTGTCTATAACACAAGTTTGCATTTGGATCTGAGGTTATGTGCACACTGCTTCACGAGACCATTTGTGTAGTCACCGAAGGAAGATGTTCCAGAGGTTCACAAACTTTGTGATTTCACCGGGCCTCGGTGAAATCACTTATCATAGTGGGTCAATAGACTACACGCTATGTCATTGCACATTCTCCACCACCACAACATGGCTGACCATGACAAATTCGAATTCGACAAACAAATACTTACAAGAGTCCATATAGATGTACTAATTGCTTTATACTCGTTGTGTAATATTTAAGTATAACCAAGATAATTTTGTTTTTTACTTGTTTGATCTAATAAAATAAGTGGGTTTTCTTTTCCTAATGACTAGTGTAGCTCAGATGTTGTTGTTGTTGTATAGCCCCGGATAGTTCTCTCCAGCAAGCCACAGTCAGAGAGACAGCCGATCAATCTCCCAGGAGCAACCTAGATATCCCCCACATCCAGAATGTTGTACCCAAAAAGTTAGAGAGAGAGAGAGAGAGAGAGAGAGAGAGAGAGAGAGAGAGAGAGAGAGAAAGGGCCGGTCCATGGGGACCGATCGGCATTCTGACCGTGCTGTCCTGACAAATATTGGCAGCAGGAAAGAATGGGCAAGATTTGGCCCCTGACTTGCGTTGGGGGGTATGACCACCGCGAAGAGGCATCCCCGATAGTTGCACAGGCTGAGTCGACCTGTCTGGTGTTCTTTTGGCATGGTCTGTGGTTTGAACTCCGGACCCTAATATCCTAAGCCAATCGCCTTAACCCTCAAGCAACCACCAGGCATCTAGGAACGAAATGAATACAAAATTGATGAACTACCGAAGTACGTTGGCCCAACAAGTGCCGCTATTGAGAAATACCATGAATAGTTGCCTAATACTATTAATAGTACAACGACGATGCTTACAATAAGTTGTAAAACGAACATATCAATTCAGCTTTCACCTGTAACCACGTACCCCTTACATCAGGTTATGTGCTTTGATTTGACCTCATATTACACATTTAAAAAATCAGAGCAGGACCTCTTTCCACTCTGTTGTAATTGCAGAACATAAGATTAACTCTTAAGTCTGTAACCACCCCATAAAAAACGACTAAGATAGGCAAATGAATAAAAGCATGGGATTCAATGTATATCAATGCTGCCCTACAAATGTTATCCTATTGGTGTAGATGCTCTGTTGAGGTTGTGACAGTTCCTGAATGTGCCAATTTAAGCCATGTTTTATAATGTATGTCCCTGAGCATGAACACCGGGCATCAAGCTCAACAATGGAGTGTGATTGGAATGAATGTGGTTAATAAGCCTGGTTAAGTTAATAAGCCAAACTAATCAACCACTCGGTAGGAAATTACTTACAAGCACATTAAGTGATCCAAATGAGGGTAGTAGTAACACGTGCCACCATTGAGGCAAAAATCCTTTTTCTCAATGGGGCACTCTTCGGTATTCGCTGCAGACGTTTGCACCACTTGTCCTGTGGGATTGGAGGGAAGATTCAAAGCCACAATTTTGAATAATTCCTGAATTCCGCACAGTATCACTTTCTTGACGGCACTTGCAATTGTGTGCGTTTACTTTAATTGCATTACATGTGGTGGAATCCACTACTATTTGTAGCTGTGATGGAGGTGCTGGCTCAGAACGTAAAGGAGGTTTACCGTGGGAGTTGTTGTATGCAGATGATCTGGTGTTGATTGCGGAAAGTATGGATGGACTGAAGGAAAAGATGAACAAGTGGAAGGAATGTATGGAGACAAAAGGTCTGAAGGTGAATATCGGAAAGACGAAGGTGATGGCAAGTGGTAAAGCATGTGGTGAGGTGGAAAGAACTGGGAAGTGGCCATGTGCTGTGTGCAGGAAGGGTGTCGGAGTGAACTCCATTCAATGTACAATGTGCGCTGAGTGGGTTCATCAAAAATGTAGTGGTCTGAGAGGGTCATTAACCAGTGTGGCAGCTACATTCAAATGTAAGGTATGCACAGAGGGAGCTGCAGATGGAGGAAATGTTGAGTTGGATCTTGGAGACGGCGTGAAGCTGGAAGGTGTGAAAACATTTTGCTACCTCGGAGACGTGCTGAATGGAGAAGGTGGATCAGACTCGGAAACGGTTGCTAGAGTGAGATGTGCATGGAAGAAGTTTCGGGAACTGAGTGGCGTGCTGATGAGGAGTGGAGTGTCGTTGAAGCTGAAGGGAAAGGTGTATGCAGCATGTGTGAGAAGTGTTATGGTTTATGGGAGCGAGACACGGGTAATGAACGTAGAGCAGCAACGCAAGCTGGAAAGGGTGGAAATGCGAATGGTTCGGTGGATTTGCGGATTATCGTTGAGAGAGAGGAAGACAAATGATGAATTGCGAAAGATGATGGGAATGGAGCCTGTGATTGATGCTGTGAAGAGGAACAGGTTGAGATGGTTTGGTCATGTGTTGAGGAAGGATGAAAGTGACTGTAGAAGTGAATGTAGAAGGAAGTAGAGGACGGGGAAGACCGAGAAAGACTTGGCTAAAGATGGTCGAAGAAGAAATGCAGGCAAGGGGGTTAACAAGGGGAGATGCAGAAAATATGGCAAAATGGAGAAGATTGTCATGGGGACCGCAAGGATAACCCCCGATCTAGCAAGGAAAATGGCCTTAAAATGCATGCTGTTGTTGTTGTTGTTGTAAATGTGGTGGAATCCCATGAAGCAAGCACGCGGAGGACACACATGCCATCAAAACATTTCTGACACCATTCTGGTCCAGCTAGCTTTCCTTGTACCAAACATACAAGAGTAAACTTGTTTGATCAAAACTTCATTTGAGCTCTTAAATGTACTTTATGAGACCAATGCTGCCACTTATTTGGTGCATGGATAATGCGAGATGATACTTCATTTAAGGGCTCCTGGGTTCGGACAGTGCATGTGGAGGTTTACAAGTATCAACATTCACGCAATTTCGAGTTATGTGCATTTTTGTTGTATACACTGGTGGTGTAGGTTCAGAGTCGTTGGTTCGCACACCTACTGGAAGTAAAAAAAATCTATAACCACACACTATTCAGTTAATTCTGTCAAGGTATAATTACCTTTTCGTCGATTTACTTCACCTAGAAACCTCAGCAGTCTTAACACTTAGTGACAAATATGGTATCAAAGGACATTCCTAGCAAACTCCATAAATATTGCATACTCTTACATGAGCCTCGACTTTGTATACGGTACCAAAAAAAACACTCCGTTACAAACTAATCCCCTTACAAATGGAACCCAAGACTCCTTACTAATGCTTCCACTAACTTCGAGCTGCGGACCTGGGGTTGGGGACTTGAAGAAGAAAGGGGGAGTGGACGACAGAGAGTTGGAGTGGGGGGGGGGGGGGGAGGGGAGGGGAATATGAGAGGGGTGTTGAGGTTTTGGTGGTGGTGGTGGTTGAGGATGTGGGATTGGTAGGAGGGGTACTTTAAGAAGAAAGGGAAGCCACAAACCAGGAATGGTTACGGAAGGCGAGGGGGGGGGGGGCATCAGGACTTGAAGAATAAAGCGGGAGTGAAGGACAGAGAGTTAGAGTGTAGGGGGGGGGGGGTAGAGAATGGACAGGGAGATGGAGTGAGGAGGGCGTTAGCGAAAGGATAGAGTTGGGAAAGGGGAGCTGAGTCTCTGGGCGGAGGATGACGACTTGGGGTTTGGGGTTGGAGGGGAAGGTCAGAGGATTTAAAGAAGAAAGGGGGAGCTGTGGGTTTGGGAGGGGAGTTGAGGACTTTGGGGAGCTGGGTTTGGCAGGATGTCTTGAGGACTTGAAGGAGATAGGTGAGCTGTGGACCGGGTGTTGGGAGTGGGGTTTGGGAAATGAAGAAGAAAAGGGGAGTGGAGGACCGAGATTTGGAGTGGGAGGAACAGAGTTGGGCGGATGGGGGAGGTGAGTTGAGGACTTGGGGTTGGGAGGTGGGGTGGGTTGAGGAATTGGGGTTGGAAGGGGTGTGGGTGGGTTGAGGACTTGGAGTTGGGAGGTGGGGTGGGTTGAGGAATTTGGGTTGGAAGGGGGTGGGTGGGTTGAGGACTTGGGGTTGGGAGGTGTGGTGGGTTGACGAATTGGGGTTGGAAGAAGGGTGGGTGGCTTGAGGACTTGGAGTTGGGAGGTGGGGTGGGTTGAAGAATTGGGGTTGGAAGGGGGGTGGGTGGGTTGAGGACTTGGAGTTGGGAGGTGGGGTGGGTTGAGGAATTTGGGTTGGAAAGGGGTGGGTGGGTTGAGGACTCGGGGTTGGGAGGTGTGGTGGGTTGACGAATTGGGGTTGGAAGGGGGGTGGGTGGCTTGAGGACTTGGAGTTGGGAGGTGGGGTGGGTTGAAGAATTGTGGTTGGAAGGGGGGTGGGTGGGTTGAGGACTTGGGGTTGGAAGGGGGGTGGGTGGGTTGAGGAATTGGGGTTTGGAGGTGGGGTGGGTTGAAGAATTTGGGTTGGAAGGGGGGTGGGTGGGTTGAGGACGTGGGGTTGGAAGGGGGGTGGGTGGTTTGAGGACTTGTGGTTTGGAGGTGTGGTGGGTTGAGGACTTGGGGTTGGAAGGGGAGTGGGTGGGTTGAGGAATTGGGGTTGGAAGGGGGGTGGGTGGGTTGAGGACTTGGGGTTTGGAGGTGGGTTGTGTTGAGGAATTGGGCGGAATGGGGGGTGGGTGGGTCGAGGCATTGAAGAACTATTGCATATTTTTAGGAGCACGTACCATATTTTTAAAGGTGTTTGGTATGTTTGAATCAGAATGGACGCTCTAGCGTCACCATTAGGCCTTATTAGTGTCAGTCATTGCTTCTTTCAGGCATGCATTTACTGCTGAACCCTCGTGGGTAAACAGGTGCAATACACTCACGTGTTGATGTGCAGGGGGTGCCGGGTTTGCAGTTAGTCACTGGGGGATCTTCGGTGCAGAGAGTTACAGTCACAGCCATGACCGCACAGACCAGACGCATAACTACAGTGGAAGAAAGGAGAGGAGAAAACAGTTTGTTGTTTGTCCGTGGTGTTATAGTCTAGATACCGATAAGGAGAGCGCCATAACCTCGGGACACGTGGGCACCGCCTCGATCTGCTCAGTAATAAAGTTCATTTTTGACACAAGTAATATTGCGAAAGGAGACACTCTTACACTCTGGGACATGAATAAGTAAATATCGCCAATCTGTAAACCTCATCGAAGACATTGATCATTGGGACAAATGCCGTCACAATTCAAATATCCACATTCGCAGAGGAGATAAAATCCGCCACCAAGAACCTTTGTGACGAGTCAAGTCGCTCGTCACATTATAAATGCCTGACACACAATGACCTAGACGAAGAGTAGTAATTCGCCCATTCTCTGATCATTTACAGTCCAGGTAAATCGGGCACCTGGTCTGCGGAAGAACAAAAGGTGTCTTACCGAGAAGAGCCATTGATGGAGGGAATATTCTCGCAGTTCTGAAGTCGCTTGTGACTGCGTCTCTACCTCGAGTCCCACTTGTCAGCTTGTCTCACCAGCTTCCTTCGTGTCAAAGCTCGGCTTTAATAGGCTACAGGTACACCGTGTGGGCGGACCGTGTGACATTAACATGGTGTCCTCCGATCGTTTATCTTTCCTACCCTTCCGGGATTGCCGCGACAATTACGTGGAAATTTTCCGGGGAGCGTCCACAAACCGACGACGGACCAACTCCGGAAGGACCAAGTCCAACCTCCACATCTTGACCTATTTTGGGTCGCCGAGTCCTAGGTCACGTGCTCGGTGTTTAAACGCCAAAAAAGCGTCCAAATCTCGAGCTCAATCAAATGCGCAAAAATGTGGGCACGTCCGATCGGGTTCATTATTGTTATTATAGAACGACCGATGATGTAAACCATGCAGGTGTACTTTCACAGGTTAATCCAAATAAGTTATCATTCGATCATGTATGCTTGCGAACTTGTGATCTGCTTGCCGCAATGTTATTTATTTATTTATTTCTACGAAAGAATGCAAACCACAAAAACTTGCTCGGGATACTTTGCGGTCGCCGATGATCGCAAGGTACTTAAGGCATCGGAAAAAAAAACAGGCCCAGTACCCAATCATAGGTTTTCAGTAAAACAATATGGATGGAGGTCCTGAAAAGCATCATTAAATACAGTACATGGCAGCAGCACAGATTCAGCAGATCATAATTCTTGGAGTAAAGTATGTTAAACGGGACAGGTATTAAAGGAAGTTGTTGAATCAAAGTGAAATAACGTATTTTATTTCTTTACAATGGAAATTCCATATACCTTCTGGAATCCCTATTCGCCAAGCCCTTTCACAGGACAGACATGCCCTCTGGAATTTGATTTATCTGTTGGAGGGCAGATCGACTTTATACAATTCCACTCTTGAAAAAGAAAGGTGGCAAAAAAGGTCATGGCAAAAAAATGAATGAACAACCTGATAAATCTGTGATTGGAGAATATTTCAGCAGGATCGTTTGAAAATAATCCGATCAGATTATAAATAGTTACATACTTCAAAAAGATGAAAATTAATTACAAAACTAGAACAATGTGACTGTGTCGCCAATATGCCTCCGCATAGTCCCACAACGGGTAGACGCCATCACTCTGCATTATGCAAGGGTAGGGGATCACGTTTGTGAAGTTTCGTGTTGATCGGATAGGATTCGTTTTTCTATCCAAGATGGCTGCCAAACCACGTGACCGATGACATCATAATTTCCAAACTATATGCGACAATGATGTTATATGATATTTGTAAAATTTCACATCGATACAGTGAGCAGTTTCAGAGATATAATTATTTAATATTTTCCTTCAATCCAATATGGCTGCCAAACCATGTGACCTATGATGTCATGAATTTAATATTTCAATACAAATGGGTCATAGATCATGTGCATGCAATTTCAGATTTTTAGGATAAGGAATTCGATTAAAACATTTTTTGCTGGTATACCACTTCACCTATGATGAAACCATTATCATGCCTTTTTTCCCCATTGGGAGTACTTGACAATGTGCCAAGTTTCAAATTTTTCCATTCAGCGGTTTCCGAGAAATAATTTTTTCATTATTTGCTTTTAATCCAAGATGGCTGCCATACCACGTGACCTATGACGTCACAATTATCATAAAAACATTCTGCATGGGTGTCACACCTACCCTGAAAGTTTCGTTTCAATCGGACATATGGTTGCTGAGAAAAACAAGGTTTAGCCCGGACGGACGTACAGACAGACGGACAACCCAAAAACATAATGCCTCCGGCGACTTTGTCAAATATTTTATATCGAATATTTTACTTTTAGCAACTGAATATTGCAAGTTATTACAACTATGCTCCTATGGTAAAACTTTCGTGTCAATCGGACCAATGGTTGCAGAGAAAAAGAATTTTAAAGAAAAGAAGCAACGGAGACAAAGTCGCTGGAGGCATAATAACTAATTGATAGCAGATAAGTAGCAAAAAATCAATAGTGAATAGATTAGCCACAAAGTAATTGAGAAAAGTTTATAAACCATGCACCTGATAATAATTGTACAGCCGACAAGACGTAATATATAGACTGAGCAATTTGTGCACATTCTCGATAAAGAAAGGAAGGGCGGTGAGCACGGAGGTATATAATAAACCTGGAGAGCCAATGACGGCTGTCGGCTGAAGCTAGCGGAAGTTGCTTGGCGGCCATATTGGGAAGCCGATTGTGTCTGCGTCCGTGTTTGATCTCACAATCAGCTGATCTCACAATTTCTGATTCATTTTGGATGCTTACCGACTGTAAGGAGTCTTATTTGTGAACGCGCTGTTTCAAAATGCCACAGTGTGTTGCATTTGACTGCACAAATACCTCAGGGAAGGCCTCCACATGCACATTTCACAAGTAAGTGACAAACCGCGATCGCGGGTGTTCTGCTTTTTCAGTTTTTGGCGTGGTCACGGTGGTGGGGCTAGGTAATTAAGTTTCAATGAAGTTTGAACACTGTGTTTGAATTTGATGATGTTAGACCACGCGCAGGGTGTGCAATACGACACAGATCTCAAATATAACTGTATTGTGTATTCACTAGGGCTATGTGAGTATGTCAGACTGATGTCTGATTGACTCATTCATTGATTCAGATTGAAGTATCGAGATTGACTCGTCAGCTTGTGATCATTGTCAAGTGATTTAATTTGTGATGAGCTTAACTTAATTGTCCAGTCTACTACTGTCAGGGTTTCCATGCCCTCCTGTGTCACTCGTGAGCAGAAAGAGCAAATGGGGGTTACTTGTGGAAGGTACGAAAGTCTGACACATGGCAAACATTAGCAGATGAAGTTGTATTTAACTATACATATGAAACTCAAAATATTATTTTGATATGGAGTCGTTTTGACTCGGATGTTTTGACTGCCCTCTGAGGTTTTGACCCGCAACCACATTTTGTGAGCACAATGTATTTTGTTTCAAGGTTTCCAAAGGATAAGGACTTGTGCTCTCGATGGACATCTGCCCTGAGAAGGGAGTCCTTCTACCCCACCCCAGGCACCACAGTTCTGTGCAGTGATCACTTCAATGAGAGTGACTTCGACAGGACTGGTCAAACCGTCCGACTGAAGCCGAAGTCCGTCCCCAGCTGTTTCAACTTCCCAGCACATTTAAAGAAGGTAAACTATGCTATGTTGGTATTCCACCTATGTTAGGTTGGTATTCCCCATACAGTGGTGCCCACTTAAAGTCATACCGCTTATTTGAATATCCCGTCTATAGTCCTAGAATAGTGAAATCCAAAACCAGTTCCTATATAAACGATAGTGAATCTTCCCATGTAATGTCATAGAATAATGTCATATCCCACTTAATTTCATAGTCAAATTGCTCACAATTGATTCCAAGCATAGTTATTTCCCAATTATTATCATACCTTCCTGTGGCCTCGCTCATTAACTCTGCCATCTGGCTAGGCGGCAGTCATGCATGGCTGATTATCACACCTACAAGTCACAAGACACTGAATTCATTCTCTGCATACATTGATCCCACAGAAAACATCGTTTCCATTCTCAGGGCCGCCGCCATTTTGAATCCTGCCCATTGGAATATCCCGGATATTGCCATAATTTCATCCTGCACAGGGAGTATGATAATAAGTGGGCTCCACTGTATTATGTTGGTATTCCACCTATGTTATGATAGTAACCCATCACATGCCATGTCTGCTGCTTCATATGCAGCTCCTAAGACATAGTTTTATGGAGAACAACTCAGTTGCTTTTTAAAAGAATTAGAGCTGAGCCGAATCCCATTTTGTACACTTTCTTGGCATTTCCCCCCCGAAGCTTTGTTGTAATAATATTTAACAAAATGTTTAGTCTTTGAAACAATGTTACAATACGTCCAACGCAGTCACATCTATTTCTAATTATAACCCCAATCTAATGAACGAAGCTTCTAAGCATTCGGCTCAGCCCTAAAAACAACTTAATGAGTATTAATGGTTCACCTTTTCTTTTCTTTCCAAATAGGTTACAGTTTTGAGGAAAGCGCCAGTGGCCAGGTCTGTCATCCAAGAAGATACACCAGAACCTCAAGCCACTACTCAAGATCCTGAACCTGAGGTGGGACCCTCATTTCAGACCACAGATCACTCCTACTCCGTCACAAGTCCACTGGTATTGAAGCACAAGCTCGATGAAGCAGTCCACAAGCTGGACAACTTTCGAAAAAAATTAAAAGTGAGTCAGCAACACAACAGAAGGTTAGCCAGAAAAGTGGAGTCCCTGAATACCATCGTGGAAGACCTGAGGGAGAATGGGATGGTCACCGACAATTGTATTGAAATGCTCAACACAACATTCTCTGGTGTGTCAAAAGCTATTGTGAGCAGAATGCTGAAGAACAAAGGCAGCGGCAAACGCTCGAGAGATGAATACGATCCAGTCATCAAAGCTTTCGCACTCACTCTTCAATTTTATTCTGCTAAAGGATACGACTATGTTCGAGAGACATTCGACTTGGCACTGCCAAGTCCATCCACAATCCGGAAATGGTACAGTGCAATTGATGGTTCACCTGGTTTTAGTGCAGTTGTATTCCAAGCACTAGAGAGCCGGTTTAAAGCAGAGAAGGAGACTGGCAAGAGAACACTGTGTAGCCTGATGTTAGACGAGATGGCCATCATGAAGGCAATTGACTTTTTAGGGGACAAGGTATTGGGGTACGTCGACATCGGAAACGGAGTCCAAGATGACAGTGCTCCCCAGGCCAGCAACGCACTGGTTTTCATGCTGGTTGCACTGAATGACAGTTGGAAAGTGCCTGTAGCATACTTTATGATAAATGGATTGTCGGGGAAGGAACAGGCGAATTTGGTGACACAATGTCTACTAAAATTGCATGATATCGGTGCAGAGGTGGTTTCCTTAACTTGCGATGGACCGTCCGCTCATTTGACAATGTTACGTGAGCTAGGTGCCGACATCACGCCGCAGAATGTGAAACCAACATTTCCCCACCCAGCAAATCCCGAAAAGAAAATTTGTGTTGTACTCGATGCATGTCACATGCTTAAACTTGCAAGAAACTGTCTTGGATCCATGAAAATGATGGAGGATGGCAACAAAAAAGTCATCGCGTGGAAATACATCCAGGCACTCTTTGATCTGCAGAAGAGGGAAGGCTTGCGTCTGGGAAATAAGCTCTCCCGGAAACACATCGAGTGGAAGAGCAATGTCATGAAGGTGGACACAGCCGCTCAGACATTGAGCACTAGTGTGGCAGATGCAATTCGGTTTTGCAGGGACACTTTGCAACTATCAGAATTTCAGGGCAGTGAGGCTACCTGCCAATACATTGAAACATTGGACAAACTGTTTGACATTCTAAATTCTCGCAATCCATTGGCACGAAACTACAAGGCACCACTCATGACATCACGAGAAGGACTTTTCCTGCCATTCCTGGATACTGCCTACAGTTACTTGTCCAACATCAAAAACATGAATGGTCAAGTTATGACCAATACGCGTTTGAAAACCCCCTTCATTGGTTTCATGATCTGCATAGAGAGTGTCACAATTTTGTATTTCACATATGTCAAACCTGCCTCATCTCCCCTGCGATACCTGCTCACGTACAAAATGAGCCAATACCACATTGAACTTTTCTTTGGAGCGGTCCGCATTGCATGTGGAAGTGGGAATAACCCAACGGGCCGGCAGTTTGTTGCCGCATATAAGCGCCTCTTGATGCGACATGACATCAAGTCTGCAAGTGGGAACTGTTCTGCACAGGACTCAACCAGAATCCTGAATGCGGCTTCCTTCAAGTGCGTTGCAAAGCAGGCTGTGCCTGACGAGAGTCACGACATGTTGGTGGCCAGACGATACGACCTGGAGTTGAGATCGCCGGCAAAAGAGGACCACGACTATGCGGATATTCCAAATTTTGAGCAACTTTCCATCTTTACAGAGTCATGTGTTGGCTATATTGCCGGCTATGTGGTGAGGATGGTGAGGAAGACTCTGAAGTGTAGCCAATGTCTTTCTGCATTGACCAGTAACAACGAAGAACGGCAAACCACACCAATGTACAGCCTGATTGTTACCAAGAACAGGGGTGGCCTCATAGTTCCCTCGCACAGTGTTGTTCGTGTCTGTGAGGTGACTGAACGCTGTGTCAAGAGGCTCCTGGCTGTAACCAATGGCAAAATGCCTCGTGAAAGTGGGATAAGAGTGGCAATTTCCACTTCTGTCCTTTCTGAGGTCGGTCCGTCTACATTTGCTTCCTTGGATCGGCACATGTTTGACTGTGAGGCAGACAGCAACCATGTGTTTGCTTTAATACATTCTGTATCACAATCATACAGCAAGATACGTTTCCATCATGTTGTGAGAACACTCGATGATGACATGAAGGAAGAGTGCATCAGGAAAAAATATTGCAAACTGGTCCTGTTTGCTCACCAGTGAGGCAACACCAGAGCAAGCTGAAATATAAGAGCGACCTCATCTCTACATGGTAGTCGCGTGAATTGTGCAGAATTGTGCATAAATATATATCGGTGTTTAGTTGTGGAAGATGTAGTCCTGTATATCTATTGATTTATGTTTTAATACTGGAAGAGTAAGTCGGGCTGGAAGCTCGAGAAATATGTATTTCTACTTTGTTTGGTGACTTGAGTACCGATACGTTTGTTTGAAAAGCAATGAAGTACCTGGTCCAGTAGGCCTACTTTTGGTTGCAATTTATGATGTTCATGCAAGTGCATTTTCAATGTATTTAAGTACAATTGGCATTACTTTTTCATTATGTCCATGTTTATATCATTGTTTGATATGGGATGAATTGCTTTGAGGTATGTGGAATAAGTTGTGGGTGTTATGTTCACTGCAAAATTGCCTGTGTAGAACAACTGATCAAACATGTATTAACTGTCCTGCATTGTTTTCAAAAATTCGTGAACTTTGGTCAACCATTAACCATGGAAAATTAAAGATTTGTGTTCACAGATAGTTCATAGAACAGTGGCAAGCAGATCTGATCTGATGGTATATCTGTGAACACAAATCTTTAATTTTCCATGGTTAATGGATAGTTGCCCTTTGTCTGATATGGCGAGTTCACCAACACTTCATGTAAATATTTAAACTGTAAAAGATGTGTTGCATGAGATGTCTATATCTCCGCTCCATTATTCATGTAACAATTACCATGTCCTGCTGAACGTTCCATTGCAACATGTAAGTCTTGTATGTTATGAATAGCAAAAACTTCCGAAACCCAAGAATTGTGTGGGTTAACTACATGACAGCGTTTCATGTCATTTATGTGACTGACTCACTGTTGATGTGTTGCTGACCCATGTCAGTGTAGAATAAACTCTGGTTATCATTATATCTGCGTGGTTTCTAACATCTCGGTAATAGAAACATACACATCTTAGTTACAATATAATGACTGAATTAAGTAACATCATATAACATGACAACACATCAGATCTTTATATTGAGGAATATTATTGAACAAGCCAAAGAATGGCAAACGACAATGTACCTCAATTTTATAGATTTCTAGAAAGCTTTCGACTCCTTGCCCAGAGAATGTCTGGGTCATAATGAAGAAATACAGCATACCTGGAAAATTAGTGAACCTTGTAAAAGCCCTTTACCAAGACTTTCAATGTGCGGTCGTCGACCAAGGTGAAACAACAGAATGGTTCAAGGTGAAGACAGGAGTTAAACAGGGGTGTAACATGTCAGGATTCTTATTCCTACTAGTGGGTGATTGGGTCATGAGAAGAACGATAAAGAACACCGAGCGGTAATTTTGGGCACTTTTTTTTCAAACAAGCTCTAAACCATTGGATTCCCCAGGAAAAATGCGTCTAGAATCAACTTCAAACTTAATGAACACCATTTCCTTAAAGAATGGGATTCTGAGCCCGAATATCAGTTCAAATATTAGTATTCTATATTAATTAAATAGTCGGCGATCCTAAAATTCGCTCCAGCTGCATCATCAGTGCGCCACGCCTTTGCTTTGACAGGCTTTGTTTACAAAACGATCGGCTTCCCAATATGGCCGCCAGACTATTTCCGGTGGCTTCACGGCGGCTAATGCTGCGAGGTGGCCAATTGGCTCTCCAGGTTTATTATACTAGGGCATGCCCGTACTATATATATATCTAAAATTATATCCCCCCCTCTATTTACATGAAATGGTTTGGTCCAAAGTGAACGGCTTGCGAGTACGGTGACAATCCCCCCCCCCCCTCTATTTACATGAAATGGTTTGGTCCAAAGCGAACGGCTTGCGAGTACGGTGACAATCCCCCCCCTCTATTTACATGAAATGGTTTGGTCCAAAGCGAACGGCTTGCGGAGTTTGGTAAAGAAATCGCCATAGCGTGCACAAACGCGCAGGAAAGCGAAAGAATCGCAAATTAGTTTTAATTAGTTTTAAAACATAGTTGAACGCCAACATAGTTTGCCAACGGGAAATAAATGAATACGCTCTCAAATGTGCCGTCCGAGGCAGAGTCTGTTCGCCACGTTCGGCACACGTGATAGCTCGCTGCTCTCTGATTGGTTGAATCGTTTTTTGGACATAGCTCGGTAACTACTTGTCCGATTAATATGAAACCTTGAAAAGGCACATCCTCGGGTCCCCAGCAATATACCTGGCAAGTTTAAAGTATATCGGACCCGTGGTTGTTGAGAAACAGCGGTCACAGACATACAGACATACAAACATACAAACATACAAACATACAAACATACACACAGAGATTACTGGAATTATAGATAGATACCTCCGTGGCGGTGAGTGGGTCGACTGGGTCTCAAGCACTTTCTCCTATTTTCCCCAAAAATAAAATCATTGTTCACGTATTCAACAATGGGACCTTTATTGTAAAATATTGCATTATTCTCTGTTGAGGGATGTGTTGAAGCGATAGCCAGATAGTGCTCAGCTAACGCCATCTCTGGAGCAAATAGGCAAACTGCTCCTGAATGACGGTTCAGATATATATGACCGGACACTTTGTGATGTGTTGCAGGGTCCATGTTACAACACGTTAGATGCTCTCCTTCAGAGCGGAAGTGGGACAGTCCTGATTCATAAACTCATAATGTATAGTTTAGTATACAAGCCGTAATATATACTGCATATTTATCTATTTATATTCAAGCGTATAGTTACACAAATTTTATATATACTGTATATATATATATATATATATAGATTGTACATACTGATTTTGATATATCATACACTGTTACAGAGTGTAGGTACTACAGAAGCAGTTTCTTGGCAAGGATTATACTGGGTGGTTTGCCATTGTATTTTTATACGTGTGCAGAAAGTATTCAGACCCCTTCACTTTTTTCACATTTTGTTATGTTGCAGCCTTATGCTGAAATCGTTGAAATTCATTTTTCCCCTCATCAATCTACACTCAATACCCCATAATAACAGAGAGAAAACAGGATTTTAGAAAGTTTTACAAATTTATTAAAAAGAAAAAACTGAAATATCACATTGACATAAGTATTCAGACCCTTTGCTATGACACTTGAAATTTAGCTCAGGTGCCTCCCATTTCTGTTGATCATCTTTGAGATGTTTCTACACCTTGAGTGGAGTCCACCTGTGATAAATTCAATTCATTGAACATGATTTGGAAAGGCACACACCTGTCTATATAAGGTCTCACAGCTGACAATGCATATCAGAGCAAAAACCAAGCCATGAGGTCGAAGGAACTGCCTGCAGAGCTCAGAGACAGGATTGTGTCGAGGCACAGATCTGGAGAAGCCCACAAAAAAATTTCTGTTGCATTGAAGGTTCCCAAGAGCACAGTGGCCTCCATAATTCTTAAATGGAAGAAGTTTGGAGCAACCAGGACTCTTCCTAGAGCTGGCCGCCCGGCCAAACTGAGCAATCGGGGGAGAAGGGTCTTGGTAAGAAAGGTGACCAAGAACCCGATGGTCATTCTGGCTGAGCTCCAGAGATCCTGTGTGGAGATGGGAGAAACTTCCAGACGGACAACCATCACTGCAACACTCCACCGATCTGGGCTTTATGGCAGAGTGGCCAGACAGAAGCCTCTCCTCAGTGAAAGACACATGAACTGAAACACATGAACTGAGCAATCCGCCCGCTTGGAGTTTGCAAAAAACACCTAAAGAACTCTCAGACTGTGAGAAACAAGATTCTGTGATCTGATGAAACCAAGATAGAACTGTTTGGCTTTGGCATCAACCCCACATCATGATGCGTCTTACATTCTCCAAACATTTGCAAAAAATGTGGTGTGGAGTTTTATCACCTCAGGTGAGTGGATGCGGATGGTGCGAAGAGATTTTCTCCTATCTATTCTCTAAATGACATTAACACAGTTAAACTACCCGGGGTCTTACCCTGCCAATCCATTGGCCATCATTACACTATGCGGTTCTAAAAACCAATTCCCATTGAACATACTGTGGCGCTCACCAATTTGGGGTCTCACTCCTCCGATTTTTCAACCTGTGCCCTCGCACAATTTCAGGGCTGGGTCGTGTGGCTCACCAGCAGGTCCGCTCACCTGCACACCTCCGCCACTGCAGTTGCCACCCGAGCTTACCTGCTCCTCACGCTAACCTACCTGGGGAAGGCCCTCCCTGGTGCTTACCCCCTCGGTGCCCTCTCTGGCACTGGGCTACCCGGGTCCTTCCTCTGGATCCTCGGGCCCCACTCACAACTACAACTAACCGGCTCCCAGAGCCTACCTGTGGCCTCACCTGGCCGACAGACTACCAGTGGCGAAGTGCCCATTTAATCATTCTCACTAACAGGCCACACGCCCAGCCATTCCACTTCACTCATGCACCAATCCAAGCAGTACTCTGCTACTCTCGCACCACAGATGTCAATATCTTACCACAATTTACCTACTCCCTCTACCTACTTTTAAACTACCCTCCCTGGGTACTCGTGAAGGGGTCCATCCTTCCCCCATCCACTCCTTCGCACCATACACTCCTTTCCACGTATTCCACACTACTCACTCCACACCATTCATTCCACACACCAGTACTTCACTTGCACATCATGCAAGTCATTCACTCAATATGCAATGACACACATCCAGAATACTCTGCTCATACCCTTTCTACACACACACACATCATTCACGAGCAATTCCTCTCAATTCCTCATTTCACCAGCACTACTGGGAATCTCATTCATACACAATGCCTCATTTCATCCAAAACTTCAAGCTCATACACACACAAACAGCATCATATGGCTATCTATTGCCCTTCTAAGACTCATGCTTCCCGTCATCCCTTATACTACTGCACATCCCACGTCGTTATCAACCACCTAATCTTCTCTACGTCCCCACTACAGGTACAAATGTCACTACTTAAATCTTGGTCACCTATAGTCATCTCTAGTTTCTATCAATAACCTAGCCCTCCCTGGCTAGCTCTCGCCGCCAAACCCCATAAGCTATAGCTCCTTTGCCCAAAGGATACGATGTGAGGGATGGTAGATCTCCCATCCCTCTACACCGTATACCATTCGCCATCACTACCGCAAATCCAGTCCATTATTCTGAGCCTCTCGGTGCGAATACATTTTCCCAGCTCGGCTTCGAAAAGCCGGCTATCCGTGAGGATGGTTGGTCTGTCTCCTGTGGTTGGGTCCGTCCGGCATTTACGATTCTGGGGAGGAGGTTTTGTCGGACCGAGATTCCATGGTCCATCCTAACCGGCTCCCAGAGCCTACCTGCGGCCTCACCTGGCCGACAAACTACCAGTGGTGGAGTGCCCCAATAACCACACTCACCCATCAAGCCACACGCCCAGCCATTCCACAGTCTCATGCACCCTACAAAGCACTGCTTTCCACTACCCACACCACAGGTGTCAATATCCATGCAATTTACCTAAGCCCTCTACCTGGATTTACACTACCCACCCCGGGCTTTCTTGAATGGGTTCCACTTCCCCCCATTCACTCCTTCGCACCATGCACTCCACACCAATCATTCCACACCAATTACTTCCACACCATTTATTTTGCACACCATTTATTTCGATTCACACTACCACACAATACCTCAAACACACTCAGCATCATCTATCTACCTAATTTCCCCTAAAACACGTGCTTCCGTCGTCGTCCCTTTAAACTAAGCACACCCTGTTCTTTAACATCCACCTAAACTCTCTACGTCCCCTCTATAGTTCAGGTGTCACTACTTAACTCTCAGTCTCTACTGTCTTCTAATTCCCTAACAATTATCCTAGCCCTCCCTCGGCTAGCTTCGATGCCCCATGGAGGCAACCATTGCTGGCCCCTCCATGGGCCTAACACTGCCATCCCCCTAAACGAATGCTCATGGGCCCCCCGCCGTGTGAGGAATGGTGACACTACCATTCCCCCACATGGGGTACACTACTCTCAGCAGTCCTCTAAACTACGAGCCCCCCATCTATGGAGGTGCTTTGTCACGGCTCGGCCTCGAAGGGCCGAGCGATCCATGCGGGTGGTTGGTCACCTATATGGGATGTCCGTCCGGCATTATCGATCCAAGGGGGGAGGGATGGATGGGCCCAGGTGCCAGGCTCCATCCCTGTGCGGGGCCTCGCGGTCCCACGCACGATGACCCAGCCGGCCACGGTCGGAGCACCGCACCCGATAGGGTGCGTGGCTCCGAAAACTCCTACCTCCCCTTGAACCCGGCCAATCGGCCTTGCCGCCATATGGCACCAACCATACAGTGTGGGGGTCCGAGGCACGAATCATGCACGCCAGTCCTTGTGAGACCGACGCAGCACGGATTCCCTCCGGTCTCTGCTGCACACAACTCACCGGGGGCTCGCGTACGCTACCCGTCCCGCTAGGCGCTACCCCGGTCGGTGTCGATGCATGAGCCGTGTCCTCACCAAGCGCGACCCACTCCACACTCGCACATCCAGGTGCACACGCGCCCCTCACACACTTCGTTCTCGCACACTCCGGTGCACACTCCTCCCACACACACTCCGGTGTGCATTCTTCTTCCACACACTCAGTTCTCGCACACTCCGGTGCACACTCGTCTCTCACACACTCCGTTGTACACTCTGGTGCACACTCTCGCTCACACTCCATACCAGTCTCACCCCTCGCACACCGCACAATGAGCCTTCCGTGAACAACTGGGTCTCACTTCTCTCCCAAGCGCGCCGTGCACCCGTTCGCGCCAAACACATTCGCGCCATTATTTCTCACCTCGGGGCTCTCCTTCTCCGCCAGCACCTGCAAACTTTTTATTTTGTCAGCAAGCACGGCATCACGGTGCAAACACGGACCTTGCGCGTGTTCCATTTCCACCTCCCGTGATTTGCTCCCTGTCTCTCCCGTCTTTTCAATTCCAATCATTTCTTTTTCTACCACGACGATCGTCGGTGCCCCTAAAAGTTTCTTTTCCAATTTGACGATCGTCGGCTCTACAATTTCCTCTCGCGTCGCTACTCCCATAGCCCCAGTCAATTTGGCTGTCCTCTGCTCTAGCTCGCTCCCCACGCATTCCCCGTATCGCTTCACCTCGTCACGTACCACCGCGACCTTCCCGCTCAACCTGTGCCCAATGTCCTCCCCCATTTTTTATGTCCTTTCTCGACTCTGCCCTCATATTCTGCATATCGCACCTGGATTCCTCCCTCAATTTTTCCATGTCCCGGGTGGATTTGTCCCCCAATTCTTTCATTTGATTAGTCATTTGACCACCCAATTTGTTCATTTCCCTGGTGGATTTGTCATTCATCTTGTCCATGTATGCCATCATTTGCACCACGAGTAGCGGCATGTCCAAACCCGCTGGCACCGCGGGCTCGGCTTCCGCCACCACATGCGAGGCACCGCCATTTTCCTCATCTACTGCCGCACCCTCATCTGCTTCCCCTTCTTCTACCAACCCTTCCTGCTGGTCCTGGGCCATTAATTCTTCCTCTATTATTCCCACCGGCATTTGACCGTCTTGGCCAGCCATCGTACGAATATAATTTGGTTTTTAAAAACTAAATTCCGTGCGCTCGTAATTTTGAGTGCAGGAAGCGCACTCTAGGTCCAATTATCCCACTCCTGACACCAATTTGTTGCGGATCTCTCGAAGCCCGTCGACGTACAGAGGGGGGGTTATTCCCTTTTCCCCCTCGGGTCTTTGAGTCCACGAGGCCGAGTCGCCACTCCCGTAGCGAGCGTGCGGATGGGTATCGGGTCGAGTCCACACGTACCTTCGGTACCCACGCCGCCACGAGACCGGGGACTGGACCTCACACAAGCCACGCTAATCGGATACGCCGGAAAGTTTGCATGTCACGTGACTTGTGCCGTTACTTTTATT
Organism: Myxine glutinosa; assembly: GCF_964187855.1. NCBI lineage: Eukaryota > Metazoa > Chordata > Myxini > Myxiniformes > Myxinidae > Myxine > Myxine glutinosa. The sequence continues at coordinate 110,376,293 of NC_136264.1, forward strand.
GAACCAGATTGAGCGGCTTTATTCGTGCGATGCTAGGCCAATAGTGAAATGACGGGAACGATCAAATAGAAGGAAGAACACAGGTTTATTTACAACTATACAAGGATCAGGATAAAGAGAAGGGACACAGAGCTGATACTTATTCAGTCTTAACTTATCCCCGGACAAGGGCCCACTCACGCACGCAGGGAAAAGAAGGAAGGACAAGTTCGCGCTCCAAACACGCCTTGGCGCCGTTCACTCCGGACAGCTCGCCGGGTGTGGCCCTCGGATGTTCGCGGCACGTGTGCAGGGAGTACAGGCAGGGAGATCCTGCGTGGCCCCGGAATGGATCGTCTTCGCAAGCGCGTTATTCACAGCCGCAGAGTGCAGGGCACAGGGAGAGTTCGTGTACAGAGAGGGCTTATAACAAGCAACCGAATTCACTCGTGGCTACGACTTCTCTTTCTCACTGGGACTTGGTCACTGTTGCACTCTCTCACAATGCTCACGAACCACGAACCAACTCTCTCTCGCTATCACTGACTCATTCACTGGGGCACTCCCTCTCCGACTGTCACCGGGGAGCCCGGGGCAGGGTTTTATGGCCCCGCCACAGAGTCTTACCCGAATGTTCCAAGCCCCTCCTCTCACTGCCATTGTGAGCCACTCCCCTTGAGCTCCGATTGGCTGGTCGCCGCCTACCGGCCACTCGCCTGCAGCTCCTCCCTTCGGCCAGCCAGACTTGCTCCAGGCCTAGCACGTGGCATTCCAGCCCAAAGAACACCTAACTCACTGGCCTGCTCAATGCATACTAACACAAGAAAGGAGACTACGCTTACATTTAACAAGAAATAACTGAACTAAAGCGAGGCTACATGTTGTGGTGCAACTACCTACGAGGGGGGTCATTCTTTATTCTCAAAACCGCAACAATATATATACAGTCACATGAAAACGTAAGTACACCCCATGTAAAGTTTTGACTTTTTCAACATATTTCAACATACAGCTATTTGATCTTCATTTCAAGAATATTGAAAGATAAAGGTGATATAATATAACAAATATCATGAAACATTTACATTTTGTCGTCCATTATATAATTTAAATAAACATAAATACAAATTTCGCATGTGGAAAAAGTAAGTACACCCCGACATTTATCACTACTTCAAATACCTAAAATTAGAATCAGGTGCACCAGCTCAGGTGCAAATGATTAGAACATCGTTAGAGAGGATCTTGGAGGAAACTGTCTTATTTAAACCTCAGACATTTCGTTTGGTTTGCTCTTTGTTGTTGAAGTGTGTGGCGCCACCATGCCTAGATCAAAATAGGTCTCTGAGGCCTTCAGAAAGAAGGTTATAGATGCCTACGAGTCTGGGAAGGGATTTAAAAAGATCTCCAAACAATTTGAAATCAATCATTCTACTGTCCGGAACATCATCCACAAGTGGAGTAGATTCCAAACAACTGCCAACTTGTTGAGGCCAGGCTGCCAACAACTGCCAACTTGTTGAGGCCAGGCTGCCCTCGCAAGTTCAGCCCGAGAGCAGACCGCAAGATGCTGAAAGAAGTCTCTAAGAAACCCAGAATGTCATCACGGGACCAACAGGTAGCTCTTGCCACTGTGGATGTCAAAGTGCACGAGTCTACCATTAGAAAGAGGCTGCACAAATTTGATCTACATGGGAGGTGTGCCAGGAGGAAACCTTTGCTCTCCAGAAAGAACATCAGGGCAAGACTAAAGTTTGCCAACGAACACCTATGCAAAGCCCAGCACTTCTGGAACAATGTGCTCTGGACAGATGAGTCAAAGGTAGAGCTATTTGGCCACAGTAACAGAAGACATGTTTGGCGAAAACCAAACACAGCATTTGACCACAAGAACCTGATACCAACTGTAAAGCATGGTGGTGGAAATATTATGGTTTGGGGCAGCTTTGCTGCAACAGGACCTGGGCAGCTCACCATCATAGAATCCACGATGAATTCTTCATTGTACCAGAGGGTGCTTGAGGATAATGTGAGGCCATCTGTCGGAAAGTTGAAGCTCAACCGAGGGTGGACCTTGCAACATGACAATGACCCTAAACATACCAGAAAATCCACCAAGGAATGGCTGAAAAGAAAGAAATGGTGGGTTCTGGAATGGCCCTGTCAAAGCCCGGATCTAAATCCCATCGAGATGTTGTGGGGGGATTTGAAACGAGCTGTGCATGCAAGAAACCCCTCAAACATCGCACAGCTGAAATAATTCTGCATGGAGTGGGCATAAATTTCTCCCAGTCGATGTCAGAGACTGGTAGACAGTTATAAGAAACGCTGACTTGAGGTTGTTTCTGCCAAAGGGGGCAATACCACCTCTATTGGAGCCAAGGGTGTACTTACTTTTTCCACATGCGAAATTTGCATTTATGTTTATTTAAATGATACAATGGACTACAAAATGTAAATGTTTCATGATATTTGTTACATTATATCACCTTTATCTATCAATATTGTTGAAATGAAGATCAAATAGCTGTATGTTGAAATATGTTGAAAAAGTCAAAACTTTACATGGGGTGAACTTACTTTTTCACGTGACTGTATATATATACATATATATATATATATATATATATATATATATATATGTATGTATGTATATATGTATGTATGTATGTATATATATATATATATATATATATATATATATATATATATATATATATATATATATATATATATATATATATATATATATATATATATGTATATATATATATATATATATATATATATATATATGTATGTATATATATATATATATATGTATGTATATATATATATATATATATATATATATATATATATATATATGTATATATATATATATATATATATGTATGTATATATATATATATGTATATATATATATATATATATATATATATATATATATATATATATATATATATATATATATATATACACTAGCGAGGTATGCACGGGTGGAAAGCCGTGAAGCAAACAAACAATGCGGAAACGGTGAATGATAAACCCTGGTCCCAATAAATACCACATTCCTGTGCCATATTCAGTTGAACGTCAGACATGGACAGCAGATTCGTGAAGGACTTGGGCAAAACACGTACCCCATATGAGTGATTCTATCCCCAGTCAATGGCCAATATGCATATGGGGAATCCGAAAATGTCGCTGTTAGAGAGTGGAAACCCTCACGTCATTTCCTCATTCATATTTAAACTCAATATTTCTATTTTCATTTCAAACAGCATCATTCCATTCATAACTTACATTCATACTATAACAAAATACGGTGTTAAATCGTGATTGCATTGAGATATTATCAAACCAGCTCATTGTCGTCATCTGTTCACTTCCGGATTTAGGAGCAGCTCGGTGTCAAGCCAATTTCAAAATCACAATTTTATTGAGGAACTTATGAAACCTCCTTTCCTTACAATTACAACATTTGCTGGTACCCCCAAAACGTTCCACAGAAGTTTTGACAGGGTTCGCCCCAAAACTGAGGAAGTAGTTTTGGGACAGACATACAGACACTCCTGTTTTATAATATTGATATGTGTATCCAGTCACGTGAAGAAGTAAGTACACCCCATGTAAAGTTTTGACTTTTTCAACATATTTCAACATACAGCTATTTGATCTTCATTTCAACAATATTGACAGATAAAGGTGATATAATATAACAAATATCATGAAACATTTACATTTTGTAGTCCATTGTATAATTTAAATAAACATAAATGCAAATTACGCGTGTGTAAAAAGTAAGTACACCCCTACATTTATCACTATTTCAAATACCTAAAATTAGAATCAGGTGCACCAGCTCAGGTGCAAATGATTAGAACATCGTTAGAGAGGATCTTGGAGGAACCTGTCTTATTTAAACCTCAGACATTTAGTTTGGTTTGCTCTTTGTTGTTGATGTGTGTGGCGTCACCATGACGAGATCAAAAGAGCTCTCTAAGGCCTTCAGAAAGAAGGTTATAGATGCCTACGAGTCTGGGAAGGGATTTAAAAAGATCTCCAAACAATTTGAAATCAATTATTCGACTGTCCAGAAGATCATCTACAAGTGGAGAAGATTCCAAACAACTGCCATCTTGTTCAGGCCAGGCCGCCCCAGCAAGTTCAGCCTGAGAGCAGACCGCAAGATGCTGAAAGAAGTCTCGAAGAACCCCAGAATGTCATCACGGGACCTACGGGTAAATCTTGCCACTGTTGATGTCAAAGTACACGAGTCTACCATTAGAAAGAGGCTGCACAAATTTGATCTACATGGGAGGTGTGCCAGGAGGAAACCTTTGCTGTCCAGAAAGAATATCAGGGCAAGACTAAATTTTGCCAATGAACACCTGGGCAAAGACCAGCACTTCTGGAACAATGTGCTCTGGAAAGATGAGTCAAAGGTAGAGCTATTTGGCCACAGTACCAGAAGACATGTTTGGCAAAAACCAAAGACAGCATTTGACCACAAGAACCTGATACCAATTGTAAAGCATGGTGGTGGAAATATTATGGTTTGGGGCAGCTTTGCTGCATCAAGGCCTGGGCAGCTCACCATCCTATAATCCACGATGTATTCTTCATTGTTCCAGAGGGTGCTTGAGGATAATGTGAGGCCATCTGTCGGAAAGTTGAAGCTCAACCGAAGGTGGACCTTGCAACATGACAATGAACCTAAACATACCAGTAAATCCACCAAGGAATCGCTGAAAAGAAAGAAATGGAGGGTTCTGGAATGGCCAAGTCAAAGCCCGGATCTAAATCCCATCGAGATGTTGTGGGGGGATTTGAAATGAGCTGTGCATGCAAGAAACCCCTCAAACATCGCACAGCTGAAATAATTCTGCATGGAGGAGTGGGCAAAAATTTCTCCCAGTCGATGTCAGAGACTGGTAGACAGTTATAAGAAACGCCTACTTGAGGTTGTTTCTGCCAAAGGGGGCAATACCACCTATTAGAGCCAGGGGTATACTTACTTTTTCCACATGCGAAATTTGCATTTATATTTATTTAAATTATACAATGGACTACAAAATGTAAATGTTTCATGATATTTGTTATATTATATCACCTTTATCTCTCAATATTGTTGAAATGAAGATCAAATAGCTGCATGTTGAAATATGTTGAAAAAGTCAAAACTTTACATGGGGTGTACTTACTTTTTCACGTGACTGTATATATATTATATATATATATATATATATATATATATATATATATATATATATATATATATATATATATATATATATATATATATAATATATATATATATATATATATATATATATATATATATATATATATATATATATATATGTATATATATATATATATATATATATATATATATATGTTGGAACCCATCTGTGGATCGGTCCCATCGGCCGATGGGTCTGCGCCATCTGCGGATGTGTTGTTCACCTTGAAGGAATGTGTTGACAGAATGGTGCTCTTCAATCAGGTACACAGTCATTGGAATTACATGTGGTAGGAATTTAACAGAGAAGATTTTTAAATGTTTTATTATCTATTTCTACCCATCTATTTATACATTTTGTCAATACATTTTGTAATTAACAGATACATGGCAGTTTTAGTAAAGCTTTACATAACATACTCAACATTCATACAAAACATTAGGTGTTCTTCTGATAATGGCGGAGAGGAATGGTGGCAGGGTAGAGAGTGGCAGGTGCTGATGAAGGCGATGGCGAGGGTAAATGTAGTTTTGGTGGCAAGGATCCTGACCTTCCAACAGGGTCCGCACATCCGCAGATGGCGCAGACCCATCGGCCGATGGGTCTGCATTGTCATTTCTCGTGCATCCACAGATGGGTCAGACCCATCGGCCGATGGGACCGATCCACAGATGGGTTCCAACATATATATATATATATATATATATATATATATATATATATATATATATATATATGTTGTTGTGGATCTCTCGAAGCCCGTCGATGTACAGAGGGGGGGTTATTCCCTTTTCCCCCTCGGGTCTTCGAGTCCACGAGGCCGAGTCGCCACTCCCGTAGCGAGCGTGCGGAAGGGTATTGGGTCGAGTCCACACGTACCTTCGGTACCCATGCCGCCACGAGAACGGGGACTGGACCTCACACAAGCCATGCGAATCGGATACGCCGAGCGGTTTGCGTGTCACGTGACTTGTGCCGTTACTTTTATTGAAGCCGATTGTGCGGTTTTATTCGTGCGATGCTCGGCCAATCGTGAAATGACGGGAACAATCAAATAGAAGGAAGAACATAGGTTTATTTACAACTATACAAGAATCAGGATAAAGAGAAGAGACACAGAGCTGATACTTATTCAGTCTTAACTTAGCCCGGACAAGGGCCCACTCACTCACGCAGGGAAAAGAAGGATGGACAAGTTCGCGCTCCAAATGCGCCTTGGCGCCATTCACTCCGGAAAGCTCGCCGGGCGTGGCCCTTGGATGTTCGCGGCACCTGTGCAGGGAACGCAGGCACGGAGATCGTGCGTCTGTAGCCCCGGAATGGATCGTCTTCGCAAGCGCATTATTCACAGCCGCAGAGCGCAGGGCACAGGGAGAGTTCGTGTACAGAGAGGGCTTATAACAAGCAAACAAATTCACTCGTGGCTACGACGTCTCTTTCTCACTGGGACTTGGTCACTGTTGCACTCTCTCACAACGCTCATGAACCATGAACCAATCACGACCCAACTCTCTCTCGCTCTCACTGATTCGTTCACTGGGGCACTCCCTCTCCGACTGTCGCGGGGGAGCCCGGAGCAGGGTTTTATGGCCCCGCCCCAGAGTCTTACCCGAATGTTCCAAGCCCCTCCTCTCGCTGCCGTTGTTAGCCACTCCCCTTGAGCTCCGATTGGCTGCTCGCCGCTTATGGGCCACTCCCCGGCAGCTCCTCCCTTCGGCCTGCCAGACTTGTTCCAGGCCTAGCACATGGCATTCTAGCCCAAAAGAACACCTAACTCACTGGCCTGCTCAATGCAAACTAACACAGGAAAGGAGACTACGCTTACATTTACTAAGAAATAACTGAACTAAAGCGAGGCTACATGTTGTGGTACAACTACCTACGAGGGGGGTCATTCTTTATTCTCAAAATCGCAACAATATATACATACATACATATATATATATATATATATATATATATATATATGTATATATATATATATATACATATATATATATATATATAAATATATATATATATTGTTACTGATCGCGGTTTAGATGTTATGATGGGCCGAGCGGATGGTCCAACCGCGACCGTTACAGGATCCCTGACTCACCCGATTCACCCAGAACTTTGGCCGTATCGCACCGCAGCTGCTCAATGAGGGAAAAGACTAAAACGACGAATGCAAAGAGGAAGACGAAGGCAAAGAAAGGTTTGGAAATACTACTGAATTTATTTACTATTTACACACATAAGCAAAAAGAAAGCAGTCACGTTTATTTACAAGCACATAAGACGCAGGTGACACAGTGAAAATACTAGCTTATACAGACTTAATTAACCCAGGGACAGAACAAACAAAACAAACTCACGTACACAAGAAGGGTGGAAAGGCAGGAGGTGGATGGCTGGAGGGAGAGGGAGGTCCAAGGGGGTCCTGCAGCACAACCGGCGCGTTTAGCAGCCGCCGTTCCTTCACGGCCTTGCTCAAACCGCCGTTCAGGCCCCCAAGCTGCTGTTGTGGCTGCTGTGGACGTCGCGTGCTTTGCTAGGCCTTGTCCGACTCGTCTGGTCCAACCCTCAACTCTTTCTTGGCCCACTCACTCTTTACCACCGACTCCTCACCGCAACCAACGCAACCAACTGACCACCACCACCGACTCCTCACCGCAACCAACTGACCACCGACTCTACTGACTGACTCTTCACGACTCTCCCCCGACCAACTCACTTGCTTCTTGCGTGCGCGCCTTTTATAGCGCCTCCGGAGATTAAGCCGCCGGCCTTCAGGACACGCCCATCGGGGTGCTCACCTCGGCCCTGGTTGGTCGCGCGACCCTCTGGCTCTGCCCTTGATGACGACGGGCGGGCACGCCTTTCTTCTCCGACCCGAGCACAGGTTCAATGGCGGTTTTGGAGGGGAGGTAATATGGGCAATCGAGGCTCGGCAATGACGAAAGGGGATGTGAGGGAAATGGGGATTTTGGGGATGGGAATGAAAGGGGATCTATTCTCTTTCACTGGTGCAATGGAGTACTTCAATTAATGGGAGACACAGCCTTACCCTAAAACACAGAATAAGAGATAACTATCAACAGGGGTATTCTATTACTTGGCTGACGTGTATGCTTGTGGACTAATTATGGGATGCCCTTTCACCTTTACACAGCTCCGGAGGCAGGGGGGCGCAGAATAACCAATAATAACAATAATACAGCACACAATAAAAAAAATACAGTTCTCATCTCCGCAACACTGCACCCTCCTCCTCTTAGGCACGTCCCGGGCCTACAACTTTTATTTAGTGTGACACGTAGGTGTAGTTCCCTCTACTTTTAACCTGACCCTGAGTGCGACAGTTTTAAAACATAAATAAATGTGTCCCGCTGCTCCATTGCACCCTGCCGAACAGACTTACGCCCACAGTTAACCGAATTGCGGAATGGTCTTCAAACTATACACTGATGGTGGGAAGCATTATTTACAATTGACGCTACTTTATTTACAAGACTAACCCAGGACCTGTGTTTGTTCTTTCTGGGGGGGGAGACAGTCTGCTCTGCATCAATGCACCATGAAAGCACCCAAAAACGCACCAATACACACCCAAGCACCAATCGGTGCAGTCACCATAGTTCATCAGTGTTCAAGAATAAAAAATAAATCAACTACCCCTAACCCTGCAGGTGATCTCTTGCTCTTCGGCTCCCTCTGCTGGTTATTATTATTTGTTCTTCCAGATGTTGTCTTTCTTTCATTTTCTTACTGGCGGCCTATTTGCAATAAAGTGTGCCCAACGGGTCCATTTTATTTTCTTTATTTATGGCCCACAGGGCCGACTACGTGTCGTTCACCTGTGGGGCATCGGTGCCCTGTGGCCAAGGTCCGCCAGCAAGATTTCGGGCCCTCATGGCCGGTTCCAGCACAGGGGCCATGCCCCAACCCATGGGGTCCATAAGTGGTGCTCGGCCACAGACATGTGGTCCATAATGTGGTGCATCGATGCAGACAGCTGGTTCTGAGAGTTCCGGGCGCACAATGGCCGACTCACGCACGCTCCCCTCGGCGCCCCATAGCGCACAGGTCATGTGGGAGACAAAAGAGGGACAATTGAGCGAGGGGTAAGGTCACAAGGGTACACATCAATAAGGCAATGCAAGGCGAAATGCGTACGGAGGGCGAAGTGAGAAAGCTCGTCCCTACCGTACGTCACCCCCCTGTCACCTACACTACCCTTGCCCTTACCCCATATTTACAAAAATCTACACATTACCAATCCGTCGCTACTGTCACGTCTCCCCCATATTTCCCCTATACCAAATTCGTCACCACAATCCCTCTATTCAAAATTTGCCATCACCCAATTCGTCATCAATCCTCATAAGGAGGAAGAGATGGAACATCAAAGCACAATGTCACACCCACGTCATGATGCGTCTCACAATCCAAACATTTGCATCATAAAAAATAATCAAAACATGGCATGGTGTGGAGTACCTGTCACCTCAGGTGAGTGGATGCAGATGGTGCGAGGAGATCCTTCATCCTAACTATCCTCTAAATGATTTTAACACACTTTACACTACCCGGGGTCTTTCCCTGCCAATCCATTGGCCAACTTACACTATGGGTTCTAAAAACCAATTCCCATTGACCAAACTGTGGTGCTTCTCAATTTGGGGTCTCACTCCCCCGATTCATCTCCCGGTGCCCTCGCACAATTTCTGGGCTGCGACGTGTAGCTCTCCCAGCAGGTCTACCCACCTGCACACCTCCACCACTGCAGTTGCCACCCGAGCTTACCTAGCTCCTCACCCTAACCTAACTAACTGGGGACAGCCCCTCCTGGCTCTGTCACCCCACTCGGTGCCCTCTGGCACTGGGCTACCCGGGTCCGTCCTCCGGATCCTCGGGCCCCATCCACAACAACTACTACCGGCTCCCAGAGCCCACCTGCGGCCTCACCTGGCCGACATCCTCACAGTGGTGGAGCGCCCAACCAACTACACACACTAACAGGCTACACGCCCAGCCATTTCCACAACACTAATGCACCCATCCAAAGACCATTTTTTCACCCGCACCACAGATGCCAATATCCCACCACAATTTACCTATACCCTCTACCTAACACTTACACTACCCGCCCCGGGTATCCGTGATGGGGGTCCACTCTTCCCCCATTCACACCTTCGCACCACCCACTCCACTCCACAATTTCCGCCATACTCACTCCACGACCATCCATTCCAATACTCCATTTATTCCACACTACCATTTATTCCACACAGCCACATACACCTGTGGTTGCACACCTGTGCCCTCACACCTGGTGCCACCTGCACCCTCCTTTCTTCCTGGACCATTTGGTCAGCACAACACGCAATCACCACTACTCCCTCATACACTGCTCCATTCACCTGTTCAGTTGCACACCTGTGCAATCACACCTGTTCAATCGCACCTGTTCAATCTCACCTGTTCAATCTTCAAACACACGGCATCATCTCAGCTAACTACTCCCCTCTGAAACTTGCGCTTCCCAGTCGTCCCTTTAAACTATTGCGCTCCCACATCATTATCATCCATACTAATCTACCTGCGTCCCCACTACAGGTATCAGTCACTATCTAAACTTAACGTTACCTAATGTCATCTTCGCTAGATCCCTATCAATATCCTAACCCACCCGGGCTAGTTTTCACTGCCATACACCCCATAAACTATAGCGCATTTGCCCCACCGTCTGTGAGGGATGGTGGATTTGCCATCCCACCACATCGGGGAGGTCCTACTATCAATTTTGCTCGTCCAAATTCAACCAATCAAAAATTCTGCCAATCATCTGCCAATCATCAAATTTTGCTTTTTTTTTTTTTTTTCGAATTTCGGGGCCAAAACACTATCCTCATCACCCGTCTACTTATTACATCCTCTCGGTGCGCCAATTCCCTTCCAAAGCTCGGCTTCGTACAGCCGAGCAATGAACGCGGGTTCTTTGGTGCCAGCGGCTGGATACGTCCCGCCTTCGTGGCAGGGACGGGGGCTTACCCGGGCCGAGATCCCACGCACCACCTCGGCGTGGAGCCATCCAATGTCCCGATCTCGACCTGCCGGCACGTCTCAACAAAAAGTGGTCGCCATGACGACCCTTCCTATCGGGCTGCCCGCTCCGCCTAGTGGAGCCCGGACGCGGCCGTTCCAAGCGAGGCACAGCGTGGATCGCGTACGGCGGTTCTTTCGAAACCGCCGTGGTTCGGATCCCCGCTGGTCCTCGCGGCACGCGAAGCTGCCCGACGCGCACCGAGGGCCCGATTCGGCTATAAGTCGTTCTAACCTCTAACCCGGTTACCGTCGATGCTTCACCTGCATGCTTACATGCGTACGCTACCCCTTTCTTGCTCATACCTCCAGCCGTTTCCATGCTCCTCGTCGTACCTTCTCTTACACACCCAGGTACACTCATTCCACTCCCAGCCTTGGTCACACACCTGACCACCGAACACCTTGGCACACATTCGTCGCTCGCACACCTCACCAACACACCTCTTCGCGCCCCCTCCTCGGTCACCTCCTCTGTGACAATCACAGGTGTACTCTCACCCGCACACCCAACCACGTGCCTCACGACCAAGTCAAGTGTGCATTCCCACACACGCTCTACCATTCCAGGTGTGCATCCTTCCATTCCAGGTGTACATCCTCGCTCACCTGTCACAACCAACTCACGCTCCGTGTCACTCTCACTACTTTCACCACCACTCTTGACAACGCGCTCACCCTTACTCTCGACAGCGCACTCTTTCCCCATGCACCCGTCCGTTACACACCTTTCTCGCGCACACTCTTCCGTTACATCGTCTGTAACGCTCACCACAGGCGTACACTTTCTCGTTACATCCTCTGTAACACTCACCACACCGCGCTTCCATGTACCCCCTTGCACACGCGCTTCGACCAACTCACTCTTGACGGCACACTCTCCCGTTACATCCTCTGTAACACTCCTCACTACGCGCTTCCATGTGCTCCCTCGCACACGCGCTACGACCGACTCACTCTCGACAGCACACTCACTGGTCGGTGCGCACTTTTTCCTCACACACCCCATGGTCGGACATTCTCGCACACCTCTTTTTTCGCACACCAGACCTGTCGCACACTTCACCAACGGCCTTTCACGAACACCCGGATCCAAACCAATCCCCAAGCCGACTGAAGCTTTCCTCACATCATGTACATTTCCGATTATATCGCCACTCATCTTGGCGCCTCGTCTCCGCACCTCTTTTGCCACCTGCAAACTCTTTATTTGGTTAGTGAGCAGCACATTATGAGTTGAGCACCGACCTTGTACCAATTCCATTACCTCCTCCTGGATTTCTCTCTTAGTTTCTGTCCGTCTCTTCTTAATTTCACTCACCTCTTCTTCCACTTCCTCTAATTTTTGTTTAACCTCTTTTATTTCTCGGTGCGTCTCCTCAAGTTCGTCCTCTAAGGCTACCGTGACCGTCTCTATGTGCATCCTCACCTCTCGGTCCTTTGTCTCCATTATCTCTGTCACCTCGTCCACCCTCATTGTCAGTTCCTCACGCACCATCTGACATTGCCTCTGTGTCGCTATTAATTCGTTTTTAATTTCTTTTTGTGTCGCCTTTAACCCTCCGAGTACTGCAGTGTTCCTTTGAACCTGCTCCACTAACTCCGTCTGTCCCTCTGTCAGCTGTTCCACCTCCTCCGTCAGATCTTCTATTCCCCCTTGTAACTTTGCCGTATTATTCCTCACCTCTTTCTCCATACGCTTCTCACCTCGCTTTACCTCCTCGCCTAGCCCCGAAACCTCCTCACTCACACCTCGTCGTATCTCCTCTTTCATCTCCTCTATTTCCTTTGTAGATGCCACCCTCATCTGTCCCAATTCATCCCTCTGAGCATCCAATTTGGTTTCTACCCCGATTTTTACCTCCTCTATCTGCTCTCCCATTTGTTTGATTTCCCTGGCAGATTGTTCCCCTATTTCCCGCAATTTGTCCTCCATCCTATTTTCTAACCCCATTAACCCATTTTTCACCTCTTTTATCCCGTTGTCTAACCCCTCAAAATTATTGTCTAACTTCCCAAATTTCTTGTCTAACTCCTCAAAATTATTGTCTAACTTCCCAAATTTCTTGTCTAACTCCCCGATTTGATTTCCTAGTCGCTCCCCCATTCTGTTTTCCATTTTCTCACTATCAGCCCTTGCTTCGTCCCTCATTTTGTCCATAAAGGCCCCGATTTGTAGCAACAAAAGGTCCGAATCCAACGGCGGCGCTGCTACTGTCGCGGGCGCGGCAAAATTTGGTGCCGCTACACCCACCCACCTCAACCGCCTCCTCATTGCTCCCCTCCATTTGATCCTGGGTTACTCCTAACCCCTCTATCTCTCCCACCGGCATCCCGTCGCCTTGACCAGCCATGGCGCGATTTCAAAATTCGGGTTTTGTAAAACAAAAGCAAATTTCGGCCGCTCCAAATTTTGACCAAATTTTTTTTTTTTTTTTAGATGTTTTAAAAATTTGGTTCGGGCCCCGAATCTCACTCCCCGACACCAATTGTTACTGATCGCGGTTTAGATGTTATGATGGGCCGAGCGGATGGTCCAACCGCGACCGTTACAGGATCCCTGACTCACCCGATTCACCCAGAACTTTGGCCGTATCGCACCGCAGCTGCTCAATGAGGGAAAAGACTAAAACGATGAATGCAAAGAGGAAGACGAAGGCAAAGAAAGGTTTGGAAATACTACTGAATTTATTTACTATTTACACACATAAGCAAAAAGAAAGCAGTCACGTTTATTTACAAGCACATAAGACGCAGGTGACACAGTGAAAATACTAGCTTATACAGACTTAATTAACCCAGGGACAGAACAAACAAAACAAACTCACGTACACAAGAAGGGTGGAAAGGCAGGAGGTGGATGGCTGGAGGGAGAGGGAGGTCCAAGGGGGTCCTGCAGCACAACCGGCGCGTTTAGCAGCCGCCGTTCCTTCACGGCCTTGCTCAAACCGCCGTTCAGGCCCCCAAGCTGCTGTTGTGGCTGCTGTGGACGTCGCGTGCTTTGCTAGGCCTTGTCCGACTCGTCTGGTCCAACCCTCAACTCTTTCTTGGCCCACTCACTCTTTACCACCGACTCCTCACCGCAACCAACGCAACCAACTGACCACCACCACCGACTCCTCACCGCAACCAACTGACCACCGACTCTACTGACTGACTCTTCACGACTCTCCCCCGACCAACTCACTTGCTTCTTGCGTGCGCGCCTTTTATAGCGCCTCCGGCGATTAAGCCGCCGGCCTTCAGGACACGCCCATCGGGGTGCTCACCTCGGCCCTGGTTGGTCGCGCGACCCTCTGGCTCCGCCCTTGATGACGACGGGCGGGCACGCCTTTCTTCCCCGACCCGAGCACAGGTTCAATGGCGGTTTTGGAGGGGAGGTAATATGGGCAATCGAGGCTCGGCAATGACGAAAGGGGATGTGAGGGAAATGGGGATTTTGGGGATGGGAATGAAAGGGGATCTATTCTCTTTCACTGGTGCAATGGAGTACTTCAATTAATGGGAGACACAGCCTTACCCTAAAACACAGAATAAGAGATAACTATCAACAGGGGTATTCTATTACTTGGCTGACGTGTATGCTTGTGGACTAATTATGGGATGCCCTTTCACCTTTACACAGCTCCGGAGGCAGGGGGGCGCAGAATAACCAATAATAACAATAATACTGCACACAATAAAAAAAATACAGTTCTCATCTCCGCAACAAAAAATATATATATATATATATACTGTATGTCATATTTATATGCAATGGTCAAAGCTCATGGAGGTGGTGAACAACAAAGAGTAGTAGGTTCACAAATCGATAAGGGGTGTTGGACAGTGGGACAGATAGGTGTACACAAGGAGAAAAGGTAGAATAACATAAAAACGAATAAAACAAGTTCGCTTTCACCCTGAGTGAAATTCAATTCAAGTTTTAACCTTTCTGAAACCAAAGCACTGAAAAACTATAACATTGCACTGTTCCAAGGGCTTGCCACCCAGCTTTGCCTTCCGTGACAAGTACACAGAAAGCTTGGCAGTGGCTATTAGAAAAACAAGTAATGTAGGTACACGATCATGTTTTGCAGGAAAACCAAAAATGAAAGCTTTCAAAGAAAAGGTGACACGCATTTTATGGAAAGAATAGTTTAACCAATGAAACAAAGGAGAGAGTCTTTCGCAATTAACAAAAGCATGAAACAAGTCTTCCCTTTCTGGACAAAAAGGACAACAACCAAGAATACGAGAAAGAAAAAACCAACAACAGCATTTGACGGACCATACCCAGTGGACTAACCACCACTGGAGATCACCAGTTATTTTGGACATAGGTCCAGCATACATTGCTTCCAAAACAAGTTCAAAGGGGGGTCTCCGACCCCAACAGTCGGACGAGTCGTCCTTGCCGTGTCCATATGTTTTATACCTCTCCCACCTCCCCCCAAGCCCTCTCCCTCCCACAGTTCTCCCGATGTCCCTGCTCTCAAATGTTGTGTTTGTGTCCTTCCCCCTCTCTCCCCATCTTGTCTACCGCTCCCCTTATTATATATTTTATGTGTCGGTTTGACTTTTTGTGTGATTAATGTTAGCTCTTTCACGAGCCTCGATCTTGTAAAAAATAAAACACCTGTACCGAGACGTCTGACCTCATGCCACTGAGTATTTAAAAGCTCTGATCTCTAGCATCTCCTGCTGATGAAATCCCACGATATTAAATAAGGCAATTCTCTGCATATGTATGTGTGTATGTATGCATGTACATCTGAAAATCATAGGAAAAAACTCCGCTGCCCCAATATCCACCAAAGTTTTCATACGAGTTGGTTGTGCACAAGGTCAGGTCAGGTCGTAGGCATCCGGTAAAAGATCCCCACACTGTGAGGAGGGGGGATATGACCCGAATTTCGCCTGATTTACAGCAAATTTTGCATTCTAGTTAGGTCGTGGGCACACAAAAACAACTGTGATCGAAGGATTTTGCTGCATAAAACCAGCATACAACTTAGGTGTGTCGGTCGATAATATACCCTAAAAGAGCAATTATTGCTTATCACAGCTAAAACGGGGATAATATAGACCCAGAGGAAATTAGAGATACAAGCTTTCATTATTTGCATGAAGTAGTCAAATTATATTGAGAAAGGAAAAATAAAAGAATTAAGCAAGTAGACCACATGTGTGATAACTGTCGATAGCACTAAATAATGAAAAGTTTGAATGTTCCATTTGGTAAGCCGGAAGGACGTGTTCATATATATACAATTCAACTAAGGACAAAGTAAAGACTTCAACTTGTCGATAATAATGACAAACAAGACTGCAACTGCATTAGCACAAATACCAGCAGTAATAGTCCTTGAGCCAACCGGCCATTTTTTGAAGTGAATGCTCCGGGGGGGGGGAGTAATTCTCATTATGATTTTCCATTAGACCAATGTCTCAAGTGTCAGAAAAGGTGTGATGGACATCTGAGAACGGTAGCTTAGTGCCCGGATGGACGCCATCTTTGAAACCACCCAGCTCGAAAATGCCCATTTGGTGGGGTACATTGTTGCACGTGTATCTGGACTTCTATACTAGCTATCGATGTGCGGTTGACGACTAAATATACGTCCGATGTGTACCGTCTAAATAAAAAATAATATGAAGCATTTTGTTTTAGATTAATTATTATAAAAATCAATTATCGAAAAAAAATCATATATTTTTCAATATTTTATTATTAGACTTGTACTTTTTTTAGTGAAACAACACTGGTATGATTTTCCAAATTATGCATTGTGCTACACCGTTTATCTGTCTATAAAAATAACTCAAAAACTAAAACATATCATCCACCACGAGTGTACACAAAAAATATATGAAAAGGCATGCACTTTCCACAAACCGAAACTATGTCAGTTGGAATTTCCCGCCGATAATCAACCCACAGAACCCAGTGCCGAAAGTGACGTCAGTCTATTCTATATCTATATTCTATATTCTATATCTCAGTCTGAGATTTGTTGCGGTGACCTGATTAATTTCTGAGGGGGGGGGGGGGGGGTGGGTGGCTTAAGAACTAAAAGTGAACATGTTAGATGGCGCCACATACAACTCTATTATAGAGTTGTATTGTGGCGCCATCTAACATGTTCACTGACTTGGATGAGTATGTCTATGTAAGCTGGCGAGCTTTTCGGATATCGGAGTAATCTAACGTCAGTCTTTTTGTTCTTTCAGCTGAGATGGCCGGTGTCGAGGCGAAACGGGCGAAGATTGAACCTGAGTCCGGAACGTGCATCCTGTGCAGCAAGAAGTCGCCACTCTCTGAACTAAGCAAGGCAGCAGGCAACAGTTCTTGGAAGACATTGTGTGACGCAGCCGCAGTTAGAAACTTTTATCCAATTCTAAAGCTAGTCCAAGAAGGCGCAGTTGAACTTCCTAATATTCCAATATTATACCATAGGGCTTGTAGATCAGACTTCACTCACAAAAACCACCTAGCTACTTTGACCAATGCAGCTAGAAGTTCTTCAGTTGATACTGGCGATGCGGTGCGACGGCGATCATCACGGGAAGAGACAGGATGAACTTCAACGGTCTACGATGATAAATGCATTTTTTGCCAGCGTGCTTCAAAATTCATAAAAGGCAGTCGTACCCGTGAAACAGTTGTCTTGGCTGTTGAACTTCGAGCAGATAAGACAATAAGAGATGCTGCGACAGCTCGCAATGATGAGAGAGTTTTGGCATTGACTACACGAGATATGGTTGCAGCTGAGGCTCACTACCACTTCTCCTGCTATAGAAACTACACACGGCCCCAAAAACCTCAAGTAGAAACTGACATTGAAGATAATATCGAGAAAAAAGAAATGATACGATGTATATTCAATTTCATTCGCACTGACTTGTTCTTGAACCCGAGGATTGTTCCAATAGTTGATGTTGCAACAGATATCCTGTCTTCAGATACATTTTCAGTTGATGTTCGTGACTCCATCAAGAAGAATCTGCAGCGCACATTACAAAGAGAGTTTGGAGAATCGCTCATCTTCTTCAATGTGAAACACCGTGTATACTTGATGCCCGATAATCTGACAAAGCGAGAGATTGCTGCAGAGTGCGTAAACCTGAAAGCAGAAGTGAAAGCATTTGAACGAACGGACGGTGAAAGTAACATTGTGCGTGCAGCTACTTCACTGCGACACCAGATCAAAGATGCTCATTACAATGAACGTTGGCCGCCTCAGCCAGCAGAACTCACTTCAGATTACGTGAAGATACCAGATTCTCTTCGTGTATTTCTGCATACTTTGATTTGCGGGAGTGGGGGTAGCTCTGCGCGTGCCGACACACTGGTATGGTCGATGGCTCAAGATATCATCAATGCTGTACACCGGGGTACCATCAGAACATCGAAGCATGTCCTACTTCCGTGGGTCATGAAAACGCTCACCGGTAATACAGAGGTCATCAGAATATTGAATCGACTCGGGCACGGATGTTCGTACACAGTTCTGGAAGAAATCGAGACAGCGCTATGCATAGACAAATTAGCAAGTGTGGAGAAAGATACAGTACCACTTCCGTCACATGTGCACCCTTCGGTCCCGACTGTATTAGCATTCGATAACATCGACAGGCTAGAGGAATCGCTGAGTGGTGGCGGAACATCGCATCGCGTCAACGGTATCATCGTCCAACCGAAGTCGCAGTCGTGTTTGCCGCCCCAACCTCCATCGGCAGTATCCAAAGCAGATAAGAAGCGATCTATCCCGTCATCCAGCGATTTAGTTCCAATATACAGCGGTGGGAAACGAGAGGGCCCACCTGCAATCAAGCCTGCAGATCTTTCTGACACTCTTGCAGGCGCAACATCCCTTGCGCAGCGCCAAAATCACGTATGGATTATGACTCGCATGCTGGAACCATGCGACCAGACAATCAGTTCGTGGACTGGTTTCAACATCATGACTAGAGATCGTGTTCAGGTGACGGAAGATGTAGTTGGCTACCTGCCGACTATAAACGCGCCTGCCACAGATATGGCAACAGTGCAAGAAATCCTCAGAGAAGCTCTGAACATCATGTCATCACTTCAGCTTGAGCGTATACCGGTGGTGCTAGACCAGGCACTATTTGCTAAGGCGACCGAAATAGCATGGAAAGATGTCGATCGATATGGAAGAATCGTGCTCATGATGGGGAACTTCCATACCATCTGTAACTTCATGTCGAGCATTGGGAAAATGTTTGGAGATGCAGGCCTTCGGGATGTAGCTGTTGAGTCAGGAGTAATCGCTGAAGGTTCCATCAACAGGGTTCTGGAAGGCAAGCATTACAACCGTGCTGTGCGACTCCACAAGTTGATGTACGAGGCACTAATGCGCATCATTTGGAAGGGCTTCCAGGTGTGGATAGAAAGCAATCATCCTGACAAGGAACCCCAGATTCGAAGCACTGACCTCAAAATTCGCAGCATCAAGGAGGATGTTTGCCACGAGACTCTCGCTGCTGCTCTCGATGATGATTCATGTGTACAGAGCTTTGACATGTTCGCGAAATACCTACATTTTCTGCGAACCAAACATGGAGACCTGGCTCGCTTCTGGATGATGTATATTGATATGGTAGAGACCCTGCTGGGGTTGATTCGTGCGGATAGAGAAGGCGACTGGATGCTTCACTTGGCTTGTGTCAGAAGAGTGATCCCTTGGTGTTTCGCAATGAACAAGGTGAACTATGCTAGATATCTACCAGTGTACTATGCACAGATGACGCAACTCCACGAAACATGCCCCGAGTTGTACAGGCATTTCAATCAAGGCTACTTCTCCGTACAGCTTAGACCAGGGAATCCATTTGCCAGAATCGCTGTTGATCAGACAACAGAAGAAACAGTAAACAAAGATACGCAAACAGCTGGAGGAACACGAGGTTTTAGTCTTCGACAAGGGGCTGTGTCACGATACTATCTAACTGCAGAAAATCGGGCTACTGCACTGAGGCAACTACGAGAAACTATCCTTGTGAATGGCAGCGACACATCTCACGCCAAGCACCCTGACTTGTCTACTTCTCGCATCAAACGTGATGAGTCTGGCGTCACAGCTATCTGTGATCTACTGAAAAATGACTGGACCAATCCATTCGCCGATGATCCGTCATGTCTTCTCAGTATATCTACCGGAGCGGCTGCGAGGGAGGACGTTTCTAATGACCTACTCAACACCCTGCAAAAGGGGGAAGCGGCGTATCAAAGCTTCCAGAAACGTCTTGAAGAGGGAACAGGCTTTCATGACACATTGAACAAGCTAAACTTGAAGACCTTTGGTAAGATCAAGCAGAAAGTTGTGAAGGGCACAAACAAGGAGATCGTCCTGAGAGCTGACAGACAACTGTTTGCCACCATGATACTCATCGCCAAGACAAGGAACCTCGACATGCAACTTGTCCTTTGTCACCCACTAGGGCCGTTACCATGGTCTTTGGCAAACGTTGATGGGTCAATGAAAAAAACGAACAAAGCTGCACTTGCGAAACACATGGAAGGTCTTGTGGAACCAGCCGAGAACGTTGACAAGCGAAGTGCAACAATAATTGATGCGATGGCTCTCATACAAAAGATGCATGGCGAGAACGACACGTTCGAAGAACTATCTGACCGCATCCTTGCTGCAGCGCTTCACGCTGGTCAAGGCAGAGAGCGCATCGATGTTGTCTTTGACACATACACAGAAGAATCCATCAAAGCAGCTGAGCGTGTGAACCGCGGTTCAAATGAAGGCATCAGTTTCAGCGAGATCAGACCCGCACACAAAATCATGAACTGGCGGCGTCTCCTTGCTTGCAGCCAGACAAAGGAGAAACTGGTTGTGTTTCTGGCGGAGTCGTGGAAACATGAAACAAATCGCGAAAAGCTAGGCAACAGAACACTGTATGTCACCTGTGGTGAAAAATGTCTGGTACTGACCCGCGATAGGTGGAAGTTGGTGCAAGCACTCGAATGTAGCCACGAGGAAGCAGACACGCGTATGTTTCTCCACGCAAAGCACGCCGCTACCCACTACAAGACGATCATCTTAGTGGCAGATGACACCGACGTTCTGATCATCAGTCTTCATCTCAGCAGAACCATCGATAGTCAGCTCTTCATCAGACGAGGAACAAAGGTTCGAGTCAGAATGATCGACGTTGGAAAGTTGGCTGCGGTATTGGGGTCTGGAGTTTGCAGTGCATTGCCAGGGCTTCATGCATGGAGCGGGTGTGACACTGTGAGTGCTCTGGCTAGCCAAGGAAAGATAAAGGCTTTGAAGCTTGTGCAAGCGAATGAGCTGTATCTTCAAGCATTCACAGATCTGGGATCTTCGTGGAATGTACCAACAGACGTCTTCAATAGCATTCAGGCCTTCACGTGTCAGCTGTACGCCAAGAACACGAAGATCGTCGGTGTTAATTCGCTCCGTTATCACATGTTCTGTGCAAAGAAGGGCCAGATCGAATCTGGACAATTGCCGCCTTGTGAAGACTCCTTGATGCAGCATACGCTTAGGGCCAACTATCAGGCGGCTATCTGGCGACGCAGCCTTGAAAACCTACCAGACGTCCCAACACCATCAGCAGGACATGGTTGGGAACTCGATGATGGCGGTTCGCTCACAATCCGATGGATGGCGGGTCTACCAGCTCCAGATGTCGTCTTGAATCTCATCTCATGCACATGCAGAAGGACGTGTCGACCGTCAGAT
This sequence comes from Myxine glutinosa, assembly GCF_964187855.1. Classification (NCBI taxonomy): domain Eukaryota; kingdom Metazoa; phylum Chordata; class Myxini; order Myxiniformes; family Myxinidae; genus Myxine; species Myxine glutinosa. The sequence continues at coordinate 110,398,335 of NC_136264.1, forward strand.
TGCTCCTGCATACTGAATGGGTTGAAGTGCACTGTTGTGTGTAAGCTGCAGGGATGCTCCAACATGGTGCAGGATGATGCTATCGTGGCTCAGGATGCCAATGACTCTGATGGCGACTCTGATGATTAACTTTGTGTGCACTGTATATTGTATAGCATATGTTGTTCTCTATTATAATGCAGGCCAAATTGCCTGAAAATCTTTATAGACAGATAAACGGTTTAGCAAAATGTATAATTTGGAAGATCATACCGGTGTTATTTGACTAAAACATGACATGTTCAATGATACCTCCGCTTGCTTATTAGGAATATACATCCTATGGTGTTAAAATCAGCTCCATACGTCTTTCCAAACTCTAGTAATGAATAATTAATATAATTGGCGGCCATTTTGAAATCCAAGATGGCCACCAAAGTGCAGATTTCCTATGTAACAATTTCCGCCTGCTTATTAGATATCGTATGGTGTTAAAATCCTCTCCGTACGACATTCCTAACTTGCGTTATCGTCAGAATAGATAATGCCAGCGGCGGCCTAAGTCATTTTATGCCTCTTTACATTTATTTGTTGTAAACTCGTGGTGGGTGATATGTTTTAGTTTTTGAGTTATTTTTATAGACAGATAAACGGTGTAGCACAATGCATAATTTGGAAAATCATACCAGTGTTGTTTCACTAAAAAAAGTACAAGTCTAATAATAAAATATTGAAAAATATATGATTTTTTTTCGATAATTGATTTTTATAATAATTAATCTAAAACAAAATGCTTCATATTATTTTTTATTTAGACGGTACACATCGGACGTATATTTAGTCGTCAACCGCACATCGATAGCTAGTATAGAAGTCCAGATACACGTGCAACAATGTACCCCACCAAATGGGCATTTTCGAGCTGGGTGGTTTCAAAGATGGCGTCCATCCGGGCACTAAGCTACCGTTCTCAGATGTCCATCACACCTTTTCTGACACTTGAGACATTGGTCTAATGGAAAATCATAATGAGAATTACTCCCCCCGCCGGAGCATTACTTTTGGTCTGGCTCAAGGACTATAATGTTGTTGTGACTTTGTAATCGAAATTGAAGTTTGAGTCATCAAGTATGAAGCTTGAGTACAGAGTCTGAAAGTACACATTTGTGTACAATTGTAAATGTTACATAAACACAAGCACACACACATTTATGCATATATATATTTTTTTTTTTTTTTTTTTTTAAATAAATAAACATGAGGTAAATTCCTGCGTGGGGCTAGTGTGAAAAAATCTGACTCAACCCGGGAATCAAACCCACTGACCTCATCACTTGCGCCGTGGTAGCCCACTGAGCTATTGAGTCTCCAAGATATCCTCAGAGATTTCTCACACTAACACTGCGAGCTTCATAATGGCCGTTGTCTTACGTGCCTGCTAGGCAGACCCCGGATGTGAGTGTATGTATGTGTATGTGTATGTAAGTGTGTGAAAGTGCATTGAAGATTAACTTATCTTGCAATTTAATCCAGACGGCAACTGGATTAGCACAAATACCAGCAGTAATGTTGTTGTGACGTTGCAATCGAAATTGAAGTTTGAGCCATCAAGTATGAAGCTTGAGTGCAGAGTCTGAAAGTACACATTTGTGTACAATTGTAAATGTTACATAAACACACACACATTTATATTTATATATTGTTGCGGTTTTGAGAACCCTTCACTAGTAAATACTTGTAAATAACAACTTGTAAATATTACCTTTGTAACGATAAAGTGTCACAAATGTCACTTACTTTTTCCACATGCGTAATTTGCATTTATGTTTATTTAAATGATACAATGGACGACAAAATGTAAATGTTTCATGATATTTGTTATATTATATCACCTTTATCTATCAATATTGTTGAAATGAATATCAAATAGCTGTATGTTGAAATATGTTGAAAAAGTCAAAACTTTACATTGGGTGTACTTACTTTTTCACGTGACTGTATATGTATATATAAATATATATATATATATATATATATATATATATATATTGTTGCGGATATGGGATTTGGCCTCCATCCATATCCGCTTGTAAATATTCCCCTATTTCCCCAATACTCCCCAACTATCCCCAATCCCCCATTCCCTAGTCCCATTATCTGTAAACAACACTCTGTAGCCCCGACCTTCCCCTTTTTCCCCCATTAAATGTCGTACCCAGGTTCACCGCATCTCACGTAGGCAAAGTCTTGCTAGTTATTCTTAGTCTATGTCAGTTAAGGACTCGTTTCCATTAATTCTGACTCTTCGTTGCACCAGAATGTGATTGTATGGCACCATTAGTAAGTTTAGGACCTCCCAATACCTCCCCGCATCTCTTCCTCATGGAACAACAACACCAACAACAACAACAGTGGCGGCGGCGCGGGGAGTGTGCGTCCTCACTCCGGCTTGGTTAGCCGCCATTGAACATGTGCTCCGACGGGGTTACCACGCAGGGGCTCACTGTCAGCTCCTCGTCAAGGGCGGAGCCCGGTAACCCCCCGCACCCAATAAGAAGCGGCGGACCGATTCCATCTGGGGCGGAGCTAACGAGCCGAGGGCGTGTCACTCCCCCCTGGGCATGCGCAGGAAGACGGAGGTGACGTCAGATGCGCCTCAGCTTGAAGAGAAACGGACGCCACCTCCAGCACGACGATACCTACCCGCATCTCTGGACCGGACTGGGTCGATTCTGCCCCTGAGCCAAGGTGCACCTTGAGCTATCGACTGCCTGCCCTTCCTTGCCATCAATCCCTGTGTGAGTCAGTCTTGTCCCGTTTGTCTGTGGTCTGTCGGGAATAAGATAAGACTGTGTCTAAGTGCCCATCTTGTTGTGCTGTACCTCTTGCCGTGTAATCTAACCGTTCTGCATAACCAATATTATATCCTCCTCCGGAGGTCTTGAGAACTGTACCCCTTGTGTCGTTGCCTTAATCCCAGCCGTTGTGTCCTTTCCTTCATTGATTTAGCGTAGCGCGATTCGGCCAACGTTCGAGTGTAATCGGGTAACTTGTGCGAACACGGCGGCCATTCCGCTCGGTCAAGCAACATCTAAGTCGTGTCCGTAACAATTGGTTGTCAGGAGTTGGATTCGGACCTGGGACTAAATTTGTTAGGCCCAAATTTTGGAACACCAATTGTACTATTAGATTAACAATTGGTGTCGGGAAGTGGGATCGGACCCGGAGCGCGTTTCACGCGCTCGAAATTATAACGGCGAAATTTGATTGTGTTTTACAAAAATAAAAACCCGAATTTTGAAAGTCGCGCTATGGCGGATCAAGACGGCTGGGTTCCGGTAGAGGAGAGTGAGGCAGGGTCGATCCAGGACCAAATTGAGGGACATGAGGAGAGCGAAGCAGTGAGGGTAGCAGGGTCGCAAAATGGCGTCGTCGCGCACGAGGTTGCGGGCGCGCAAAATGGCGCCTCGCACATAGCTACGGCGGCCGCACCCGCTGCACAAGTGGGAGGGATGGCCCAAATGCAGGCCATCATGGAGCAATTTATGGCGCAAATGCAGGCGTCCCTCAAACTGCAGAGTGAGCAATTAGGGGTAATGGGAAACCAAATGGGGGTAATGGGGAACCGGATGGAGGCTCAGAGTGAGCAAATGGGGGTAATGAGGGACGAAGCGAGGGGTACCGGTGAGGGGTTAGACAATGGGATAAAAGAGGTAAAGAATGGGTTAATGGGGGTAGAAAACAGAATGGCCGCTCAAGAGAATCAAATGGATGGGATGCAAAAGGGGTTAGAGGGGTTAGAAAACAGTATGGAAGGCAAATTGAGGGACATGAGGGACCAAGCGGAAAGGGAAGTTAAACAAATGGGGCAGCAGATAGAGGGGGTCAGAATGGGGGTAGAAACTAAACTGGATGCTCACAGGGAGGAAATGGAGCAGATGAGGGTGGCATCTGGGCAGGAGATGCAAGTGATGGGAGAAGAGATCAGAAGAGGGGTGAGTGAGGAGGTCGGAGGAGTGCGCGAGGAGGTGAGGCACTGTAAGGAGCGCATGGAGAAGGAGGTGAGAAAGGGGACTGTAAAATTGCAAGGTGGTATAGAGGAGTTGACGCTGGGAGTAGAACAACTGACAGTGGGACAAAAGGAGTTGGGGGACCAGGTAAAGAAGAACACAGCGGTAATAGAGGGTTTAAAATCGACACAGAAGGAGATGAAAAAGGACGTAGGGGTAATTAAAAAAGAGTGTCAGACGGTACATGAGGACCTGACGAGGAAAATGGACAAGGTGGTAGAGGTGATGGAGGTTAAAGAGCGGGAGGTGCGGGAGCACATAGAAAAAAATTAAGTGGAGTTAGAGGAAGAACTTAAAGGGGCGCACGAGGAGATGAAGGAGGTGAAGCAGAAATTAGAAGAAGTGGAAGAAGGGGTGAGCGAAATTAAGAAGCGATGGAGAGAGGATAAGAAAGAGATAAAGGAGGAAGTAAAAGAATTGGTCCAAAGTCTGTGTTCGGATCGTGATGATGTGCTCATTAACCGGATGAGGGATTCGCAGGTGATGGAGGAGAAGCGAAGAGAAAGAGGACCCGGTGTAAGTGGTGACCAATATGGTCGTGCGTATGATGCGCCAGGTGATTTAAGAAGCTTGGGGGTCGAGATGGACCCGGGTGTTCGTGAGAGGCCGTTGGTGAAGTGTGCGACAGGTCTGGTGTGCGAAAAAGGAGGTGTGCGAGAAAGTCCGACTCTGGGGTGTGTGAGGAAAAAGTGCGTGCCAAGGAGTGAGGGTGCTGGCGAGAGTGAGTCGGTCGTAGCGCGTGTGCGAGGGAGCACATGGAAGCGCGGTGTGGTAAGTGTTATAGAGGGTGTGACGGGAGAGTGTGCGCAAGAGTGTGCGCGAGAAAGGTGTGTGACGGACAGGTGCATGGGGAAAGAGTGCGCTGTCAAAGGCAAGGAAGAATGCACGCCTGTGGTGAGTGTTACAGAGGGTGTGACGGGAGAGTGTGCGCAAGAGTGTGCGTGAGAAAGGTGTGTGACGGACAGGTGCATGGGGAAAGAGTGCGCTGTCAAAGGCAAGGAAGAATGCACGCCTGTGGGGAGTGTTACAGAGGGTGTGACGGGAGAGTGTGCGCAAGAGTGTGTGCGAGAAAGGTGTGTAACGGACAGGTGCATGAGGAAAGAGTGCGCTGTCGGGAGTAAGGGTGAGTGCGTTGTCAAGAGTGGTGGTGAGAGTAGTGAGAGTGACAATGAGCGTGAGTTGGTTGTGACAGGTGAGCGAGGATGTACACCTGGAATGGAAGGATGCACACCTGGAATGGTAGAGCGTGAGTGGGAATGCACGCTGGAATTGGTAGTGAGGCACGTGGTTGGGTGTGCGAGTGAGAGCACACCTGTGATTGTCACAGAGGAGGTGACCGAGGAGGGGGCGCGAAGAGGTGTGTTGGTGAGGTGTGCGAGCGACGAATGTGTGCCAAGGTGTTCGGTGGTCAGGTGTGTGACCAAGTCGGTAACCGGAATGAGTGTACCGAGGTGTGTAAGAAAAGGTACGACGAGGAGCATGGAAACGGCTGCATGTATGAGCAAGAAAGGGGTAGCGTATGCTTGTAAGCATCCAGGTGAGGCATCGACGGTAACCGGGTTAGAGGTTAGAACGACTTATAGCCGAATCGGGCCCTCGGTGCGTGCCGGGCTTCGGGTGCCGCGAGAACCAGCGGGGATCCGAGCCACGGCGGGTTCGAAAGGACCGCCGTACGCGATCCACGCTGGGCCTCGCTTTGAACGGCCGCGTCCGTGCTCCACTAGGCGGAGCGGGCAGCCCGATAGGAAGGGTCGTCATGGCGACCACTTTTTGTTGAGGCATTCCGGCAGGTCGAGATCGGGCCATGGGATGGCTCCGTGCCGAGATGGTGCGTGGGATCTCGGCCCGGGTAAACCTCCTTCCCTGCACCGAAAGCCGGACGCATCCAGCCGCTGGCACAGAACAACCCGCATTCATGGCTTGGCTGTACGAAGCCGAGCTTTAGAAGTGAATTGGCGCACCGAGAGGCATTAGTAAGTAGACTGTAATGACGAGGATAGTGTTTTGGCCCCAAAATTAGAAAAAAAACAAAATTTGATGATTGGCAAGGGATTGGCAGTAATGATTGGCAGATGATGAGTAGTGATTGGCAATTTTTTGATTTGTCGAAATTTGATGTGCAAAATTGGTAGTGGGAGATGCCCGATGTGGTGGGATGGCAACTCTGTCATCCCTCACAAAAGTGGGGCAAATGCGCGATAGCTTATGGGGTGTATGGCAGTGAAAACTAGCCCGGGTGGGTTAGGTTATATTGATAGGGATCTAGCGAAGATGACATTAGGTAACGTTAAGGTTAGTTAGTGACTGATACCTGTAGTGGGGACGCAGGTAGTTTAGTGTGGATGATAATGACGAGGGAGCGCAATAGTTTAAAGGGACGACTGGGAAGCGCAAGTTTCAGAGGGGAGTAGTTAGATGAGATGATGCTGTGTGAGAACTGGACAGGTGTGTGGAGCAGTGTATGAGTAGTGAGTGTTGTGGATCAGCGCGAATGCGCTTGGGGAGAGAAGGGTGCAGGCGGCACCAAGTATGAGAGCCCAGGTGTGCAAGTACAGGTGTGTGGAGTACATGGAGTAAGTGGTACGGAGTGGTGTGCATGGTGCGAAGGTGTGGATGGGGGAAGAGTGGACCCCTTTCACGAGTACCCGGGGCGGGTAGTGTAAGTGTTAGGTAGAGGGTATAGGTAAATTGTGGTTGGATATTGGCATTTGTGGTGCGGTTGCAGAATGGTATTGTGGATGGGTGCATTAGTGTTGTGGAAATGGCTGGGCGTGTAGCCTGTTAGTGTGTGTAGTTGGTTTGGGCACTCCACCACTGTGAGGATGTCGGCCAGGTGAGGCCGCAGGTGGGCTCTGGGAGCCGTTAGTGTCAGTGGGTGCCTGAGGATCCCGGGTGTGGATCGGGCAGCCCATGCCAGAGGGGGCACTGAGGGGGTGAGAGTGCGAGAGGGCCTTCCCCAGTTAGTTAGGTTAGGGTGAGGAGCAGGTAAGCTCGGGTGGCAACTACAGTGGTAGAGGTGTGCAGGTGGGTAGACCTGTTGGGAGAGCTGCACGTCGCAGCCCAGAAATTGTGCGAGGGCACCGGGAGATGAATCGGGGGAGTGAGACCCCAAATTGAGAGGAACCACAGATTGGTCAATGGGAATTGGTTTTTAGAACCCATAGTGTAAGTGGGCCAATGGTTTGGCAGGAGAAAGACCCCGGGTAATGTAAAGTTGTTAAAGTCATTTAGGAAATAGTTAGGATTGATGAACCTGTCGCACCATACGCAGCCACTTACCTGAGGTGATGATGATGACTCCACACCTGTGTTTTCTTTGTTCTGTGTGCAGGAAATGAGAATTGCTGTGTGGATTTGTGAGACGCATCACGACGTGGATGAGACATTGGGGTGATTCCATCTCTCCCTCCTTAGGAGGGACTGATGATGAATTGGTGATGGCAAATTTTGCTGTTGAGTTGGAGATGGCAAATTGTGATGAGAGTTGGAAATGGCAAATTTGATTGGTTAGGAGGGAGAGAAGACGAATTTGGTTTATGGGAGGAACGGGGAAGACAGTAGGGACGTTTGTTGATTTGTAAAGTAGATGTTTATGGGTAGTGTTGTGTTTTGTGGATACAGTAAGGGGTAAGGGAGGGGCAATGTAGGTTACCTGGTGGGGGGGGGGGGGGGGCGTACGGTAGGAACGTACCTGTCTCACCTGGTTCCCATGTGCCCCCAGTGTGCATTACCTTATATTGCGTGCACTTTTGCGCCCTTACCACCTTACTCACTTGTTTCTTTTGTCTCCCACCTCCGAGGATCTGGCTTTGGGGCAGAGAGAGAGGAGAGAGAGGTGCTGGCTCCGCAGTTGTGGGCCTGCACTTTCGCTGCTTGCTGCCTGGATCGATACACCATATGGACCGCAATTTTTGTGGCCGCCCACAATGGACCGCAGTTCTTTTGCGGGCAAGCACCACCCGTTGATGGACCTATGGGTCAACGTGGCACCTATGCCATACAGGTGAACCACAAATAGTTGGCCCCCTGACGGCCACAATTTAGAAATGGACGCGGTTGGCGCCTTTCTTTATTTTTGAAGGAAGCCAGAACACCAAGTGGGCTCCAAGGCAAGACCAGCGGCAGAACATCGGCCGGCTGCGACACCACCGGTGATTATCGAACACTTTATTGGTGCACCGGATGGTGCTGACTGTACATGATGGGGTGGTGCTTTTGGTGCTTGGATGGGGTGCTCTGCACATTATTAAAGGCCGTAGGGCCACAGAGCACTCGTGGGTTGGTGTATCGATGCTGGCATGCGTGCTCTCTCTCTATGCATAACATCTGCATGTGTTCCTCCAATAACAGGTCCTGGATCGTAGTGTAAATATCAGTGTAGTCTTGTGTAAATAATGCTCCCTACCGGCTGTATGTTTAGTTTGAGGATTCTTTCCGCGATTCGGTTATCCTGTGGGTGTGTTTCTGAGAGGAGAAGGGTGCAACGTCGCAGGGGGACATATTTACTCATTTGTGAACATCTGTAAAACTGTCGCACTCAGGGTTGAGTTAATAGTAGAGGGAACTACATCTGAGTGCCACACTAACGTAGGTAAAAATTTATCGGGTCGGGACGCCCCGAGGTAGAGAAGGGTGCAATGTTGCGGATATGGGATTTGGCCTCCATCCATATCCGCTTGTAAATATTCCCCTATTTCCCCAATACTCCCCAACTATCCCCAATCCCCCATTCCCTAGTCCCATTATCTGTAAACAACACTCTGTAGCCCCGACCTTCCCATTTTTCCCCCATTAAATGTCGTACCCAGGTTCACCGCATCTCACGTAGGCAACTATAGGACATCTTGCTAGTTATTCTTAGTCTATGTCAGTTAAGGACTCGTTTCCATTAATTCTGACTCTTCGTTGCACCAGAATGTGATTGTATGGCACCATTAGTAAGTTTAGGACCTCCCAATACCTCCCCGCATCTCTTCCTCATGGAACAACAACACCAACAACAACAACAGCGGCGGCGGCGCGGGGAGTGTGCGTCCTCACTCCGGCTTGGTTAGCCGCCATTGAACATGTGCTCCGATGGGGTTACCACGCAGGGGCTCACTGTCAGCTCCTCGTCAAGGGCGGAGCCCGGTAACCCCCCGCACCCAATAAGAAGCGGCGGACCGATTCCATCTGGGGCGGAGCTAACGAGCCGAGGGCGTGTCACTCCCCGCTGGGCATGCGCAGGAAGACGGAGGTGACGTCAGATGCGCCTCAGCTTGAAGAGAAACGGACGCCACCTCCAGCGCGACGATACCTACCCGCATCTCTGGACCGGACCGGGTCGATTCTGCCCCTGAGCCAAGGTGCACCTTGAGCTATCGACTGCCTGCCCTTCCTTGCCATCAATCCCTGTGTGAGTCAGTCTTGTCCCGTTTGTCTGTGGTCTGTCAGGAATAAGATAAGACTGTGTCTAAGTGCCCATCTTGCTGTGCTGTACCTCTTGCCGTGTAATCTAACCGTTCTGCATAACCAATATTATATCCTCCTCCGGAGGTCTTGAGAACTGTACCCCTTGTGTCGTTGCCTTAATCCCAGCCGTTGTGTCCTTTCCTTCATTGATTTAGCGTAGCGCGATTCGGCCAACGTTCGAGTGTAATCGGGTAACTTGTGCGAACACGGCGGCCATTCCGCTCGGTCAAGCAACATCTAAGTCGTGTCCGTAACAATATATATATATATATATATATATATATATATATATATTGTAACGAATTTGAGAAGTGTAACGGTTTTGAGAAGTGTAACAATTTTGGAGAAAGTGTAACGAATGTGAAAAGTATGGTTTTGTTGTGTGTAACACCCTCGTAATGTAAATAATGGTCGCAGCCGTCCTCCTAGTTAATTCCATGAAACTTACACACAGGCCACGATATATCTTTTTAAATAGTTTATTTCCTTATTCTATGTAGGCTAAATATGTGTTTCCCACTAGATTGACTCTGCATTGCATCAAACGAAATAAAGCGAAATAAAGTTTGGCATAGGTGCCACTCCCTTCAATCCCACTCCTCCCTCCAGGTCTTTAAAACAGCTGTTCACCACCATCTCTTATCTTCCCCCATCCAAAACCTTGATCTTTTCTACCCCCGCTAATTCACCCCAGATCCACCTTGTTTGAAATTCCAACTTCTTTCCTGGAAGTCCTGGCAGTGTCCATATGTTTTATACCTCTCCCACCGCCCCCTTCCCATGCCCCCCCCCCCAAAGCCCTCGCCCTCTCTCAGATCTCTCGATGTCTCCATGTCTCTCGGTCCCTGCTCTCAAATGTTGTGTTTGTGTCCTTCCCCCTCTCTCCCCATCTTGTCTACCGCTCCCGATGTTATATGTTTTATGTGTCGGTTTGTCTTTCTGTGTGATTAATGTTCGCTCTTTCACGAGCCTCGATCTTGTATCCAAAAAAAAAAAAAAAAAAAAAAAAAAGCTTAGGCCCCTCCGATGATCCATGGCAGCTCAAATGCCAGGGATTCCCCCACTTGAGCTTTCACAGCAAACGTTTATTGCAGTACTGAACTGCTGTGCAACGTGACGGCGCAGTACCTGCAGATGCTGACCGGTTTTCGCCATTTGCGGCCATCACGAACAAGGGGAGTGGCTAGAGAAGACGGGTCGCCCCCCTCGTCATAGGGGGGAGGAGTAAGTCGGCCCCGCTCATCCAACCCAGAACAAGGGGTTTGGCTAAGAGAGGGCGGGGCGGGAACCCCCGAGAAAGTGCGCGAAGGTTCGGTGAGAAAACCAATATAAGTCGCCGCGGGACGCACTCCACTGGCTTGCTCTTGCTCCTCTTGGTCTTGCTCTTGCTCCTCTTGCTCTTGCTCTGACCCCGTGCTCTTGCTCTGACCCCGTCATCTTGCTTGCTGTCCCTCGTTGTTGCTGGGGAGAAGGAAGACGCCTGAACGAGCAGGTGTGTGCGAGCCATCGTGCGACCAGCTGCGCTGCAGCTAAGCGGGCAGCTAAGGGGCCGCAGGCCACGAAAAGGACGCGCCAGGCAGCAATCCACGCTGGACCCTCCATTGCCTCCCAAAAACAACCATCCATCCTCAAGCCATACCTGCCTGCAATATCCCCCGTGTAAGTGTGAACGTCGTCTGTCCTAATCGTTGTCCTGGGGTTAAGTAAATTGACTAGTATAAGCTAACGATGCACTGTGTGACTGCTTCTTCCATCCATTGCTTGTAAATAATTTTGATCGCTCCTTCTTTTTGCTTGTGTGTATAATAAATCCTGTTATTCCTCCGTACTCTGTCTTCTTCTCTCTTCCTTCTCTTTCGGTCGCTTTAGAGGTTTCCAAATTGAATATCTGTGGTGGGATCTGGTCAACGTTGGGGGAGTCGGGCCAATCGGGGATCCTGTAACGGTCGCGGTGGACCATCCGCTCGGCCCAAAGTAACATCTAAACCGCGTCTGTAACAATATATATATATACATATATATATATATATATATATATATATATATATTTATTTATATATATATATATATATATATATATATATATATATATATATATATATATATATATATATAATATGTATCTATATCTATTTATATATACAGACTTGGCATTTAATATGGAATATATATATATACTGTTACGGAATCGGGCGACGGCACTCCCCTTAGCAAGGGGGGGTTAATCCCCTTGTCTTGTTAAGCTGGCCGTCTCTGTTCCTGGGGGTATGACGTCACGCCCGGTCAGCGCTGAATAGGGTATTAGGCCAATCCTTCCGATGACCTAAGTACCAGCGCCTTCCGGTACGCGGGGAAATACTCCCGCCCGAGCCGCATCGTAATGGATAGATTGCGCCGAGCGAAGCGAACTGCGGCACGGGCCGTTAACAATGACTAACCCGATTATAAGCGGTTCTGCCGAAATCGTGCCACAGATATTCAATCAGGAAAAGACAAAGACGATCGGATGAGAATGAAAACCAAAATAATAAGGACAAACAGGTATTTATTAATTAACTATACAGACCAAAGGAAGAGCAGAAATGAAGGTAATTTACAGAAGAGGAAGACACAGTGCAAATCCTTATACAAGCTTAATTATGGAACCCCAGACAACACAGACAGCACAAACTCACATACACGAATGGGGAATTGCAGGCAGGAATGAATGGCTGGAAGGAGAAGGTTCAGGTCCGTGCAGAACGGCAGGGCTGGAAGCGAGCAGGGCTGGAATGGCAGGGCTGGAAGCGAGCAGCCGCCGACTCCCCGCACTCGAGTTCACATGGCGGGGCTGCTTGAAACAGCGTGTCAGCGCTTCACGCGGCAGGGGCTGTTTGAAGCAGCGTCTCGTAGCTTCACGCGGCAGGGGTGACTCTCTTGAACCTTCTTTGTCCAACTCCAAAAACCTTGCGCGTCTCTCTGGTGGGGGCCTCGCCCCCAGGGTTTTATAACCACGCCCGTGGAACTTTCTTGAACCTGCCAGATCTTTCTTACCACGCCCTCTCAAGCCATGCCCACTGAGCCCTGGTTGGTCGGCAAGGGCTCGCTGACTCCACCACTTCGTGATGAGGTGGGGCCACGCCCATGCTGTGGCGGCTCCGCCCACCTTCTTCTCCGATCCTGGCCTCGTGGGCAATGGAGGTTTGGTGGTGAAGAAAACAGCCCAATGCAACGGTGGCGAACGCTGCCAAAAACAGCCCAAATGTCACTGGCACTTGGCAAAGGCGATTGGGGAAAATTGAAAGGGGAACTATCTTATTTGTTTGATGGAACATAGAGTCACTATTGGAAACACAGCCTTACGTGAAACACATAAAAATGATATAACTACTGTTACGGATTTATGTGAATTACTATTCAGGTCTTTGCTTATTAATGTATAGTCGATTAAAGGTTGTTGTGATTAAAGGGTCAGGAGCCCTTCTGGGGAAAAGGAGACCGGAAACGGAAGAAGAAAGACACGAGGTCCAGGAGAAGCGGCGATTCTCTTCTTCTTCCTCGCCCAGCGCCGAGAAGAGCGGTATCGATATTGAGCAGCGTGGGGAACGCTGCGTTTGAAAGCCCGTCTGGCGAGAGGAGTTACCTGGGCGGGGTAATTACCCATTTACACGTCAAGTCGCCGTGGGTTCGTGCACGGAACCCAGCGTCCGGCACAGTTCGCCTCACCGTCTACAAGGACGCGTAAGGGTCGCACCTTGGGCCTCGCACGCGTTGCAAGCCGCGCTTGGTTTTGCCCCGTTGCTTGGCAAGGAGGTGTGCGCTGCAGCAGCTGTCCCCGGTACGAGACGTGCACGTTTGGAGCACGTCCGCCCGGGGTTCGTTCAACTGCCCGTGTGCGGAGAAGAGAGACATTGTGAGGGACAGTGACCCAAGTGGTCGTGAGTGGGGACAGGGGGGGACACATATGTAAGATGGCCATCTTTGTAATATTGATTGTGGATTGTTGATGGTTGTTGATTGCTCAGGGAATATATTATTGATTACTCCGGATCCTTGGTGTGGGGTTTCTTATTGACTGAAATTCATATTGATTGCGTTACGAAAGCGTATAAATCATAGATCTTTCTGGCGGAGTTCCTCTCACGGTCCGGGGGTCACCGAGACCAGGTAGTCACCGGGAGGACCACGTAACAGAATTGGGGGCTCGTCCAAATTACAATTTGCGGATTCGCAATTGGGTCTACGTCCGGGATCTATAAAATTTTCTAAATTTTAGTCCGGGAAAGAATTCCCAAGAGTGGGAACTTTTCCAACGTTCCCAAAATTGTTTTGCTCTGTCGACAAAACAACAACAACAACAAAAAATGATAATAATAACAATAGCAATAATAGTAAGACTGTTGCTTTTCTTTGTTGGTAAAGTCTTGGGTGAAGGTTAACAGGTGTTAACGATAGTCACCATGGCGTTTGTTGCACAGAACTTTGCGGTAACACCTAGTGAGGCACAGTTCCGAGCGTTACTAAAAGCGGACCTCTTGAAATTGGCCAAACATTTTAACTTGGAGGTCCGAACTAATTTGAGGAAGGCAGAGTTGCAGACCACGGTGATACAGTCTATGGTGGGATTAGGAACATGGGACGAGTTAGCCTGGCAGTGGCTACCCGAAGAACCAGAAGACGTTGAGCTCCGGAAACTGGAGTTGCAATTACGGAGCCAGGAACGGGTCAAAGAAGAGGAAAGGAAAGCAGAGGAGAGGAGAGAAGAGAAACAAGCAGAGGAAAGGAGAGTGGAACGAGAACTCCAGGAAAAGTTAAAAGAAGAAGAAAGGAAAGCAGAAAAGGAAAGAGCAGGAGAAGAAAGGAAAGCAGAAGAGAGGAGAGAAGAGAAACAAGCAGAGGAAAGGAGAGTGGAACGAGAACTCCAGGAAAGGTTAAAAGAAGAAGAAAGGAAAGCAGAAAAGGAAAGAGCAGAAGAAGAAAGGAAAGCAGAAGAGAGGAGAGAAGAGAAACAAGCAGAGGAAAGGAGAGTGGAATGAGAACTCCAGGAAAGGTTAGCAGAAGAAGAAAGGAAAGCAGAAAAGGAAAGAGCAGAAGAAGAAAGGAAAGCAGAAGACAGGAGAGAAGAGAAACAAGCAGAGGAAAGGAGAGTGGAACGAGAACTCCAGGAAAGGTTAGAAGGGAGAAAAGCAGAGGAGAGGAGAGCTGCCAGGGAACTCGAAGCAGAGGAGAGAAAAGCCGAAAGGGAGTTGAAGGAACGTGGTCTGGCGCTTCAGCAAGATATTAAATTCAAGGAGCTGGAGGTAATAAGAGAACGGGGAGAGGTACCACCCTTGCTGACGGGGTCGACACCTAGCCAGAACACCTGGGAGGTGGGCAGACATGTGAGGCTGGTTCCACCCTTCAGTGAAAAGGAAGTCACTCAATTTTTTCCACACTTTGAGAAAGTGGCTCGACAGTTAAACTGGCCGGAGGAGGCCTGGACCATACTAGTGCAAAGTGTGCTGGTGGGTAAAGCTCAAGAGATTTATTCGGCGTTACCAATGGACCAATGTGCAGATTATGAGGTATTGAAGAAGCATATCCTCAAAGCCTATGAGTTGGTTCCGGAAGCTTACCGGCAAAAATTCAGGAATGCCAGGAAGAGGGAGAGTGAGACCCATGTGGAGTTTGCTAGAGTGAAAGAAAACATGTTTGATCGGTGGTGTGAGTCAAAAGGAGTCGGGAACGACTTCGAAGCATTGCGTGACCTGATGCTGGTGGAGGAATTTCAACAGTGTGTCCACGAGGACATCAAAGTGTACCTGCAGGAAAAGAAAGTAACGAAGTTGTGGGACGCAGCCACCATGGCAGATGATTATGCCTTAACACACCGGATAGGGGTCCACGAACCTAACTCCTCACCTAGATCTCCGCAGGGGAGGTGTGGAACAGCAGGTGCGGAGAACGACAATACATGGCGGCGGCCTTGAGATGATTATGGGGACAACGCTGATACCCGAACTGTTCGAAATCAGGGGGCTACGGGCCCAAGACAAACTTATTTTTCGGGGGGCCCGAAGCAGACCACGAGTTTTTCCTCCGGGCCTACTTGCGCTTTTTGCAAGAAACCTGGACACTTGATGTCCAGTTGTTACCTCATGAAAAGGGAAAACCCAGAGCGGAGTCCGACTATTACCACTCCGAATGCGATGGCAAGCGTAAGAAATCGCCCACAGAAGAGTTACCAACCATTTATTTATGAGGGGTTGGTCTCACTCAAGGGAGACTTGACTAACCCAAGACTGGTTAGGGTTTTGAGGGACACAGGAGCCCATCAATCCTTAATGCTTGAAGGCATTTTGCCATTGTCAAAGAGTACCGCAACTGGTGATAGTGTTCGGTTACAAGGGATCGGTGGCTGTGTTAGTGCCCCACTTCATGTCATCCATTTGGAATCCGATTTGGTGTCAGGACCGGTCACCGTCGGTTTACAAACCACGCTTCCTGTAGAGGGAGTATCTGTGATTATCGGGAATGATTTGGCCGGGGGGCAAATTTATGGTAACCCGAGGGTGGATAAAGAGCCCCGCAGGGGAAATAACACCACCCCAGCTCGGGATGGCGACAAAAGTTCCAAGTTATTTGTAGGGGGACTGAACTTCAACACAGAGGAAGAAGTTCTGACCTCTGTTTTCAACAGATATGGGCCGCTGGTGGAAGTGCGGGTGGTAAAAGACAGGGAAACGCAACGGTCAAGAGGGTTCGGCTTTGTCACGTTTGCAAGCACAAGAGACGCCAGAGAGGCAGAGAAGAATTGGAATGGTAAGGATTTGGAGGGTCGGACCATAACAGTAGGGAAGGCATTTCGTAGACGTCGAGAGGTCTACAGAAGAGGACAACTTGGCGGTAGTTTTGGGGTTGGCAGCAGCCGATATTACTATGGAGGCTCCCAGAGTTACGGCACCTCCCGAAAGAATGAATGTCAGAGCACTGGCCGAGAAGGAGACCGCCAGTCAAGTAACGGCTGGGACAAGGGGTCCCACCGTAACTGTTAGGAGTCTGGAGAAGTTGTAGCACTAGATACGGGGGAGCCGCCGAGCCGGGGCTCCTACACGGACTAACCGTGAACGCCACGTTCTTAAAGGCGTCCAGGTAGGGAACTTTCCTGCACGGACTAACCGTGAACTCCACGTTCTTAAAGGCGTCCATGTAATGAACTTTCCTCCCCGGACTAACCGTGAACTCCACATTCCTTAAGGCGTCCATGTAGGGAATACTCAGCTGGGCCTCCCGAAAAAGTGCTATCGAGAGGTTTAAATTTGGGGGCTTTGGTCACCACCTCTTAACCGTCATTCAAGAGAAACTAGAAGTGGTTGACGCTTGGTCCAGAGTGAATTAATCTAGGGGTTTTGGTGAAATTTTGTTGCTTTATTTTTAAGTGATAATTGTGCCCGGGGGGAACTGATGATTTGGGGGTGTGAGTTATCTGGTTTGTTTATCCAAGTTGGCCGGCAAAGAAAGTTTTCGCTGGGGTCAAACTTTCTTTCTTGAAGGGGGGGAGTGTTACGGATTTATGTGAATTACTATTCAGGTCTTTGCTTATTAATGTGTAGTCGATTAAAGGTTGTTGTGATTAAAGGGTCAGGAGCCCTTCTGGGGAAAAGGAGACCGGAAACGGAAGAAGAAAGACACGAGGTCCGGGAGAATCGGCGATTCTCTTCTTCTTCCTCGCCCAGCGCCGAGAAGAGCGGTATCGATATTGAGCAGCGTGGGGAACGCTGCGTTTGAAAGCCCGTCTGGCGAGAGGAGTTACCTGGGCGGGGTAATTACCCATTTACACGTCAAGTCGCCGTGGGTTCGTGCACGGAACCCAGCGTCCGGCACAGTTCGCCTCACCGTCTACAAGGACGCGTACGGGTCGCACCTTGGGCCTCGCGCACGTTGCAAGCCACGCTTGGTTTTGCCCCGTTGCTTGGCAAGGAGGTGTGCGCTGCAGCAGCTGTCCCCGGTACGAGACGTGCACGTTTGGAGCACGTCCGCCCGGGGTTCGTTCAACCGCCCGTGTGCGGAGAAGAGAGACATTGTGAGGGACAGTGACCCAAGTGGTCATGAGTGGGGACAGGGGGGGACACATATGTAAGATGGCCATCTTCGTAATATTGATTGTGGATTGTTGATGGTTGTTGATTGCTCGGGGAATATATTATTGATTACTCCGGATCCTTGGTGTGGGGTTTCTTATTGACTGAAATTCATATTGATTGCGTTACGAAAGCGTATAAATCATAGATCTTTCTGGCGGAGTTCCTCTCACGGTCCGGGGGTCACCGAGACCAGGTAGTCACCGGGAGGACCACGTAACACTACGAAAAGGGCCTATGATTCGCTACGTGTTGCAATGTGGACTAACTAAGGTGCAATTATTTCAATTAACAGCCAATTAAGGGGAAATGTTCACAGGGGTTATTTATAAGGGAATTTACTACTAAATTTACATGTGAAGGTTCTAAAAACCGCAACACAGCATCCTCATTCCTCACGGCACGTCTCGGGCCGACAAAACTTTAACTTAATGTGACCCATAGGTGTATATATCCCTCTACGATTAACCTTACCCTGAGTGCGACAGTTTTAAAGCACAATTAAATATGTCCCCCTATTATGTTGCATCCTACCTAAAAGATTCACACCCACAGAATAACCGAATTGCGGAATTATTTTCAAACTATACATGTACGGTGGGGAGCATTATTTACAAGACATTATTTTGACTATTTACAAAACGCAACCCAGGACCTGTCATCTGTTTTGGGGAAACAAAAAGAACCCGCTCTTTCACGAGCCTCGATATTGTATACAAAAAAAAAAAAAAAAAAAAAAAAAAAAACCCTGTGGGAGGGAGGAAAAAGCATGCACTGCATCAATACACCACCTCACATGCCCGGGGATGCAGAATTTTATTGTAATGCATCCCCGAGCATGCAAGCACCAAAGCACCAATCATAAGCACCAATCAAGCAAGCATCAGTCAAGCACCATCCGGTGCTACATTGCACATACAATAAAAACAACTTGCTGGTCTTGTTCTTGTTCTGCTCCCTCTGCTGGCCGATGTTCTTGATGTTGTTTTCTCTTGTGGCTTGCTGCCTATTTGCAATAATAAATTAAAAAAGCACAAAACGTGTTCATTGTTTTTATTTATGGCTCACAGGGGCCAACTATGGGTGGTCCACCTGTAGGGCAAAAGGGGCCACCTCTCCGTGGTCCGCAAGCAAACTTTATTGGGCCATCGTGGCCGGTCCCAGCAGAGGGGCCATGCCACAAACGTGTGGTCCATAAGTGGTGCTCAGCCAAAGAACCGTGGTCCATATGGTGGTGCATGGCCGCCAGACGTGCGGTCCATAAGTGGTGCATCGATCCAGGCAGCTGGCAGCGGGAGCTCGGGCACACAAATGCGGCTCCCGCACACTCTCCCTCAGTGCCCAGAGAGCATGGTCCATGGGGGGGGGAGGAAGACAAAGCAGAGTCTGCGAGGGCAAGGGCGCAAGGGTACACATCAATAAAGGCAATGCAGAGTGAGGTGCGCATGGAGAGCGAGCGGAGAAAGCTCGTCCCTAACGTACGCCACCCCACCTGTCACCTACTCTACCCTTGCCCCTTACCCCGTATTTACAAAACAATTTACAATTCGTCTCTATCGTCTCGTCTTCCCCATATCTCCCCGAATCCAAATTCGTACCACAATCCCTCCAACCAAATTTGCCATCACCCAATTCATCATCAATCCCTCTTAAGGAGGAAGAGATGGAACGTCAAGCACAATGTCTCACCCACGTCGTGATGCGTCTCACATTCCCAAAAACATTTGCAACACAAAAATAAATAACAAACCATGGCATGGTGTGGAGTACTGTCGTCACCTCAGGTGAGTGGATGCAGATGGTGCGAGGAGATTTCAATCCTAACTACCCTCTAAATGACTTTAACACTTTTACTCTACCCGGGGTCTTTCCCTGCCAAACCATTGGCCATCTTACTCTATACGGTTCTAAAAACCAAACTCCCATTGACCAAACTGTGGTGCTCATCAATATGGGGTTTCACTCCCCCGATTCAACTCCCTGTGCCTTTGCACAATTTCAGGACTGGGTTGTGTGGCTCCCCTAGCAGGTCTACTTACCTGCACACCTCCGCCACTGCAGTTGCCTCCGAGCTTACCTGCTCCTTAACCTAACCTATCTACCTGGGGAAGGCCCTCCCTGGCACTTACCCCCTCGGTGCCCTCTCTGGCACTGGGCTACCCGGGTCCGTTCTCCAGATCCTCGGGCCCCACTCACAACTCTACCGGCTCCCAGAGCCCACCTGCGGCCTCACCTGGCCGACATCCTCACAGTGGCGGAGTGTCCATTTAACCATACACACTCACAGGCCACACGGCCAGCCATTTCCCCTTCACTGATGCACCCATCCAACCACCAATCTTCCACACGCACCACAGATGCCAATATCCACCACAATTTACCTATACCCTCTACCTACTCTTAAACTACCCTCCCTGGTGGGGGTCCATCCTCCCCATCCACTCCCTTCGCACCAACCACTCCACTCCACGTTTTCCACCATACTCACTCCACACCATCCATTCCATACTCCATTTACTCCAGACCAGTTATTCCATTCAACCATTCTCCACACACCTGTTCGCTTGCACACCTGTGTTCACACACACCTGGTGGCTCTTGCACCCTCCTTTCCTCCCAGGCTTCTTCATTCAATACAATTCACAATCACCTCACACTTTTCCCAATACGCTGCTCCATCACCTCCTTCACACACACGGCACCATTCACGAGCATTGCCTCATTTGCTCAATACAAAGATTCTCACACACACGGCATCATCTGATCTACCTGGTGCCCTTCTAAAACTCACGCTTCCCAGTCGCCCCTTATACTATTGCGCTCCCTCGTCGTTATAATCCACTAATCTGCTACGTCCCCTACTACAGGTACAATGTCGCTACTTAACCCTACTGTTACCTATTGTCATTTCTCTAGATCCCTAATCCATTATCCAAATCCTCCCTCGGCGAGCTTACACTGCCAAACCCCATAAACTATAGCTCATGTGCCCGGGGGATGTGAGGGATGGCAGAGTTGCCATTTCCTCTACATCGGGCGTCTCCCCTTATAAATTTTGCCCATCCAATTTTTTTTGCCAATCAAATTTGCCAATCATCTTCGCCAATCATTTTTTTCCCATCAAATTTGCCAATCATTACTGCCAATCCTATTCACCATTCCCAATTTCGGATCGAAACACTATCATCATCACCGTCCATTAAACTTGAGCATCGGTGCGTCGTTACATTTTCAAAGCTCGGCTTCGCAAAGCCGAGCAATGAACGCGGGTGGTTTTGTCTACTGATGGTTGGGTCCGTCCGGCATCCGATTCTGAGGGAGAAGGCATGCTCGGGCCAAGATTCCATGCACCATCTCAGCGCGCAGCCTTGCGGTCTCCGGCCCGACGACCGAAGCTTGCCTGGTCTGAACCCCGTCCCCGCCAGGGGGCGAAGGTCCGACCCGGCCCCCCTCCCCCGGAATCGCACCAATCGCCACTCTGACGCAGCACCGACCATTCAGTGCGGGGCCCGGCCCGAATCGTGCACGACGCCCCGAACAGGGGCGACGCGCTTACAGTCCTGGCCGGTCCTCGCAGCAAACAAAGCGCACCGCGCACCGAGTGCTCACGTCGGCTAAACGTCGGTCTAACCGCTGCTCCGTTTAACGTCGATGCTCGCTTTGTATTCTCACACCACTTGTGCCGTTCCTTATTCACACATCCATGTGTCTCCATACACTCCGTCATTGCACCTTCTCTTACACACCACCCAGGTACACTCATTCCGCTCACAGACTTTGTTACACACCAGACCACCGCACACCGCCTCGCACACTCGTTGTTCACACACTTCATCAACACACCTCCTCGCGCACCGTCTTGCGCACTCTCCCTCGGTACGTACTCCGTACCACTAATGGGGGTGCACTCTTGCATCCACCCACTCACGCGCTCCGATGTGCCCTCCCGCACCCGCGCCACCACCAACTCATGTGTGCCTCCTCGCACACGCTCAACCATCCCAAGTGTGCATTCTCGCACCCGCTCCACCACCAACTCACTCTCCGGGTCACTCTCACCCTCGCACGTACACTCCGTATCGCTCTCACTCTCTGTGTCGCATTCATTCTCACTTCCACACTCTGTAACACATTCACTCTTCGGCGCACACTTTTTTCTTACACGCGTGCCATTTTCTCTCACACAGTGCCCAACGGACCTCCCACAAACGCCTGCGGTACGCTGGGATCCCAAGCGTGCGAAAATTGTTTTCATGCCAAACATCCTCCTGCAAAACCTCTTAGCACCATATACCACCTTACTCACCTCTGGGATCCTCCTCTCCACGCGCACCTGCAAATCTTGATAAGGATTAGCAAGTACGGCATCAGGATGTGAACTTAGACTTCGTACATTATCCATTTCTGCCTTCTGCTGGTGCTTTTCTAATTCTGCCGTCTCTACAAGCCCGATTTCAACTATTTCTTTTTCTTTATTCACCTCGACGACCGCTGGCTTTATTAAAATTCCCTCTTCCACCTCAGCGGTCGCCGGCTTCCCCACACCCCGGGTCGCGATTTCTACCCCGGTCCAGTTACCTGCGCTTTGCTCCAACCCGCTCAATCCGCGCTCCTCGACTCGCGTTACCTCATCGCGTACCACCGCGACCTTTACGCTCAACCTGCGGTCAACCTACCTCTCGGCTTCCCTTACCTCATCTGCGGCTTGCCCCCTCGCCAACCCCTCATTAATTTCTTTGGCTTGGCCAATTATGCCCCCCAGTTTGTCCCCTAATCGGCTTCCGAATCCCTCCAATTTGCTTCCTAACTTGTTTCCTACTCCTCCAAATTTGCTGTTTAATCCCTCACATTTGTTGTCCAAACCCTCAAATTTGGCTTCTAGCCCCCCGATTTGATTTCCCAATCGCTCCCCCATTCTGTTTTCCAATCCTCCAATTTGGCTTCCCATGTCATTCCTCATTGCTCCAATTTGGCCTCCTAATTGCTCACTGGTACCCCTTGCCTCATCCCTCTGCATTTCTATAGACGCTCGCAGTTGCTCGATGAGCAAATACAAGTCCCACCCCACTGGCACCGTGGGCTCGGCTCTCGTTGCCAAGTGCGAGCCGCCGCCACTTTGTGCGCCTCTAACCTTGTGCGCGAGGCCGCCATCTTGTGCGCCTGAAATCCCCTCTGCCGCATTCGTATTGCTCTCCTCCTCCAATTCCTCCCTGGGGTCCTGGGTTGCCTCAAAACCCTCTTCTCCTACCCCCAGCGGCATCCGATCACCTTGACTATCCAAGGCACGACTTTAATTTAGGATATTAATAAAAATTTCGGCCGCTCCAAATTTTGACCAAATTTTCTAGATGGATGTTCTTACAAATTTGGTTCGGGCCTCAAATCCCACTCCCAGACACCAATTGTTATGGAATCGGGCGACGGCACTCCCCTTAGCAAAGGGGGCTTAATCCCCTTGTCTTGTTAAGCTGGCCGTCTCCGTTCCTGGGGGTATGACGTCACGCCCGGTCAGCGCTGAATAGGGTATTAGGCCAATCCTTCCTATGACCTAAGTACCAGCGCCTTCCGGTACACGAGGAAATACTTCCGCCTGAGCCTCAGCGTAATGGATAGATTGCGCCGAGCGAAGCGAACTGCGGCACGGGCCGTTAGCAATGACTAACCCGATTATAAGCGGTTCTGCCGAAATCGTGCCACAGGTATTCAATCAGGAAAAGACAAAGACGATCGGACGAGAATGAAAACCAAAAGAATAAGGAGGAACAGGTATTTATTAATTAACAATACAGACCAAAGGAAGAGCAGAAACGAAGGTAATTTACAGAAGAAGAAGACACAGTGCAAATCCTTATACAAGCTAATTATGGAACCCCAGACAACACAGACAGCACAAACTCACGTACACGAATGGGGAATTGCAGGCAGGAATGAATGGCTGGGAGGAGAAGGTTCAGGTCCGTGCAGAACGGCAGGGCTGGAAGCGAGCAGGGCTGGAACGGCAGGGCTGGAAGCGAGCAGCCGCCGACTCCCCGCACTCGGGTTCACACGGCGGGGCTGCTCGAAACAGCGTGTCAGCGCTTCACGCGGCAGGGGCTGTTTGAAGCAGCATCTCATAGCTTCACGCGACAGGGGCTGTTTGAAGCAGCGTCTCATAGCTTCACGCGGCAGGGGCTGTTTGAAGCAGCGTCTCGTAGCTTCACGCAGCAGGGGCGACTCTCTTGAACCTTGTTTGTCCAACTCCAAAAACCTTGCGCGTCTCTCTGGTGGGGGCCTCGCCCCCAGGGTTTTATAACCACGCCCGTGGAACTTTCTTGAACCTGCCAGATCTTTCTTACCATGCCCTCTCAAGCCATGCCCACTGAGCCCTGGTTGGTCGGCAAGGGCTCCCTGATTCCACCTCTTCGTGACGAGGACCTTGAGTGATGCCATACTGCCGAGCAATAGCACGCTGTTTCATGCCAGAATTTCGTAAAGCCACCACTCCATGACAAACAGCATTGTCAAGTTGACGGACCATCTCCAGAGGAAGCGTCAATAACTTTTGTAGACGTGCAGCAGTTGTTTTCCACTAATACATTACGCAACAACCCTTATATACACGATTGTGAAGCCAATCGTCAAATGTACCTGTCCTTACATTTTGTCACGCCACCTGTGATATAATCCTGTTATTGACTTCTTGCTGCGAAAGACAATAAGTGACATGGTTCTTTCAACAAAGACATCACCGAAGGGGAAAAGAAACTCACCAGATTGATATACTGAGTTCAGAAAGTAAACCCGTCAAGAAAAAATATATAATCCATATTAAATGCCAAGTCTGTATATATATATATATATATATATATATATATATATATATATATATACATACATATACATATATACATATATATATATATATATATATATATATATATATATATATATATATATATATATGTATGTATGATTGTATGTATGTATATATATATATATATATATATATATATATATATATATATATATATATATATATATATATATATATATATATATACATATATATATGTATGATTGTATGTATGTATATATATATATATATATATATATATATATATATATATATATATATATATATATATATATATATATATATATATGACCGGTGTATACCCCGGTTTAGAATAGGTACACCGTATCCCTGCGTGCTATAAGAGGCGACTAAAGGGGTTGGCGTCAGGAAGGGCATCCGGCCATAAAAACATTGCCTCAAAAAGAGAACCATGACAATTACGACTACATATGGGCAGGGTACAGCCCGAAGTACCCCTTGGGGGACCCCACTCCCTCTCGTCAAAACTCAAGGTGGGGAACGCGATCGAAGCTAGGGTGGAAATCATTCCATTTATCACGACGAAACGTCTGATGCCCGACGTAGAGATCGGTTTCTGAGGTTTGGGACATGGAATGTAGGGACAATGACAAGGAGGTCAGGAGAAGTGGTGGAAGTATTGGTCAGAAGAAGAGTGGACATAGGTTGCGTGCAGGAGACGAGATGGAAGGGAAGTGGTGTGAGAATGGTGAAGGGTAGGCAGGGACAGAAATACAAGTTTCTGTGTCAAGGGTGCCCGGGGGGCGTGAATGGTGTTGGTGTCCTGTTTTCTGAGGAGTTTGTACACAGTGTGGTGAGTGTGACTAGAGTGAGTGAAAGGTTGATGATGGTGAAAATGATGATTGAAAAGCTCTTGGTGAACATCATCTCGGGATATGCTCCGCAGGTTGGTCGGAGCGATGAAGAGAAGGACAAGTTCTGGTGTGCTATGGAGAAGCTGATGGAAAACGTGAAAGATGAGGAAGTTGTTGTGGAAGGAGGAATCACGTACCGTATGGACGGTTTTGAGGGAGTTCATGGGGGTTACGGATATGGTGTGAGAAATAGAGAAGGTGAAAGGATTTTGGAGTTTGCTGATGGAGCTGATTTGTTGATTTGTAATACTCAGTTCCAGAAAGAGGATAATAAGCTTGTTACATACACGGCAGGTGGGTCGACGACAACCATTGACTACCTACTGGTGCGTAGGCATGATAGGGGGCACCTCCGGGACACAAAGGTGATCCCGGGGGAGGAGGCTGTTTCACTGCACCACTTGGTTGTCTGCGACATAAGGGTGGAAAGGTGCGAGGAGAGCTCGGCGGGTGAAGTACCAACCGAGAATGAAGGTGTGGAGGTTGAAAGAGGTGACAGTGAGGGAGGCATTAAAAGAGAGGCTGAGTATGGTAGAGGATGATGTGGTTGAGCTTGAAAGTTTTTGGATGTCAATGAAAGATAGTCTGTTGGGAGCCGTTGGTGAGGTATGTGGATGGACAAAAGGACCACGGAGGCACTCGGAAACATGGTGGTGGGATGATGAAGTTGGAAAGAAGATTGACGAGAAGAGGAAGAGTTCAAGGAGTGGCAGAAGGCGAAGGGTATGGGGGCAGAAAAGGCAGAGCATGAAAGTTATAAGGCAGCCAAGAAGGCTGCAAAGAAAGAGGTGGAAAAGGCACAGGAGGCATGTAGGAAAATGTTCGGAGAACGCTTGGATTTGGAAGAGGGTCAGAGAGCGGTATTCAGGATTGCAAAGCAGATAGCGAAAGAGAAGTTTGATGTGATGGGGGTGAGTTGCTTGAAGGATGAAGTGGGACAAATCATTGTGGACCCAGATGGAATTAAAGGAAGATCGAAGAGATATATGGAAATACTGTTGAATGCAGAGAATGAATGGGATGGCAACATAGAGAGTAACCCAGTTTTAGGACCGGCAGAGAAGATAACCGAGAAGGAAGTTGAGGAAGTGATAAAAGCAATGATGAGTCAAAAAGCGGGAGGGCCGACGGGAGTTGTGGGAGATATGTTGAAGGCAGCGGGAAATTGGGGTGTGAAGAGAATGACAGAGATCTGCGATCTGGTGGTGAAAGAAGGCCGCATTCCAGTGGCTTGGGAACTGAGTACCCTCGTCCCCCTATAAAAGTGGAAAGGTGACCCTCTGGACTTCGGCTCGTATCGAGCTATAAAGTTATTGGAGCATGGAATGAAGGTATTGGAAAGGGTGTTGGAGAGGAGGATAAGGAAGAAAGTGAGATTGACGAAATACAGTTTGGATTTATGCCAGGAAGAGGAACGACAAACGCGCTTTCTATTGTGAGGCAGTTGCAGGATAAGTATATGGAGAAGAGGAAGAAGTTGTTTCTTGGGTTTGTTGATCTGGAGAAGGCATTCGATAGGGTTCCACGTGAAGTAGTGACATGGGCATTGAGGAAGTTAGGAGTGGAGGAATGGTTGATCAGAGTAGTGATGGCAATGTACAAAAGAGCGCGCACAGCTGTAAGGACGAAGGACGGGAACAGTGGTGAGTTTGAGGTGTAGGTGGGAGTGCATCAGGGGTCGGTACTAAGTCCACTACTATTTGTAGCTGTGATGGAGGTGCTGGCTCAGAACGTAAAGGAGGGTTTACCGTGGGAGTTGTTGTATGCAGATGATCTGGTGTTGATTGCAGAAAGCATGGATGGACTGAAGGAGAAGATGAACAAGTGGAAGGAATGTATGGAGACAAAAGGTCTGAAGGTGAATATTGGAAAAACGAAGGTGATGGCAAGTGGTAAAGCATGTGGTGAGGTGGAAAGAACTGGGAAGTGGCCATGTGTTGTGTGCAGGAAGGGTGTCGGAGTGAATTCCATTCAATGTACAATGTGCGCTGAGTGGGTTCATCAAAAATGTAGTGGTTTGAGAGGGTCATTAACCAGTGTGGCAGCTACATTCAAGTGTAAGGTGTGCACAGAGGGAGCTGCAGATGGAGGAAATGTTGAGTTGGATCTTGGAGATGGCGTGAAGCTGGATGGTGTAAAAACATTTTGTTACCTAGGAGACATGCTGAATGGAGAAGGTGGATCAGACTCGGCAACGGTTGCTCGAGTGAGATGTGCATGGAAGAAGTTTCGGGAACTGAGTGGCGTGCTGACGAGGAGGGGAGTGTCGTTGAAGCTGAAGGGAAAGGTGTATGCTGCATGTGTAAGAAGTGTTATGATTTATGGGAGTGAGACATGGGTAATGAACGTAGAGCAGCAACGAAGGCTGGAAAGGGTGGAAATGTGAATGGTTCGGTGGATGTGTGGAGTATCGTTGAGAGAGAGGAAGACAAATGATGAATTGCGAAAGATGATGGGAATAGAGCCTGTGATGGATGCTGTGAAGAGAAACAGGTTGAAATGGTTTTGTCATGTGTTGAGGAAGGATGAAAGTGACTGGTTGAGAAGAGTGATGGAAATGAATGTAGCAGGAAGTAGAGGACCGGGAAGACCGAGAAAGACTTGGCTAAAATGGTCGAATAAGAAATGCGGGCAAGGGGGTTAACAAGGGGAGATGCAGAAAATAGGGCAAAATGGAGAACATTGTCATGGGGACCGCTCTTTCACGAGCCTCGATTCAGTATACAACAAAAAAAAAAAAAAAAAAAAAAAAAAAAAAAGGCTAACCCCCGCTCTTGCAGGGAAAATGGGCTCAAAATGCCTGTTGTTGTTGTTGTTGTATATATATATATACTACATGGCCAAAAGTATGTGGACACCCGAACATCACACCCGTATATGCTCATCGAACATCTCATACCAAAATCTTGGGCATTAATATGGAGTTGGTCCCCCATTTGCTGCTATAACAGTCTCCACTCTTCTGGGAAGGCTTTCCATTAGATGTTGGAACATTACTCCGGAGATTTGCTTCCATTCAGCCACACGAGCATTGGTGATGTCGGGCACTGATGTTGGGGGATTAGGCATGGCTTGCATTCGGCATTCCAATTCATCCCAAAGGTGTCCGATGGGGTTGAGGCCAGAGCACTGTGCAGGCCAGTCAAGTTCTTCCACACCGATCTCGACAAACCATGTCTGTATGGACCTCGCTTTGTGCACGGGGGCATTGTCATGCTGAAACAGGAAAGGGCATTCCCCAAAGTGTTGCCACAAAGTTGGAAGCACACAATCGTCTCAAATGTCATTGTATGCTGTAGCATTAAGATTTCCCTTCACTGGAACTAAGGGGCTGAGCCCAAACCATAAAAAACAGCCCCAGACCATTATTCCTCCTCCACCATACTTTACAGTTGGCACTATGCATTCGGCAGGTAGCGTTCTCCTGGCATCCGCCAAACCCACATTCTTCTGCCAGAAGGTGACGCTTGATTCATTACTCCAGAAAACGCATTTCCACTGCTCCAGAGTCCAATGGCGGCGAGCTTTACACCACTCCAGCCGCCACTTGGCATTGCACATGGTGATCTTAGGCTTGTGTGCGGCTGCTCGGCCATGGAAACCCAATTTCATGAAGCTCCTGATGAACAGTTGTTGTGCTGACGTTGCTTCCAGAGGCAGTTTGAAACTCGGTAGTGAGTGTTGCAACCGAAGACAGACGATTTTTACGCTCTGTGTGCTTAAGCACTCGGTGGTCCCGTTCTGTGAATTTGTGTGGCCTACCACTTTACGGCTGAGCTGTTGTTGCTCCTCGACGTTTCCACTTCACAATAACAGCACTTACAGTTGATTGGGGCAACTCTAGCAGGGCAGGAATTTGACGAACTGGCTTGTTGGAAAGGTGGCATCCAATGACGGTGCCACTTTGAAAGTCACTGAGCCGTTCAGTACAGCCCATTCTACTGCCAATGTTTGTCTATGGAGATTGCATGGCTGTGTGCTTAATTATATATACCTGTCAGCAATGGGTGTGGCTGAGGCAGTCAAATCCACTAATTAGAAGGGGTGTCCGCATACTTTTGGCCATGTAGTGTACATATATATATATATATACATATATATATATATATATATATATATTGTTGCGGATATGAGAACTGTATATTTTTTTTATTGTGTGAATTGTTATTATTGTTCATTCTGCGCCCCCCTGCCTCCGGAGCTGTGTAAAGGTGAAAGGGCATCCCATAATTAGTCCACAAGCATACACGTCAGCCAAATAATAGAATACCCCTGTTTGATAGTTATCTCTTATTCTGTGTTTTAGGGTAAGGCTGTGTCTCCCATTAATTGAAGTACTCCATTGCACCAGTGAAAGAGAATAGATCCCCTTTCATTCCCATCCCCAAAATCTCCATTTCCTATTACATCCCCTCTCGTCATTGCCGAGCCTCGATTGCCAATTACCTCCCCTCCAAAACCACCATTGAACATGTGATCGGGTCGGGGAAGAGGGGCGTGCCCGCCCGTCGTCATCAAGGGCGGAGCGAGAGGGTCGCGTGACCAACCAGGGCCGAGGTGAGCACACCGATGGGCGTGTCCTGAAGGCCGGCGGCTTGATCGCTGGAGGCGCTATAAAAGGCGCGCACGCAAGAAGCAAAGAGAGTTGGTCGTCAGAAGAGGGTCAGTGGTTGCGTTGGTTGCGGTAAGAAGTCGGTGGTGAGAAGTGGTGGCGTCGAGTGGTCAGTGGTTACGTTGGTTGCGTTGAGTTGTCGGTGGTGAGGAGACACCAGGGCCAAGAGAGAGAAGGTTCAAGGTCGATTACCAGCAGTTGCGCCAGAGACGGCAGACGCGCCCTGAGGTGAGCCAGAGAAGCAGCTTTGGCTCCACAAGCAGCGTTGACTCCACCAGGCAGCTTCAACCCATTACCCCGCGGGGACCAGATAGCGGTGGCATCGGTGGCCGTCGAGGTCCAGCCGACGTCCCGTGCGGGATCAAGCCCGAACCATCTGCCCCAGCTGAACCTTCCCATTCCTCCTTCCAGCATTCATTCCTTTCCTCCACCCTTCTTGTGTACGTGAGTTTGTTCTGTGTGTCTTGTCCCTGGGTATTTAATTAAGTCTGGATAAGCTAGTATTTGCACTGTGTCACCTGCGTCTTATGTGTTGTAAATAAACGTGACTGCTTGCTTTTTGCTTATGTGTGTAAATAGTAAATAAATTCAGTAGTATTTCCAAACCTTTCTTTGCCTTCGTCTTCCTCTTTGCATTCGTCGTTTTAGTCTTTTCCCTCATTGAGCAGCCGCGGTGCGATCCGGCCAACGTTTGGGTGGAATCGGGTTCTAATCGGGGAATAACTGTTCGGTCGCGGAGCCTTCGCTCGGCAAAGTAACATCTAAACCGCGATCAGTAACAATTGGTTTCGGGAAGTGGGATTGGACCCGAAGCACGCTTAACGCGCTCAAAATTACAAGCTGCCGAAATTGTGTTTTAAAGAAATAAAACCCGAATTTTGAAATCGCGCCATGGCTGATCAAGGCGATCGAATGCCGGTGGGTGAGCTAGAGGAGGGGTTAGGAGTAACCCAGGATCAAATGGAGGGGAGCAATGAGGAGGCGGTTGAGGGAGTTTCAGACGCACAAAATGGCGTCCTCGCGCACGTGGGTGTAGCGGCAACAAATTTTGCCACGCCCTTTGTACCAACGGTGGAAGACATGCAATTATTTATGGCTGAAATGGAGGCCCTTTTGGACAGGAACAGTGAGCGATTGTTAAAAAAAATGGATGCTCATGGTGAGCGAATGGAACAATGGGGAAACCAAATTGAAGCAACAACGAACGGAATGAGGGCCGATAGAGAGGCAAGGGAGCAGAGGGACAGAGACCGCAAGTTGGGCGAGAGGGTCCCAGGGGTGCACGACGAGGTAACGCGGGTCGAAAAGCGCTGGTTGAGCGAAGCGGAGGAAAGCGCGGGTACAATGACGGGGGTAGAAATCGCGACACGGGGTTTGGAAAAGCCGGCGACCGATGAGGTAGAGGGAATTTTATTAAAGCCAACGGTCGTCGAGGTGAGTACAGAAAAAGCGGAAGTAGGCATTGAAATTGAAGAGATGACGGAGGTAGCCCGGGAATTGCAGGGAGAAATGGAATATGTGCAAAGTCCCTGCTCACATCACGATGCTGTGCTTAACCCGAATGGAAGTTTGCAGGTTTTGGTGCAGGGAGGAAGAAGAACCCCGAAGGTGAGACGTGCTGTGTATTGTGCGGGGAGATTTTGTAAGAGGATGTTTGGCGACAAAAGAATTTTCGCGCACTTGGGATCGAGGAAGCATCCGGGCGTTGGTGAAGGGTCCCGTGTGAGTGGAAATGACACGCGTGTGGAAAAAAAGTGTGTGTCGGCGAGTGGGTGTGTTATAAAGTGTGGGAGTGAAACTGAGTGCGAGCGAGAATGCACGTCGGTGTGTACGGGGTGTGACACAGGGAGTGAGAGCAATACGGAGTGTACGTGCGAGGGTGAGTGTGACACGGAGAGTAAGGTGGTGGTCGAACGTGTGCGAGAAAGCACACCTGAATTGGTGGTAGCGCGAGTGTTGGAGAGCCCATGTGAACGCGTTAGTGGGTGGATGCCAGAGTGCACGCCCATGGTGAGTGTTACGGAGGACGTAACGGAGGAGAGGTGTGGACCGAGGTGTGCGAGCGGCGAGTGTGCGCAAGAGTGTGCGCGAGAGGTGTGGTTTGTAACAGGGAGTGCGTTGGTGGAATGTACAGACGGCGTTGGAACGCCGGGTTTTGTGAGGGTGAAAGGGGTAGCGTATGCGTGTGAGCATGCAAGTGAAGCATCGACGGTAACCGGGTTAGCGGTTAGGGCGACGGATAGCCGATGCGAGCACTCGGGGCGCGGGGTGCTTTGTTGGGTGCGAGGCCCGGCGCGGGTCGATGCTGCGTCGCTTCTCTTCGAAGCGTCGTTGCCGATTCGGGCTTGGCCCCGCCCCACACGGTCGAGTCCGGGCTTTGGCGGGCGAGGCGACCGGTCCGGTTCAAGGGCGAGTGGGAGGAAGCGGAACGGTGCCCCCTCGTGGGGACGGGGTTCCGACCGGGGGAGATTGAGCCATCGGGCCCGGGACCACAAGGTGCCGCGCCGAGATGGTGCGTGGAACCTCGGTCCAACCAAACCACCTCCCTTGAACCGAAAGCCGGACGGATTCAACCTGCAGGCGACCAAACCACCCGAATTCATTGCTCGGCTTTACGAACCGAGTTTAATGATGTCACGACGCACCGAGGCTAGGATATAGTGGACTGTGATGATGGTGATAGTGATAGTGATCGTGATTTGATACGAAATTTATAATAGTGGGTAGAATTGGCGGTAAATGGAAAATTTTTGAATTGGTTGGAATTTGGACGAGCAAAATTGATAGTGGGACCTCCCCGATGTGGTGGGATGGCAACTCTGTCATCCCTCACAAACGGGGGGGGGGGCAAAGGAGCACTAGATCATGGGGTGTATGGCAGTGAAAACTAGCCCGGGTGGATTAGGATATTGTGTGTAGGGCCCTAGAAGATGACATTAGGTAATGTTAAGATTAGTTAGTGACTGATACCTGTAGTGGGGAAGCAGGTAGATTAGCGTGGATGATAATGACGTGGGAGCGCAATAGTTTAAAGGGACGACTGGGAAGCGCAAGTTTCAGAGGGGAGTAGTTAGCTGAGATGATGCCGTGTGTTTGAGGATTGAGCAGGTGTGATTGCACAGGTGTGCAACTGAACAGGTGTGTGGAGCAGTGTATGAGTGAGTGATGGTGATGTGTGTTGTGTTGACCAACTGGTCCAGGAAGAGGAGGAGGGTGCAGGTGGCACCAGGTATGATTGCACAGGTGTGCAACGACAGGTGAATGGAGGACAGGTGTATGGAATAAATGGTATGGAGTATTGGAATGGATGGTCGTGGAGTGAGTATGGTGGAAATTGTGGAGTGGAGTGGATGGTGCGAAGGTGTGAATGGGGGAAGAGTGGACCCCCATCACGGATACCCGGGGCGGGTAGTGTAAGTGTTAGGTAGAGGGTATAGGTAAATTGTGGTTGGATATTGGCATCTGTGGTGCGGGTGAAAGAATGGTCTTTGGATGGGTGCATTAGTGTTGTGGAAATGGCTGGGCGTGTAGCCTGTTAGTGTGTGTAGTTGGTTTGGGCACTCCACCACTGTGAGGATGTCGGCCAGGTGAGGCCGCAGGTGGGCTCTGGGAGCCGGTAGTAGTTGTTGTGGATGGGGCCCGAGGATCCGGAGGACGGACCCGGGTAGCCCAGTGCCAGAGGGCACCGAGTGGGGTGACAGAGCCAGGAGGGGTCTTCCCCAGTTAGTTAGGTTAGGGTGAGGAGCTAGGTAAGCTCGGGTGGCAACTGCAGTGGTGGAGGTGTGCAGGTGGGTAGACCTGCTGGGAGAGCTACACGTCGCAGCCCAGAAATTGTGCGAGGGCACCGGGAGATGAATCGGGGGAGTGAGACCCCAAATTGAGAAGCACCACAGTTTGGTCAATGGGAATTGGTTCTTAGAACCCATAGGGTAGGTGGCCAATGGATTGGCAGGGAAAGACCCCGGGTAGTGTAAAGTGTGTTAAAATCATTTAGAGGATAGTTAGGATGAAGGATCTCCTCGCACCATCTGCATCCACTCACCCGAGGTGACAGGTACTCCGCACCATGCCATGTTTAATTATTTTTGATGCAAATGTTTTGGATTGTGAGACGCATCATGACGTGGGTGTGACATTGTGCGTAATTCCATCTCTTCCTCCTTATGAGGATTGATGATGAATTTGGTGATGGCAAATTTTGAAGTAGAGGGATTGTGGAGACGAATTTGGTATAGGAGAAATATGGGGAAGACGTGACAGTAGTGACGAATTTGTAAATGGGTAGATTTTGTAAATATGGGGTAAGGGCAAGGGTAGTGTAGGTGACAGGGGGGTGACGTACGGTAGGGACGAGCTTTCTCACTTCGCCCTCCGTACGCATTTCGCCTTGCATTGCCTTATTGATGTGTACCCATGTGACCTTACCCCTCGCTCATTTGTCTTTCCCCTTTTGTCTCCCACATGACCTGTGCGCCATTGGGCGCCGAGGGGAGCGTGCGTGGGTCGGCCATTGTGCGCCCGAAATTCCCAGAACCAGCTGTCTGCATCGATGCACCACATTATGGACCACATGCCTGTGGCCGAGCACCACTTATGGACCCCATGGGTTGGGGCATGGCCCCTCTGCTGGAACCAGCCATGAGGGCCCGAAATCTTGCTGGCGGACCTTGGCCACAGGGCACCGATGCCACACAGGTGAAGCACACGTAGTCGGCCCTGTGGGCCATAAATAAAAGAAAATAAAAAGGACACATTGGGCACACTTTATTGCAAATAGGCCGCCAGTAAGAAAATGAAAGAATGACAACATCTGGAAGACCAAATAATAATAACCAGCAGAGGGAGCCGAAGAGCAAGAGATCACCTGCAGGGTTAGGGGTTGTTGATTTTATTTTTATTGAACATGCATTGAACACTGATGAACTATGGTGACTGCACCGATTGGTGCTTGAGGGTGCTTGTATTGGTGCGTTTTTGGGTGCTTTCATGGTGCATTGATGCAGAGCAGACTGTCTCCCCCCCCCCCAGAAAGAACAATCACAGGTCCTGGGTTAGTTTTGTAAATAAAAATAGCGTCATTGTAAATAATGCTTCCCACCGTCAGTGTGTAGTTTGAAGACCATTCCGCAATTCGGTTAACTGTGGGCGTAAGTCTGTTAGGCAGGGTGCAATGGAGCAGCGGGACACATTTATTTATGTTTTAAAACTGTCGCACTCAGGGTCAGGTTAAAAGTAGAGGGAACTACACCTACGTGTCACACTAAATAAAAGTTGTAGGCCCGGGACGTGCCTAAGAGGAGGAGGGTGCAGTGTTGCGGATATGAGAACTGTATATTTTTTTTATTGTGTGAATTGTTATTATTGTTCATTCTGCGCCCCCCTGCCTCCGGAGCTGTGTAAAGGTGAAAGGGCATCCCATAATTAGTCCACAAGCATACACGTCAGCCAAATAATAGAATACCCCTGTTTGATAGTTATCTCTTATTCTGTGTTTTAGGGTAAGGCTGTGTCTCCCATTAATTGAAGTACTCCATTGCACCAGTGAAAGAGAATAGATCCCCTTTCATTCCCATCCCCAAAATCTCCATTTCCTATTACATCCCCTCTCGTCATTGCCGAGCCTCGATTGCCAATTACCTCCCCTCCAAAACCACCATTGAACATGTGATCGGGTCGGGGAAGAGGGGCGTGCCCGCCCGTCGTCATCAAGGGCGGAGCGAGAGGGTCGCGTGACCAACCAGGGCCGAGGTGAGCACACCGATGGGCGTGTCCTGAAGGCCGGCGGCTTGATCGCTGGAGGCGCTATAAAAGGCGCGCACGCAAGAAGCAAAGAGAGTTGGTCGTCAGAAGAGGGTCAGTGGTTGCGTTGGTTGCGGTAAGAAGTCGGTGGTGAGAAGTGGTGGCGTCGAGTGGTCAGTGGTTACGTTGGTTGCGTTGAGTTGTCGGTGGTGAGGAGACACCAGGGCCAAGAGAGAGAAGGTTCAAGGTCGATTACCAGCAGTTGCGCCAGAGACGGCAGACGCGCCCTGAGGTGAGCCAGAGAAGCAGCTTTGGCTCCACAAGCAGCGTTGACTCCACCAGGCAGCTTCAACCCGTTACCCCGCGGGGACCAGATAGCGGTGGCATCGGTGGCCGTCGAGGTCCAGCCGACGTCCCGTGCGGGATCAAGCCCGAACCATCTGCCCCAGCTGAACCTTCCCATTCCTCCTTCCAGCATTCATTCCTTTCCTCCACCCTTCTTGTGTACGTGAGTTTGTTCTGTGTGTCTTGTCCCTGGGTATTTAATTAAGTCTGGATAAGCTAGTATTTGCACTGTGTAACCTGCGTCTTATGTGTTGTAAATAAACGTGACTGCTTGCTTTTTGCTTATGTGTGTAAATAGTAAATAAATTCAGTAGTATTTCCAAACCTTTCTTTGCCTTCGTCTTCCTCTTTGCATTCGTCGTTTTAGTCTTTTCCCTCATTGAGCAGCCGCGGTGCGATCCGGCCAACGTTTGGGTGGAATCGGGTTCTAATCGGGGAATAACTGTTCGGTCGCGGAGCCTTCGCTCGGCAAAGTAACATCTAAACCGCGATCAGTAACAATATATATATACTTGCAAGGGTACCTGTCAATAACGGGGGGGAGGGGGTTTGGGGGGGAGTTAAATACAAGGTCGAGGCTCGTGTAAGAGATAAAATTGAGCGGGAGAACAAGATGGAGAGCAGGGACATCAGGCTGTCTCACCAATGATACAAGGATTTGGATTCAGTGGATCAATCTCAGCACCAATGATATGATTCTGTCGGTGTGCCTCCTCCCCTCCCCCCCCCCCCCTCTCTCTCTCTCTCTCTCTCTGTCGCCACCTATCGGCTGTCGGTGCGTTGGGTGCGGTGTCATGGCGTCTGCCCTTGTTTTGGCATTGTAGCTCCGTGCTCGTGGTTTGTATCTTTACCCTCCCCTTACCTCTTCTCACCTTTGTGCCGTCTTTTGTGTGTCACCCTTCCACGTTGTCACCCCCCCCCCCCCTCTTGAGAGTCAGAAAGTGAGAGAGCACACGTGGTGAGACCGGTAAAGGTTCCCCCTTAGGGCGGTTCCCTCTTCGGTTTTTTTTCGCCTCGTGTTACAAATCATAATACTTTTGCCGTTTCTTTTTTTCGTAAATATTTATATTTTTCGTTTGTTTACTGGAGCTTTTTGGCTTCCTTAACCCTTAATACATTTATCCTTTGTTTAAACGTGTAAACGATGGTGGATAGCTCTCGTTACACGTCTCTTGAAGCGCTAACCCGGAAGCATGGGTTAGTTTGCTCACCTCCGTCGGGAATCGACGTCGAGGCCATTATCCTTGCGGTCGGAGAGTTAATCGGTTTGGATAATGTAAAAGCGGCTTCTCGCATGAATAAACGCGTGGTAATCTTTGTTTCCGCAGTGCCCATGGTTGCTCAAATAGTCGAGCACGGGCTCTTCTTTGCTCTCGACGTGTTTGTTCAGCTTT
The DNA here is from genome assembly GCF_964187855.1 of Myxine glutinosa. Taxonomy (NCBI): domain Eukaryota; kingdom Metazoa; phylum Chordata; class Myxini; order Myxiniformes; family Myxinidae; genus Myxine; species Myxine glutinosa. The sequence continues at coordinate 110,435,752 of NC_136264.1, forward strand.
GTCCACTCGACACGCCGGAAGTTCGGGTTTCTCTCTCTAACGCTCCTCCGTTCCTTAAGAACAAAGACCTGGTTACTGAACTAAACAAACTTGGTTCTGTCGTCTCTTCAGTTACTATGGTTCCTGTACGAGGAAAAAATAACCGGTTAAAACACGTCATGTCCTTTCGTCGTTTTGTTTATATGATTTTACCGCGTGGTGTAACCTCTTTAAATGCGGTATTGCCCTTCAAGGTCGAAGGTCACACTTATCGGGTCTTTGTCTCCACAGATTCTCTAGTTTGTTTCGAGTGTGGTCAATATGGTCATTTAAAAGACTCGTGCCCGAAAAAGTCCACAGATAGAGTCACTAGCCTGAATGGTGATGAACAGCAAGGCTCTACTGAGATCGTTGTCGATGATGTAAACAATATGGGTGGTGCTGATGCAAACCCCATTGTAGACAAACAGAGAACCAGGAAAAGAACCCTCCCACCTTCTAACGACCTCAACGAGCCTGATAATAAGGTCTTGGCCGGTCCTCCAACCTTCGCTCAAGTGGTTAGTGAAGGTTATGGTGGAGCGCGACCTCCTCCTCAGCAGTTTCCTCCAGTTGGGGAAATTCCTCAACCTCCCCCGCCTTCAGAATACTTGAGGGTAATGTGATAAATGCTGAAAATGTATGTGTTGGCCAGACAGCACCTGAGTCTCTCCAGTGTTTTGAGGGTAAACCTCCATGTGTGTCCCCTGCTGAAGCTTGTGTTGATTGTGCCACCCCTCCCTCTGTGGGGAGTGGTGAGTGTGTTGGAACTAGTGATCTGTCTGTGGAATCCTCCATTGAGGCAGCTGAGCCTTGTCAAGCTCATGGTCAGCAGGGTGATAGTGCTGAAGTCTCAGATTGTCACGTCGATGAGCCCGTTGCTTCGGCAATGGACTCTCAATACAACGATTGTGACTCTGATGGAGGTTATTCCGTTGCCTCACTGAGTGATGGTGAGGCCGACTTCTCATCGGAGCATGTCTCTGGAGGCTCTGTCCCTCCTGCTGAAATCGTGGATTTCCTACAAAAAACTTACCGTAAAAAGCGCGTGAAAATCTGCGATTTCTTCGTTGATACTCACGCCTTCATTAGTGGGGCTCAGGAAGTTGTACAACAATCTGCGGCCCTTAATATTTCTGATCAATCACTGAAAAGACTGAAGAGGTAACTTGTCACAGCAAGGAAATAATTAAACCTGTAATGGCTGTGTTGTCGCCTATGTTTCTATGAACATAGCAAGCTTGAACATTAACGGTGGGCGCAGTCAGCTGCGTAGGTCCCGGACTGTGCAATTAGCCAGGAGGGAAAAGATTGATGTACTTTTATTGCAAGAAACTCGTGCCACTGCAGACTGCATGGCTGATTGGCAGCAACAGCTGATTGGCACTTGGTTTTTTAGTAATACAGACTCTGTGAGTGCGGGTATTGCTTTTTTTGTCAGTTCACGTTTGTCTGTCTCCCCCCCCCCCCCCCCCCCCCATCTTTAAGGAAATCGTACCAGGCTATCTAGTCTCTGTAGAGCTTGAATACAATCAGCAACGATTTATGTTTGTTAACGTCTATGCTCCAAGCGATAGTACAGATAGAGGAACTTTTTTTAATCAGTCCTTTAATTTCCTGAGACACCTCTCTTCTGATACGTTGTTGTGCTTAGGGGGTGACTTTAACTGTTCTTTAAACCCAACTTTAGATAAGAACAGTGCAGAGCCACATCCAGCTTCAAGTAGGCCTCTTTCCAATATAATTTCGCAGCATGACCTCAACGATGTATGGCGGCAACAACACCCAAACCTGCAGCAATTTAGCTGGTGTTGGGTTTTACTAAATCATCTTTCACTTGCTCGTCTTGATAAATTTTATATTCCTAACTCTGCTGTCAATCTTGTGACATATACGGCTATTGTCCCTTCAGGCTTCTCTGACCATTCTTTGGTAAAACTGTGCTTTTATTTTCCTCGTTTCAAACACCGCCACTTGTATTGGTCTTTTAACACCTCACTTCTGAGCGATCCTTTATTTAAATCATCCTTTGTGGTTTTTTGGGACAAGGTTGTGTATTTCCAACATCGTTTCCTAAATCTCTGTCAGTGGTGGGACTATGCTAAAGCGCAGATCCGTGTTTTCTGTCAGCAATACAAAACCAATTGCTCTCAAAGTAAACAATTATGTATTGATGCCTTGAAACAAGAAATTCTACGATTGCAGGAAGGTGCTGAGGTCCTCAGTGATGAAAGACGGTGTCGACTCCTCTTTGAGAAACAAACTCTGCTTAAGGAATTAATTCAAGAAAATGGTATTGGTGCCTTAGTCAGGCTGAGAGTGAATGGTTTACCGTCGTCAGACACATGTTGTAAAGATTTCTTTAAGTTTGAGAAGATGACGAAGGCGAGCCAGCAAATGCTTAGTCTTCGGGCTAGTGATGGGCATATTCTTAGTGATAATACGGAGATTGTTCATTTTGTTCGGTCTTACTTTGAGAATGTGTTTTCCTTTAAGCCCAATGATGTGCCTGCAATGCAGAATATTACGACCAATTTACCGCAGATAGATGAGCACCAGCGGCATGTCTTGGATGAGAACATTACTCTTGGTGAACTTAAAACTGCGCTAGATGACCTTGCTGATCATAAGGCTCCTGGTTTTGATGGGCTACCAGCTGAATTTTATAAAACTTTTTGGGATACACTTGGTCCTGCTTTGCACTCAGTGTTTTTATACAGTCTGCGTGAGGGATTGTTACTCCTTAGTTGTCGGCGTGCAGTTGTTTGCCTTATCCCTAAGAAAAACGACCTGCAATTGATACAGAACTGGTGTCCAATCTCTCTTCTCTGCACAGATTACAAGATTTTTGCCAAAACGCTAGCTAACCGTGTAAAGACTGTTCTAAGCACAGTTATACATCAGGATCAATCGTACTGTGTTATGCACAGATCTATGCACGATAACATTTTTTTGGTACGAGACCTGTGGGATGTGTGTGCATTTCAACAACAACATACCGGTCTCTTTTTTATTGACCAAGAAAAGGCTTTTGACTCTGTTAATCATGAGTATTTGTTTCACATTTTAAAGCAATTTGGTTTTGGGGCATCCTTTATTTCATATGTATCCTTATTGTATAATCACACTTTTAGCTTGATCAAAATCAATGATGGTCTCTGTTCACCTTTGCGGATTTGGAGGGGAATTTGGCAAGGCTGTCCCTTATCTGGAATCTTGTACTCTCTTTGCATTGAGCCCCTTTTGATTCGTTTACGATCTTCTCTTATGGGATTTTCAGTGACTCCATCAGAAAATCCCGTTATCATTTCGGCCTCTGCTGATGATGTATGTGTTGCTGTTCGCAGCAGTAATGACATTGCTCTGCTATTTGAGTGCCTACGGGTATACTCTCAAGCATGTACAACGCAAATTAATTGGTCATAATGCAAAGCAGTTTGGGTCGGCGGTACGCCACCTTCTGCCCTTCCAATTCTCCCTATGAATTTGACATGGGAAAAAGAAGGTGTGAAATACCTCGGTGTTTATCTTGGAACCCCAGGCTTTGTCAAAAGGAATTGGGATGGTTTGCTCCACAAAATCAGCAACAAATTAAACAGATGGAGAGGAATTTTGTGGACCTTGTCTTTCCGAGGTCGTGCCCTGGTCATTAACAACCTGGTGGCCCCTCTCTTATGGCATAAAATGATTGCCTTGCAGCCACCTGCAACGTTGGTGTCGTCAATTCAAAAATGTTTACTTGACTTCTTTTGTGATGGCAAACACTGGCTAAAGCCAGAGACTATTTGCCTCCCACTGGCAGAAGGAGGTCATGGGCTTGTGGACATTCTTTGTCGGGTGATGGCCTTCCGAGTCTCTACAGCTCGTCGTTTTATATTTCTGGAGGCCTTGCCCTGGAAATCGACTGCAAACTGTATACTAAAACAAGCCGGCATGCTTGGGTACAATTGTGAACTCTTCTTCATGGAGCTGCAACATGTCGATGCTTCGCTGCTCCCTGACTTTTACCAAGATGTCTTGAACGTCTGGCGGTCCATTTCAGCAACTCGGCAAATGGGGACATACAACAGTGAAAGGTTCCTCCGGGAACCCCTTTTCTACAATGCCCTCTTTCCTGCTATTCCTCGCTCACGTGCTTTTGTGCAACGTTTTGTGAGTGCTGGCGTGAAAACGACTCGGGACCTTCGTGACTGTAACAAGAACAGTTGGTTCTCCGCAGGACATCTTCAAGTAAGAACTGGCATCAGATCTTTGAGGAGCGTAGCCAAGGTCCTACAGGAAATCCTGTGTGTTTTTAGGCACTTGGGCCTGAGCTCAACCGCCAACATTGGTGACCACCATACACCACCACAGACCTGTGCTTGCTCTAGCCTGCCGGCTGATAGCGCCACAACATCTATCTTGCTATCCTCATCGCCACTTTCCAGCAAGGATAAAAAGAGACTGTATCGGTTGTGTATCTCAGTTCGGTTTCCCTCGTTACAGCCAGTTTCTTTTGGGACTCGATGGAAAGAGAAACTGCCTTCTGGGTCTCCCTCCCATCCGCAATGGTCTGCAATGTATGTTTCACCGATTGCTAAAAGGACTGGTGATATTGCTTGGAGACTCGCCCATATGGTGTTGCCCTCCAATGTTTTATTACATCGTTTTAATGAGGATAACTCAGTGGAATGCCCTTTTTGTATGATTTCTGAAGACCTTTCCCATGCCTACATAGATTGCACAAGACTCTCTCCCTTCTTTGTTTTTTTATCAACTTTTTTTAATCGTATGAACTTTTCTTTTTCTACACGTGTTTTTATCTTTGGAACACCACTTGGTTATAAAAAAACGCTCTGAGACTGCTCTTGTTAATTTCTTAATTTCTATTGGAAAACTAGCAATCTATAAGACAAGAAAAGCAAAGCTCCTGGCAAATGCTGATATTTTATGTGATGTGGTAATTGTTTTCAAGGCTTTGGTCATGGCAAGGTTGCGTTTGGAATTTCATTTTTTCCAAATGAAAGATGACCTGCAAACCTTTTCGGAAAAATGGTGTATAAAGGGTGGGGTTTGCAAACTTGACAATGGTGTGTTAAACTTTCTATTTTAGTGTTTTGGTGTTTTTTATTCATGACTTGTGTGGTTTTCTTACTTTTATAATAAAAGAGTTTCAAAAGTAAAGTCAAGTCTCTCTCTGTCTGTCTGTCTGTCTGTCTGTGTCTGTCTGTCTGTCTGTATGTCTTTCTTTCTTTCTTTCTCTCTCTCTCTCTCTCTCTCTCTCTCTCTCTCTCTCTCTCTCTCTCTCTCTCTCTCTCTCTCTCTATCTCTATCTCTATCTCTATCTCTCTATCTGCTGTTGGTGTTTTCCTCTCTCTCTCTCTGCTGTTGGTGTTTTCCTCTCTCTCTCTCTTCTGTTGGTGTTTTCCCCTCTTTCTCTCTTCTGTTGGTGTTTCCCCCTCTCTCTCACTCTTCTGCTGGTGTTTCACCCTCTCTCTTCTGTTGGTGTTTCCCCCCCCCTCTCTCTCTCTGCTGTTGGTGTTTCCCCCTCTCGCTCTCTTCTGTTGGTGTTTCCCCTCTCTCACTCTCGTCTGTTGGTGTTTCCCCTCTCTCGCTCTTGTCTGTTGGTGTTTCCCCTCTCTTGTTCTCTTCTCTTGGTGTTTCCCCCCCTCTCTCTCTGCTGTTGTTGTTTCCCCTCTCTCTTTCTTCTGTTGGTGTTTCCCCCTCTCGCTGTCTTCTGTTGGTGTCCCCCTCCCCCTTCCGCCTCTCTCTCTTTTCTGTTGGTGTTTCCCCCCCCCCCCCCCTCTATCTCTCTCTCCCTCTCTCTGCTGTTGGTGCTTCCCCCTCTCTCTCTTTTGTTGTTGTTTCCTCCTCTCGCTCTCTTCTGATGGTGTTTCCCCCCCTCTCTCTCTCCCTCTCTGCTGTTGGTGTTTCCCCCTCTCGCTCTCTTCTGTTGGTGTTTCCCCCTCTCTCTCTCTGCTGTTGGTGTCCCCCCCCCTCCCACCTAACCCCCCTCCCCCCCCCCCCCACTCTCTCTTCTGTTGGTGTTTCCCCCTCTCTCTCTTTGCTGTTGGTGTCCCTCCCTCCCACCTAACCCCTTCCCTTCCCCCCCCCCACTCTCTCTCTTCTGTTGGTGTTTCCCCCTCTCTCTCTGCGGTTGGTGCCCCCCCTCCCACATAACCCCTCCCCCCTCCCCCCACTCTCTCTCTTCTGTTGGTGTTTCCCCCCCCCTCTCTGCTGTTGGTGCCCCCCCCTCCCACATAACCCCTCCCCCCTCCCCCCACTCTCTCTTCTGTTGGTGTTTCCCCCCCCTCTCTCTCTCTCTCTCTCTGCTGTTGTTGTTGTGTCCCGTCCCCCCCTCTCTCTCTCTGTCTCTTCTGTTGGTGTCCCCCCTGCCCCCCCCCCCCACTCTCTCTCTCTTCTGTTGGTGTTTCCCCCTCTCTCTCTTTCTGCTGTTGGTGTCCCCCCCTCCCACCTAACCCCCTCCCCCCCCCCCCCCACTTTCTCTCTTCTGTTGGTATTTCCGCCTCTCTCTCTCTCTCTTCTGTTGTTGTTGTGTCCCCCCCCCCTCTCTCTCTCTCTCTCTCTCTCTGCTGTTGTTGTTGTGTCCCCCCCCCCCCCTCTCTCTCTCTCTCTCTTCTGTTGGTGTCCCCCCCCCCCCCCCCACTCTCTCTCTCCCTCTCTTCTTTTGGTGTCCCCCCCCCCCCCTCTCTCTCTCTCTCTCTTCTTTTGGTGTGTCCCCCCCTCCCCCCCCCCCCTCTCTCTCTCTCTCTGCTGTTGGTGTTTCATTGAAAGAATGAGTGCACATGTGAAGGTTGACTGTCAGTCTCTGACTGATCACGTCATGTTGAAAATAGCAAAATGTCTCATCTTCTGCTTCAGGCAAAGAATAATCGATACGTCCCTGTGACAGTAATGACATAACTATACCAGTTTATTTTAATTATCCCTACTTCACACAATAAACTGTAAGCGCAGGCGGCTTATCAGTAACAGATGCTGCCATTTTACCAATGGCCAGATGTGTGCTTGGAAGTGTTTCTCTTTGCTTGAGGGTTTTCGGGAACCTTTGGTTTTAAAATCATGGTGATGATCATGATTATAGCATTACAACACTTTCATTGCTGCACTTCCAGGAGACTTTCTTTTACCTTTCCCAAAAATGTGCGTGCCCCAGAGAGTTCACCAGATAGCAGTATTTTGGCAGTTGCCATGTTTAGTTTTCTTCTATCTTTATTTTCCACATTGTTTTTTTTGTTTAGAGTATTCCACCTGCACATGTGTACAATTAAAGAACCCATGTTGCCTGTGTAATAAAAGGTGGCCCATTGTGTGCCGGGACCGCACGGTCACATCCTACCCTAGCTAATGGCTGCTTAAGCAGAATCCTATATGCTTGAGTAACCACCTGCAACTATGTATTATGACCTATTAAATGCCCACGGCTCTTGTTGAATGTCTTGCAGGCAAATGCCAAATAGACCCCGGTAAGACTGACACAAGAGTAACATGTAATGCGTCATGTAGAGTGAACTTCCTTCTCGAAGTGTGAAGCAACAAGAAACCCACCGGCAATTGCTGGAGGCTCCATAGCAACATTGTTGGCATCGGTTGGAATTGGTACTCATTTCCTCAAATCCCTCGAGTCTGTTCTTTTCAACACATTGATAACTTTGCATTTTTGGGGGGAGGGGGAGGAGGCAGGATCTTTTGATTGAGATTGCCTTCCATCACATGAATACAAGGTGACGAACACCTCAATTCATAATAAGGGTAATGAGATTGATCTGCTGAGTCCAAGTCCTTGTATCATTGGTGCTGAGATTGATCTACTGAGTCCAAGTCCTTGTATCATTGGTGCTGAGATTGATCTACCGAGTCCAAGTCCTCGTATCATTGGTGCTGAGATTGATCTACTGAGTCCAAGTCCTTGTATCATTGGTGCTGAGATTGATCTACTGAGTCCAAGTCCTTGTATCATTGGTGCTGAATTTGATCTACTGAGTCCAAGTCCTTGTATCATTGGTGCTGAGATTGATCTACCGAGCCCAAGTCCTTGTATCATTGGTGCTGAGATTGATCTACTGAGTCCAAGTCCTTGTATCATTGGTGCTGTGATTGATCTACTGAGTCCAAGTCCTTGTATCATTGGTGCTGATATTGATCTACTGATTCCAAGTCCTTGTATCATTGGTGCTGAGATTTATCTACTGAATCCAAGTCCTTGCATCATTGGTGCTGAGATTGATCTACTGAGTCCAAGTCCTTGTATCATTGGTGCTGAGATTGATCTACCGAGCCCAAGTCCTTGTATCATTGGTGCTGAGATTGATCTACTGAGTCCAAGTCCTTGTATCATTGGTGCTGAGATTGATCTACTGAGTCCAAGTCCTTGTATCATTGGTGCTGAATTTGATCTACTGAGTCCAAGTCCTTGAATCATTGGTGCTGAGATTGATCTACTGAGTCCAAGTCCTTGTATCATTGGTGCTGAGATTGATCTACTGAGTCCATGTCCTTGTATCATTTGTGCTGAGATTGATCTACTGAGTCCAAGTCCTTGTATCATTGGTGCTGAGATTGATCTCCTGAGTCCAAGTCTTTGTATCATTGGTGCTGAGATTGATCTACTGATTCCAAGTCCTTGTATCATTGGTGCTGAGATTGATCTACTGAATCCAAGTCCTTGTATCATTGGTGCTGTGATTGATCTACTGAGTCCAAGTCCTTGTATCATTGGTGCTGAGATTGATCTACTGAGTCCAAGTCCTTGTATCATTGGTGCTGAGATTGATCTACTGAGTCCAAGTCCTTGTATCATTGGTGCTGAGATTGATCTACTGAGTCCACGTCCTTGTATCATTGGTGCTGAGATTGATCTACTGAGTCCAAGTCCTTGTATCATTGGTGCTGAGATTGATCTACTGAGTCCAAGTCCTTGTATCATTGGTGCTGAGATTGATCTACTGAGCCCAAGCCCTTGTATCATTGGTGCTGAGATTGATCTACTGAGTCCAAGTCCTTGTATCATTGGTGCTGAGATTGATCTACTGAGTCCAAGTCCTTGTATCATTGGTGCTGAGACTGATCTACTGAGTCCAAGTCCTTGTATCATTGGTGCTGAGATTGATCTACTGAGGCCAAGTCCTTGTATCATTGGTGCTGAGATTGATCTACTGAGTCCAAGTCCTTGTATCATTGGTGCTGAGATTGATCTACTGAGTCCAAGTCCTTGTATCATTGGTGCTGAGATTGATCTACTGAGTCCACGTCCTTGTATCATTGGTGCTGAGATTGATCTACTGAGACCAAGAAATACCAACATTTAAATGTTTATGCCTCCGTCCCCCGAAGGTGGCCGGAGGCATTATGTTTTCGGATTGTCCGTCCGTCCGTCTCTCTGTATGGACTAAACCTCGTTTTTATCCACAACCACATTAAGACAAAACGTTCAGGGTAGGAGTGACACCCATGCAGAATGTTTTTATGATAATTGTGACATCATAGGTCACGTGGTATGGTAGCCATCTTGGATTAAATGCAAATAATTAAAATAATATTTCTCAGAAACCGCTGAATGGAAAAATTTTAAACTTGGCACATTGCCAAGTACTCCTAATGGGGAACAAAAGCATGACCATGATGACATCATAGGTGAAGTGGTATACCAGCCAAAAATGTTTTAATTGAATTCCTTATCCTAAAAATCTGAAATTGCATGCACATGGTCTTTGGCCCATTTGTATTGAAATATTAAACTTATGACATCATAGGTCACATGGTTTGGCAGCCATATTGGATTTAACCTAAAACCTTAAAAAAGCAGCTTCTCCCAAACCACCAAACTGATTGACTCGAAAATTTACGTGTCATTGACTAGGTATGGCGATTAAAAGATGATCATAAAAACATTATTGGTCACATGGTGTGGCAGCCATATTGGATTGAAGGAAAATGTTAAATAATTATATCTCTGAAACCGCTTACCCTATCTATGCAAAATTTTACAAATATCATCTTCATCTAACACCACTGTTGCATATAGTTTGAAAATGATGATGTCGCAGTTCACGTGGTTTGGCAGCCATCTTGGATAGAAAAACGAACCTTATCCGATCAACACGAAACTTCACAATCGTGATCCCCTACCCATACATATGCAGAATGTACAGTTTTTAAAGCCATATGACACGTGGTATGGCAGCCATATTCGCTTGAAAGTCGATATTTATTTTTTTTAATCCCTTCTCTGAAACTGCTTCAGTGACCACTGAAAATTTGGTACTTGAAAACAGCTGAAGGGATTTAAATAAAACATGTTTATTTTTTTTCACAGTGAATGATGGCATCTACCCGTTGTGGGACTATGCGGAGGCATATTGGCGACACAGTCGCATTGTTCTAGTTCATATGCAGTCCAACTCCAGAATAAAATGAATACAACTGATTGTAAACAAGCTTTATTTACAACAATATGTGAAACAAACACCATTAAATTGATGGCATGTACAGTATTGTTATCTGGTAGCATGTCATTTGTCACCATACAGTGATGATCATCTTCAACCTGTTAAGACATTGAATTACCAATATTCTCTATTATGGTAACCTGATGTAAATTTTGCCCTATATGGAGTAGATGTCGGTGCAGCTCTTGCGTATTACTTGACATAGATCAGCTTTTCCACAGCTCCGATCCAAATCCGATATGCCATTCATGTTGGACTCTGTGGTTCCTCCAGTAAGAATTAAGCTGCTCTTTCAGACAAAGGTGGTTCTGGACGTATGGCATGTGGCACTATGGGGCAAATTGCCTTTCTGGGAGAGTGGAACGAGCGTTTGTTGTATACTGTGAAATGGGGGTGAATAGTGACAGCAAGGTGGATAGGGACACAAACTGAAAAAAAGTTCGGAAACTTTTTTCGCTGAAAATTGATAACCATACTGATTTGTTGATATTTGGGTTGAAAGTGTTCTCTTGTTTAAAAAAAAAAAAAGAAGCAACTTATACTCCCTATTAACCCCATATATGGGTTAAATAGGAATAAATAGGATTTTTATGGCTGTCCCTATCCACCCCGTTTTACGGGTGAATAGGGACAGTCACTAATACAAAAAAATAATAATCAAGAATCAATCCTGAGTTTCCAACTTATTGCTAAATTGATAGCTCAGATGGATGCACATAATATGCACCCATAATATAAACCACGGTGCCAATGAAAAAATATATGGGATAAAAAGTTTCTCCAAACTGTCCCGATTTGTTGATTATTATTTTTTTGTATTAGTGACTGTCCCTATTCACCCGTAAAACGGGGTGGATAGGGACAGTCATAAAAATCCTATTTATTCCTATTTAACCCATATATGGGGTTCATAGGGACTATAAGTTGCTTTTTAAAAAAACAAGAGAACACTTTCAACCCAAATATCAACAAATCAGTATGGTTGTCAATTTTCAGCGAAAAAAGTTTCCGAACTTTTTTCAGTTTGTGTCCCCATTCACCTTGCTGTCCCGATTCACCCCATTTCACGGTACCAGACATTTTTCATGCGTAATACATAGCTGCCTTTCCTCAAGTACTGTGACCTTTTATTCTCGACAGAGGCGCAAAACATGCAAAGAATAAGCTTTAATGTGACAAGGATCAAAGCATCATCTTCATCAAAGAGCAATAATTTACACCCAAACCTTCCTGTGTATCGTCATCCCCAAGAGGCACCAGCTGCATTATGTAAGTGTGTTGCGATTCAAAAATGGGTCACAGATAAGATCGGTTTCTTTCTCTTATCCGTCCTTAAAATAACATGGAAGCTTTCACATCCTTTAATCCAGATGTTTCAACACACTTGAAATCCTACCCCAAAACAGGCATTCTTTACAATGTAAGTGAACACTTCTAAGTATAAGAGATCAATCTTTGATAAAAAATAGAATTTGCACCCCATAAATAGATCTTGGATTGCCAGTTGTGAAACTCTCTAATCGTTCCTTTTGAAGTTACATAGTTGGTGTGATCTCATGGAATCTTAACTCACCAGTTATACAGGATCACTTCCCCGAAAGATGTTCCAATAAGACAATGATTTAAAGCATTAGCATGGCGAATACCAGGGATTGGTGGAATTTCCCAGGTAATCTCATATGAGGAAGCATGTTCAAAAAGATTATACAAATTAGACACTCATGGTAGTCCAGGAAACGGCTTTTTTCTTCTTCATTAATTAATTAATAAAAAGTACATTTTTATTACTTCCATTGCAATTGATGCAGGAACGGGACTTGCAGTCCCGATGGATGCGTAGTGCTTCAACACCTTTTGTCAGTGATCTAAGGTGAAATGATATGCAGGACCAATGACACAAGGGCGTCAGGGACATCAGTCTACCTTTGATGAATTGCATGGTCAGTCATAAATAATGGGCAAAGATAGTACTGCATATGGTATTTGAATGTGGTGTACCAGAGTTTGAGCCGTGGCATTTGATGGGAAACGTAAACAGACCCCCTCCTCTACCCCAGTTGCTTTTGATTAATTATCTCATGGAATTGTTATGAGTGTCATTTTCTGGGGTTGAAACAATTAATGAAGCATTGTTTTTCACTTTCCGGACGAGGTTGGCACTGCATTGCTATTGGCAGCATTTGCTTCTCCAAAATCACTCTGAAAAGGTAGTTGTATGGCACTTTTATCGTGGACTGATTAAAGTCCTTGAGGGACTCATAGGTTCGCCTCTGATGGATCAGTACTTGGTGAGTCCTTTCTAAAATTTCAATACAGCTATGAAGATGAATCAGCGATGCACGTTCATGTCAGAATGTTCAGTGACTTCAAGTCGAACTTCATTCTCAGACATAAACTGCAGTGCGAATTCAACAAAATTGTTTTTAAGTATTCAGGCTTTGGGCGAGATGACAAAGCAGATATTATAACTCACTATTGCCTCCTAGAGGATAGGCCTGCATACACATGTTTCAGAGTAGTTGGCCATCATCAGATTTCAGAGTAGTTAGCCATTTCAGAGTAGTTGGCTAACCCTAACAACCCTAACCCTAACAGGGCACACGCCACACCCCATGTGTGAGCTAGTCTAACATGGCAGCTTTTCATGTTGTGAGATTAGGAACCATGTTCCTCTGAACCTCAGCTATTGGCTATTGCTGTAGCTATTGGCTACACACTATGGCTATTGCTGCATTGATACTGACCATCAGGGCATATCTGCCACACACCACCACAAACAATCTGGAGAAGAAGCCAGGATCATAACAATTAACAAAAGCATTGGCTTTCTGGCTATACACATGGCTTTGTACAGGAAGACCCACAACTGAAGGTCGAAAATGTAATGTTGTCATACCTATAGCACTACAGTAGAACCTATTCTTCAGGACGACCATAGTGAGCAGCAGGATCTGCTTTGTCAGCCTCCATACTGACCTTGTTTTGCTTTTCCTTCTATTCAAAATCAATGTCTGCATACCTTAACCCTTGGATGCAGTGATTGGGCCTCGGAGGCCCACAAGGTTTTTTTTATCCCCCGTCGCACCGCGGAGCGAAAGGGGGACTATGGTTTTCCCCTCCGTCCGTGTGTGCGTCCGTGCGTGCGTTGAACCTTGTGAGCGGAATATCTTGAAAAATAAATGAACTACTAACTTCTAATCCGATGTGTAGGTGTATCTCGGCATTAGGAAGAATGCTATTGAAAATTGTGTCGCCACGTCAAAATCCAAGATGGCCGCCGCCGTGTATGTCTGAACCTTGTGAGCGGAATATCTTGAAAAATAAGCGAAGTACCAACTTCTAATCTAGTGTGTGGGTGTGTCTAGGCATAAGGAAGAACGCTATTGAAAATTGGGTCGCCACGTTAAAATCCAAGATGGCCGCCACCATATATGTCTGAACCTTGTGAGCGGAATATCTTGAAAAATAAACCAACTACTCACTTCTAACCTGGTGCGCGACTGTATCTAGGCATAAGGAAGAACGCTATTGAAAATTGGGTCGCCACGTCAAAATCCAAGATGGCCGCCACCATATATGTCTGAACCTTGTGAGCGGAATATCTTGAAAAATAAACCAACTACTCACTTCTAATCTGGTGCGCGACCGTACCTAGGCATAAGGAAGAACGCTATTGAAAATTGGGTCGCCACGTCAAAATCCAAGATGGCCACCACCATATATGTCTGAACCTTGTGAGCGGAATATCTTGAAAAATAAACGAACTACTAACTTCTAATCTGGTGTGTCTCCAACCCACTCGCAAATATTATCGACTCTTCCATGTTTTCTGCGTCTTCCACTTTGTCAACTCACATCACTTCACCGACAGGGGACGTACACAAAATTCAGTGACATAAATAAATAATAATTTAATTCAGCCTCATAGGAAAATCTTCATTCTTCACTTGTAACCCGAGAATCCGACACGAATGCAGGCCTGGGGCCTTCGAGGCCCCGCATAAATGTTGTTGTACTACTATGTTATATTATTATTTTCTTGATATGAGCCTCATTATATGCTCCTATAACTTGGTTACAAATAATTCAGTGACAAAAATATGAAAATTAAAAAACGTTACACAAATACATTTGTGGGGCCTCCGAGGCCCAATGGCTGCATAGGTGTAGGTTTTTTGACAGTTGTGGACATATACATTCTAAATAAAAGGATTAGTGAATCATATTTTTTGAGCAAATACGCCTCCATGAGCCTCAACTTTTTAAAGAAAAAAAAGTTGAAAAACCAAGAACAAATTTTTTTTTTGCAAAAAAACAAAAAGATTCATTACTTGTATGGGATTCTTCCAACTAATAGGATCAATGATTCACATTTTCTGAGCAAATACACATCCATGAGCATTGAGTTGGAATGAAAAAGGATGTGAAAGAAAAAAATCTATAAAAACAAACAAAAAAAAACTTTACTCGAATACATCCGTTGGGCCTCCGAGGCCCAATGGCTACGTTTATGTAGGATTTTTTACTCCTGCATCTAAGAGTTAAATGGCACCAACAAATTGAAGAGATGGGAACTCTTGCAGTGGCTGATCAGAGAGATAGATAGATGGGTTTCTTTGATGATGCTTCATGAGTGACACGATGAAACTGTGATTTTCCAGGGTTGAAAGGCATGTTCTATTTGTCAAACCAGCATCTAATCAATTCTAAATCTGCCATTGCGATTTGCCCATTGGTGGAATGGGATACTCGATAGCACAATGTCGAGTCATCGACAAAAAGGAAAATAAGCCTTTCGAGAGCACCGAGGAGGTTGTTCCCAATATATTCCCTTTGAATACTCCAGACACCACTTTGAAAGGAAAAGGGGTCAATTGTTAGCATGCTGACTACATGAGTGAAATAAGTTTAAAATTCCAGGTATGAATGTAGCCTTGAATGCCACAGACAACTTTGGCAAGTAAACCATGATACGAGACTCAAGATCAACATCAAGGTCACAAAATTGTCAACTTTCATCCAATTGACCTGAAATTTGAACAGCATTTGAATATTTGGTCACTGAATTAGTTCACCAATGAAAAGCTAGAAGCTTGTTGTTTTTGGGGTCAATAGGTGAAGGTCACATAAAATCAAGGTCAAAGTCACAGAGTCTGTTTCTGGTGTTTGTTCCCCCTCCATCCCCTCCCTTACCTCAAATGGCTACACAGCTGACTCCGCTGGTGAAAAAGCTGAATGCCTCAACTCTGTGTTTGCCTCTAAATCTTGTGTCCCAAACCCATCCCTCTCTGTACCCACCGTACCCAGTCGTACCCAGCTGCTCCTGGACTCTGTGTCCTTCTCTCCTGACAAGGTGGAGAAGTTTCTGTCAACCCTCGACTCTGATTCTGCAACTGGACCAGACGGCATCAGCCCACGTGTCCTAAAATCCTGCTCTGCTGCTCTTTCATACCCTCTCTCTGTTCTTTTCACCCTCTCTTTTGATCAAGGTCATCTGCCATCAGTTTGGAAATCAGCAAACATTACCACATTACACAAATAAGGTGCAAACACAGATCCTTGCAACTACAGACCAATCAGCCTACTCCCAATAATCAGCAAGGTCATGGAATCCTTCATTGCTTCGGATATCAAATCCTTCCTCTTCTCCAATGGCTTGATCTCTGATCATCAATTTGGTTTCAGACGAGGTCATTCTACTCTGAACATGCTGCTTCTGCTGTCTCAACAATGGATGGAGGTCCTCAAAGCCAAACAGGAACCCTTTCCTTGTGAAACTGCCTCAATCCAGAACCAATGCTCACCTCCTCTCGTTTATTTCTCTCTTTTCCCGCCTGTGTAACCACTTTCCACACTCTCTTCGATCCAATTCTTCCTTCTGGGTCTTCAAGGCTCTCACCACGACTTAACGGTTAAGGTGACTGGCTTGAGATCATATAGGGTCCTTGAGTTTGAGCGCCTGCCTGGCCGTTTAATCAACACTAGGTGGGTTGACTTAGTCTGTAGTCTTTCTGAGGTCAGCAAAATGAGTACCAAAGAAAAATAATTCCCTTTTTAAGGCCATTTTCCCTGCTAGAATGGGGTTTAGCCTTGCGGGCTCCATGCCAATCATCATGGTTCCCTTTTTGAGGCAATGTTTTTATGACCGGATGCCCTTCCTGACGCCAACCATTTAGTCGCCTCTTAGGACATGCAGGGATACGGTGTACCTTTTCTAAACCAGGGCACACACCGACACATTCATCCAAGCAAGCTGGTACTCAATTTCCCGACCTTGAAAGGATGACAAGCTGAGTCAACCCCTCTGGCGTTAATTCAACGATTGACCAGGATTCAAACCCAGGATCCTCGGATCCCAAACCAGCACCCTAACCGCTAAGCCAACACCAGGCTCTCAGCAAAATGAGTACCAGCTGACTGGTAATGGAGGTTTGTTTGTCTGTAAGTGTGATAACTCGTGAACGCTTTGAGCTATCTTCGTCAAACTTTACCAGAGGATTCCAAAGTAAAAAAGTGAGGCTGTAAATGTTTTTTGACTATATAGTTCAAAGGTCAAGGTGACAGTGACGTCTGACCTGATTCCCCACAGCGGTGCCGAAGAGCCCACACTAAGCTCCACCCACTGATTGACTATTCCTAACGATCATTTCTGAGTCACTGGTGGGAAATATATCGTCAAAATGACCATGTTCAAAGGTCACGGTTCTCTTGATTTTTGGCATACCTGTCAGGATACCTACTACCTGACGTCTTCCTGTTACTTGCAAAATCGAAGATTTTTCAAGTATATTGGTCGGACGACTTTGTTATTCTGTCTGTTTGTCAATTGCCCGCAGGTCACAATTCTAAACTGATCGTCATGAAACTTCACCAAGGTGCAGAGGAAGTCACAACTGAGAAGCCTATTGATTTTGAGGTCAAAGGTTATCTTGAAGTCAAATTTCTAAAATTCTCATTTTTCATTTGATTGACTTGAAAATTAAACAGCTATTGCAGAGTGCATCACTGAATTGGGAAATCGACTATTTTTGAGGTCAAAAGGTCAAAGGTCAACTCAGGATCAAACTTCTAAAGTCGTCAATTTTCATCCGACTAACCTTAAAATAAAAGACCAATTGCATAGTGCCTCACTGAATTGGGAAACCAACTATTTTTAAGGTCAAAGGTCAACTCAAGGTCAAACTTCTAAAATCGTCAATTTTCATCAGACTAACCTTAAAATTAAAGACCAATTGCATAGTGCCTCACTGAATGGGGAAACAAACTATTTTTAAGGTCAAATAGTCAAAGGTCAACTCAACGTCAATCTTCTAAAATCATCAATTTTCATCTGGAAAATCATCACTTTTCATTCTATTAACTTGGAGATTAAACAGCAATGTGCATCACTGAATTGGGAAACCAACTATTTTTGAGGTCAAAGGTCAACTCAAAGTCAAACTTTTATTATCATCAATTTTCATCTGAAAAATCATCAATTTCCATCTGATTGACCCGAGCTTTGATTAATATCGTCAATGTAAATCTTAATGAAATGGACAATCTGATGTCTCCATCAATCTGATGTTTTTTGGGGGGCGGGGTGGATAGGATTTTGCAAGTATCGTGCTGTGCATGACATCTTTCTTGTTTGGGAATAGTATATCCTATAAAAGTTGTGCACAGATTCTGAAGAAATTTGATGGAGAGGTTCGGTTTGTCACAATAACGAAATGATTAGATTTTGGTGAAGATCCGGATCTGGATCTGAGAATTTTTAAAGTGATTCTTCACCATGGATAGATCGGGTAAAAACGGTATACAGCATGATATCTCAAAAGGTTATGGACGGATTCAGACAAACCTTGGTTGACAAGCTGGGAGTGTGATAAGGAAGAATTGATTCAATTTCGGTGAAGGTCCGAATCAGGATCCGGACTGATTTGGATCCTTTTCAATCAGGATCAAGACTGGTCTGGACTTTTAGGTAGACAACCGAAAAAAAACTAGAATTTTTTTTGAAACTTAAGTGATTTAAGTGAGAGGACCAAAAACCGACATGTAGCAAGATATTTCAAAAAGTTGTAGATTATTTATGACAAAACTTAGTGGATGAGTTGGGTAAGTGACAAGAACAAGCCGATTCGATTTTGGTTCAGGTCCGAATCCAGATCCGGCCTATCAGTGGATACAAAACGTAAACTCTTCAGCCTGGCGGAGGGTATGCTCTCTACCGAGTGCCGTTCTAGTTTTTTATTGAATTAATGATCTCGTAAGATGATGAAATCTAAATCTTGCAATATGTGATGGATATGCAAACATAGATTGCATTTTGAATTAATATGCTCATTAATTATCTCACACCTGGATGAAAATTTAAAAAATGGCTCCATTCGTTTTTGCGCATCAACATCATGAATCATCATCCAAGTTTCAAAACGATCCGTTGAGTCGCCTCAGAGCAGTAGGAAAAAAAACCCCCAAAAAATGTAATGGACCCAATGACTGCCAGAATGAAGGAAGGGACTGACTGAAGGACATCGTTATGGCTATAACAGCACGACACGACATCGACTTTGTTGTAGACAACCTAAAAAAGGGTTGTTAAATGCTTTTGGTAAAATGGTGAATTGTAATTTACATACATATTTTTTAAAAGCCACTTTTTAACAGCAATGTTTTTTTATATATTGTTAATAGTTACAGATAAATAAAATTGTATTTGCAGCAAACCTAAAGTACTGCAGATTGTTAGATCTACAAAAACGTTGTACAGTGGAAGTAAATGACGAAGAGATACAAGTTAATTTTGACATATTTTACTGGACTGATTAAAGAAATCCACAGCAGTAGGTACATTGCAATACTCTCATGAAATGTTATTCAAACTTTTCAATGTTTGTAGGAGCTAGACTTCATCTAGTACACCATTTGAACATTGTACTTCAGCTAAAGATGGATGCTGTTGAAAAGAGAGGGGAAGAGGGGTGGGGGAGCAAGACAGGGAAATGAAAGGTGAGCTCCCTCTGATGGCATTTCATAAATATCGCATGAGAATTATCAAAAGGCATTAAAACAATTGCCAGCAACATGTAAAAGGAGGCAAAATGGCTGTCGGCACAGAGGGAAATTATTTCAAAATACTGAGGTAACCCCACGGAATTAAATTCTTGCCATATTCTGTGGTGGCAGTGAAACTTCTATATATATACACACACACACACACACACACACACACACACACACACACACACACACACACACACACACACGTTGCCAAGCGACCATGATAAACCCGAGCAAGTATCGTGCCGGTAGTCATATAGCAGATCTTATTAACTGGCCGAGCGGAACCAAGTCACGTGACCATGATCTTATGTACAGCCCAATCTCAAGGTCAATTGATCACTCCACCACAGTCGCTGCCATATGCCACCATCACGATGAGGCAGCAGACAAGTTGCGTTTCATAAATGTAATCAAGGTAAAACACATATACACAGGTCAATTGCAGCGCATAGTTAAAAGGAAATCAAATACATTCCCATTACTCCTACATGTACACTCGCGCCCTACGGATGTCGTATAATCACAGTTAACTTAACATTTAGGCTGGGGTCCACATTCACCTGTCAAAGAAAAGAGAGAGAGAGAGACCTCACACCCACGTAATTTAAAACACCGCACCCCCACGTAATTCAAAACACCTCACCACCACATAATTTAAAACACCGCACCCCCACGTAATTTAAAACACCTTACCACCACGTAATTCAAAACACCTTACCACCACGTAATTCAAAACACCTTACCCCCACGTAATTCAAAACACCTTACCACCACATAATTTAAAACACCGCACCCCCACGTAATTTAAAACACCTTACCACCACGTAATTCAAAACACCTTACCACCACGTAATTCAAAACACCTTACCACCACGTAATTCAAAACACCTTACCACCACGTAATTCAAAACACCTTACCACCACGTAATTCAAAACACCTCACCCCCACCAAATTCAAAACACCTCACCCCCACGTAATTTAAAACACCTCACCCCCACGTAATTCAAAACACCTTACCACCACGTAATTCAAAACACCTCACCACCACATAATTTAAAACACCTCACCCCCACCAAATTCAAAACACCTCACCCCCACGTAATTCAAAACACCTTACCACCACGTAATTCAAAACACCTCACCACCACGTAATTCAAAACACCTCACCACCACATAATTTAAAACACCTCACCACCACCAAATTCAAAAGACCTCACCCCCATGTAATTCAAGACACCTTACCACCACGTAATTCAAAACACCTCACCACCACATAATTTAAAACACTGCACCCCCACCAAATTCAAAACACCGAACCCCCACGTAATTCAAAACACCTTACCACCACGTAATTCAAAATACCTCACCACCACGTAATTCAAAACACCTCACCACCACATAATTTAAAACACCTCACCCCCACCAAATTCAAAACACCTTACCACCACATAATTCAAAACACCTTCCCACCACGTAATTCAAAACACCTCACCACCACCTAATTTAAAACACCTCACCACCACCAAATTCAAAACACCTTACCACCACATAATTCAAAACACCTTCCCACCACGTAATTCAAAACACCTCACCACCACCTAATTTAAAACACCTCACCACCACCAAATTCAAAACACCTCACCCCCACGTAATTCAAAACACCCTACCACCACGTAATTCAAAACACATTACCACCACGTAATTCAAAACACCTCACCACCACATAATTTAAAACACCTCACCCCCACCAAATTCAAAACACCTCACCCCCATGTAATTCAAAACACCTTACCACCACGTAATTCAAAACACCTCACCACCACGTAATTCAAAACACCTCACCACCACATAATTTAAAACACCTCACCCCCACCAAATTCAAAATACCTCACCCCCACGTAATTCAAAACACCTTACCACCATGTAATTCAAAACACCTCACCCCCACGTAATTCAAAACACCTTACCACCACGTAATTCAAAACACCTCACCACCACGTAATTCAAAACACCTCACCACGACATAATTTAAAACACGTCACCCCCACCAAATTCAAAGCACCTCACCCCCACCAAATTCAAAACACCTCACCCCCATGTAATTCAAAACACCTCACCACCACGTAATTTAAAACACCTCACCCCCACCAAATTCAAAACACCTCACCCCCATGTAATTCAAAACACCTCACCCCCATGTAATTCAAAACACCTCACCACCACATAATTTAAAACACCTCACCACCACGTACTTCAAAACACCTCACCACCAAGTAATTTAAAACACCTCACCACCACGTAATTCAAAACACCTCACCACCACGTAATTCAAAACACCTCACCACAACGTGATTTAAAAACACATCACCACCACATAATTCAAAATACCTCACCACCACGTGATTCAAAACCACCACCACGTTATTAAAAACACTTCACATCCACGGAAACAAAAGTTTCAGGGAGTAGTTCAGTGACAACAGAAACTGCCCAGATATGTAGATATATAAATGACTGTACCTGAGTTGCTGTTTTGTCATGGTTTACACCAATCATAATTCAAACAAACATAATGCACTTAAATGTATTTGTAATATACGTGAAATTACATTTTATAAACAATTGAAGTTGAAAACTTAAGTTGAAAAAAAAAAAATTCCCCCCAAAAAATTCCCTCCCCCAAAAATAAAAATTTTGGAATTCTTTTTTTTTAAACACCCTTAGGACATACCGACGGGAGAGATAGGTGCATATCAGAAGTTTGGTAGGATTTCACAAAAGTTTGAGGGGGTAGTTCAGTGACAACACAGGACAACACAACACAGGACAACACAGACACTGCACAGATATATATGTAGATATATACAGTCACGTGAAAAAGTAAGTACACCCCATGTAAAGTTTTGACTTTTTCAACATATTTCAACATACAGCTATTTGATCTTCATTTCAACAATATTGAGAGATAAAGGTGATATAATATAACAAATATCATGAAACATTTACATTTTGTAGCCCATAATATAATTTAAATAAACATAAATGCAAATTTCACATGTGGAAAAAGTAAGTACACCCCGACATTTATCACTACTTCAAATACCTAAAATTAGAATCAGGAGCACCAGCTCAGGTGCAAATGATTAGAACATCGTGAGAGAGGATCTTGGAGGAACCTGTCTTATTTAAACCTCAGACATTTAGTTTGGTTTGCTCTTTGTTGTTGAAGTGTGCGGCGTCACCATGCCTAGATCAAAAGAGCTCTCTGAGGCCTTCAGAAAGAAGGTTATAGATGCCTGCGTGTCTGGGAAGGGATTTAAAAAGATCTCCAAACAATTTGAAATCAATCATTCGACTGTCTGGAAGATCATCTGCAAGTGGAGAAGATTCCAAACAACTGCCAACTTGTTCAGGCCAGGCCGCCCCAGCAAGTTCACCCTGAGAGAGGACCGCAAGATGCTGAAGGAAGTCTCTAAGAACCCCAGAATGTCATCATGGGACCGACAGGTAGCTCTTGCCACTGTTGATGTCAAAGTGCACGAGTCTACCATTACAAAGAGGCTGCAAAAATTGATCTACATGGGAGGTGTGCCAGGAGGAAACCTTTGCTGTCCAGAAAGAACATCAGGGCAAGACTAAAGTTTGCCAATGAACGCCTTGGCAAAGACCAGCACTTCTGGAACAATGTGCTCTGGACAGATGAGTCAAAGGTAGAGCTATTTGGCCACAGTACCAGAAGACATGTTTGGCGAAAACCAAAGACAGCATTTGACCACAAGAACCTGATACCAACTGTATAGCATGGTGGTGGAAATATTATGGTTTGGGGCAGCTTTCCTGCATCAGGGCCTGGGCAGCTCACCATCATAGAATCCACGATGAATTCTTCATTGTACCAGAGGGTGCTTGAGGATAATGTGAGGCCATCTGTCGGAGAGTTGAAGCTCAACCGAAGGTGGACCTTGCAACATGACAATGACCCTAAACATACCAGTAAATCCACCAAGGAATGAATGAAAAGAAAGAAATGGAGGGTTCTGGAATGGTCAAGTCAAAGCCTGGATCTGAATCCCATCGAGATGTTGTGGGGGGATTTGAAACGACCTGTGCATGCAAGAAACCCCTCAAACATCGCACAGCTGAAAGAATTCTGCATGGAGGAGTGGGCAAAAATTTCTCCCAGTCAATGTCAGAGACTGGTAGACAGTTATAAGAAACGCCTGCTTGAGGCTGTTTCTGCCAAAGGGGGCAATACCACCTATTAAAGGCAAGGGTGTACTTACTTTTTCCACATGCGAAATTTGCATTTATGTTTATTTAAATTATACAATGGACTACAAAATGTAAATGTTTCATGATATTTGTTATATTATATCACCTTTATCTATCAATATTGTTGAAATGAAGATCAAATAGCTGTATGTTGAAATATGTTGAAAAAGTCAAAACTTTACATGGGGTGTACTTACTTTTTCACGTGACTGTATATATGTTAGGCGATAACTTGCCTACTCTTCACCAAATACACTGTAAGATATT
Source organism: Myxine glutinosa (assembly GCF_964187855.1). Taxonomy (NCBI): domain Eukaryota; kingdom Metazoa; phylum Chordata; class Myxini; order Myxiniformes; family Myxinidae; genus Myxine; species Myxine glutinosa. The sequence continues at coordinate 110,459,806 of NC_136264.1, forward strand.
CCATATTAGCTAATGCTAACAGGCAGGACACCCAGCTCAATGTCTATCTGTGGGATGCAACACACTACCTGTCACTTGCTATTATTACCTCATTAGTTTGTGTGTCAGAGTTAGAGTGTGAACAATCTCCACCGTCCATTATCAAATCCATCATGTCAGAGTTGGAGTCTGAACAATCTTCATCGTCTATGATAACATCCAGTTCAGATCCTTTGAATACGACAGAAAGAGGGGTCGCAAATGTGACATTCTTCTTCACTGTCTTACTGAAGCCTGTCAGAAGAGAAAAGGTGTATTACTAATAAAACTAGATGGTATTAATAGAATACTTACCCTGCGCAGTCAACTTGTTGTGAGCCAACTCTTCTGTTTTTGAACATTTTTTTTCTTTGATCCAATATGGCTGCCAGACCACGTGAGCGATGACATCATAAATTTATATTCTCTAATATAATTGTTGCATAGATCACGCTCAATACATTTCAAACTGATCAGACTAAGCGTTGTCCCTGTAGAATTATGACGTCATAATTATGGCACCAATTATGTCATTGTTAACAACACCTATTCCCCATATGGAGTTCTTTACAATGAGCCATGTTTCAATTTTTTCCATGCAGCGATTTTGGAGATGTAGAGGTGCAACATTTTTCGGTTTTTCCAAGATGGCGCCTGTACCACATGACGTATGACGTCATGATTATCAATAAAATATCCTAAAGGAGGAGGTGCTCCGATGGTGAAAATTTCCTGTCCATCAGACCAGCAGTTGCTGAAATTTTTAAAATAATGATCGGATGGATGTGTTGTACTTGTCGAATTATAACGTCATAACGAAGACACCGGTGACATCATCATTAACATATCTTATTCCCCATGGGGAGTACTTGACAATGAGCCAGGCCTCAATTTTTTCCATGGAGTGGTTTCAGAGATATAGAGGTGCGAAGTTTTTCCCTAGATGGCGCCTGTACCACGTGACCTATGACGTCATAATGATCGCTAAAATATTCTACAGGAGGAGTCCCTCCTATGGTGAAACTTTCATGTCAATCGGACCAACAGTTGCCGAGAAAATGAATTTTTAAAATGCAGACATGTACGGCAAACGGCACACGTACGTACGTAGCTGAATGCTTAACCCCACTTTTCGCTTTGTGAGCGCAGGGTCATAAAAAAGAACAATCACAGATTGCAGACCTTCGCCATGACCTGTTTTGTTTGGCTTTGTGTAGTGTTTGGGTGATGTGTCGATGATGCATTGACGACATAGTTTTAAGTTCACACAGCGGACAAACAGACCTTTTCGGTTTTATTGTATCGATTCACGTTCCAGTCGTATGTACTCTATTGATGTACTCACGTTCCAGTAGCACGTACTTCGTAGAAAAAAAAGATGTTTATAATGCATACTTCACAGACGTGCTGACATTCTTCATCGTATATCCTTTAAAGAAATACCGTACTCACATTCTAATAGTACATACTTTATACACATCCTCATATTGTAATGCAGTAGTACGTACTTTATAGATGTATCGCATTCTAATTGCATGTACTTTATCGACGTACTCGCAATGTAATTGTACAGAACTTTTTGAAGTACCCGGTTGAAAAAGAATAATGTATAATGCTGACTACCACCAGGTGGCATTTGTGGCCCACGTTAGGACAGTATGTGTGGACAGACAGGTAGAATTACAAGAACGATGTCATGCAGAACACTATACTTACAAAATCCACCCCACACTCCCCCCCCCCCCCCCCAAAAAAAGAGTTGCCATGGAGACATCAAATTGGCCATTTCATTAAAATTACAATCAACAATCTCAATCATAGCTCAGGTCAATCAGATTAAACTTGATTTTCAGATGAAAATTGATGATTTTTTTTAGAAGTTTGACCTTTAGTTGACCTTTGACTTTTTGACCTCAAAATAGTTGATTTCGCAATTCGGTGACGCACTATGCAATTGCTCTTTAATTTTCTACAACTTGGTCAAGTTTCATGACGATCGGTGTGGGATTGTGACCTGTAGGCGAGTCCTGCTATCCTCAACAAGCATCCTGCTGTTCCCTCCAGCGTACACTGCTGCCCCCACCTCACAACCTGCCAACCACACTTTGCAGCTTGTCGCCTCCTCATCTGCTCCTTCACCCTCCTCAGCAGTGTGGTAGATCAATAACTGAGGTGTCTGATCAAATATTAGCGAACCTTCTAGAATCTAGACATATTACTACTACAGCTCCAGACATTGTGTGTTCAACAGAATCATTCCTCTCACAGGATGACTAATTACTCTGCACCACTCCTCGCTATTCTATCTTCTGATATGATGAGCCACAGTCCATCCGTCCCAGTGCTGTCTAGGTCAGGAACTCCATTTCTCACATCCACCTTCCTCACAAACCTTTGCTAGACCACTGGAAAATCTCTCGCTGCCCATTCCCCTCCAAAACCTGTGTGTGTGTGTGTGTTGTGTGTTGTGTGTTGTGTGTTGTGTGTGTGTGTGTGTGTGTGTGTGTGTGTGTGTGTGTGTAATATAGATAATGTCACGTAAAATATGTGTGCATATAATATACAGTACAACATGTCACGCATAAAAAATGTGTATATAATATACAGTATAATATGTGTGTATATAATACAATACATGTCACGTACAACATGTCAAGTATAATGTGTATATAATATACAGTATAATAAGTCACGTACAAAGTGTGTATATAATATACAGTATAATGTCACATAAACTATGTGTATAAATCACAATCGTGCATGTGTATGTGTAAATCACGATTCATGTATGTGGGTGTGTTTGTGGATGAGTCGCCCCCACCGATCGTCATCTCCACTTGTCTCGAAGACTAAACAGAGCCTTCCCCGTCCTGAAGCATCCATATTCACCCCAACAGCAAGGAACCATGATTCATGGACCAAGCTGTCACCTTATCCATGCTCCGTTTCCCCCTCCACCATCCGCAAAGTGGCTTCTGGAGTATGCCCTGTGTTATGTGCTCCTCCCGAAACCCCGGTCACGGTGTACCTCCGAGCCCCGAAAGGAGTCACAGCAGAAAGATGTGCGATTATGTGTGCCAATGACCAATGGTGAAACCACACCAATCAGTTGTTACAAAACCCAAGTATTGTATTAAAATCACACAATAATAACAACTTGCGCAAGTACAAGAAAACCTCAATTACACAGCAAACACCATATAATTCCTATGATGGTACCACCCGTTTCTTAACTCATTAACTCACGGTACTCCACGTGAGCGAACTGTAACACCCCCAAAGTCACTGTCACGACACCAGGTCAAAGTCGATCCACGCTCCGGTGATCACAAGAAAAAAAGGTCGTACTGAAACCTGACCACAGGACGGCTGACAGTCGACGCTGCAGAAGAGCCGCTTGGTGAAGTGTCGGGCCGACGTCGGTCAGGTAAAAGTTCACCCAAAAGGCGACTGGGAATTCACACCTTTGGTTCACCAGACAATGATGCTGGCATGAACGAGCAGCAGTTCCCAAAGGGAGAACCACAAATTCCCAAGCGAAATCCACGACACACACGAGAACCAGGCTAACGGCTGGTGCGAGGTGAAATGGCGGACGGGCCCGTAATGGAGGCGTACCTGCTCTCCAGCAATGATTCACTTTCGGAACCAAAAGCAAAATCCGTCACGCAGGTTTATCTGCCACAGCAATACCGACACTGTCACAGGAATCCCTTTCCCGGGGAAACCAATATTCGCTCATGACCAACGTCCACCAGCATCCGCTCGACACCTCGAAGCAGTTTGGCCTTCCTTTCCCGATCTCACTTGTTCCGCTCAAGCCTCTTCTTCCTCCTCTCCTGGTTTCTCCCGATACATTTCGTTTTTCTTTTGAAACACTAATTTTTACCTTTGAAGACAGTTATCTCCATTTCAAACTCAAACTGTAACAATAATAGTATAACCCACCTTTAGAGGCCATTTTTCCCCGCAAGCGGGGGTTGGCCTTTTTCGGGGACCGTGGTTGTTGTTGTTTTTCGGTCCCCTTTTTGAAGCAATGTTTTACGGCCGGATGCCCTTCCTGCCGCCAACCCTTTTTGTCGCCTTTTTACGACAAACAAGGAATTACCAGTGAACTGGTACTCAATTTGCCGACCTCGGAAGGATGACAGGCTGAGTCAACCCCCCTGGCGTTAATTCAGCGATCGACCGGGATTCGAACCCAGGATCCTAGGATCCTAAGCTGGCACCCCAGCCGCTAGCCCAACAACAGGGCCCAACACCATCCTAAGCTGGCACAACAAGAACAATAATAGTATATGAAACTAAAAATGCTTCCAGTGGATAAAAATCACAAAGACGGAAGTGACTAATCCGTAACACCTGTCTCGGTCTCTTCCCTGTCGATGTCTTCCCTCTCGATCTCATCCAACTCGGTGTCATCCTTCCTCGTTCTCATCCCTCCCTGACAGGATAGAGTTGGCAAAACCCAGCAAGCCGCAACGCAAGGTCACATCACAAGTGCATGTCGATCGGTGCAACTATGGGCGCCTCCCCTCCCCCACCAAAGCTGCCGCCCCCAGCTCGGTTCTCACTGCCAACGAAGCTGTTGTGTTTGGCACGGTCCTGTGTCCCACAATGCTCGGTCCCATGCAGGCAGAACATGGCAGAAAGTGAGTCGCCAAAGCTCTGGTTTTCATTCTCAGCATAATAGGGTGGGCAAAACCCAACAAGCCGTAAGGCCAGGCCGCGTCCCAGATGATTCCCATGACTCTGGGGTGCCACATGCATGGCCATCTGCCCTACCAATACTGCTGCGCACGGCTCAGTTCTCATTCCCATCAAAGCCATTGTATTTGGCACAAACCCTGGTCCCACAAACCAGGGTTTGATCCCACAAACCCTGGTCTCTCATCCTCAACGGTTGGATCCCTGTAAGAGGGGATCTGCCAAAGCTCGGGCCCTCCCTCCCAGCAGCACGGGGGTTACAAGTACCACCAAACTGCAGGGCCAGGCCGTGTCACAAATGCATGTCAAATGGCCGGATGGCGGGCACCTCATGTGCACCTCATCCCATCAAAGCTGCCATTTTCAGGTCAGTATTCACTGCCTTCGAAACAGATGTATCTGATGCAGACCTCGGTCCTCTCCTCGCAAATCATGCCGTCTTTTTCTGTTGTCCAATGAAGTATTGCTCTGTCTGGGCAGGTACCCCAGCATGACATCTGTCTCTCTTCGATTCTGTGGAATCTAAAGCTCTCAACATTATTGAAATGTCAACCCCAATTAGGCTGAAGCACAAGATATGTTGCACTCACATTGCAGGTACCATGAATGCAAAAGGCCTGGGTCGGTATTCCGTGGCCTTTTTTTTCTTCTTTCATTCAGTGCATCTCCCTCCTATGACTCACCCAGCAACTCCAGGATGTTAATGCTCTCCTTGTTAAACTGCCAAATTTTCCATTGACTGCACACCTTCACTCTGTTCCTCATTGGTCCTGTCCGTGGAAGCCCCTTCCTGAGGTTTTTTTTTTTTTTTTTTTTCGTATACAAGATCGAGGCTCGTGAAAGAGCTAACATTAATCACACAAAAAGTCAAACCGACACAAACAACACAAAAAATAATGGGAGCGGTAGACAAGATGGGGAGACAGGGGGAAGGACACAAACACAACATTTGAGAGCAGGAACATCGGGAGAAATGTGGGAGGGGGAGGGCTTGGGGGGAGGTGGGAGAGGTATAAAACATATGAATACTACAAGGACATCCAGGAAAGAAGTTGAAATTTCCAAAAAAAAGTGTATCTGGGGTGAATTAGCAGGGGTAGAAAAGATCAAGGCTTTGGATGGGGGAAGATAAGAGATGGTGGTGAACAGCTGTTTTAAAGACCTGGAGGGAGGAGTGGGATTGAAGGGGGTGGGGGAGTTTGTTCCAGAGGCGGGACAAAAGGGGAATGAAAGAGTGAAGGTGAGCAGAGAGCCTAGATTTTGGCAGTTTAACCATAAGAGGGTTGCAGGCAGATCTTGTGTGACCTGAAGGAATATTCGGGGGACAGAGCACAGCGAGAGCTGGGGGAGCAAGGCCGGAGAGGAGTCGGTAGAAGATAGAAAGACCACCAACCTGCCTGCGGTGAGTGAGTAAAAGGCCCTCAGATTTAGCTTCATCGCAGGAGATTCCAATGATTCTGAAAGCTTTGGTTTCAGCAGCGTGAAGCCGAGCTACAGTCACGTGAAAAAGTAAGTACACCCCATGTAAAGTTTTGACTTTTTCAACATGTTTCAACATACAGCGATTTGATCTTCATTTCAAACAATATTGATAGATAAAGGTAATATAATACAACAAATATCATGAAACATTTACATTTTGTAGTCCATTGTATAATTTAAATAAACATAAATGCAAATTACGCATGTGGAAAAAGTAAGTACACCCATACATTTATCACTACTTCAAATACCTAAAATTAGAATCAGGTGCACCAGCTCAGGTGCAAATGATTAGAACATCGTTAGAGAGGATCTTGGAGGAACCTGTCTTATTTAAACCTCAGACATTTAGTTTGGTTTGCTCTTTGTTGTTGAAGTGTGCGGCGTCACCATGCCTAGATCAAAAGAGCTCGCTGAGGCCTTCAGAAAGAAGGTTATAGATGCCTACGAGTCTGGGAAGGGATTTAAAAAGATCTTCAAACAATTTGAAATCAATCATTCGACTGTCCGGAAGATCATCTGCAAGTGGAGAAGATTCCAAACAACTGCCAACTTGTTCAGGCCAGGCCGCCCCAGCAAATTCAGCCTGAGAGCAGACCGCAAGATGCTGAAAGAAGTCTCTAAGAACCCCAGAATGTCATCAAGGCACGTGATATGTCAAGTGAGACAGCTCTGATTTCCTGTTTGGCATTGAGGACCTCCATCCATTGTTGAGACAGCAGAAGCAACATGTCCAGAGTAGAATGACCTGGTCTGAATCCAAATTGATGATCAGAGATCAAGCCATTGGAGAAGAGTAAGGATTTGATATCCGAAGCAATGATAGATTCCATGACTTTGCTGATAATTGGAAGCAGGCTGATTGGTCTGTAGTTGCAAGGATCTGTTTTTGTACCTTTTTGTGTAAAGTGGTAATGTTTGCTGATTTCCAAGATGCTGGCAGATGACCTTGAGCAAAAGAGAGGGTGAAAAGAACAGAGAGAGGGTGACATAGAGCGGCAGAGCAGGATTTTAGGACCTGTCGGCTGATGTCGTCTGGTCCAGTTGCAGAATCAGAGTCGAGGTTTGACAAAAAGTTCTCCACCTTGTCAGGAGAGAAGGACACAGAGTCCAGGAGCAGTTGGGTTCGACTGGGAAAGGTGGGAACAGAGAGAGATGGGTTAGGGACACAAGATTTTGAGGCAAACACAGAGTTGAGGCATTCGGCTTTGTCACGTGCGGTGTGAACTGTGTAGCCATTTGAGGTAAGGGAGGGGATGGAGGGGAAACAAACACCAGAAACGGATTTGACCAGACGCCACCAGGATTTGGAGGAAGGAGACAGGTTTGAGAGTTCAATCTTGAGTGTGGAGAGATAGTGGGTTTCTCTCATCTCCTCTTCCTGTTCAGGCTGGAGTTCCCCAAGGTAGTGTTCTGGGCCCTGTGCTTTTTCTGGTCTTCATCAATGATCTCTCTGACTCTCTTGAAAATCCTCTCTATCTCTTTGCTGACGACTCTACTCTCTGTCGCTCCATTCCTCATCCCTCAGATCGGCAGTCTGCAGCTTCCTCACTCTCTGCAGACCTGGACAAAATCACAGACTGGTCAAACAAGTGGAACATGTCTTTCAATCCTGACAAATCTCACATTCTTACAATGTCTCTCCGAAAGGACCGACTGGACAACCCTCCCATCTACTTTCTCAACAATCCTCTCCAAGAAGTTCTGTCGCTCAAGCTTTTGGGTCTCACTATCTGCCATGATCTTTCTTGGGAAAACCACATTTCCAAGCTGGCCTCCAAAGCCAGTCGCCGACTGGGCATCCTCCGTCGTGCGAAGTCCTTCCTTGGCACACCTGAGCTCCTCACCACATACAAGGCTTTCATCCGCAGCTCAATGGAATACTGTTCCCCCCTCTGGGCTGGTGCTCCTGCCTCACACCTGGCTCGGCTTCACGCTGTTGAATCCAAAGCTTTCAGAATCATTGGAATCTCCCGCGATGAAGCTATCTCTGAGGGCCTTTCACTCACTCACCGCAGGCAGGTAGGTGGTCTTTCTGTCTTCTACCGACTCCTCTCCGGCCTTGCTCCCCCAGCTCTCTCTGTGCTCTGTCCCCCCAATATTCCTTCAGGTCGCACAAGATCTGCCTGCAACCCTCTTATGGTTAAACTGCCAAAGTCTAGGCTCTCTGCTCACCTTCACTCTTTCATTCCCCTTTTCTCCCGCCTCTGGAACAAACTCCCCCACTCCCTTCAATCCCACTCCTCCCTCCAGGTCTTTAAGACAGCTGTTCACCACCATCTCTTATCTTCCCCCATCGAAAACCTTGATCTTTTCTACCCCCGGTAATTCACCCCAGAGTCCTTGCAGTGTTCATATGTTTTAATCCTCTCCCACCTCCCCCCAAGTCCTCCCGATGTCCCTGCTCTCAAATGTTGTGTTTGTGTCCTTCCCCTTCTTCCCCCTCTCTTTTGTGTCCTCCCCCCTCTCTCCCCATCTTGTCTGCCGCTCCCCTTGTTTTTTGTGTTTTGTGTGTCGGTTTGTCTTTTTGTGTGATTAATGTTTGCTCTTTCACGAGCCTCGATCTTGTATACAAAAAAAAAAAAAAAAAAAAAAAAAAAAAAAAAAAAAAAAAAAAAAAAAAAAATAGTGCTTCCTGGCACTCCTGAGGGTAGACACACACTTGTTCCGAGCTTGGTGGAAGGAACTGAGATTGCCTTCAGTTGGATTTGCCTTCCAAGAGGCAAAGGCAAGTTGTTTCAGGGCAACTGCCTCACCACAAGATTCAGTGTACCATGGACGGGAGGAAGGGTAAGACAACTGAAGACGAGATGGGATAAATATGTGCATGAGAGAGAGAGCAGTTTGCTTTGGAAGAATTCCCAGGAAGAATTGATGTCAGAGGCAGTGGAGATGGGAGAGCAGTCCAGATGATTGATGGCTCCTTGCAGACCGTGCCAGTCAGCCTGAGTGAAATGCCAGACTCGTCGGCGCTGAGGAGGCTCTCTGAGAATGGCCAGAGAGATGTCCACTTCAACAAGCACATGATCAGAAGAACCGATTGGAGCAGAAGAAGATCAGCTGATATTTGCAGGGAAGTTAGTCATAACCAAGTCCAGAAGAGAAGATACTCTATTGACTGAGATCCGGGTCGGGAAATTGACAGATTGTGTCAGTCCCAATGAGTCGCAGAAGTCCTTTGCTGAGGTGCCATGGCTGGTGAGAGAGGAACCCACACCCAGCCAGCTGGCATGATGACAGTTGAAGTCGCGGCATATGACATATGATGACAGTTGAAGTCGCGACATATGAGGAAGAGAGAGTGTGGATGAGTTAATAGAAGTTGGTCCATGTTGTCCGACAGCGAAATGAAAATGGAGTCATCACTGTTTGGAGGACGGTACAGAACACATCTGAACAAAAGGTGTGAGTGGAGAGGAAGCCGTAGCCAGAGGTACTCCTGGGGGTGGGGTGGAGAGGGGGCAGTGCAAAGAGAGTGAGGAAGAGAGTTTTTGATAAAGATAGCCACCCCACCACCAGGACGAGGCTCAGGTCTATCATACCGGAGGAGGGAGTAACCAGGAGGAGATATTAAGGAATCAGAGACATCTTAAAGGAGGAAAGTTTCTGTTAAGCAGATCAAGTCTGGATTGTCAGAAGCAACCTGAATGGAGAGATCAATCAGGTTTGAGCGAAGGCCTCGGATGTTTGAGGTCCATACCGTTAATGAGGAGAGAGGGGGAGCATTGGGTGCAAGACAGGGGAGGGGAGGGGTAGGGTCAGATGAAGGATGAGAGGGGGAGGTAGGAAGAGCAGTTGATAGTGTGTCAGAGATTACAGAAGAGTTACAAGAAAGGGAAGGATGAGGAGGACGAAAGGTTTGATGGTGATGGGATGAGGCAAAGTGAGGAGTTGTTTGAGGGGGGGCAGAGGAAAGTAGAAGGTTGGGGGAGGTGGAGGTATGAGATAGAAGGGAGACGAAGTGGGGAGGAGGCAGCTTTGAGAAGGAGGTGGGAGGAGGGAGAATTGGGGAGGGATGGTTGGGGGGAGATTTGAAGGGGAGGGGTTGGGGGGCAGTTTTGAATGGGAGGGGCAAGGGGGGAGATTTGGAGGGGAGGGGCAAGGGGGAGATTTGGAGGGGAAGGGCAAGGGGGGAGATTTGGAGGGGAGGGGCAAGGGGGGAGTTTAGGAGGGGAGGGGCAAGGGGGGTTTAGGAGGGGAGGGGCAAGGGGGGAGATTTGGAGGGGAGGGGCAAGGGGGAGATTTGGAGGGGAGGGGCAAGGGGGGAGTTTAGAAAGTGGATGATTAATGAAAGATGAACATTTATAACAAATTGGGTTTATTGTGATTTTCAAGTTAGCGATCAGTTTAAGAACGATGGAGGAGGGGTGGAATGAATGAGAATTTAGAGCATGTAGTGAGAAAGAATTATGAGATTGAATATTTTTTTGAAATGGAATGAGTTGAAGAGTAAATTGAAAGGAGCCTTTTAAATAGGAGAAAAACAGCGTGTTGTCATAAACCACTGAATAAAACACTGCAGGGGAAAGTTTAAACATATTTAAACAGAACCGTGAAGAACAGTCTCATATTCACAAAGATACCAATGGGGAGAGGGCCTTGAGGGACAACCACGAGTCACTTGAACAGGGCAAAAGGTGGAAGGCAAGGCGATAATGGGGGCGGGGCGGGACAGCGCACATGGACAGGGGCGCACAATGGGACAAAAGCACACGAGGAGAAAGGGAAATAAAAAGGTTTTTTTTGGGGGGGGGGGGGGAGGGGTTACAATGTTAATCCCATTGATTGATCTATCCCATTGATTCTATCCAGAGCTTTAAACAAGCACTGTAATGCACGGTGTGTTTACCTATCTTTATGTTTACCTTTACCTATCTTTAATCCCATCATTACCTATCTTTATGCAAAATGGTTTTTTTTTTAACCCTTATTGACCCTGCCTAGCCAAACTCTATCAACTGCGGGTTGCTGTGCTTACTCCCTTACTTCCTCTCTTCTTTTCCTGTTCATTCATTCCTTTCATTATTATGTCCAACTGTTACCGCATTAGTTCTTGCCCTCTACCACCTTGCTTTTCCATGACCTAAATCTTGTGAAGAAAAAAAAAAGAAAAAAGGATTCGACAAGCTGGCATCCTGATATTCTTACAAAGTTTTCTGCCTGTGGCTTATTAGATCACCTTCATTCCGGATGATCCACCTCCCCTCTCCCCTGTGTGTGATCCTCTCCCCTGTGTGCGATCCTCTCCCCTGTGTGTGGTCCTCTCCCCAGTGTGTGATCCTCTCCCCAGTGTGTGATCATCTCCCCCTCTCCACTCTCTGACACCTCCTCCACTCACACTGTCTACACATCTTTAGCTCACCTGGAACAAAGTTCAGGGGAGCTTATGCGATGGTGCGCTGTCAGTCAGTCAGTAACCACAGGATTCTTAGTGAACTTCTTCTCCGAAACCACTGATGGGATTGCGACCAAATTTGGCACAAATTATATTTGTTGTTTGTGACAAAAAAAATTCACGGCATTTTAAAAGTCAGGGTCTAAGGGGGTCTACTGGGTGTCAAAGTGGATCCAGGTTTGACCAACCCCCCCCCTCCGCCTCCCTCCTCCCCCCAAAAAATAGGAATTAGCTTTTTCCTCTGAAACTACACAAACTATTTCGATGAAGCTTGACCACAACCTTCATCACCCGTTATTTACCGAAGTTTGTTCACGGCACAAAGAAAATCAAAGTCTGAGAGGCTTCACGGGGAGGGGGGGGGGGGGGGGGGGTAAAAGTGGGTCAAGGTTTGACCCCCCAAAAGAAGTATTTGTTTTTTTTCTGAAACTACATACACACACACAACTTTACCACAACCTTAACCACCCGTGATGTACCAATGTTTGTTCAAGGTATTAGAAAAATTGAGGGTCTTAGGAGGTGTATGGGGTTGTGGGGGAGGGGGTTGCCCTCCAAAATAGGTATTTTTTTCTTTATTTGTTTAAAGTCTTATGATTATGTTAGTATGATTCTACATGCTGCCCTGTCTTCTAGCAACCATTGAAATTGATTTAAAATACCTTTAGTCGGTGCAGTATGCTGTTTGTTCTCCCAGGTGAGCGCCAGGGGTATCGGCCCTATGTTTATGCTTCCGCCGACGAAGATGATGCATGCGAAGCACCAATTGGACAATTTATAGTCGTGTCGGGAACCTAACCCACACTAGACAGCTTTAAGATAAGTGCGCATCCATCATCTTACTGGGCAGGTCATGTCACCCAAGGTTCCCCCCAAATGATTTTTTAAAATAACGTTCTATAACAGTTATTTATGTATAATAATATTATTATTGCTGTAATTATTATCATGGTAGATTTCTAAATTCCATTGTTTTTCTTTGGGATCTCACCAGGAAAATGACGCATGGTGGTGTTCTGCCGCATGGCAGGTCGAAGTGCAATTTGAGTTGAGGCTTCTGAACGGCCTGTCCGGTACTTGTACCACATACATGTTAGCAACTTCTCCCACGTCGATGAGGGCTCCTTGTCTGCTTTGAATTCCTCCTTACAACCATTTTTTCGTGACATCGTAGAAGAACACTACACACAAGTATCGAATGAAGGAAACAAAAAGAAGGTTATTTGCAAATTATTCAACTATTCCATTACACTTAGCGAGGACATATGGCGGAGAGTGAGCGCTGAAGACGCAAATGAAAGAAACGGAGACGATAACGAAGGATAAATAAATGATACCTCTGTTCCACAATTTCCAGCCAGTTCAAATGCACGGATTATCACCGTAACTATGGGTAACTACTTCTGCGACGTCATAAAGCTTCATCAACTTAGAATGCGGATCTGGATCCGTAGCATGACAACGAAGCTATCTATCTATACCTCTACAATAGTTTATATTGGGCATCGTAACTCATACGTAGATCAATGTTTTACACGAACACGTACCCGAGAATCCTACAGCATCATTTTCCAACCAGCGATCCACCAATCCCCAGGGCAGGGGTTTTACTCGAACGTTTGGCGTGCGAGGAGCCTGTAAATAAAAGATTTGGGAAATGAGAAAGTAAATAATTTCTCGTTGGAATTTTGCACTCACATATGAATAAATCGGGGCAGGAATCTGACCAGTGTGCCGGAGATAACTCGCCTAAACTCTCCAAAACAGAATCAGTGAAAACTCGTCAAGGACAACGGGGGATCTGGAACCCTTTGATTGCGCACACCTCTAGTATGATTGCACACACCTCCAGTATAATTGCACACACCTCGAGTATGATTGCACACCCCTCTAGTATTATTGCACACCCTCTAGTATGATTGCACACCCCTCTAGTATGAGTGCACACACCTCCAGTATAATTGCACACATCTCTTGTATGATTTCACACCCCTCTAGTATTATTGCACACCCTCTAGTATGATTGCACACCCCTCTAGTATGAGTGCACACACCCCTAGTATGATTGCACAACCATCTAGTATGAGTGCACACCCCTCTAGTATGATTGCACACACCTCTTGTATGATTGCACACGCCTCTTGTATGATTGCACACCCCTCTAGTATGATTGCACACCCCTCTTGTATGATTGCACACCCCTCTTGTATGATTGCACACCCCTCTTGTATGATTGCACACCCCTCTTGTATGATTGCATACCCCTCTAGTATGATTGCACACACCTCTAGTATGATTGCACACCCGTCTTGTATGATTGCACACACCTCTTTTATGATTGCACACCCCTCTTGTATGATTGCACACCCCTCTTGTATGATTGTACACACCTCTTGTATGATTGCACACCCCTCTTGTATGATTGTACACACCTCTTGTATGATTGCACACCCCTCATGTATGATTGTACACACCTCTTGTATGATTGCACACCCCTCTTGTATGATTGTACACACCTCTTGTATGATTGCACACCCCTCTTGTATGATTGCACACCCCTCTTGTATGATTGTACACACCTCTTGTATGATTGTACACACCTCTTGTATGATTGCACACACCTCTTGTATGATTGCACACCCCTCTAGTATGATTGCACACACCTCTAGTAGATATTATGTCCATAATGTTTTTTTATTTTGATATATCTTCTATCTTCTTCTATATAATATATATAAAATAAAGTTTTTGTTTGTTTGTTTGTTTGTCTGCACGCACTAATCTGCTGAACGATGAAAGATAGGAGGAAACCTTTGGAACAAAAAATGTCGGGACCGGCCCCGGGAAGGTTATAGGCGAGGTGGCGCGGCCGGTCGAGGCCGCCTCGGCCGGCCTGGGCCCATTTCGCAATAAATCTTCTTCTTCTTTCAATATTCTCTTGAAGTACAACTTATGCACTTAATAGGAATATCTGACTGATTGCAACACATGCTTTCAAAATTCTCTCTCGCAGATCCCAAACAGAAGAAAGAACAAGGAATCGTTGAGCACTAACTGATACTGGGCTCGCGTCAGACCTAAGTACGTACAGAAGATTAAATTCATTCAAAAAGAACCCGGACAACGCCGGGTGCATTCAGTTAGTTACTTATATATATATATTATCCTGTCAGACTCGCTTATGTAGTCACCTCCATTTATACTTTTACGAAAGCTCGGGATTGCAGTAAATAACCGAATATGAATATGAATAGGCCTACACCGTCATGAGTAACACGTCCAACCTGTGCAGGAGGTCGGCCAATGAGACAAAGCCGGCGGTTGACGGTTGTTGCTCAGGGTGACACGTGACTGACATGCTGGAGATCAACTGAATTCGTACTGAAAAAAAATTAAGTACTGTACATAAATTATTAACTTCATTAACGAGGTGTACGATGAAGCAAAATTATTAAAGGGTCTGTCGCTGTGTGGTTGGATCACTGAATTGAAAATATATAGAGCGCTCATACTCCGTGAAAAGTGCAGCCGCCGTGTCGCCATCGGCCATCTTGGTTAGCACGACTCGACCGACTCGCTACGCGGATCTCGTTTGTTTTGAACGTGTCCCAGATTTCAAAAGCCAGACAACTGTTAAAATGCCATTTTGTGCGGCAATAAACTGCTCCAATCGGTTACGGAAGGGTTGTGGAAAGACGTTTCACAGCAAGTTTCATGAAAATGTCCCGAGTTCTTCACGCTCCCAAATTAACAATATTTGTTCTCGAATTTTTTTTTGTGAAAAGGAAAGGATAAAGGAAAGTGTTGTAGTGACTGTGATAGGTTTCCTATTGAAAAACGATCGCACAAAAGGTGAAAAAACGCAATCACTTTTCGCTCTGAATTACGTGCAAACGCATGACGGAAATCACCATCGCCCAGCATCGCGTGCCAAACAAGATGGCGCCCGGTAGCTACATCTCCACCTGTGTGGTGTGAATGGCAATGGTCATTCTATATATTTTCAATTCAGTGGGTTGGATGTGTATATGGAGAGAAATGTATTCACTCGCTGAAGTATCCGGCGTTTCCCTGGGAATAGCCGCCCGCGGAACTACGTAACTTCCGGTTTTGTGCACCCTTCGCGACAACAGTCACGTGATTGGATACGTTGAAAACAAACCACAAAAGGGCGCGTGTTACGGCCGGAAATTATGGAAACGGTGTAGGTTATTTGATCATAATTCATTTGATCATTCATTCATCAGATCAATTGATCTGAGCAGACCACCCTTGATTTTGGTGGGCTCCAGTGAGAGCCGTCTTCATTCTCCCTGTGGATAGCTGTCAGCCATTTGTCTCTTCTTTCAGGGATTTTTCCCGTTTAGGAAGTTCAAAATAAGATCTTTTCTCTCCCGGTTTCCAATTGTGGTTAGTACAACTAAAACCTACACAGCTTTTGGGCATTTTGAAGCGAAAAAATAAAATGGTGTTGAACAGTGCAGTGCAGCATAGCATTAAGGTGTCAGACGGGTTTTGTTTTCAACCGCAGCCATGTTGTTATGGTTCACAGTGGCCGGATCCGGATGTATCCCCACTTCCGGTAATCTCGCCCTCACCTATTTCAAGGAAATATGCATATATAAATATTTCCTGCATGACAAATTGGGGAATATTGGCCTTATGGTTTCGTATGAATTACCAATCTTAGGCGTTGCAAAATGCGCTTGGACCAATAACCTAGGCAGTGTATAAGCAACATACTCGCTCGATTCCTGAACACGGAAGTGCTATAATTAATAATAACCATGTGCAAAGCAATCTTTTAAAAACAGGTGCACGTGTAATACTATAATAATTAAATTTGTGTTGTCAACAACAAATCATGACAACCTCAACATACAATCTCCAGAAAACATTACTCGATCTCTCCTGCGAAAAAAATTCAGGCGGTGTATAAGCACAAGGCGCGATCGAGGCCTGAAGGCCAATTATCTGGTTTTATCTGCGGTCAATTTAATTAATCGAAACACAATCATCAACCTTCCTCTGGATGAAAGAGGAGGCCATGCAAAGTTTGGTTGCGCTGGTTCCTGTAGGGTCCAAAATACATAAAAGAACAAACAAACTTTCTTATTTTTATATAAACGAGCACACTCATTCCATACGGGAGTGACAAGAAGTTATGTTATTATCCTCTCTCGGGTATATAAATTACAGTAGATCGAGGTTCAGGTCCTTTAGTTCGTGGTGGACGTGAAAAGCAAAGAATGCCTCATACTCATAGACGTCGGATATTTCCAAAAGTTGCCAATCAATGAATCCACGGGCGTTTCTTTGAGAAAGTCCGCAACAAATCTTTACTCCCGCGAGGGAGTAATGCATTCGATCGTGTCCGTCCGTGTGTAAGTAAGACCAGTTCTCTTTGTTAATCCAGTTGGCGGTTTATTGCAACTTCAAGTTCAACAATGAACACGGTCTGAAAGACATAAGAACAAACATAATGATCAGTAATGATTAAGAATCCTCGTGTGTGTGTGTGTGTGTGTGTGTGTGTGTGTGTGTGTGTGTGTGTGTGTGTGTGTGTGTGTGTGTGTGTGTGTGTGTGTGTGTGTGTGTGTGTGTGTTCGTGTGTTTGTGTGTTTGTGAACATGATATCTGGAAAATTTCCGAATGGATTTGGATGAAAGTTGGTGGGATGATTGCCCTTGTGAGAAGGAAGAATTGATTATTTTTGGTGAAGCTTAGGATATTATTCCGGATCCAGGAATTTTTTAAAGGATTTTTTACCATTGGAAGATAGGGCTCTTTTTTTTTTTTTAACATTATCTTCTATATATTCTTCTATATATTATATATACGTATATTCTTCTATATCTATATATAAAAGAAAGTTTTTGTTTGTTTGTTTGTTTGTCTGCGCAAGCTAATCTCCTGAACGGTGAATAAACAAAACGTATTATTCCAACTAAACCCACGGCGGGAGTATGCGCTCTACTGAGTGGCGTTCTAGTTTCCCATGTGTTTTTGTATGCTGAATCCAAAAAACAATGTTGCCAAGCTGAATTTTGAAGTTAACATGCCCAAAAATGACAAAATTCAAAATGGCCGCCAATTCACACTAAAAAGCTTATATTTCAGCTACTAATCTAGAACGCCACTCAGTAGAGCGCATACTTCCGCCGTGGGTCAAGTTGGAATAATACGTTTTGTTTAACATCCCCTCTCCCCAAAAACTAAATCAAAAATAAAGTAGGCCCTAACTGTCAGAGAATTTATTTTGATCTATCTCGGAATCAGAGGAGAAAAACATCATTTAAGAATAAGTATAAAAGCCTTAATGCAGTAAAACAGAAGAAAAAAAAATCCCCAAAAAATTCCCCCCAAAAATTCCTGGATCTGGAATACTATCCTGAGCTTCACCAAAAACTAATCAATTCTTCCTTATCCCAAGGGCAATCATCCCACCAACTTTCATCCAAATCCGTTCAGAACTTTTCCAGATATCTTGTTCACAAACACATGAACACACACACGGACGGACACGATCGAATGCATTACTCCCTGGCTGGAGTAACAATGTAGAAAGTTGATTTTGGTGGCTATACCCACATTTTGGGGGACAAGAAAGTTGTAGTAGTAGCGTTATGTATTTTCTTTTCCAGACTGTCATGGATGGCTGCAACATGGAGCAAGGTACAAGCCTGAAAAGAAAACGGACTTCTCCCACACAAGCCACTGCATGCCTTATCTGTCAGGTCTCTGAAAATAAAGATGTATTGCATGCTGGAA
This sequence comes from Myxine glutinosa, assembly GCF_964187855.1. NCBI lineage: Eukaryota > Metazoa > Chordata > Myxini > Myxiniformes > Myxinidae > Myxine > Myxine glutinosa. The sequence goes on from NC_136264.1 coordinate 110,478,179, forward strand.
CAGAAAAAGGATTGCAAACTTTAGAACTTGCGGCACAAAACCGTAGGAAAGTAAAAGATGTGAAAAATCTGGATGCAATTGACCGTATTGAAGAATACATTCAATCAGATGAAAAACATCCAGTTGTGTGGCACAGAAATTGCTATGCTGAGTTCACCCATGAAGGCAAAATTGAGAGATTTAAAAAATCACTGCCAAGTACATCCAGTACCTCCAGTGAGCCACTTTGCCATCCCTCTCATTGCAATTTTGGGGATTTGGGAATGGTTGAATGCAACTAGAAAGAGAAGTGGAGGGATTGTTGGGATCACCAAAACACCAACTGCTTTAAGTAGGTGGGCACTCTCTTACAATCTGAGATCTCACATTGCAGCTGAAACAAGGATGATGTACAAGTTGGACACTGAAGAATCCCTAGTTCACAAGGAATGTCATCCAAGTAGAACCAAATATGACAACGAACATGAAAATGCCTTGTTTGTCTTGCTTGATCAAGCAAAGGTGTTCTCATCTGAGCAGCACTCAACCCTGCAGAACATTGTACCACTTTGTACGAACATTGTACCACTTTGTAACATTGTACGAACGAAGGATATGGCCACTGGTGACATTGAAATATCTCTTCTAACTGCATATCACCATGGCCAAACACAACTAAATGTCTTTGTCAAAGGCAGACTCATGCCTCATGATCAAGAGCAAGGTGTACAAGGTTGTACAGTATAAATTTCGAGATCCTATTCACAAGAATAATGCATCGACATTTGCAACCCTGTATGAAATAAAGTTGCAAGACAAGAACACTGCCAAGCAGACCATTCTTAAAGTAGATCGAAGTATCCTGCACCGTCTCCTTGTTGCTTACCAAGGTGGTCGCGAAGTCAACATGGAAGTAATATTACGACATGAACTCATGCCAGTACCAGTATCACTTTGTGAAATGAACAAATCTCTCAGAACTGGTACAAAGTCAATATTGGCCGATGTCTTGACACAGCATGTTACTTGCCCACCATCAATCACACTTGAAGGAGAATCAGGATTGATTTATTGATGGCCAAGCACTGGTTGTAGCACTTGGAAAGCCAGACAAGGCCAAAACATTTGGTCATGTGGCAGATGCATTTGTGAATGTGTGTTGCAAAAAGGAAGTGCATACAAAAGGATCGATGTAGTATTTGACAGATACCGGAAAATATCAATCAAGGCATCCACACGATCAAGACGTAACAGAAGTACTCATGCTGTTCGTCGAGTCATCGAAGATCGCAATGTTCCCCTTCCAAACAATTGGGAAAGTTTTCTTGCTCTTCCTGAAAATAAAGCTGACCTTGCCAAGTTCATATCAGATGAACTGATGCTTCAAACCCAAGATCAAGAGAAAACAATTGTTGTTGCTGGTGGTTTCTCTGATGAGGAAGGGGTCATAAGCTCAAATAAAGGTCTCAATTTGACCAATTTCACAGCCAACCGTGAAGAAGGGGATACTGGACTCATTTTGCATGCCATTCACATGAGCAAAGAGATGGCTATGGACAACATTGTTCTTGTTTCAAGGGATGTTGATGTCCTTATTATTCTGCTGGCTCATCTGCATGAAATTTCCTGCATGTGCAAAGTGTGGTTGATGGCTGGGACAGCGAGAAAACCAAAATACATACCACTGCGTGAAGTGTTTGAGAATCTGCCTAAAGGATCAGAGAAAGCCATTCTTCAATTCCATGCTTTGACCAGCACAGACACTACTTCATTTGTATATGGCCATTCCAAAAAAATCAGCATGGGAAATCTTTAAGCATCACTTTGACCTTCTTTTGAATGTTGGATTGGGTGAACAGACAAGTGATGCTATGAAACTAGCAGAGTGTTTCATGTGCAAGCTTTACAAGGTTGCAGTGGATTCATTTGATGAGGCCCGCCATATGCTCTTTGCTCTCACTGACAGTCCAGAAAAGTTGCCACCAACAAGTGATGCCTTCAGTTTCCATATGCAAAGAGTGCACTTTCAGGTGATGGTGTGGCGACAGGCAAATATTGCCATACAGAGACTGCCAAAACCAGAAGATATGGGATGGCAAATTGAACAGAATGGTCTTGTCCCCATCCTTATGTCTTTGGAGCCAATTCCCCAAGCTTGTTTGGAAATTATTCATTGCCAATGCAAAACTGGCTGCATAAATCTCTGGTGCAAGTGCAGGAAAGCAAAACTTCCTTGTACTGGACTATGTACCTGTGCTGATGTTAACCAAGACCTCACATGCATAAACCAAACCTAAATCTGAAGACTTGCATAAACGTCTGGAATTGCATATGTATAGTAAAATAACTACACACAACTATTGAATGAAATGTGAAAAGTTATCATGGCCAGATTTTTTGGCAGAATAAAAGTGGATGTATTACTACAAGAATTAATCTTTTGATGGTTTACCAGTTCTGATATATTAGAAATCATAAATCATACCTGTTTGACCATGGTGGTGTCAGGGAATAAATATTCATATTGACAATATTGCTAGAATATATCTCAATGTAATCTTGTTTAAAGTGGAATATGTTTTACTTTCCACAATGAGCCAAGAGCATAGAACTAGAGCTAACAGGTGGTCGAGAGAGTTAATTTCAGACAAAATGTGTAACGCTCTTGGACCGCCATCTGTCTATCAAAATTAGCCTATGTTCAGTTCACTGCACACAGGCTGCAAATTCTCCCTGAGCAGGTCAGAGCATTTGACCTCTTGAACAGAAATAAGTGCTCTCAGTCGCTCAACATAGAAAGCTGGCCAAGAGAGAGCCAAATAAGGTTTTTGATAAGGGAACCAGAGACACCCTGCATGCTCCGCAACATCAAAGGAGTTTGGGGCTTTAAAACCAAGAGAAAGTTGCGATTGGGGAGCAGAGTGGACTGGGAGAGTGAACTGAAGAGGAGTGAAAACTGAAGACCAGTTGAACTGATCAACCAACTGGAGATTGTAAACAACTGAACGAGCTTCAAAAGACCTACAGACCGAGCTTCAACCAAGACCTACCAAACAAGCTTCAACAAAGATGGAACAAAGCCTCATTAAAGATCTCGGCTTAGTATACAACAAATTCTCTAAAGTGAATAAACCATTGATTTTGCTAAAACGTGTCTCTTGAAGTTTTAGTAACATAACACCAGTAATTATTATTAATTCTCCAAGAGTGGCCATCTTGAAATCCAAGATGGTGGCCATAATAAGAATTTATTTTGGCTTAATCAACTTTTTTGTCCCCAAAAATGTGGGTATAATCACCAAAATCAACTTTCTACATTGTTTAGTAGCTGAAATATAAGCTTTTTAGTGTGAATTGGCGGCCATTTTGAATTTGGTCATTTTTGGCATGTTAACTTCAAAATTCAGCTTGGCAACATTGTTTTTTGGATTCAGCATACAAAAACACATAGAAAAAGATATGTTGCCGACTTTCTCAAAGAAACGCCCGTGGGTTTACAATTATGAGAATACCGACCAGTCTATCAAGGACATCAGAATTCCGCAATATTTCTTTGAGTTTCGTGTTAAACATCAGTAGAGACTGTTAAAAAGGTAATCATACGTGTTTGTGTTTTATAATATTTATACTTCCCGTACATGCTTCGTCCATGAAACAACATTCTAAGCTATTTGTACACTTTCACATGGCATTTGTCCATGGAGAAAAAAAAACCTCTTGAGGAGAGGGGATATTATTAGTTTAAAGTTATTGTTTTGTAACTATATTAATAGCCGGCGAAGCCGGTGTTGTCAATAAACGCGTACGTATTATGTCGAAAACCAGATTATGCCTTGGCTTGAGATTTCCAAAGCGCAATGGAGGCCGCCATATTGCGGATGTGGAAGTATGCATAACAAATTGAAAACGTTCAATAGGAGTTTCTTTCACCCGTCTTTGTTTGATTCACAATCTTATGCACCTCTAATTTATTATTAAAATACTTTAAGACCAACCTCGGCCCGCACGGGCCTGGTTATCTTCAACGAAAAGCATCACCAAACACCGGAACCAATGAGATTCGAGCATTTGAAAAAATATTTCTAAAACCAAATCACGCAATGGAGGCCGCCATCGACCGGATGCGGAAGTTTGCATAAAACAATTGCAAAAAAGTTCAATAGGAGTTTGTTTCACCCGTCGTTCTTTGATTCACAATCTAATGAACCTCTAATTTGTAATTAAAATACGTCAAGACCAACCTCGTTATCTTCAACGAAAATCGTCACCAAACACCGGAACCAATGAGATTCGAGCATTTCAAAAATTATTTCAAAAAAGCTTATTACGCGTTTCGGATGGTGAAAACGGCGTCAAATATTCTAAAATTGACGAAGAATTATTTTTTAGAAATATCGCGGCCGTAGGGGATAGTTTTTCACGGCCGGAAATATCCGAAATTGAGACGGAATTCACCGAATTAATCAAGAAGAAAATTTAATAAATTTTAATCTCATCCAGAATGCAAATGGTGTCATTTTGAACTCGGTACGGTACCTACTACACCTACCTACAACCAACTACATAACCCACTGATGCCAGAGTGATGGGTAAAATAGTGGCAAGAGGCTTTGGCTTCGCCGGCTCATTGCGGCTTTGCAGTCAGGTACTAGTAATATGACCCCACTGCAAAGCCGCAATGAGCCGGCGAAGCCAAAGCCTCTCTTGAACTTTTTCGCAATTGTTTATGCATACTTCCGCATCCGCAAGTTGGCGGCCTCCATGGAGCGATTTGGTGCGTCAAAGCTTCGAAATTCTCAAAGGATCCAGAAAAATCTGGCTTTTCAACATAATATGCGTTCATTCACAACACCGGCTTCGCCGGCTATTATACTCTGATCATAATTGTTGTTATTGTCATTACGTTGGTATTAGAAGCTAATTTGGAAAAACGCCATGATTAGCTATCGTAACACGGATATACACCTCAATGCGGATTTCACCGAAGGTGGAAAACTCCCCTGGGGAGGGGAGCAAATGAAGTCGGCACAATCTCTATGTGAGCCTTTGTTCTCCTGTCAAGCTTGGTTGAGATTAGATTGGTAACGACCGAGTGTATCGTGGTCAAAAAGACAGGGAGACGCCAAATTGCATATTTCATTGAGATGATAATATGATTAAATAGATAAACCTCAACGAGAAATCCATTGACTTGTAAACTGAGAATAAAAAAAATCAATTTACTTTAAAAACCTGCTAATCAGTGATTTCTTTCCACGTTGTTGACGATAGAATTTTCGGTCGGTAGGGAGTCCCAATATGGCGGCCGCATGACTTCATCAGCAAACGCACTCTCATCGGCCGGTGGTTCTTCCATATTATAGAACTCATTGGTCGCGTCTGGTAGCTTTGGCTGGTGGACGTTAAAGATCGGAGTCACCACGCAAGAACCAGATGGAAATTGAAGGAGTCTGGACACCATGGCAACTGTCAGTGATAACTGACAATCTGAGTTTGTCAGTGTCGATTGAGCCTGAGAAACGCGATTTTATTTGGGGATCGATTTTTGATCAAACGAAAGGATGAAACTGAACAAACAAATACAGAAGAAAAGCGATCAAAGAAGGAAAATTTGAATGGAAATAGCAGTATTTAACTAGAAACTCTGTGGCTCTGTCAGGTTGAACAGTTTGTTTTGTATCCCACTGATAGGCCGGATCTGGATTTGAATCTAAACCGAAATCGAATCGGCTTGTTCTTGTCACCAACCCAACTCATCCACCTAGTTTTGTCATGTCATCCACAACTTTTTGAAATATCTCATATATCGTTTTTGGCCCTATCACTCAATGGTGAAGAATCACTTTGATGTAGCGGTTACCGCTGGATGCACACAATCGCCTTGCACCGGCCAGAACACGGCCAGACGCGCCTCTCCTGGGCATGCCCGGAATCACTGTTCCCGGGCACGCCCGAACCTCCCGGGCACGCCCGGTCTCGTCTTTCCCGGGCATGCCCGCTCTGGCCTTTCCAGGGCGCGCCCAGAGCGTCCGGGCATGCCCGCTATCGCCTTTCCAGGGCTCGCCCAGAGCGTCCGGGCATGCCCGTTATCACCTTTCCAGGGCTCGCCCAGAGCGTCCGGGCATGCCCGCTATCGCCTTTCCAGGGCTCGCCCAGAGCGTCCGGGCATGCCCGCTCTCGCCTTTCCAGTGCTCGTCCAGAGCGCCCGGGCACGCCCAGCCTCGACTTGCCAGGCCGCAGCCAAACACGCCCGGGCAGGTCCAGACTCGCCTTTCCAAGGCTCGCCCTTGACACCCGGGCATGCCCGGTATAGCTTTTGCCGGGCAAACTTCCCGACATAAATGTGTATATATATTGCTGCCCGATAAACGGGCTTTTGGTCAGAATACCTGAGCTGTTTTGTTTTAATAAAGCAACTCGGACGAATTCCGTCTTTGGTCGCGTCACTTCTTTCGACTCGCGTTGGAGCGCAGCTCCCTCACTGGTGACCTACCGACATGGACACGGCAGTGACTCTTAAACTGCCTACTGTTACATATTTATGTGAATTACTATGCAGATCTTTGCTTATCCATGTGTAGTCGATTAAGGGTTGTTGTGGTTGGAGGGTCAGGAGCCCTTCTGGGAAAAGAGGCCGGAAACGGAAGAAGAAAGACACGAGGTCAAGAGAAGCGACGAAAAATCTTCTTCCTCGCCCCGCTCCGACGGGAGGTGGCATCGATCTTGCGCCGCGTGAAACAGCGGCGTTCCCCAAGCCCGTCTGGCGAGAGGAGTTACCGGGACGTGTACATACCCGGTGGACACGTCAAGTTACCGTGGGGCCGTGCACCGACCCAGCGTCTGGCACCGTTCGCGGCACCGTCTAAAAAGACGCGTACGGGTCGCGCGTTGAGGCCTAACACGCGTTGCAAGCGGCGGGTGGCTTTTGGCTTGCTTAACAGTACCCGCTTCGCATGGCCACGAGGGGGCTGCAGCCGGAGTTCCCGGTACGATACCTGCCCGGTGGAAACACGTCCACCCGGGGTTCGTTCAACCGCCCGAGTGCGGCGAAGCCGACCATCATCTTGGTCAGGAGGGGCCCAGAGACATTGTGAGGGACAGGGACCAAAGGGGGTCGTGAGTACCAAAGGGGACACACATATATAAGATGGCCATCTTACTCGTCTAGGGGATTGATTGGGGATTGTGAATTGTTGATGGTGGATTGCTCGGGGAAAATCTCCGTGGTTGTATCATTGAAATTGTATGGTATCATTACCATTGAAATATATCCTTGAACATCAGTTTTCTCTTGGGTGGAATTCATATGGATTGCGTGGCGAAAGCGCATATATAATACAACTTTCTGGCGAAGTTCCTCTCACGGTCCGGGGGTCACCGAGACCAGGTATTCACCGAGGGGACCACGTAACACTACCTTCTGGGAGGCTCACGCGGCTGTTTGGTTCGCCCAGGCGGACTCCCAGTTCGCCCTGCGAGGCATCACCGCGGACGACACCCGCTTCCACCACGTCGTGGCAGCGCTCGGTTCCGCCACCGCGGCCCGCGCCCTGAGCCTCCTCGAGCACCCGCCCGCTGCCGACAAGTATGACGCGCTGAGGACGCTCCTCCTCGACGCTTTCGCCCTCTCACCGGCGGCACGCGCACGGCGCCTGCTCGACCTGCCCGAGCTCGGCGACACGCGCCCGTCCGAGCGCATGGACTATATGCTCTCATTGCTCGGTGAGCACTCTCCGGATTTTCTGTTCCGCGAGTTGTTCCTTCGCCAGCTGCCTCACCCGGTACGCCTCGCCCTGGCTGGCACGTCGATCACCGATCCCCGCGCCCTCGCCAGGGAAGCCGATAAGATCTCCTAGGCGGGCCAACACATCGGCGTGGCTACCTGGAGCCTGCTGCCGTCCGAGGCGACGTCTACGACGCCCGAGCGCCCTGCGCGGTTGGAGGCCGAACTGCCGGTGAAACTGGCGGCCGCCACGCCGCACCGACCGCTTCCGACACGACGGCCGGGGCCTCCACCTGACCAGGCATGGTGTTATTACCACGCCAGGTTCGGACACAAGGCTCGGACGTGCCGACCCCCGTGCACTTTCGGCAACTCGGGAAACGGCCGGGCCGGCGTTCATTCCCAGCCATGAGCGCCGGCCACTCGGGCAACTTGCTTTTTATTCGGGACAAAGCGTCCGGGCGGCGTTTCCTTTGTGACACCGGCGCCCAACTGAGCGTCATACCCGCCTCCGAGCAGGACAGGCGGGACGCCGTTTGCGGCCCCTCTTTGTTCGCTGCTAATGGCTCGGCCATATGCACTTTCGGCCCGCGCAACGTCACCCTCTGCTTCGGCAGCCAGCGCTTTCAGTGGACCTTTGTGACCGCCTGCGTCCCTATGGCTTTGCTGGGCGCCGACTTCCTCTGCGCGCACGGGCTGCTGGTCGACGTCAAACGTCGTCGCCTTGTCAACGCCGAGACCTTCAGCTCCCTGGCGTGCACGATGAGCAGCTCCGCGCTGACCGAACTGGCGTGCGCCCTCCCGACGGCGAACGAGTTCGCTCACCTGCTCGCGGAATTCCCGGCCCTCACACGGCCGACGTTTTCGGCCGTCGCAGTGCGGCATGGGATCGAGCACCACATACCCACTACGGGCCCGCCGGTCTACGCCAGGGCCCGCCGCCTCGACCCGGCCAAGCTCGCCATGGCAAAGGCCGAGTTCGACGCGTTGGAGCACCTCGGCATCGTGCGGCGCTCCAATAGCGCGTGGGCCTCACCACTGCACATCGTGCCAAAGCCGGGGGGCGGATGGCGCCCGTGTGGCGACTACCGCCGCCTCAACGACGCTACCACCCCGACAGGTACCCGATCCCGCACATCCAGGCCTTTTCCGCCTGTTTGGCGGGACGGGTCATATTTTCCAAAATTGACCTGATACGGGGATACCACCAGGTACCTGTCTGGGCGGCCGACGTCCCGAAGATGGCCGTCATCACGCCGTTCGGCCTGTTCGAATTTTTGAGGATGCCGTTTGGCCTCAAGAACGCGGCCCAGGCGTTCCAGCGCTTAATGGACGGCATGCTGCGCGACCTGCCATTTCTTTTCGTCTATCTGGACGACATCCTCGTCGCCAGCACGTCCCACACCGAGCACCTCCTCCACCTCCGAACACTGTTCGGTCGCCTCAGCGAGCACGGCTTAATTGTCAACCCGGCCAAATGCCACTTCGGCACAACGACCGTTGACTTTTGGGCCACCGCATCACCAAGACCGGGGCCGTGCCGCTGCCGACCAAGGTCGAGGCCATCACCACGTTCCCACATCCCCGTTACATCAAGGCCCTACAAGACTTCCTCAGCATGGTGAATTTTTATCACCGATTCGTGCCCCGCGCTGCTCAGCTCATGCGGCCCCTTTACGAGGCCCTCCGGGGCAAGCCGGCCAAGCATGACATCGTTTGGTCCGCGGCCATGGACGCGGCCTTCGCGAGTGCAAAACGGGCCCTCGCCGACGCAACGCTGCTGGCTCACCCGGTGCTTAACGCGCCCATCGCCCTCACTACGGACACCTCCAACTACGCGGTGGGCGCCGTCCATGAACAATGGGTGGACGGGGTTTGGCAGCCACTCGCTTTTTTCAGCCGGCAGCTCCGGCCGAACGAGTTAAAATACAGCACGTTCGACCGCGAGCTGCTCGGTCTATTCCTGGCCGTTAGCCATTTCCGACACCTCCTGGAGGGCCGCCCGTTCACGGCTTTCGTCGACCACAAGCCATTGGTCTACGCAATGGCCAAAGTCACGGAGCCGTGGTCGGCCCGCCAGCAGCGCCACCTCTCCGCCGTGTCGGAATTCACCACGGACATCCGGCACGTCGCCGGCAAAGACAACGCTGTGGCCGACTGTCTTTCTCGGGCCAGCGCGAATGTGGTCCACCTCGGCGTGGACTTCGCGCTCATGGCGGCCGACCAGACCACCGACACCTCGGTGCAGGCCCTCCGGGCGGCGGACACGGGCCTCCGCCTGGCCGACATCCCCTTCGAGGGCACCGTCCTGCTCTGCGACGTCTCCCAGGGCCAGCCTCGCCCCATCGTGCCCGTTTCCTGGCAGCGCCGCATCTTCGCCTCCATCCACGGCCTTTCTCACCCGGGCCGGAAAGCTTCTCAGAAGCTGGTGTCGGCGCGTTTCGTCTGGCACGGCCTTCGACGGAACGTCCGTGACTGGGCCAACGCCTGCACGGCCTGCCAGCGGGCCAAGGTCCACCGCCACACCCAGGCCCCGCTGGCACCTTTCACCGTGCCTGCACGGCGTTTCGACCACGTCCACGTGGACCTGGTGGGTCCCCTGCCCCCATCGCGGGGGTTCACCCACCTGCTCACCATGGTGGACAGGACCACCAGGTGGCCGGAGGCCGTGCCCCTCACCTCCACCACCACCGCCGACGTGGCGCAGGCGTTCATCGCCACCTGGGTCGCGCGCTTCGGCGCACCGGCGGACATCTCGTCCGACCGCGGCCCACAGTTCACGTCCGAACTTTGGGACGCGGTCGCCCACTCGTTGGGGGTCACGCTGCACCACACCACGGCCTACCACCCCCAAGCCAATGGGTTGTGCGAGCGGTTTCACTGCTCCATGAAGGCCGCACTCATGGCCGGCCTTCAGGACGACGGTTGGACCGACCGGCTGCCGTGGGTCCTTTTGGGCCTCCGCACGGCCCCCAAGGAGGACCTCCGGGCGTCCGCCGCCGAGCTCGTCTACGGCCAGCTGCTCCGCGTCCCGGGCGAGTTCGTGCCCGACGCTACCAGTCCCTGGTCCGCCGCACACCAGCGCTCGGACCTCCAGGAGGCAGCCCGCCAATTTGCCCCCGTGCCAACGTCCCGCCACGGTGGCCCCCAGTCCTACGTCCCCCCGGCGCTTTGCACAGCGGAGTACGTCTTTGTGCGTCATGACGCGCACCGGGGGCCACTCCGGCCGCCGTACCACGGGCCCTTCCGGGTCCTGCGACGGGGCGACAAGTCCTTTGTCGTCGACGTTGGCGGCCGGTCGGACCGGTTCTCTGTGGACCGCCTCAAACCGGCGCACATGGACGTCGACCGACCACCACGGTTGGCCCTTCCTCCGCGGCGAGGCCGCCCCCCGTCCACAGTTCCCCCCGCTCGACCACCCACCACCACGTCGGACCCCTCCCCACGACCCTCCAGCGGTCGCTTCGGCCGGGTCATCCGGACCCCCCTTAAATTGACCCTGCCGGTGCAGGTCGATTCTGGAGGGGCGTGTGTAGCGGTTACCGCTGGATGCACACAATCGCCTTGCACCGGCCAGAACACGGCCAGACGCGCCTCTCCCGGGCATGCCCGGACTCACTGTTCCCGGGCACGCCCGAACCTCCCGGGCACGCCCGGTCTCGTCTTTCCCGGGCTCGCCCAGAGCGTCCGGGCATGCCCGCTATCGCCTTTCCAGGGCTCGCCCAGAGCGTCCGGGCATGCCCGCTATCGCCTTTCCAGGGCTCGCCCAGAGCGTCCGGGCATGCCCGCTATCGCCTTTCCAGGGCTCGCCCAGAGCGTCCGGGCATGCCCGCTATCGCCTTTCCAGGGCTCGCCCAGAGCGTACGGGCATGCCCGCTCTCGCCTTTCCAGTGCTCGTCCAGAGCGCCCGGGCACGCCCAGCCTCGACTTGCCAGGCCGCAGCCAAACACGCCCGGGCAGGTCCAGACTCGCCTTTCCAAGGCTCGCCCTTGACACCCGGGCATGCCCGGTATAGCTTTTGCCGGGCAAACTTCCCGACATAAATGTGTATATATAGCCCTATTGCTGCCCGATAAACGGGCTTTTGGTCAGAATACCTGAGCTGTTTTGTTTTAATAAAGCAACTTGGACGAATTCCGTCTTTGGTCGCGTCACTTCTTTAGACTCGTGTTGGAGCGCAGCTCCCTCATTGAAAAGTTAAATTCTCTGATCCGGATATCCTGTTCACAAACAGACAGACAGACAGACAGGGGTGAAACATAACCTCCATCCACCTTCCGTAGCGGAGGTAAAAATGAAAATCGTATTATTTTGCAAGGGATGTTGTCTCCGGTCTTCTTCTTCGTTCCTATACAGCACAAGGCTGTGGGGTAGCATCATTGGCTGAAGCATGAGGGCGTGGCTGTGTCGCTGATGTCCTGCTCTCTGCTGGTTTTGACAGGAATTTGGAATTTGTTGAATGCCGGCGATAACTCGCCCACTCTTCACAAAGGACACAGCGGGAACGTCGGCTCTAGTTTACATAGAATATAGTTAGCATGGCTCGACCTCCTCGTGAAAATGACTAATATTCCCGGAATTCCCCTCTATTTAATGGTAAGAATGCTCGAGAAGGTATTGAATATAAAAAAATATATATATATATATATATTGAGATGGAGCAGTCCCAGATAGGGAGGTGTCCCACATCCGCTGTCCCTGATATGAACTCGGATTGCCGCTGTCTTTCATGCACAGATTCATCCCATCTCGTCTTCAATTATAATCCTACCCTTCTTCCCACCCATTGTACACTGAGTCCTGTGATGAGGCAGTTGCTCTGAAACAACTTGCTTTCTCTTCCTGGAAGGCTAATCTGACCGAAGGCAATCTCAGTGCATTCCAAAATTCCACAACAACTGTGTGTGTCCACTCAGGACAGCAAGAAAACAACATCTGTCCAACCACAAGAATGAACTTTCATACTTGTCTCCCTCCTCTAAAACCTCGTGGCACCTTGTTATGTCTGCCTCTGTTGTATTCTCCCCTTCCCTCTCTTCAAATGGCACCACAGCTGACAAATGACAAATTTCCTGACAAAACTCCTCGTGAAAAGGCCGAATGCCTCAATTCTGTGTTTGGTTCCAAATATGTCCCTGCACCTGCACTGGACAGCAACAGCTCACGTCTCCTAAGAACCTGCTTTGCTGCTCTTGTAATCCTCTTTCTGCTCTTTTCACCCTATCATTTGCCCGAGGCAATCTTCCATCTGCTTAGAAGTCAGCCAACTTCACTGCCTTATATAAAAAGGTGCAAACACTGATCATCTTAACTACAGACATATTCGTTCACTTCCAATGATCAACAAGGCCATGGAATCCATCATCACATTTGACATGAAATCCTTCCTTTTCTCCAATATGGCCTCATCTCAGATCACGAATTTGGATTCAGACAAGGTCATTCTACCTTGGGCATGCTGCTTCTACTCTCCTAACAATGAATGGAGGCTCTCAATGTCAAGCATCAGATCAGGTCTGTCTCTCTGGACATATCTCAAGTTTTTGATCGTCTGGTACCCACCCTCCTCTCCAAACTCTCTGCCTGTGGCATCCAAGATCATCTCGACACATGGCTACGAACTTCCTCTACTCTCTTAGTCAATGTGTGGCTCTCAACAGAATCCTTTCATCTCTTCTCCCTGTCAAGGCTAAAGTTCTGGGCCCTGTGTTCCAAGGTTGTGTTCTGAGCCGTCATATTCCTCATCTTCATCAACGATCTCTCTGACTTCCTGGAAAATCCCCTTCATCGATTTGCTGATGATTCCACCATTTCTCGTGACAGGCCTCATATCTTTCAGATAGGCAGGCTGCAGCCGGAGAATTTCCCCTAGTCCAACCCCCTCTCTCCAGACCTTGACAAAATCACAACTCGGTCAAACACTTTGAATATGTCTTTCAATCCTGAAAAATCTCACACTCTCACTTACTATCGGAACGGACCGTCTGGGAAACCCTCCTATCCACTTCCTTAACACTCCTCTTAAAGAGGTTCAGTGACTCTTGAACTCCTGGGTCTATCAGCCATGATCTTCATGGGCAAACCACATTTCAAAGTTGACCTACAAAGGTAACCGCTGACTGGGTATCCTCCATTGCACAAAGTCCATCTTTGGCACACCTAAACTCCTATCCCACCTGCAAGGTTTTCATCCACAGCTTCATGGAGTACTACTGTCCCCTCTGGGCTGGCTCCCCTGCCTCATACCTTACCCAGCTTGATGCCATGGAAACGAAGGCCTTTAAGATTATTAGAATCTCACACAATGAAGCTGAGCCGATGGGCCTATCACTTTCCCATCGCAGATAGGTCGATGGTTTCTCTGTCTTCTACCAACTCATTCTGGTCTTGCATCCTCTGATATTTCTGTTGTCCTCCACAGATTTTGGCAGGTGCACACAGTACACCATCAAGCGTTTCACCCTTCTGGTGAAACTAAATAAATGCAGAATCACTACTTTTCCCCACTCATTTGTTCCTCTTTTTCCCTCCTGCGGCACCAAATCCTGCATTCTCTTCAATATCATTCTTCCCACTGGGTCTTCAAGCCAGTTGTTCATCACCATTTCAGATAATCACCCATCCAAAGCCATGATCTTTTCTACCCCCATTAACCCTCTCTCTCCCCGCCCACCACAAGCCCACCTCCTTCCAAATTCGACAATTTTTTCTTCCTGAGAGTTTACTTCTGTATTTTTTTTTTTGTGTGTGTACAAGACCGAGGCTCATGTAAGAGCTAACAATCATAAAAAAACAAACGTACACATAAAACATAATGAAGGGAGCGAGACAAGATGGGGAGAGAGAGGGAAGCACACAAGTACAACAGTAGAGAACAGGGACATCGGGAGGTCTGTGGGAGGGAGAGGGCTGGAGGGGAGGAAGCGGGGGAGGGAGGGGGGAGGGTGGGAGAGGTATAAAACACATTGACAGTGCTAGGACTTCCAGGAAAGAAGTCGGTGTTTTCAAAAAAGTGGATCTGGGGTGAATTAGCGGGGGTAAAAAATATCAAGGTTTTGGATGGGGGAAGATAGGAGATGGTGGTGAACAGCTATTTTAAACACCTGTTCTGTATTCATCGTGTCCACCAGCCGTGAATCCTCGCCGACCCTTCATACCTCCCCACATCTGTTATTTGTCCAAGTCTCCCTCTATCTTGTACTTCGACCCTGCTGTTGGTGTTTCCCCTCTCTTTCTGCTGTTCTTTTGCTTCTGCTGTGTCTTGATACCCTCTTCCACGAACTTTGACTTTAAATTCCAAAAAAAGTTCAGTACCCTGAGAGTCTAATTATTTTCCTTTTTTTTTGCAGAAGTTTTTCCGTGCCCTCAGAGGTTGTTTTTTTTTTTTTTTTTTTTACCACCTCTCCATTCTCCTTCTGCTTTCTGAGCCCTCTGACTGTACTTAGTGCCCTCAGAATCCCCACCTTGTTCAACTTTCTCAAATACATGATGCTTACCACACACCTCCCGTTTGCAAAAGTGCTTTCCTGAGGCTGTTCAATTCCACCTTTCCTTCTGGGGCTTCAAGCAAGCGATACACCACCATCTCATGTCATCCGCCACCCCTACCCACAATATATTCTGCCCCCCTTTATAACTCTACCCAACCCAAAGCTCTTACTTGCAGATTTCCTTCTTCCCTCTTTCTCTTCTTTGCCTTACTTGTCGTGTCCAGCCACTGCCCGACCTATCAGTGTTTTCCCATTTTACTTTTACTTTTTTTTCTTCTTCTTCCTCTCTCTCTCTCTCTCTGTATCTTTTTCTCTCTTTCTCCCATGAGACTAGATTATGTATATAAAAACAGGAGTGCACATACACATAAATGATGAAAACTCCTACTTTATACAATGAAGCCATGAAACAACACTGATGCAAAACCAACAAACAAGCATCTTTGAAACTTTATTAAAGTATAAATAAATAACAACAGAAAAAATGGCAAAAACAAGCGATCGTCTAATACAGATGGAAATTTGACACTGGAGATGGAAGCATCATGTTGTACCTTTAACCCCCAAAGCTGCAGAATCGTAATCAAACACAACAGAGCTCCACACAAATACAACCCAAGAAATACACGCACGTGGTATCAATTGAATTATGAATGAAACAATTCTATAAGTTAATCACTTGCTGAAGTCAAACCGATAATAGTTCCTGGTGGTACAACAGAATGTTAGATTGAATTCGAAGTGTATCCACAGTACCTTGTTGATGAAGTGTAAAAGTAATGTCTTCCGAGTATGGCAATACATCTCGGCCAATGTCAAACACCTTTAGACAGGAGAACAATTGCTCGTACCAGTGAATAATTTGCGCAAACTGAAAATTAAATGTTCAACATTTCCATAAATGTAACCTTGAAAACGGACACTATCCTAGTCTTTGAAAAAAGTCAAAAAAGTTTCAAAAAGTTTCAAAAAGTGCCTCTTGAAGGAACAAGAAGCATTTTCATAGATACGTTTCAAAGCTAGAACATGCAGTACAAAAGAACAAAATATACAGTTAAACAAAAAAAAAAACTCTCTTGTGAATCCAGCAAGATGAGGAAATTAGTGTTCTACAAAAATTTCATTAAGTTTTGAGACTGCATAGCAAATACGAGTATGAATTTAAATAATGCTGACACTTGTCTCATGATACAAAGTTATTTTGATAGAGTTTGGAAGAGGTTGACGATATATAATTGTACCATGTAGATTGCGAAAACTGGCATGACAGCTTAGAAAAGCAGCTCAAGAGCTTTTGAGCCTGGGTTTGAATGTGGAGCCAGCTACAAACTGTCACGCTCGTGTTTCATGTGCAGGGCGACACTTCCATGTGCATTCTGAACATTGGCGAAGGACCGAGCAGAAAGACCCATCTGCCAGCAGATCGTTGATGGACATTAAAGATCCCTCGGTGTCTTTCGCAGGCACCCTGAACAAATTCCAAATTCCTACCCTGGCTGACAACTGGGAAGGATGTGGCAAACAACCCAGCACGACCCTTGGTATGTTGATGTTGATGATAATGGTCTACCGTAAAAATTGCAAAAGCAATTTTGAAAGAAGATGGCAAATATTTTTGTGCAATAAACCTCGTCTGAAAGTGCACCGTCGGCTTTATTTTCTCCAAGAAAAGAATCATGGACTCATCGAGTTCCTTGAATGAAAATTTAAAACGTTATTCGGAAAAGGAAATACTGTCGTGTACACAAATCTTGTCTTCCTTCATTGCAAACGGTAGATCGATGGACCTATGCACGTCATGATATCCAAACGCAATTTTTACAGTTTAATCTGCAAACTATCACAAAAGTTTCTCCCAACTCGTTGTTGTGGACAAGAATGTACACAAACACTCTGCACATTTCCCTGATTCCATTAATCTTTTCCGGCACTCCAAAAGCAACACAAGTTTTATAAACAAAGTAGAGAAGTGTTCCTGCACTCTACTGCATGCTGGAAAAAAAATGTGTTAAAAGGCAACAACTATATCATCAAGTGCAAAGACTATTGGAAAAGTTAATGTTTTTGATAAGTCTCAAGTGAAAAAACAATTATTCAATCTCGATGAAGGTCTGCCGGCAGGCCTAGATAAAAAGTTTAAGTTTGACGCTGGCATTTCTGTAAATAATAAGCCAACAAGTTTATGGAACGACGAGGCAAAGCTAACACTGACTGCCATCTCATAGCAAAGCCTGCATTCTCCTTGCATCGCTTCACCATCTGCATTTTTTATTTTTTTTTGTATACAAGATCGAGGCTCGTGAAAGAGCTAACATCAATCGCAAAAAAAGACAAACGGACACACAAAACATACAATAAAGGGAGCGGGAGACAAGATGGGGAGAGAGAGAGGGAAGCACACAAGTACAACATCAGAGAACAGGGACATCAGGAGATCTGTGGGAGGGAGAGGGCTTGGGGGGAGGAGGCATGGGAAGGTGGAGGGGGGGGGGGGGTGTGGGAAAGGTATAAAACACATGGACACTGCTAAAACTTCCAGGAAAGAAAGAAGTCGGGGGATTTCCCCCCCAAAAAAGTGGATCTGGGGTGAATTAACAGGGGTAGAAAAGATCAAGGTTTTGGATGGGGGAAGATAAGATATGGTGGTGAAGAGCTGTTTTAAACACCTGGAGGGATGAGTGGGATTGAAGAGAGTGAGGGAGTTTGTTTCAGAGGCAGGAGAAAAGTGGAATGATGTTGTGTCCTGTGTGTGTAGAAGCGGTCGAACCTCGACACAGCTATGAACTGTGACCCTGGTGTACAAGTGGCGCTGCAATCTTCCCGTCAGCATCTTGTGAGGGGTGTGATGTCTAAGCAAGAAGATTGCACCCTCGAACATCTTCCAATTTCCCTCATGTTTCAGAAGTAAGTTTTCAGCTCAACTCTGACACACTGCAACGCTTTCGATACGCGGACCTCAACCATCTTCTCGTACGTTTTCACGACTTTCCCAAGCGCGGTTCCCAAGATCAATAGAGGGCGCAAGACAATCGCACGTTGCCAGCTTCAACTTGTTTATGCTCCCTGAAGATCCCATAACGACCGTTACATTACAAAACATTTCAAAGTCAAAAACCCAATCGCACTCGTATATCGCCTTCTATTAAAAAATAAAATTACACCTCTGTTTCTCTGCTCTTCACAAGGCACAAACCGGTCATTTCACAATGAAAGGCTTCGCTGCCCGCTTGACTTGTTAATGATGTTTTTGCCACAGTGATGGAAGGTAAGGCATTGTTTGGGATACCAAATGCCTCTCCACTTTGTCCATCGATTCATGATGGCCCTTTGTTTCATGATGTTATGAAAAAGTTCATCCATGACTCAATTAATCTGAATAAAAACGACTTCATTCTGGTTTCAATAATGATATTATAGTTACGAGAAGAAAGAAAATCAGAGTAGTTTAAGGCACAATGTCACACACCCCCTCACTCACATCCCTACCAACTCTACATAATATGCTCCAACCTGGCTATATGTTCCTGAATGTCCGCATGAGGGTTCTCTGGCTGATGGTAGAGCGGACGATTTGAAATGAATAATGTTCGGCATACTGAACAAAATGACTGAGGAGGGTGTGTATGTATGTATGTATGTACATATATATATATATATATATATATATATATATATATATATATATATATATATATATATATATACACATGGATATATATATATATATATATATATATATATATATATATATATATATATATATATATATATATATATATATATATATGTGTGTATATATATATATACACAAAGAATTAAGTTAAGCACCCCCCCCGTTTTTTTACAACCTCGCACATTACAAGTTTGTTGTCGTCAAAACAGTGTAATATACCCATGATATTGCTATATTTTCTGGAGAAGTGATATTATGGTCACATAAAAATATAACAATCATGCCGTTTTCAATATTTTATTCTGAATAATTTAAGGTGAAATTTTTTGGGAATTTTAGGCATATTTTCACCTCAATTTAAGTATGGAGCTATAGGTCCATCACGGACAGTGTGGATGACGTTTATGTTTTCTAACGTACAGTCATTGTTCTGAGAAGACCTCTAGCGATCTTTGCGTCAATAACGTGTGTAGGACCCACGTGATCGGATCACTGACTCAACCCTACGTCTCATAGACCCTGTAAGCCGTCGTATGCGTTGCTGTGGCAGGTTGTTCCATTCCCGATGTAATGCACGTTCCAATTCATCCAGATTGGCTATTGGAGGGACCATCTTCGCAATTTGTCGTCCCAACATGTCCCAAACGTGCTCGAGGGGGTTCAGGTCAGGACTGTACGCAGGCCAGGGGATGGTTGTCACAGCACCTTGGACCTGATAACTGTGCGAGGTAACCTCAACGGAGAGCGATATGCCGAGGAAATCCTGAATACCACCGTAATCCCGCACTTCGATGACCACACCCTCGCCAGCAGACCCATCTTCATGGATGACAACGCCAGGCCTCACCGTGCGAGACGCGTCCGAGCCTTGCTGGAGCAAGGTGCTGTGACAACCATCCCCTGGCCTGCGTACAGTCCTGACCTGAACCCCCTCGAGCACGTTTGGGACATGTTGGGACGACAAATTGCGAAGATGGTCCCTCCAATAGCCAATCTGGATGAATTGGAACGTGCATTACATCGGGAATGGAACAACCTGCCACAGCAACGCATACGACGGCTTACAAGGTCTATGAGACGTAGGGTTGAGTCAGTGATCCGATCACGTGGGTCCTACACACGTTATTGACGCAAAGATCGCTAGAGGTCTTCTCAGAACAATGACTGTACGTTAGAAAACATAAACGTCATCCACACTGTCCATGATGGACCTATAGCTCCATACTTAAATTGAGGTGAAAATATGCCTAAAATTCCCAAAAAATTTCACCTTAAATTATTCAGAATAAAATATTGAAAACGGCATGATTGTTATGTTTTTATGTGACCATAATATCACTTCTCCAGAAAATATAGCAATATCATGGGTATATTACACTGTTTTGACGACAACAAACTTGTAATGTGCGAGGTTGTAAAAAAACGGGGGGGGTGCTTAACTTAATTCTTTGTGTATATATATATATATATATATATATATATATATACACACACGGATATATATATATATATATATATATATATATATATATATATATATATATATATATATACATATATATATCCGTATGATGTAAATGGAAGTTATAAAAAGTGATGAAAAATGTAGAAACAGAATCGTGATGCTTTTATCGGTTACATCACCATGAAATAATTCAACGAGGGACAGTGCGTGACATTAACGAAACATTCTGCTTGTGATAATTGGCTCGTCTCAAATTGAAAGGGTTGCTGTTGCTGACCTCAATTGTAAATTTGATAGACTTTACCCCAAAATACATTATGTCAGACTGAAGATTGGTTACCAAAAGAAAATTATTCCTTACGTGAGAAACCGACTGTTACTCGTGTTTTAAATCTGGGAAAGTATTTTTTTTTCCATTCTGGTAAAAATTCAGCTGTTCCCACCTTCTTGTGAGGTTAGCAGGGGGAGGTTTTTCGCCCAAATCTTTCACAAACTGGCTGGCCAGGCCTGACATTCCGCTGAAGGCAATTTAAGCCTGTTAGGAATTTACTTTTTTAAGTGCACTCTAATAAAGGTTTGTGGGATTTAACTAATTTTAAAGAAGAATAGTAACCCTGATTCAAAATTTACACTGCAAACTATAAGTTGTGAGTCGTCTCTTGCCTCCGGAGTTGTGCTGTAGTTGATATTAAGATTCACTTTGCCTGTCAGAGAGATAAAATAAAATAAAAACCTTAGACAACTGCAAAGTCATTCCACCAAGAGGGAGCTGCAGGAATGGGGGATTGCAGGCCATTTATACTTCCAGATCGTTTCCATGACCACTGGCTCCACAGACGGGAAATGTGCCGAGCCACGTTGAAGCCTGTTGGTCACAATCCAGGAGCGTTCTCACACTTCCTACCTCGAAACCTCCTGTTGGTACTGCTGCTATTTTCCATTCATTCTTCTCCCAAGGCCTTTTCCATCATGTGTTTGGAAACAGGCTGGAAGTCAGGCAGTTGCACTTTCAGAGCTGTATTGTGAATGCTTAGAAAAGAATCAAGGCTTGAAGTTCTCAAAACTGTAATGTACTGGTTCACCAGACACTGCTGCACACAAGACTGGCACAGAATTCCAGCCACTTACACCCATCTGACGGCTTCACAGGAATGAGATGTGCATGACATTTATCATGTCACTGAAAAAAACAATTCTACCATTTCCAACAGATAAGAAGACAATAAAAAGAAATTACAAATCGTCGATTCTTCAGGATTTTAAAGAAGAAACTGTTCCAATCCTTCAGACAGACATGAAAGAGCAAGGGATTTCATTGGTCTGTTCATCCTCACCCCCAAACTCATTCCCCCCCACCTAAAGCAGCTCATGGAATGGGCAGCAGATCCCTCAAGGCTTCACACTCATCCAGTGAATTGGCTGTCGAACAGTGGGAAACAAGGCCGTTTTCAGCCTTAAAGTTTGGGGAGCAGAGCAAGGTGGCTAAAATTCTCCGAGGAAATAATAAAGCTGCTCACACACAAAAGGCACGGCCTCATGCCTTTAAGGGGCGAGGCCCACTCAGGGAGCCGCAACATCAATCACTAGATGAGCGATGAAGAGGAGCATGCAGGCCGGTCCACAGATAGGGGGTCGGGCCACCACCTTGTGAACAAGGCTGAGCCGCAAGTTTAACAGATGGGCCGTCATGAAGTGGGGGTGGGGGCGGTGGAGACAGCAGCGAGAAAAAAGGCAAAGAGAGAGTAACAGCGGGGCGGTTCTTCCATTGGCCTGAAATTATGTCCTTCCGCACTGATTAATGCTTTGTGCAACGTGTCCCAATGCCCATTAGAGGCGGCTTATATATGCATTGCGGCCCAAAGAGATGGGGGTGGAGGTGCGCTTAAGGCAAAACCTCCTCGAGCATCTTTGTGCAAGGCTGAGAGCAAGTCTTGCAACACCCAACAACGCGAGGCTTTGTCTTTCCACTTGCTATGGCCATTACAGCTTCAGTTACAAGAGTGGAGACCGCTCAACACTCAAACACACAAATTGAGTAAAATCGAGTCAAAGATGTGACGGCACAAAAAATTTCGAATCAACGGAACCAAATCAAAAATATATTCTGTTTCATCTCCCGTTTGAAAACATTCCCTGATGAAAAGGTTAAAAAACACTCCAGAAAACTGCAGGCATTCTAGTGTTATGCTTTCCCAAAGGAACACCTCAAACGTCATAATAATTTGTAGGTCCTATATCTACCTTGAAGTCATGCTGAGAAAGTCGGTGGGGTTTGTGCCCACTTCCTCATTATTCCATGAATTGTGTGGTGCGCAAAGGGTGAAACCAGAAAATCAAATCTCTCATCAGGCTATGACAGTTCAAAGTCTATCCTCATCCAGAAACATTGAAATTTATGTTAGCAGATTGAAATTATTCATTATTGAACTTACATAAAACGTATGCTTAAGGATGACATACAAACAATTATGCAATGGCATTTTTAAAGGGCCAGGCCAACATTGCATCAATGTGGACACATGGTTTAAGTTCTCTCATAATGGCACAATTTGCTCGTGGCTACATCGCATACATTATGGCTGACTCCAGCCACATTTTGTGCCTCTAATTTACCTGTGACATTCAATGCCTCTTCCCAGGAAAAGCGAACGGAGACATGAATCGACCTAATGTTAGGCCTGCATGTTTGGTACTGGAGGAGGGCGAGCAGGAGGGGGCAAACGTGATGATGGGGGTCCAGAAGGGGGTGGCACGTTTGGTGGGTGTGGCTTTGAAACCAATGAAGGGAGCTGTTTTGTTGGAGTGAATGGAATGATGGTTGATGTTGGCGAGGCAGGAACGAGTGATGGCAAAGGCCGCGTCGGAGTAGATGGAATGACGGCTGGAGAGGCCATCACAGGTGCCAACGGCAGAGGCAGCTTTGGATTTGGTGGTACTGCTGTAGGTGCTGGTGAACTCACAATCAGTGGATGGACAGGTTGTACTGGAGTGGGTGAAGCCATGGTGCCTGTTTGGCGAGGTGGTGTCTTTCTCAGACTCCCATTGGTCTGCAGTGTCTTTGAAGAAGGGCTATCATTGTTCTTTACCCTAGTGAAGTTGATGCATCGACCCTGGAAGAATTCAAATAAATATTAGGAGGATCAATTTTAAGGATAACATTCACAATGACAATATTTATGATAACCTAACCATAGTATCACATTTTCATAGATATGCCAAATTCAGCTTCATTTGAACTGGAAATCCAAAGTAAATTAGTGACATGAGTAACTTTGTGGCTGAACGTTAAAGTAGAAAAATACAAACATAGAGGCAAATACCCTTGGTGCTCACCTGGTAGAATAAACAGTATACTGCACTGACTAAAGGTATTTTTAAACTATTTCAATGGTTGCTAGAAGAATCATACTAACATAATCATAAGACTTTAAACAAACAAACAAAAAAGAAAACCTATTTGGGGGGGGGGGTGGGAGGGGAACCCCCTCTCCCTCCTCCATCCCCGTATATCACCTCAGACCCCAATTTTTCTAATGCCTTGAAAAAACATTGATATATCTCGGATAACGAAGTTTGTGGTGAAGTTTCATCGAAATCATGTGTGTCGTTTCAGAGAAGAAAGCAAATACCTATTTTGGGGGGGTCAAACCGGGACCCACTTTGATCCCGGTAGACCCCCTGAGAGCCTGATTTTTTTTGATGCCGTGAAAAAACTTTAGTCACAACACAACAAATATCATTTTTGCCAAATTTGGTCACAATCCCTTCAGTGGTTTCGGAGAAGAAGTTGCAAGTATTTACGGACGGACGGACGGACGGGCCATCGCATAAGCTTCCCTGAACTTCGTTCCAGGTGAGCTAAAAAGGAAGGTTGTTCAGTGAAATTATTACATTGTGGGAGAAAGACCAAGTACAACAATTAAACAAATTATCTAATGTCAGTCATTGTCCTTTTAACATTTCACATCAACCGAACATCAAAAGGTATATTTTATCATGTCACATGCAGGTATTTTGTCACGTTGTTCATTTTTCATTTTCGAAGTGATTGCATCTTATCTTGAGCTATATTTAATATTCAGGTTTTACCATTCTTATGTTCCACTATTCTGTTATTTTACCGTTTTGTTTATGCCTCCGACCTCAAAGGTGGCCTGAGGCATTATGTTTTCAGCTTGTCCATCAATCCGTCCATCCATACGTATGTATCGTATGTATGATGAAGTACGTCCGTCCATCCGCACTAAGCCTCGTTTTTCTCAGCAACCACATGTCCGATTGAGACGAAACTCTTTCAGGGTAGCAGTGACACCCATGCAGAATGTTTTTTAAAATGATAATTGTGACATCATAGGTCACGTGGTATGGCAGCCATTTTGGATTAAATGTAAATAATTAAAATTTTATTTCTCGGAAACCGCTGAATGGAAACTTTTTTAACTTGGCATATTATCAAGTACTCCCAATGGGGCACAAAGACATGATAATGATGACATCATCGGTAAAGAGGTATACCAGCCAAAAATGTTTTAATTGAATGCCTTATCCTAAAAATCTGAAATTGTTTGTATTTAAATATTAAATTTATGACATCATCGGTCACATGGTTCGGTAGCCATATCGGATTCAACCTAAAACCCTCTAGTGTAATATCAACTATAGAATCAAAGAATTGCTTTGGATGTACTCAGAATTTCATACTGTTGTTTTCTTGGCTGAGGAGCAAACTGCAGGAGAATAAATATCTCGGGCTCTTGGACAGATAAGGGTTATTGCATCATGCCACGTCAATGCTAGTAATAATAATAATAATAATAATAAAATAATGATAACAATAAACTTGCTATTAATTTGCAATAGGTCACTGGCTTTGACACCAATACTAATTTATATTATGGACCCTAGGCATCAAAAAGATACATACTGTATATCGAGCAAACTGTTTCAAATGGAGCCTCGCCACTATTAGCGCATTTAATTGCATCAGATGTGGCAATAAATGTGAATTGTTTCTCCCAGCTTGCTAGCTCAATGACAGAAGACGCCATTTGTATTTTTGCCGCCTCAATCTCTACCCCATTTAGAACGCCGTGGGGCACGGGCGACTTGCTAGTACTGTAATAATAATAAGAAGTTGCGAGTAACTATCAAGGCTTCCAACCAGTAACACCTCGAGCTGAAAGAAAAAAACCATAAGACATCTTCAAAGTTAACACTTTTGAAATCAGCTAAACTACAATCCTATAAAAAGCTTTTTTTCTTGTCAAAATAGAGATTCAGCTCATTTCTATTAGAGGATGCCAAGGAATGATTCACAGGGTATGGTCACAACTACAGTATTCCTATAATTGCTCGAACCTATAACCTACAAATACCCGTTTTCTGCATCGAAATCTATTGATTTCCTTATGTCGAAAAACGGTCATTTTTAAAAATTGCCCATGCCGAACACTCGATTTTACAGAAATACTTCTCCTCCATGAAGTCGGTGATGCATCTCAAGTTTTGTATTGATCGGTTCAGCATTTCGGAAGATCTGAAATCCCTATTTTAAAAAAAAAATTGGAAATCCCAGATGGCCATTAACCTTAACCAATCAGGTTCATTGAAGAACATGCATTAGAGCTGATGACTATGAACAATCTTCGGAAATTTCAAGTTTATAGGTGTAGCCGTCTCCCAGTAATAGGAGTGACAAAAGTTCGTGGAAAGAAAAGAAGAAGAAGCCAAATGAGAACAAATGAGTTCCAGCTTACAACTTGGAAGGCAAAAAACAGTCAAGGCCAGCTTCTGTCTGCTGTGATATCATTGGGTAGCCAACACGAAACCCAAAAGGTAGTTTCTTTCGTCATTTTAAAACTTTGCCAGGATTTCACCCCCAGACTAAACAAGCTCAATATGAGAATAAGAACACATGGGCCTGGAAACGCAAGCAAGAGCATGTGAACCAGGGCCAGTTGAACAAGAACAGCCAGATCCGGTCCATGTACAGCTCAGGCAGGGGATGTTGAACTCGATGTGCAGTTATGTTTTCGTCATGCAGACCATTCTCACAATGATACCGAGTCATTCATCAAATCAAATCTCATAGAATTGCGTGACTATCCTTTTTTGTTTCCATAGGTCGATAATTGTGAAACACAATATAATTTGGATATAAAATGTAAATTATATCATTCAAACACGATATATATTTTGCAATTTTTTTATTTTTATTTTGTTAAATTTTGTGCTCATATGTCCTTCATTATCTTACGTTATTGGAAGCTCCGAGTAGACTCAAGCCAATTTTTTAATTTTCAATAAAGTAGCAAAAGCAAATTGATGCAGGTTTCAATTACCGAATGGTTTACAGTAAAATCAAAAGCCTTAAATTTACATGAAAAGGCCAGGACTATTCAAAATGCTGGTGCAGTATAAGAATTGTGAAATTTGTCTACAATCTACCTTATCAGAATTCATGGAAGGGAATTGACAGGTATTTAAATTAGTGTCAGCTACAGAACACAACTTTGCTGTAAATACTATTTCAATTTTAAGAACACTCTGGTGCTCATCTTTCATTAATTCATCATTGCTAGGACAACTTTGCTGCTGGTACCGTGCCCACTCTTAAGCAGCACAAGGTGTGTGTATGTGTGTGTTGTTGGTTTTTATCTCCATTTGCAGGTTTCAGGAGGTGGAACAGAGTCCTCCCAGGACCGAAAGGATCCACCTCCTCTTCTGTAAGGGATCATGGTTCATGGACTAAGCTGTTCAAGTTTTTCAGAGTTTTGTTCCAAGGGCTCTTTTCAGGATCGTCTCCGAACCCCGGATTGCCTCCAGTTGTAGTTCATTTGTGGTAATATTCCCGGGGATGGTTTTTTTTAAATCTCAGTGAGGTTCTTCTTCATCATTACTGTTGCTCCAATTATCACTGGTACAATTTCGATGCTCTTCAGCTTCCAATATCTCTTGACTTCATTTTTGAGGTCCTGGTATTTGGTCATTTTCTTGGTTTCTGCATTGTTTAGGCCAAAATCATTGGGTACTTGCACTTCAATTAGCAACGCCTTCTTTTCTCTTTTCTGCGCAGGACTGGAGACCTATCCAGGATTGTGCCCAATAGCCAAGGAAACTGCTTCGACAGTCCTATGCATCGTTATGTTGCAAAAAGGAGTGCCATTCATAATCTTTTCTTTTTTTTGTACCTCAGTACTAAATCCCGTTTGAATTGCTTCGTTTTCTATGTTCATGCTCGATGGCATTATCGATATTGGGGGTTTGACAAGGAAGAATCGATTCAATTTTGGTGAAGATCCGGATCCAGATTCACCTCGTAGAATGTTTTAAGTGATTCTTCACCATTGGGAGAAAGGGCCAAAAACTATATATAGCATCATATTTCAAAACATTGTGGATGGGTTTGGATGAAGTTTGTGGACAGGTTGGGTGTATGACAAGGAAATGTTGCTTCAATTTTGTTGAAGATCCAGATCAGAGAATTTTAAAGTGATTCTTCACTGTTAAATGATAGGGCTAAAAACTTTTTATAGCACGATATCCCAAAAAGTTGTGGATGGATTCGGGCAAAACCTGGCGGATAAGTTGGGAATGTGTGACAAGGATAAATTGATTTGATTTTGGGGAAGATCCAATTTTCTGTTTAAGATTTAAAAAAATTTACAGCCTAGTTCATAGGGCAATGCCGTCTGGAACAGTGTTTGTCTGTACGTCCAGTGTATTGTGTATGTGTGTATGTATGTCCCTTCCTCTGGCCTTTTTGCTCGATGGCATTTTGCCTTCCGCTGGCCGCTAACCCTTTAAAATTCGTTTCCTCTGCAACCGTTGGTTCGACTGACACGAAATTTTCAACATAGGAGCACCTCCTCCTGTAGGATATTTTAATGATAATTATGACGTTAATTATGACTTGTTGGTACAAGCGCCATCTTGGAAAAACAGAAAAAAATTACACCTCCATATCTCCGAAACCGCTCCATGGAAAAATTGAAAGGTGGCTCATTGTAAAGTACTCCCCCCATGGGGTTCATAATGATGTCATAGGTTCCCTCGTTATGACGTCATAAATGAACAAGTAGAACGCTTGATCTGATCAAGATGAGATTTCTTCAGCATGATCTAGGGATAAATTTGTCAAGATAAATAAATTGATTACGTCATCGATCACGTGGTACAGCAGCCATATTTTTATGGCGTAGCCCGTAGGGCAATGCCATATGGAACAGCGTTTGTCTGTCCGTTCAGTGTATTGTGTATGTCCCTCACAAATGTCCACCAATCAGAGCAGAATATCTGGTCACATGACAAGGGGACCTCCACTCACCAGATCCAAGCCTGGCTGCACTGTTGTTAGACTATCGGTCTTGTTTATAAGTGATTGTTCACCATTGAGAAATGAGGCCAAAGACAATATACAGTAAAGCACAATATCACAAAACGTTGTGGATGGATTATGACAAAACTTGGTGGATGAGTTGGATAGATTACATGAACAAGCCGATTAGATTTTGCTTTCGGTCAGCAGATCCAGATCCGGCATATCAATGGAATACAAAACATAAACTGTTCAGCCTGGTGGAGGTATGTGCTCTAACCGAGTGCCATTCTAGTTTGATGATGTAATTAGTGCTAGAATATCATCCTAAGTTATATTTATTACACTGCTTAAGTGTGATATAAGATCATCAGGAAAACTCTTAAACCTGGATCATGTATCCAATAAATTAGATTTGATTATCAAGGATTTTGGGTCTTGCATATGTGTTTCCAACCAACGTGTGATGTTAAATTGTATAATCAATTTTTAAAAGTTTCATCAAGCCCAGTTTAATCATTACAAAAATCATTTTTTTTGTTTCAGGATAAAGTTAGTGAAGTATACTTATTTAGGAGGATCTCAAGAAGAAAGGAGATTTATTGGTAGTTAGAGAATTAGGGGGGTAAGGTCCAAAAATTATACCGTGGTCCATCACATAAATAACAGCAAAGCAGTTCGAAAGTTATAACGCTTAGCATCGTCATGCTTCTTTAAAAGCTTGGCATCTGGTTCTCATACCTGATCTCCTGGCTGGGGTCTCATCAAGGAAACTCGATCATAGCCCCGGCGAAACAGCATGCATAAGGCATCCAGCTTTCCCTGGAGAAGAATAGTGAGTGTGCAAGCCATCATGCTGAGAACTGCACACCCAAATGTCTGTCTTTCCAAGAAACACATTCATTCCTAATTTAACTCTTTCATTGTCTCTTGAACTATAACACCCTAGCAATATTGTCCTTCATTTGACCATCTATCTCTTTGCTGTATGATAAGCATTAAACCTCACGTGAATCTTATCCATTAGAATACAAGGCAAATCGATCATCAATCACAGCTGAAAAGGATGACTTTTGCTTCCTACGATTCTGAATGTAATGTACCATGCATGAGTGCATGAACTCACCTTGATGGGGGAGTACCACTTGTGTGTTGGAGCTGAGGAGGAGCGCGAGCCAAAAGAAGGTGGACGTAGAGTCTCGTACTCCTGCTCTGGCATCCGCACAACCGCATTTTTAGGCTTCTCCAGTTTAGCTCCTTCTTCTGTTGATCCTTTATCTCCCCATCGTACCTAGAGAGATGTGTTTGGTAGGTTTTTTAAAATATATTTTAACGTTTATGACATCAATATGGATTAAGATGAAGAGCTGAGATTAAGAAAAAAAAATTATTTTAAACAAAGATTAAAGATTATGGAAGAGCTTAATTCGTGTTTGCCTTATTAAGCATTCCCTTGAGATTTGATGAAATCAAAAATCATCAACAATATCGAATGACCATAAGGCCTGTACTGGAGTGTCTTATGGAGCCAACTCAAAACACCAGACTTGTCAGTCTGGCAAAAGTATCAGCCGGAAAGAAACTATTTCAATTTATACCTCGAGAACCATGCAGAGAAGAAGAAGAAGAATAACTTTATTTCGGCAGGTGCAAAAGCACAATGAATATATACATATTCAAGTAGAGTAGTGTTTGATGGAACAGTTGAGTAATGTAGAATTTTTAATGGTTTCACACTGCATGTGGTGCCCAACCAAACAGACATCGCTCAAACCACTTCCTGGCAAGACAGTTGGCCAATTGACAAAATGTGATTAAGATGAGATACCAGGAAGCTACAAGAGAAGATTATTTAGAGTGCTAAATGCAAAATGCAATTTTATATGACCATTTTATAATACCCAAATCTCCTATACATATGCATCAAGGAAGGTGAATTAATTGGGCAAAATAAAGTTGAGAAAAAGAAAGAGGAGTGTAGGAGAGAGAGAGAATGAAATGCAAAGCAACAATGGAAGAGGTAAAAGGGAAGGAATGATGGAAATAGATTGGTGTAAGGGGTGGGATAAATGGATTGTCAAAGAGAAGGAATAAAATTCCACCATTTTTCATTCGTAATAATGGCCCATGCCTTATTTTCTACTATTTAGTTACTACTATAATCAGGTGGTTGCTTTTATTTGTTTGCAAGATTTAAATCCATTACTCAGATATGGTGGATAGGCAAAAGTAGGAGAGTAATCATCACAGTGCAGAGCTCCCACCTCCATCCTCTTAATTCCTCCAACACCCCGGCCTCCATAGTATGAGGCATCGACAGTAGGCCATTTTTTCCTTGTCAACCCATCGTCATCTTCCTGCAGAAAGTAAAACAATTAAACAAACTCGACTCCTGAGAACATGTGGATGCTAAGACAAATCATAGTCCGTGTCTGTCTGTGCAGCCTCGAGCCAGACTTACATCATTGCTGTTATTGTCTTCTTGCTCCGGGTCTTTGATAACCTGATAAAGAAGGAAATGAAATTTTAGTTGCAATAAGAATGAATTGCACACAGGCTTTATCAACAAGTAAGATATTTTGGAGCCAGCTTCAAAAAGTGATGTACTACATATGTCCATTGTGGCAGTGCATTTGATGTCAAGCGTTTGTTCTTACCACGGTGCAGCACAGCGGCCAAAACCACCAGAGCAAAGTGAGCACAAGGAGAATAAGAAGTATGAGCAGCGCCAAGGCCAGGATTTTCCCATCAGCCTGACAATGACATACAAACAATGAACATAAATATACTGAGTGATGCTGTCTCATCTATGTCCCATTATATTTGGGGGTTTATTAATTTGCATCAACACAGAAGAAAGCTTTAATGTTCTACTGAGATTTGTACTAAATCCCTGAGCAAGTGACATCAAGATTAAAGGATTTATCAGAGGATGTTAAAATAATTAAATACACTTGATCATCAACTTAGAAGAAGCAGCCTGGTGTTGGCTTTGCGGTTAGGGTGCCGGCTTGGGATCTTAGGATCCTGAGTTCAAATCCCGGTCGATCGCTGAATTAGCGCCAGGGGGGTTCACTCAGCCTGTCATCCTTCCGAGGTCGGCAAATTGAGTACCAGCTTGCTGGGATGAATGATCCCGGTGTGTACCCTGATTTAGAATAGGTACACTGTATCCCTGCGCATCGAAAGGGGCGACTAAGGGTTGGTGTCAGGAAGGGCATCCGGCCTTAAAAACATTGCCTCAAAAAGGGAACCATGATTGTCATAGGGCCCGCAAGGCTAATCCCTGCTCTAGCAGGGAAAATTGCCTTAAAATGATCATTAATTCATTCATTCATTCATCAACTTAGAAGAAGAATTGTCAACATAAGAAGAAGAATTGGTTATATTTTAACAACTTTCTCTCCATACAAAAAGTGACGCCAAAAAGCAGGTGATCTGAAAAATAAAAGGGAAATGGAAGTTATATGACTTAAACAGTTAAGTGCTGATATCTATTCCATAACTTACAGAAAGTTAATGCGAAACTTTGAAATGTTTCGGAAACTCGTGCAAAGGCATGTTTGCATAATACATGCAGTGTATATACAGGAGGGAAAAAATTGGGAATTTTTTTCTGGGAAAATTTGGGAAAATTTTGAAAAAAATTCAAACTGAATTGGGAAAAAAAATTGGGAAGAAGGAATATAAGATGGGAGGCCAAGAGAGAAAATAATGGTTGTGAGTGCAAGGGAGGGCAGTACGAAAAAAAAAAAGGACAATAGGAGGGAAATTTGAGTGAAACTTTGCACTACTTTTTGCACATGTCGCATGCAGATGGCCTCTTATTTGGTATGCCAGGATGTGAAATAATTACATATGTCCGTGTGAAAGTGCAAAGAGAAGTTTGGATAACACGCTGCTTCAATTTAGTGACATGTGAATTTCATCTGGAAAATCTGTACCAGAAGATAAAATGCAAACAAATGCTGGCATGAAGAGAAAATGTTGGCTGCACGTGGAGGAAAAAGAGTGCCGCATATACAGTTGTGGCCAAACATATTGGCACCGGTGCACCTTTTTCAAATAACTCACAATTTTCTCTAAAAAATTAGTTTAAATTGACAAAAGTATTTGGGCTCCACAATTCTTTATTTCATTTTAATGTTACAAAACCTTTGTTTTTGATTCAGAACTTAATATATCATTTTAAATCAGAAAATAAAAAGAAATAACATTGACAAAATTATTGACACCATAGACTTAATATTTGGTAGCACAGCCTTTGGACAAAATAACTTCAGTCAAGTGCTTCCGATAGCCAAGAATGAGTTTCCTACACCTCTCTACTGGCAGTTTGGCTCACTCTTCTTGTGCAAACTGCTCCAGTTCTCCCAGATATGAAGGGTGCCTTCTCCCAACTGCTGTTTTCAGATCTTCCCGCAGGTGTTTAATGGGATTTAGATTTGGATTCATTGCTGGCCACTTCAGAACAGTCCAGTGTTTTGTCTTGAACCATTCCTGTGTACTTTTTGAAGTGTGTTTGGGGTCATTGTCCTTCCTGCTGCTAGACCCATGACCTTCGACGGAGACCCAGCTTTCTGACACTCGGTTGAACATTGCCCTCCAAAATGCCTTGCTAATCTCCTGATTTCATGATACCATGCACACATTCAAGGCACCCAGTGCCAGAGGCAGCACAGCAACCCCAAAACATCACTAAACCTCCTCCATGTTTGACTGTAGGGGAAGGTGTACTTTTCTTTGAAGGCTTCATCTTGTTTTCTGCAAACATAGAGATGATGTGCTTCACCAGAAAGCTTTAATTTGGTCTAATCTGTCCACAGGACATTCTCCCGGAAGGATTTTGGCTTGTTCAGGTGTGTGTTGGAAAACTCCAGTCAGGTTTTCTTATGTCTCTCTCTCAGCAATGGGGTCCTCTTGGGTCTCCAACCAAGGAACCCCCTTTCTTTGAGTTGGTGACGGCTGGTGGGAGTTGAAACTGTCGTGCCTTGTGTCTGAAGGTCAGCTTGAATCTG
Organism: Myxine glutinosa; assembly: GCF_964187855.1. Classification (NCBI taxonomy): domain Eukaryota; kingdom Metazoa; phylum Chordata; class Myxini; order Myxiniformes; family Myxinidae; genus Myxine; species Myxine glutinosa. The sequence continues at coordinate 110,511,844 of NC_136264.1, forward strand.
TTTGGCAGTTGATTGAGGCGCTTTCTCCACCATTCGAACAATGCTTCGCTGCAATCTTCGATCAAGTTTTCTCTTGTGGCCACGTCCAGGGATGTCGGCTACAGTGCCATGGGCCTTAAACTTCCTGATAATATTGCGTATGGTGGACACAGGAACATCAAGGTCATGGAGATGGACTTGTCGCCTTGAGATTGTCCATGCTTGGCTACAATCTTGTGTCCGACCTCCTCAGACAATTCTCTTGTTTTCTTTATTTCTCCATGCTCATTGCGATCCACACAGTGACAGTGACAATGACTCCTTTTCTCCATTCAAACTGGTTCAATGAGTGATTTTTATATTGCAGGCACCTGCAATTCACCACAGGTTAGTTAAATTCCAAAGTAAAGGAGAATCACCTGCTTGAAATCTAATTATTTCTAACAACTTCTAAAAGGTGCCAATAATATTGTCCGGGACATTTTAGGATTTCTGTGTGGAATAAGCTAAGATTTAGTAATTTTTTCAGTTTTTTTTGTTTTGTTCCACCGCAAACCAAAAAAATACATATGTGGACACCAAAATATTTTTTTATTTCAACAATTTTCTGCAAGAAATGATGCATTATTTGAAAAAAGTGCAAGGGTGCCAATATTTTTGGCCACGACAGTATATGTGAGGCTCTAAAGTTATAAAGCTTAGAGGGCTGGAAAATGCAGAGATGCAAGTGGACACTCACGCAGTGTGTTGCTGTTATGGTCACAGAGCTGGAGATGAAGGTCAGACCATCGTTCATGCTGACCTGCAGTAAAACCTGCCTGAAGGCCGAGAGAGGTCAAAGCTTTTGCTTCACTTTGTCATCAGTGCAGACTCAACAGATTAATCATTAGCAACAATTCATTCAATCACCATGATGCAATCATTTCCTATTGCAAGTTCACTATCAAAGACGTGTGTGTGTGTGTGTGTGTGTGTGTGTGTGTGTGTGTGTGTGTGTGTGTGTGCGTGCGTGCGTGTGTGTGTGTGTGTGTGTGTACTGCAAACACTGACATAACTTTCCGAGGTCACTTCTTTATCATGCCTACTAAGCTGAGTTTCTTCACGTGAACATGACATCTTTCACATCGAGCCATTTGCCTGCATCCCAAGTAGGAGCAACATTTCACGCGAGTGTGCAGAGACAAGTATTGGGAAATGATGCCTCTTGGGCCAGTATGCTTTCATAAGCACTTACTCTGTTATGTTTGCCAGGACAGGAGCAGGACACAATAGGTACGTGTCTGTAATTTTCAAAGGCTTTACACCTGCCAGACAGAAGGGAAAATAATGAGAATACAAACAACAAATAATAACACTTAATGATGTCAATACATGCCAAAAATCGCATCCACTCCCATGCACTGCAAACTTTTCCACCAAGGTCTCTCTTTCATAGTCTTTCTCAAGACAAGCGCACAATAGCACTTCTACTTCACCCAATCCATTTGGAATTGGTAGTGCAAAAGAAGAATCCATTCTTGTATTCTGAAGGCGATGGAATTAAAATGTCTGGCTTGATTTCCAAAAAGAAAAAGAAAAAGACTTTTCACTGCATCTTCTATTCCGCAAATCCACATTGCACTCACAGACCCTGTGGCCTAGCAATCCAATGAAAGCTGGCTTTGTGTGGTGTTCAATGCAAATGAAAAGGGTTCACCAGATGCATAATAACGTCTTTGAAAAAAGTGAATGACGAATTCTCAAAAGTGCAATGGAGGAGAGAACTGAATTACAATCAGAGTAATAATTGATTGTGTTTTGTGAGCATCTTTTGAAGGTTCCTCTGCCCTCCCCCCCCCCCCCCCCTCTCCTTTTTATCAAGGAGTGTGCAGGGAACAGAAAAAGTTGCAGCGTGGCAAAGGAAGAGGAGGAGGAGGAGGGGAGGCTGGGAAGGTAGGGGCGACAGGGAATCTTTGGTGAAAAAGGCTAAAGGCAAAGAAAGTAGAACAAGGCTGCTATTGTCCCTGCCCCTCAGCTGGAGAGCAGAGCCTCCCCACAACTGACTACCGCATAAGAATTATTTAGGTTGGAATAAGGGTGTGGTTTGTGTTTGTGTGTGCGCAGTGCACATCCCCTCTGGATTTCGCCAGCTTCCGTTCATCCCGAAGACTACTTTCCCTCTCTCACGTTATAATTGTACCGTATCAAGTCAGAAAATCCCTCCCAGGAAGTACTTGTAATATATAACTTCGAGAGGTGTTTTAGCAGGATGTCATTTGAAATGGTGACACTTGTTCAATTTTACGCAAGCTAATTATAATGCACATCTTGGTGTTAAGAAAGGGGATCAGCCGAAGTGCAAATGCAAAACGAAATTCCCCATTAACACAATCTACCGTTTCCAAATCCAGAACACACACACACACACACACACACACACACACACACACACACACACACACACACACACACACACACACACACGTCAACAAAATATTTCATTACACGTTGAGTTGTTTCCTTGTAGTGATATCCCAAACTAGCAGAGATATTAGAAGCCAAAACATGTACGCCGCTCTCTCCTCGCGCTCTCATTTATGTTAGTTTGTTACTTCCGCCAACGCAGGTGGACGGACGTTAGGTTTTCATCCTTGTCTGTCTGTCTGTTTGTTTGTCTGTCTGTCTGTCTGGTCTGTTTGTCTGCGAGCAGGATATCTCAAAAGGTAAGGGATAAGTGATTCTTCACCATTGAGAGATGGCTCCAAAACGATATAAAGCATGATGGTTGAAAAAGTTGTCGAGAACTTGTGACAAAACTCGGTGGATGAGTTGGTTAGGTGACAAGAACAAGTAATGAGATTTTGGTTCAGGTCCGAATCCAGATCCGGTCTATCAGTGGGATACAAAACGTAAACCGTTCAGCTTGGCGGAGGTACGCGCTCTACCGAGTGGCCTTCTAGTTTACCTTTGTAATTCCACAAACATGCTCATTCATGAGCATTTACTTTTTATTTACATGTATTTTCCCTTCCTGCACCATTGCCAAAGCTATTCTGGCTCGACCGAACTTCAGTAGGGAGAGGTTCTGAACTTCTTGTTGCAGATGAGGCCTTCCGTTTCTTCTATAGGATTATGGTATACCAGGCGCATATTTCACAAGCCGAACAAGGACATTAGGAGACATCAATGTGCATTTACATGAATTGCAAGAACATTCAGAGGTAAGGCTCAAATCAATGTCGTAGGCAGGATTTGAACATGGGACAATATGAATTGTGTATCGCTGATATGGGAACGAGGCCAGGTCCTCAAACAGACCAATTTTAATTTGCCCCCTTTCTCGATCTCCATCCCATTCCCTTCCTCCCCCTGTTGGGGGTGTGTGTGAGTATATGCCACATTCATGTGTGTTTTGGACGCTGCTTTGCATAAGGGTGCGTGCGCGCGTGTTGTTGTGCCACATGTGCGCTGTGACATGCTGTCTTGTGCTTGCTGGTTAAATAAAAATGGCGGCCCTTTCTGTGTCTGCAGAATCTATGATCTGAATAAAGTTATTTCTGGACAGCCCACAGATAGAAACTTTTTTCTCTCTCGTTTTCTCTCTCCTCTCTCTCTCTCTCCTCTCTCTCTCTCCTCTCTCTCTCTCTCCTCTCTCTCTCCTCTCTCTCTCCTCTCTCCTCTCTCTCTCCTCTCTCTCTCCGCTCTCTCTCCTCTCTCTCCTCTCTCTCTCCTCTCTCCCCTCTCTCTCTCCTCTCTCTCCTCTCTCTCTCCTCTCTCTCTCCCTTCTAAATGAAATAGATATGACTGACTGAAAGGCTAACTTTATAACTGTTTTCTTTTTAAATACTATGCAAATTTTAACACTCTCAAGCATATGAAAGAATGTAGATTACTCAACATGATGTGCTTTCCAATTGAGGAAGCTCCATGACGAACCAGTGATATCGAAGCTCCATATGATGCCTCAATTGAGGGATTAGCTCAAAAGTTAAAATTTGTAGTCATATCTCATTTACATTAAAGTGATAAAAAACAGTTCAGTGGTGAGTATAATATAATTATTCTGTGCAATATCAATCAAGGGATCCATCAGTCCACAACTTAATTCTTTGAATGAATCAACCACTCCAAGTTCTTCATATGACATCCAAACAAGCATAATTCTCCATTGTGTCTCACAAACTAAGGTCGATCAAGCAATCGAACCTTTAAATGATGAAGTAGTGCACCTGCCGGACATGCAATGAAGAATAAACATAACCGAAACAGATAAAAAGAGAATTCATCAATTTTCCCTACTTGTTACTGATTATTCTGTGTCTCTCCACAAATATTCTGTCTGCCAAGTGTCACTCCAATCTTGGACAAGAAGTTGTAGTTTACATCAATAATTCCATTTCTTACTGTCATTTCTTACTGCTCTCACCTCTCCAAATCTCCAGGAGTACCTTTGGGTGTGATTACCCCTCCACAACTACCTCCAGTTTGGCTGCTTGCTGTACCATCATACAAATAGTGATGACTCTATTTACATATATTGTATATCTCAGTTTCTCTCCATATACAGTATATACAGTCACGTGAAAAAGTAAGTACACCCCACGAAAAGTTTTGACTTTTTCAACATATTTCAACATACAGCTATTTGATCTTCATTTCAACAATATTGATAGATAAAGGTGATATAATATAACAAATATCATGAAACATTTACATTTTGTAGTCCATTGTATAATTGAAATAAACATAAATGAAAATTTCGCATGTGGAAAAAGTAAGTACACCCCATGAAATGTTTTTTAAATCTTTTTAACATATGTGGACATATCAATATTTGATCTTCATTTAAACAGTATCTACAGATAAACGTGATCTAATTGAACAAAAAAAATGAATGAAAAATTGACTTTGCAATAATTTATTCAACAAAAAATTAACAGAGATGCCATTTCCTTCTGTGGAAAAAGTAAGTACACCCTTGGCTCTAATAGGTGGTATTTCCCCTTTGGCAGAAACAACCTCAAGTAGGCGTTTCTTATAACTGTCTACCAGTCTCTGACATCGACTGGGAGAAATTTTTGCCCACTCCTCCATGCAGAATTCTTTCAGCTGTGCGATGTTTGAGGGGTTTCTTGCATGCATAGCTCGTTTCAAATCCCCCCACAACATCTCGATGGGATTTAGATCTGAGCTTTGACTTGGCCATTCCAGAACCCTCCATTTCTTTCTTTTCAGCCATTCCTTGGTGGATTTACTGGTATGTAAATTGTACCCTCATTGTCATGTTGCAAGGTCTACCTTCGGTTGAGCTTCAACTTGCCGACAGATGGCCTCACATTATCCTCAAGCACCCTCTGATACAATGAAGAATTCGGATTCTTGGATTCTATGATGGTGAGCTGCCCAGGCCCTGATGCAGCAAAGCTGCCCCAAACCATAATATTTCCACAACCATGTTTTACAGTTGGTATCAGGTTCTTGTGGTCAAATGCTGTCTTTGGTTTTCGCCAAACATGTCTTCTGGTACTCTGGCCAAATAGCTCTACCTTTGACTCATCTGTCCAGAGCACATTGTTCCAGAAGTGCTGGTCTTTGCCTAGGTGTTCATTGGCAAACTTTAGTCTTGCCCTGATGTTCTTTCTGGACAGCAAAGGTTTCCTCCTGGCACACCTCCCATGTAGATCAAATTTGTCCAGCCTCTTTCTAATGGTAGACTCGTGCACTTTGACATCAACAGTGGCAAGAGCGACCTGTAGGTCCCGTGATGACATTCTGGGGTTCTTAGAGACTTCTTTCAGCATCTTGCGGTCTGCTCTCGGGCTGAACTTGCTGGGGCGGCCTGGCCTGAACAAGTTGGCAGTTGTTTGGAATCTTCTCCACTTGTAGATGATCTTCCGGACAGTCGAATGATTGATTTCAAATTGTTTGGAGATCTTTTTAAATCCCTTCCCAGACTCGTAGGCATCTATAACCTTCTTTCTGAAGGCCTCAGAGAGCTCTTTTGATCTCGGCATGTCAACGCCGCACACTTCAACAACAAAGAGCAAACCAAACTAAATGTCTCAGGTTTAAATAAGACAGGTTCCTCCAAGATCCTCTCCAACGATGTTCTAATCATTTGCACCTGAGCTGGTGCACCTGATTCTAATTTTAGGTATTTGAAGTAGTGATAAATGTAGGGGTGTACTTACTTTTTCCAAGTGCGAAATTTGCATTTATGTTTATTTAAATTATACAATGGACTACAAAATGTAAATGTTTCATGATATTTGTTATATTATATCACCTTTATCTATCAATATTGTTGAAATGAAGATCAAATAGCTGTATGTTGAAATGTGTTGAAAAAGTCAAAACTTTACATGGGGTGTACTTACTTTTTCACGTGACTGTATATATATATGTACTAGCTTGGCTCGTTTGTTACTGAGGAACGGGCTTATTTTAGCTGAGGATAATGACTGTACCTGAGTTGCTGTGTTGTCATGATTTACACCAATCATAATACAAACAATTATTTTGCACAAATGTATTTGTTGTGTTTGTGTTATTACATTTTTATAGGCAATTTAGGTTGAAGATTTAGGTTGAATTTTTTTTTTCAAGGAAGAACCCCTCAGCACATACCTAGGGGAGGGGTAGGTGCAGACTGGAAGTTTGCGCAATGCCAAGCATCAGCTGGAGTGGTCTAAAGCTCGCCACCATTGGACTATGGAGCAGTGGAAACGTGTTCTCTGGTATGATGAATCACGCTTCACCATCTGGCAGTCCAATGGATGAAACTGGGTTTGGCGGATGCCAGGAGAACACTACCTGACCGAATGCATATTTCCAACTGTAAATTTGGGTGGAGGAGGAATAATGGTCCGGGGCTGTTTTTCATGGTTCGGGCTAGGCCCCTTAGTTCCAGTGAAGGGAAATCTTAACGCGAAAGCATATAATGACATTCTAGACAATTGTGTGCTTCCAACTTTGTGGCAACAGTTTGGGGAAGGCCCTTAGCATGACAATGCACCCGTGCACAAAGCAAAGTCCATACAGAAATGGTTTGTCGAGATCAGTGTGGAAGAACTTGACTGGCTTGCACTGAGCCCTGCCTTCAACCCCATCGAACACCTTTGGGATGATTGGAACGCCGACTGTGAGCCAGCCATAATCGCCCAACATCAGTTCCCAACCTGACTCTTGCTCTTGTGACTGAATGGAAGCAAATCCCTGCAGCAATGTTCTGACATCTAGTGGAAAGCCTTCCCAGACGAGTGGAGGCTGTTATAGCAGCAAAGCGAGGGGGGGGGGGGGGGGGGGACCAACTCCATATTAATGCGCCATGATTTTGGAATGAGATGTTTGACGAGCACATACGGGTGTGATGTTTGGGTGTCCACATACTTTTGGCCATGTAGTGTGTGTGTGTGTGTGTGTGTGTGTGTGTGTGTGTGTGTGTGTGTGTGTGTGTGTGTGTGTGTGTGTGTGTGTGTGTGTATACAGTCACATGAAAAAGTAAGTACACCCCATGTAAAGTTTTGACTTTTTCAACATATTTCAACATACATCTATTTGATCTTCATTTCAACAATATTGATAGATAAAGGTGATATAATATAAAAAATATCATGAAACATTTACATTTTGTAGTCCATTGTATAATTTAAATAAACATAAATGCAAATTTCGCATGTGGAAAAAGTAAGTACACCCCTACATTTATCACTACTTCAAATACCTAAAATTAGAATCAGGTGCACCAGCTCAGGTGCAAATGATTACAACATCATTAGAGAGGATCTTGGAGGAACTTGTCTTATTTAAACCTCAGAAATTTAGTTTGGTTTGCTTTTTGTTGTTGAAGTGTGAAGCGTCACTATGCCGAGATCAAAAGAGCTCTCTGAGGCCTTCAGAAAGGAGGTTATATATTCCTACGAGTCTGGGAAGGGATTTAAAAAGATCTCCAAACAATTTGAAATCAATCATTCGACTGTCCGGAAGATCATCTACAAGTGGGGAAGATTCCAAACAACTGCCAACTTGTTCAGGCCAGGCCGCCCCAGCAAGGTCAGCCCGAGAGCAGACCGCAAGATGCTGAAAGAAGTCTCTAAGAACCCCAGAATGTCATCACGGGACCTACAGGTAGCTCTTGCCAGTGTTGATGTCAAAGTGCATGAGTCTACCATGAGAAAGAGGCTGCACAAATTTGATCTACATGGGAGGTGTGGCAAGACGAAACCTTTGCTGTCCAGAAAGAACATCAGGGCAAGACTAAGGTTTGCCAATGAACACCTGGGCAAAGACCAGCACTTCTGGAACAATGTGCTCTGGACAGATGAGTCAAAGGTAGAGCTATTTGGCCACAGTACCAGAAGACATGTTTGGCGAAAACCAAAGACAGCATTTGACCACAAGAACCTGATACCAACTGTAAAGCATGGTGGTGGAAATATTATGGTTTGGGGCAGCTTTGCTGCATCAGGGCCTGGGCAGCTCACCATCATTGAATCCACTATGAATTCTTTATTGTACCAGAGGGTGCTTGAGGATAATGTGAGGCCATCTGTCGGAGAGTTGAAGCTCAACCAAAGGTGGACCTTGCAACATGACAATGACCCTAAACATACCAATCAATCCACCAAGGAATGGCTGAAAAAAAAGAAATGGAGGGTTCTGGAATGGCCAAGTCAAAGCCCAGATCTCAATTCCATCGAGATGTTGTGGGGGGATTTGAAACGAGCTGTGCATGCAAGAAACCCCTCAAACATCGCACAGCTGAAAGAATTCTGCATGGAGGAGTGGGCAAAAATTTCTCCCAGTCAATGTCAGAGACTGGTAGACAGTTATAAGAAACCCCTACTTGAGGTTGTTTCTGCCAAAGGGGGCAATACTACCTATTAGAGCCAAGGGTGTACTTACGTTTTCCACATGTGAAATTTGCATTTATGTTTATTTAAATTATACAATGGACTACAAAATGTAAATGTTTCATGATATTTGTTATATTATATCACCTTTATCTATCAATATTGTTGAAATGAAGATCAAATAGCTGTATGTTGAAATATGTTGAAAAAGTCCAAACTTTACATGGGGTGTACTTTATTTTTTTATTTTTTTCATATACTGAATCGAGGCTCGTGAAAGAGCTGACATTTACTTCACAAACAAATCAACCAGACAAACAAAATATATATAAAAGAGGGAGCGGAAGACAAGAGACGGGGAAGCACACAAACACTTGAGAGCACACAACATTTAAAAGCAGGGAGATGTGTGGGAGGGAGAGGGCTTGGGGGGAGGGGCGTGGGAACGGTGGGGGGGGGGGGGGGGGTGGGAGAAGTTTAAAACACAAGGACACCAAGGACTTCCAGGACAGAAGTTGGTATTTCAAAAAAGTGGATTTGGGGTGAAATTAGCGGGGATAGAAAAGATCAAGGTTTTGGATGGGGGAGGATAAGAGATGGTGGTGAACAGCTGTTTTAAAGACCTGGAGGGTGGAGTGGGATTGAAGAGAGTGAGGGAGTTTGTTCCAGAGGCGGGAGAAAAGAGGAATGAAGGAGTGAAGGTGAGCAGAGAGTCTTGATTTTGGCAGTTTAACCATAAGAGGGTTGCAGGCAGATCTTGTGCGACCTGTAGGAATATTTGCTGGACAGAGCCCAGAGAGAGCTGGGGGGGGGGGGGGGGGGGCAAGGCCAGAGAGGAGTCGGTAGAAGACGGAAAGACCACCAACCTGCCTGCGGTGAGTGAGTGAGAGGCCCTTGGAGTTAGCTTCATCGCGGGAGATTCCAATGATTCTGAATGCTTTGGTTTCAACAGCGTGAAAACGAGCTCGGTGTGAGGCAGGAGAACCAGCCCAGGGGGGAGAGCAGTATTCCATTGAGCTGCGGATGAAAGCCTTGTATGATGGTGAGGAGCTCAGGTGTGCCAAGGAAGGACTTCGCACGACGGAGGATGCCCAGTCGGCGACTGGCTTTGGAGGCCAGATTTGAAATGTGGTTTTCCCAGGAAAGATCATGGCAGATAGTGAGACCCAAAAGCTTGAGTGACAGAACTTCTTGGAGAGGATTATTCAGAAAGTGGATGGGAGGGTTGTCCAGTCGGTCTTTTCGGAGAGACATCGTAAGAGTGTGAGATTTGTCAGGATTGAAAGACATGTTCCACTTGTATGCTAAGTCTGTGATTTTGTCCAGGTCTGCAGAGAGTGAGGAGGCTGCAGACTGCCGATCTGAGGGATGAAGAATGCAGCGACAGAGAGTAGAGTCATCAGCAAAGAGATAGAGAGGATTTTCAAGAGAGTCAGAGAGATCATTGATGAAGACCAGAAAAAGCACAGGGCCCAGATCACTGCCTTGGGGAACTCCAGCCTGAACAGGAAGAGGAGATGAGAGAAACCCATTCAGGGCCACACGTTGACTACGACTAGAGAGGAAGTCCGCCAGCCATGCGTGGAGATTTCCATGGATACCAAAAGAGGAGAGTTTGGTGAGCAGAGTGGGGTGCCAGACCGTATCGAAGGCACGTGATATGTCAAGGGAGACAGCTCTAATTTCCTGTTTGGCATTGAGGACCTCCATCCATTGTTGAGAAAGCAGAAGCAGCATGTCCAGAGTAGAGTGACCAGGTCTGAAACCAAATTGATGGTCAGAGATCAAGCCATTGGAGAAGAGGAAAGATTTCATATCTGAAGCAATGATGGATTCCATGACTTTGCTGATAATTGGGAGAAGGCTGATTGGTCTGTAGTTGCTGGGATCTGTTTTTGCACCTTTTTTGTGCAAAGCGGTGATGTTGGCAGATTTCCAAGCAGGTGGCAGATGACCTTGAGCAAAAGAGAGGGTGAAGAGAACAGAGAGAGGGAGTGAAAGAGCGGAAGAACAAGATTTTAGGACCCGTGGGCTGATGCCGTCAGGTCCAGTTGCAGAATCAGAGTCGAGGGTTGACAGAAACTTTTCCACCTTGTCAGGAGGAAAGGACACAGAGTCCAGGAGCAGCTGGGTACGACTGGGTATGGTGGGTACAGAGAGGGATGGGTTTGGGTCACAAGATTTAGAGGCAAACACAGAGTTGAGGCATTCAGCTTTTTCACGTGCGGAGTCAGCCGTGTGGCCGTTTGAGGTGAGGGAGGGGATGGAGGGGGAACAAACACCAGAAACAGATTTGACCAGACGCCACCAGGATTTGGAAGAGGGAGACAGATAAGAGAGTTCTGTCCTGAGAACGGAGAGATATTGTTTCCTGGCTCTCCTGAGGGTGGACACACACTTGTTTCGGGCTTTGTGAAAGGAAATGAGATTTCCTTCCGTTGGATATGCTTTCCAGGAGACGAAAGCAAGTTGTTTCTGGGCAATAGCCTCACCACAGGATTCCCTGTACCATGGACGGGAGAAAGGGTATGACAACTGAAGATGAGATGGGATAAATCTGTGCATGAGTTTGAGCAATTTACTTTGGAAGAATTCCCAGGATGAGTTGATGTCAGAGGCGGTAGAGATGGGAGACCAGTCCAGATGATTGCTGGCTGCTTGAAGACCGTGCCAGTTGGCCTGAGTGAAATGCCAGACTCGTCGACGCTGAGGAGGCTCTCTGAGAATGGTCAGAGAGATGTCCACTTTAACAAGCACATGATCAGATGAGCCGATTGGAGCAGAAGAAGAGCAGCAGACATTTTCAGGGAAGTTAGTCATAACCAAGTCCAGAAGAGAAGAAGCTCCGTTGACTGAGATCTGGGTCAGGAAATTGACAGATTGTGTCAGTCCCAGTGAGTCACAGAAGTCCTTTGCTGAAGAGCCATGGCTGGTGAGAGAGGTACCCACACCCAGCCAACTGGCATGGTGACAATTGAAATCACCACATATGAGGAAGAGAGAGTTGGGATGAGTAGATCGAAGTTGGTACATATTATCAGACAGCGAGATGTAGATGGAGTCATCACTGTTTGGTGGATGGTACAACACACATATGAACAAAAGGTGGGAGCGAAGGGGAAGCCGTAGCCAAAGGTATTCCTGGGGGTGAGGTGGAGAGAGGGCAGTGCAGGGCGAGTGAGGAAGAGAGTTTTTTATAAAGATAGCAACCCCCCACCCCCCCCCCCCCCTCCAGGACGAGGCTCAGGTCTATCATTGCTCCCACCCTCTGGAACTCACTACCTCACACCATCAGAGACTCCTCCTCACTCACCACATTCAAAACATCACTAAAGACCCACCTGTTCAGCACTGCATTCAACATTCAACCCACAGCATTTAACCCCTGACTATCACTTCTCCTTCTCCCTCCTTTTGCTTTAAATATTTCCCTATTGATTCTTGTCTTTTTGCAATTGTTGTTTTCATGTTTTGTTATGCATTATGTTTTTCACTCTGTCAAAGCGCCTTTGGGCTTCATGAAAAGCGCTATACAAAATAAATGAATTATTATTATTATTATTATTATTATTATGATTATCATACCGGAGGAGGGAGTAACCTGGGAGGGATACCAAGGAATCAGAGACATCATGAAGGAGGAAAGTTTCTGTTAAGCAGATCACGTCTGGTTTATCAGAAGCAACCTGTATGGAGAGATCAGTCAAGTTTGAGCGAAGGCCCCGGATGTTTGAGGTCCATACTGTTAAAGAAGAGGAAGGGGGAGCATCGGATACAGAACAGGGGGGGGGGGAGCGGTAGGGTAAGATGTGGAAGAGGAGGAAGAGGTAGGGAGAGCTGTTGAAGGTGTGTCAGAGATTTCAGAATAGCTTAGAGAAAGGGAAGAATGGGGTGGACAAAAGGTTTGATGGTGATTGGGTGAGGCGTAGTGAGGTGTTATTTGAGGAGGGGGAAGAGTGAGGCAGAAGGTTGAGGGAGATGAAGGTGAAAGTTGGAAGGGGGAAGAAGCAGGGAGTACGCTTTGAGGAGGAGGGGTGAGAGGGGAGTCTAGGAGGAGAGGATTGAGGGAGGGTCTCGGAGGGGAGGGGTGTGGGGGGAGTTTAGGAGGGAAGGGGCAAGGGGGGAGATCTGAAAGGGATGGGTGATGGGGAAGATTTGGAGGGGAGGGGCAAGGGGGAAGATTTGAAAGGGATGGGTGATGGGGAAGATTTGGAGGGGAGGGGCAAGGGGGAATATTTGAAAGAGATGGGTGATGGGGAAGATTTGGAGGGGAGGGGCAAGGGGGTGGATTTGGAGGGGAGGGGTGATGGGCAAGTTTTCAAGGGGTTACTTACTTTTTCAAAAAGTTACTTACTTTTTCACGTGACTGTATATTATATACCTCTCAACAGGGGCCAATGTATAACCATCCACCCCAACTTTCTCTCTTTTCTTAGCAGAGACCAAGGATACCTAGGAAACAACATCTGGCCAACATAAAGGTTGAACCCATAAACCTGTCTCCTTTCTCAAAGTCTTGGTAGCATCCTGTTAAGCTTGACTCTTGTGTATGCTTCCACTCCAACCATTCGCTCACTTTCAAAGGCACCACAGCTAACGCTGTAGGTGAAAAGCCGAATGACTCAGCTCTGTATTTGATTCCAATTCTCCCAAACTCAACCATTTACTACCTGTCTCTACCTTATTTGCTCTCATCTGACTGCTCTGAGATAGTCCTTCTCACCTGAGAATGTGGGGAGGTTTTTAGCATCACTAGATTCCTACTCTAGATGATGTACACAGATGGCACCAACATCTGCATTTTTAAAATGTGCTCTGCAGCTCTTGAATATCCTCTTTCTCCTCTGTTTAATCTATAGTCTGCCTTGGCCAACTTCCATGCACATGTAAATCAGCCAACATACACTCATCTATCTATAATTCCAGTAATCTCTGTGTGTATGTGTGTGTGTATGTGTGTGTGTATGTGTGTGTGTATGTGTGTGTGTATGTGTGTGTGTATGTGTGTGTGTCGTTTGTCTGTGACCGCTGTTTCTCAACAACCACGGGTCCGATATACTTGAAACTTGCCAGGTATATTGCTGGGGACCCGAGGATGTGCCTTTTCAAGGTTTCATATTAATCGGACAAGTAGTTACCGAGCTATGGCGATTTATTTACCAAACTCCGCAAGCCGTTCGCTTTGGCTTTGCGAATGGACCAAACCATTTCATGTAAATAGAGGGGGGGGGGGGGATTGTCACCGTACTCGCAAGCCGTTCGCTTTGGCTTTGCGAATGGACCAAACTATTTCATGTAAATAGAGGGGGGGGGGATTGTCACCGTACTCGCAAGCCGTTCGCTTTGGCTTTGCGAATGGACCAAACCATTTCATGTAAATAGAGGGGGGGGATATAATTTTAGATATATATATAGTACGGGCATGCCCTAGTGATACAAAAGAGCACAAAACAGATCCTCTAAACTACTGGCCCATTACCTTTATTCAAATTATTACAAAGTCATGGGATCCATTTTCATAGTTGATGAAAAGTCCTTCCTATATTCTCCAATGGGCTGAATTTTACATTCATAACTGATCAAAATCATGTTTTTTCACAAAAGTAAAAATTTCATGTCAGCGGCCATTTTACAGGTTCATTCAGTGTTAATGAAAGCTGAGAGGTTAATAATGGCCTTTTGTGGGATTTAAGCACCAGGCAAATTAGCAATCTTGCCAATACAAGTTATGGCTTTCAATCTCAAGCTCTCCAGCAAATGCAGCATATTTTGTCTTATCTTATAATATGCATTTTGTGGCAACAGTAGTATAACTTATGAAAGTCGTCAACAAAAAAATACCGATGTGGCATTTATTTATTTATTTTATTTTGACGTGTGCACACCAACGTAATGACATCTGCCTCAAGTATTTAGGTTTTCTTGGAAGACTTGGACATCAGTTCTGTCTTGGCAAGGTTCTGACAATAAAGGCCGAATATAAAGTATGGCCTTCGATTCTTCTGCTAATCCATGTTGTGAAATGGATGTTTATGACTTCACATACGTATTGAAGTGCAAGACCATTTGACTCACACATAACTTGCAAACATTCAGAAGGAAAAAATATTGTGGGTTTCTTTATATGGGGGAGGGGGGAGGTCTGGTGACGAACACGCAAACTTGAAAATAAATGTTTAGTTTTCTTTCATCTCGCTTTTATTTATTTAGTCTTCTTTGTGATTCTTTTTGTGACATTTTATTGTCACATTGTCACATTTTATGTGACACATTGTGATTTCGAAGATTTCCAGGTTGCAGCCTTGTGATGAGAGCAGGTTATTCGTCAGTCTGCGCCCCAAACCGGACATTATTTTCCAATTCTGTTTGAATTTGCATACATGGAATAACGACAAAGGCAGCTATTTAGACACGAGGAACATCAACGCAGGAGTTCATTAGTCCCATCAAAGCCTGTGCTACGATTGCCAACTTATGGTTGTTTGTCCATGCACTACCTTTTTTAATGCTGACCTTCAAGCAAGGAACAGCATGTACAATTTTTTAAATCTTTGGTATGACTTGGCAGGGGTTCGAACCACCGACCTCCCAGACTCAGAATGGACGCTCTAACCATGAAACCACAAAGTTTGGGGTTATGGACTTTGTTTGCTAAGAGTTCTGAAGACCATATCAGAAGACCCTGTAAAGTATTTTGAAACAGGTTTCGGACATATGTGTGTAACTTTGAGGCACTGCTGCAACACTTTGTTTACACCAAGCTGATGACAAACTGCCTGTGGTTTGCTTTTCTCATCTGACAAACTTCCACCTGAATCATCAGGGAAGAAGGTCATCCTGCTGTTGTCTAGTCGCACATTCCCAGATGTCCTGCAGATGTGAAAACAACGAACGACTGTCTCCCTGGTTACACAGGGTGCACACAGCCATACATATTGTGCTGGTGTATTTTTGTAACCAATCAACTGGGTAGACTTTCCATTCAAACTATCGTAATAGGTTTTGTCCTCCATTATTTGTATGTTCATCAGAGTACGTCTATTCAACATTGGTTACTGCTGTTTCAAGGTATTTTTCCTGCTGAATAATGTCCTTGTTATCCATGCATATAAAATACAGGGTGTTTTCCAGATTTCACTGCGGAAAAGAAAAAAAAATTGAAACAATATTTACACCTCCCCTGTGGGATATGAGGAGGCTGAAAGCTGTTGTTGGGTTTGTTTTTAAAATTAGCACCACCAATTTTTAATGTTACCCCAGAGTTTATTCGACCCCAAGGAGTACTAAATCACCATTTGGGTGTTTTTTTTTTTTTTTAACCTCCGCCACCAAATGTGGATGGAGGTTATGTTTTCACCCCTGTCTGCCTGTCCGTTTGTGAAAAAAAAATCTCAGAAAGTTGTGGACGGATTCGGCCGAAATTTGGCAGAGAGGTACCGCATGTGACAAGGACGAAATGATTAGATTTTAGTGAAGATCCGGATTCGGATCCGGCGACTAGAATTTCTTAAGTGATTCTTCACCATTGAGTGATATGGCCAACCAGGCGGAGGTATGCTCTCTACTGAGTGCCGTTCTAGTTTCTTCCTGTGCTCCCAATTTCTGAACTATATCAATTTCCAAGCTGTATCTCAGAGCCGGCTGGGACCTTCGGTATTAAATTTTGCATCAATAATTTGAATAGAAAATTTGCGTTGTTGACATAATTTTTTGATCTTGACCTAATGTTTCAGGTCATGACCTAATTATATATATTCTAACATTTCCACCAAAACTCGATCAGAACGAAATTGCCCTCTCTAGATAGACTAGGGCAATTTGTTTTTATGTTTAATTTACATCATATCGCTCTGGGTTAAAGGTCAAGGCCGAATGGCAGTCTGATAAAAAATAACACATTTTTTGTCCGCTCAATTTTGCCAATGCGAAATCTCAAAGAATGCTTGGCTTTCCAAGATGTCCTTGCATCATAATAGTGTACCTGCACTTAAGTTGTGCACTTGATATTTGTTTTGTGTGCTTGACATACTTTTTTCATATTGTGACCAAATTAACAAAAAACACCTTTTTGATTATAACTTGAATAATTCTATGATTTTCATGATGTTGAGTTTTATGGATAGATTGTAGATGGGCACACATTTTCTTAATTTTCACTATATCACTAAATATTGGAAGTCAAGGTCATATGGTCGTCCACAAAAAACATTGCCATCCATTGCCATCGTTTTCTTGTAAAAACTAGAGAGTTCATAGAACACCTTACCCGGTGCAGTCTTGAGAAAAAAAGCATATGGGAAGTGTCTTTTTATCTCTTGCTTTGCGTTTATGAGCACAATGTTTATTTTCGAGCACGAGTACGTTTCCAATCGTGAGATGCAATTTTGTCTGAATCTCGATATTCCACCACACTGAGAGCACGAGGGGCAAATCTGATTGGTCGAGATGCCATAAAATGGTGCAACAATACAACTGAGAACAACCAACCATAAAATGGTGTGACATTTTACCCAATCGCCAGTCTGTGCTGGTTATTGTATGGACATGTATCAAAAGAGGGCACGTGCTCCATGTGGGTTGGCTAATCTCCATCTTGTCCCAAGTGATGTTTGCTGTCTCTGTACTAAACCTGATTGGATCTAAACCTGACAAATCTCACACTCTTACTATGTCTCTCCGAAAAGACCGACTGGACCACCCTCCCATCTACTTTCTCAACAATCCTCTCCAATAAGTTCTGTCGCTCAAGCTTTTGGGTCTCACTATCTGCCATGATCTTTCCTGGGAAAACCACATTTCCAAGCTGGCCACCAAAGCCAGTCGCTGACTGGGCATCCTCCGTCGTGTGAGGTCCTTCCTTGGCACACCTGAGCTCCTCACCACATACAAGGCTTTCATCCGCAGCTCAATGGAATACTGTTCTCCCCTCTGGACCGGTGCTCCTGCCTCACACCTAGCTCGGCTTCACGCTGTTGAAACCAAAGCTTTCAGAATCATTGGAATCTCCCGCGATGAACCTAACTCCGAGGGCCTTTCACTTAATCACCGCGGGCAGGTTGGTGGTCTTTCTGTCTTCTACCGACTCCTCTCCGGCCTTGCTCCCCCAGCTCTCTCTGTGCTCTGTCCCCCAAATATTCCTGCAGGTCGCACAAGATCTGCAAGCAACCCTCTTATGGTCAAACTGCCAAAATCAATACTCTCTATTCACCTTCACTCTTTCATTTCTCTTTTCTCTCGCCTCTGGAACAAACTCCCTCACTCTCTTCAATACCACTCCTCCCTCCAGGTCTTTAAAACAGCTGTTCACCACCATCTCTTATCTTCCCCCATCCAAAACCTTGATCTTTTCTACTCCCACTAATTCACCCCAGATCGTCTTTTTTGAAATTCCAACTTCTTTCCTGGAAGTCCTCGCAGTGTCCATGTGTTTTATACCTCTCCCACCTCCCCCCAAGCCCTCTCCCTCCCACAGTTCTGTCGATGTCCCTGCTCTCAAATGTTGTGTGTGTGTGTCCTTCCCCCTCTCCCCATCTTGTCGACCGCTCCCCTTATTATATGTTTTATGTGTCGGTTTGACTTTTTGTGTGATTAATGTTCGCTCTTTCACGAGCCTCGATCTTGTATACAAAAAAATAAAACTGAGCCTGACTATGTGGCATCTCTTTAACAAGTCATGATGAAGGTTTGTGGCTGGACAAACAAGCTCATTTGTGTTCTACAGTGCTCAAGCATATAATTAAATTGAAATTAAATAAAAGTTTTCAAATCTGTCGACAAAAAAAATGAAAAACCGAAGTTTCCTGCCATTGTTGCTTAACATCACTTTGCACTATGCGTGTGGCAAAACAATCGACAAGTGCAATGAAATTCTTTAAAGATTGTAAAATGTGGACTATGTGCAAGAATTGTTCTCATTTTAAATTTTACCACTGGATTACCTATTTAAAGACAATAAACTAAACCTCTTTATCTACCTGACAATTACAGAGCTGGTCAAATGTGCACATTTGCCTGCAACATGCAATATGTTGTCGAGCAAACATCAAAACCTCAAACTTTATTGAGATCATGAGAGATGTGATGTCAGTTCCAAAGATAAACTGTAAGGAAACTACAACTGTTTCAGCAGTAAAACAAATATTCCCAGTGGACAAACTTTGGTTTGTCCTGATAGAACCCCTCACGTGCTGCTTCTTGGAATAAAAGAATCATAAAAACCAGGGTCCATCTTCGGCCTACTTTGAAGTAAATGCAGATTATGTTTGAAAGATTAGGTTTTTCTGCTCCGCTGATGCATTTATCAATCTATAAAACACCAAAAAGGTGTAAAATGTAACAATATCACACTATTTATTATAGAGTGCACAAAGCCTAATCTTGCTTATTATACAGAAAGTTATTCGGGGTACAGGACCGTCTTTCTTTACAAACCATTCGTGTGCATTTTTAGCAAGGCCTGCATTTCAATAAGGCAAGTGCACCGAGGGCTTAAGACCCGTTTTACTTGTTTGTTTTCTTGGAAAAAAAAAAGACCAAAGTGGGTCTCCCGCTTCCAGTGAACTATGATACAAGTGGAATTAAGCTCACATTCCAATTTCGCTCAGATCAGCAAAATCAGATCGACAAAAACACATGATAAACGACTCACTCATCTTGGCAGGAACAACCAATCCTGTGATCACCATTTTTGCTTTCACTCACTGATCGTGCTGCTGTCGTTGACCTTGAAGCTGCACAAGACTTGCTCAGTGTCACGAGCATGAGAGAAGCCATTCCCACGAACTACTGCCTGGAAGGTCTCTGCACACAAAACACATCAAGATTAATTCCAGGAAAATGAGTTTCTTTGTCTTTCTCACATTCAATACAACTGAGATTAAATAATTCCATTATTCCTTCATTCCCTGAAGGATACTTAATAAATGTAGCCTTTCCATCAAACTGGTGGCCCCAGGTTGTTGTAGATAAGGAAAGGTTTTAAAGTAATGAGGCAATCAAAAGTCAGAATGCCAGAAGACAACTTCTCTAGTATACAAGTACACCCTAAAAGTGGCTAATTCATCATCATCATCAGCAATCTCATCATCTCTCAGATCTTTGGGGCACCATGCTCTGTTTCAATGGTGATCCGCATCCCTCTCCTGTTCTAAGTTAAGGCAGGAATTTGCAAATTGTTCAAAACTCTGGTGAAACCTCACATGCTTACTAAAGACTACCTCGGATCTTCAGCATCCACCAACTAACGCAAGAATATGAAGCGCCACGCTTAAGATCCACGAAGAGGTGACACTTTGTGATGCAACGACATGCCTGCAAATCACCAATTCGACAATTTGTAGTCAGTTCTGGAATTGAACTCAAAGACTACGCAGCTCAAAGACAAGGCCACTAACCCTGCGCACCCCAGTCAGACGAACTACTGTAGTACTGCACATCTTTATTTATATGGTAAAAATGGTGATTTTAATGACCACATTTTTGTCGGTCACAAACAACAAACCCCTTGACGCCTCCAACCCTGTCTCATACTTTCTGCCAAACAGATTAATGAATGTTCCCAATGAAAAGTAAAGAAGAAAACGATCCTCAAGGGAATTAATTGTTACGGCAACATCAACAATTAACTATCTACATCACAGAAAAACACCACAATTTCACGAACACCAAGCGTCAGAGAATTGGTCCCTCTGCTCACCGGTAAGACAAGTTAAGGCAGCAATTTGGAGAAGAATTGTACACCAAGCAGGGTAAATAGCCATGATTTGGCGCCAACGGGGATTACATCGTCTTTAGAACGGAGAAAATAGCAACAGCTGCAAGAACTCAAAAATGTATCCAAGAAGTGGTGGGAAGCCAACAATTTCAGGAAAAAAATGTGCGAGAAAAATATGTTGGTGATGAAACTTCGAGAAAAACAACATTGTACATAGGGTCTCAATATTAATGATAGTCCACGTATGATGGCACAAACTTAGCAAAACATATGTAAGCTGGCACGAACTTGGTAACCTTCTTTGGACCATTGTTTTGAAATGCTTAAATACACTATTTTGGACCTGAGGCCAGAACATCTGTTCTTTCTATATACACTTCAGGATGGTGTAGTTGTCTCGCATTTACCCTCCAGGACGCTAGTTTACATAGCTTGTAACTCATACTAATTCTCTTTCTCCACACACTACACTCTTTGCTGCCTCGTTAATGCAAGGCTAGGCATGTGTTATTCCACAAACAAGACAGACACAAGAAAGAGAATCAGAAAAGGCAGCAGGGACAAAAATATTGAGTGAACAAAAAATTGCGTTGCATCATCACTGCAGACATGCCAATATGCGTGTAACAGCTAGGTCATAGTTAATATTATAACCGATGACTAGTTATGCCCCGAGACTTTCCACCCCCTCCCAACTCACCCCTTCCTCCTCCTCCTGGGTATATTAGAGTCTGGGCTTGCCCGGATTATAATCCGGGAATATTCTGAGCTAGGCCATTTTAGTACCCGATATAAATGTTTAGTACCTCCGAGATAGGGTAGAAGGCTGAAATTTTGCAAACTAATGCACCTCTAAGCCAATATCCCAGGAATAAACACAAAACAGTCAGAAAAATTATGTAAACAGAAATATCCTCGAATGAAAGTCAGTCGATACAGACTCCGTCTGCTCACTGCAGGTCATCATGTGATACAAGACAATGGAACCTATACTGGTGTGTATATATATATATATATATGGTAGACAGTTATAATGTCAGAGACTGGTAGACAGTTATAAGAAACGCCTACTTGAGGTTTGTTCTGCCAAAGGGGGCAATACCACCTATTAGAGCCAAGGGTGTACTTACTTTTTCCACATGCGAAATTTGCATTTATGTTTATTTAAATTATACAATGGACTACAAAATGTACATGTTTCATGATATTTGTTATATTATATCACCTTTATCTATCAATATTGTTGAAATGAAGATCAAATAGCTGTATGTTGAAATATGTTGAAAAAGTCAAAACTTTACATGGGGTGTTCTTACTTTTTCACGTGACTGTGTGTATGTATGTATATATATATCTCCTCAGGAGGGGTGCCTTGGTCTGCAGAGCTGAATACATGTGAGACAAGAAGAACCTTGACCCAACGCATCAGAGAGCATTGTAAAGCCTTTGAAAGTAACCATGCCAAAAGGTTTGTCATTGCCAAATATGGTATAAGAGCTGGCCACATTCCCATTAAGATAGCATCAACATTTGGCTGCAACCCCCAGGCTGGCCAGCAGGTGGAATTTGGAAGTATGGCGCATGGGAAGAACCAAATTCCCCTCACTGAGGAGACTATGGCCTTGCCATAAGCTTATGGACCACTTGTGCATAATCGCTTATGGACCACTTGTTCCAGGTTGCACCAGTGATGCACAGATGGGAGAAGAACATAGACAAAGTGAACAATGATCGTTCTTTATTATGTTATTATAACATTGCAAAAGCAATGGTGGTTGAAAAATCATAGTGTACCCCTTTAATAGGTGCTACGTCAGTGTTGCTGGGAGTACAGACTTGCCATTGGTTGATTAGTTTCCAATTGTAATTGGTTAATCATCACGTGGTCTAATAACATACATAGATAGCCTGTCCATTGTCATCCGACTTAGCCTATCTCCATTTCTGCTTATCTGGAGGGATTGTCCTGATAAAGACTTCAATCCTGATACAGGCTAGCCGAGGCAAGGTTTGTCTGTGTGGCTGGCCAAAATGTTTGGCCTTTCGATATCCAAGAGGTTGGAGCATTTATTATTTTTTTTTCAGAATAGTGGCTTTAGTTTTATCATGTGGCATGAAGATTCCTTAGGAAAGATCTGAGCAATATTCCTACTATCCCAAGCACTATATAACTGCAAGCAAAATGGAATCAATTCATAAAATAAGTCCTGGAAGGTTCGGATGACATAACCCACTGATCACTCTCTCAAAGTTCCAGGTTGCATCATGCAAACAGTAAACGAAAAGAATGCACATTGAAGTAAATATGAAAAATCACTCATTGAGTGGCACTTGGCAAAAGAGAACAAAGTAGAATGGCACTCAGTAGAGCATCCTTTTGACCTCAAAAATAATTGGTGGTAGAATTCAGTGACCTGATATGCAAATCGTCTTCAAATTTTAAGTTAATCGGATGAAAATTGACAATTTTAGAAATATGGCCTATGTTGACCTCAAATGTTCGGTGGATGTGCGGAGTGTCGTTGAGAGAGAGGAAGACAAATGATGAATTGCGAAAGATGATGGGAATAGAGCCTGTGATTGATGCTGTGAAGAGGAACAGGTTGAGATGGTTTGGTCATGTGTTGAGGAAGGATGAAAGTGACTGGTTGAGAAGAGTGATGGAAATGAATGTAGAAGGAAGTAGAGGACGGGGAAGACCGAGAAAGACTTGGCTAAAGATGGTGGAAGAAGAAATGCGGGCAAGGGGGTTAACAAGGGGAGATGCAGAAAATAGGGCAAGATGGAGAAGATTGTCATGGGGACCGCAAGGCTAACCCCCGCTCTTGCAGGGAAAATGGCCTTAAAATGCATGTTGTTGTTGTTGTTGACCTCAAATATAATTGGTGGTTGAATTCAGTTAGCTGATATGCAAATCCTATTCAAATTTCAAGTCAATCAGATGACAATTGAGGATTTTAGAAATTTGAAAATGTTGTTGATCTTTGGCCTATGTTGACCTTTTGGCCTATGGTGATCTCAAAAATAGTTTGTGGTTGAATTCAGTTCGCTGATATGCAAATCTTATTCACATTTCAAGTCAATCGCATGAAAACTGAGGATTTTAGAAATTCGAAAAGGTTGTTGACCTTTTGGCCTATGTTGATCTCAAAAATAGTTGGTCGAGTCAACCCACCTGGTGTTAATTCAACGACCGACCGGGATTTGAACTCAGGACTCAATCCCGCAGCCTAACTGTTAAGCCAACACCAGGCAGTTAAGAATTGGGTTACGCGTTGAATAAAGGTCACAATTGGAACAAAGGGTGTCAGGGGCAATATCGCACATCACTCTTGAAACCATGGCTGGGATAAATCACATTTGATGCTCCAAGATATGTTATAAACAATCCCTATAGAGTCCACATATAATCTGATTGAGAGAAAAATTGGACAGGCAACGGGATACATCATTCTTGCATAAAGACTCATTTAAGCACCTTTATTAGCTAAAGATCATTGCGGGCTGAGCTAGAGGCCTAATTAGAGGCCTGGCAAGTCAAGACAGCTAGGAGCCGTTTCTCATTGGGGGACGCGATAAGCATATGATGCCTCAAGTGCGTCAGGTTTCCTCTAAATCAGTAAATGTCTTTCAGTTTAGTGTTAAACAGCAGTATAGCGACTGTTTAAAAATAATAATCATACATTCGACAAAATGAGCTGAATATTTTGTTGATTACATTATTTTTTTTTTTTACTTCTGGCAAGTGTGCCCCACAAAATATCACAATAAGAAATGTATACACCTTTGTGAGGATAAGATAAGTGGATTTACGAGTGGAATGTACTTCCAAATTTCAGTTTTCTTGCGTAATGGGCAACAATGCTTGACATGGATTTTGGGTTCCAGCTAAATCTAAAAACACTCAAAGCCTTAAAGTTGTACCATGAGCAATCACACACAAAACAATATTCGTACAAAGTAAGGCATTTCTTGTGGTGTGCATGCCGAGGATAGCCAAGTTGTGTTCCCCAATAGCTTATCCTGCCTGTGTCACGCCATTGGATTCATGAGAAGAAAAACATGTTTATTTGGCTATTTCACGGATGGATTAAAAACACTTTTGGAAACACATTTATGCGGAAATGGCCAGTAGAGAAAGCTATGCAAACTATTTGTTTTGACCTTGTGCATGAAAGTCCTGCAGAAAAAATATACACTAATGATGAAAGAGAAAACGAAAAAAATAGGATTGCAAAGTCAAATTGATGATGATAGAGAGAGACAGAGACAGAGACAGAGACAGAGAAATAGAAAGAGAAAGAGAGAGAGAGAGAGAGAGAGAGAGAGAGAGAGAGACAGAGAGAGACAGACAGAGAGAGACAGAGATAGAGAGAGAGACAGAGGGAGAGAGAGAGATAGAGAGAGAGACAGAGAGAGACAGAGACAGAGACAGAGGGAGAGAGAGAGAGAGAGAGAGAGAGAGAGACAGAGAGAGAGAGACAGAGGGAGAGAGGGAGAGAGAGAGAGAGAGAGAGACAGAGAGAGAGAGAGACAGAGACAGAGAGAGACAGAGATAGAGACAGAGATAGAGAGAGAGAGAGAGAGACAGAGGGAGAGAGAGAGATAGAGAGAGAGACAGAGAGAGACAGAGACAGAGACAGAGAGAGGGAGAGAGAGACTTTTGTGCCCTTTTATTATAAAAATACAAAGCCATTCCACAAAGCGGTTGTAAGCAAAGCAACCAGTTTAAATAAACATTTCGTAAGGATCATGAATTCACAAAAAGGAGCAAAGGATATTTAAAGGAAACCAGCAAGTATAAAAATTTTACAAACCAAAGGTGAAGACACAAACAAAAACCACAAACAATTTTAAAGGAAATGCTCATGCAAGAGCTATGAACACATCAAGAGCAAATTAAGCATTTAATTAAATTAAGCGAAAAATTGAGAGAGGGAGAGGGAGAGAGAGAGGGAGAGAGAGAGGGAGAGAGAGAGAGGGAGAGAGAGAGAGGGAGAGGGAGAGAGAGAGAGAGGGAGAGAGAGAGGGAGAGAGAGAGGGAGAGAGAGAGGGAGAGAGAGAGAGAGAGAGAGAGAGAGAGATGGAGAGACAGAGGGAGAGCCAGAGAGAGGGGGAGAGACAGAGACAGAGGGAGAGACAGAGACGGAGAGACAGAGGGAGAGACAGAGAGAGAGACAGAGGGAGAGACAGAGACAGAGGGAGAGACAGAGGGAGAGACAGAGACAGAGGGAGAGACCGAGGGAGAGACAGAGACAGAGGGCGAGACAGAGGGAGAGACAGAGGGAGAGACAGAGACAGAGGGCGAGACAGAGGGAGAGACAGAGGGAGAGACAGAGACAGAGGGAGAGACAGAGACAGAGGGTGAGACAGAGGGAGAGACAGAGACAGAGGGAGAGAGGATTGAAAGAGAGAAAGAGAGGATTGAAAGGGAGAAAGAGAGAAGGAGAGGAAAAGAGGATTGAAAGAGAGAAATAGAGGATTGAAAGAGAGAAAGAGAGGATTGAAAGAGAGAAAGAGGATTGAAAGAGAGAGGGGAGAGGGAGAGGGAGATGGTGAGACAAAGAAGTGGCAGGACAGAGAGAGGAGGGAATGGAGAGAGAGAGGGGGGGGGAAGGGAGGGAAAAGGGGGAGAGAGAGAGAGACGGGGGTGGGGGAGGAGGAGAGAGGAGGGAAGGAAGAGAGATGGGGGAGAGAAAGAGAGAGAGGGATAGGGGGGAAAGGGGGATAGAAAGAGGGAGAGAGGAGGGGAGGGAGAGAAAGAGGGAGGAGAGAGAGAAAGGAGAGAGAGGAGAGACAGAAACTTTTATGTAATTTTCATATGCAATCTTTCTTTCCAAACATAACAGATCATCCGAAGGCAGTTTAACCACCAAAGAGCCTAATGATGCAAAATGGGAAATACTGATGTCCTGGCAGCACAGTGGGACATCAAACAGCTGATCATTACATTTCCACAAATAAAACAGTCCTTACGTCATCGTATGCTATGGTTGAACATGAGCAGAAAACCATATGAAAAGTATAATGAGATAGAGTCTTAAAATGAAAAGGAAAACTTCCTTCAGCCAGGGCAAATTTAAAGAGGTTTTCAAAACATTGCCTTTGGTTTGTGCCGGGATATTAACAATTTCATCAATCAACGTACTGAGGCGGACACAAAAGCCCACTGGCGTGGTGACATCATTCCGCGCACCAAGTGGGTGAGGGCCACGCCCGAGGGGTAGGTGTGGCCTGAGGATATACACGGGGCGCGCAGCCCAGAGCTGGCTAGTGTTACAGTGAGCTCCTGAAATAAAGACGCTTATAAGTTACCGCTTGTCCGCTTCCTCCTTGCTCGCAAGCAGCGCGCGTAACGCCGCGCTTTACTGGTGACCCCCTCGACATTGGATCTGCCGGGGCGATCCTTCCACACGCGACACCATTGCCATGGCCAACTTCATCAAACTTCCCGAATTATGGGAGGCTCAGGCCGAAGTCTGGTTCGTCCAGGCCGAAGCCCAATTTCAGCTTCGGCGCCTCACCGGCGATGACACGCGCTATTGCCACGTCGTCGCCTCCCTCGGGCCCGGCACGGCCGCTCGAGTTGTGTCCGTCCTTCGCCACCCACCGGACGGCCACAAGTACGAGGCACTCAAGCGGCTACTCCTAGCCACGTTCGGCCTCACGGACGACGCATGGGCCGACCGCCTCCTGGATCTCCCCGAGCTCGGTGACACGCGGCCGTCGGTCCGAATGGACCATATGCTGTCACTGTTGGGCGACGAAGCCCCCGGTTCTCTATTCCGGGCGCTTTTCCGTCGCCAACTTCCAGCGCAGGTTCACCTCGCGTTGGCCGGGACCGGGCTAACGGAACCCCGAGCATTGGCAGCCGAGGCGGACAAGTACTTCGCCGCTTCGGACACGCGGGCGAGAGTCGGCGTGGCCGTCACGGCCCTCGTGGCTGATGCTGCTGATGCTGCTGATGCTGCTGATCCACAGCGTCAGCTTATACAGCATACGCAGCATGCTGATACGCACCTCGTGACCGCCGCCACGCCCCGCCCACCGCCGCGGCGAAAACCGCCACCGCGGGGAAACCCGCCAACTCCACCGGCCTGGCGGAGCCAGCCGCGCTCCTCCAGCTCCACCACCTGGTGCTGGTTCCACGCCAAGTTCGGCCACGAAGCTCGGCAGTGTCATCCGCCATGCTCCTTCAACAGGTCCGGAAACGCCCGGGCCGGCGCTCAATAATGGCGATGAGCGCCGGCCATTCGAGCAGCCTGCTGTTCATAACGGACACCTTCTCCGGGCGCCGTTACCTGTGCGACCCGGGAGCGCAGGTGAGTGTCGTTCCCGCCGGCATGTCAGACAAGCACGCCGCGGGTGGGGGCCCCGCGCTGCTTGCCGCGAACGGGACGCCCATCCGTACGTACGGAAAACGCTGCCTCTCTCTGCGGTTCGGAGGGCAGGTTTTCCGATGGACGTTCGTCACCGCCGACGTGCCCATGGCACTGCTTGGCACGGACTTCCTGTGCACTAATGGGCTCCTGGTCGACGTCAAGCGCAGACGTCTTGTCCAGGCCGAGACGTTCAGCTCGCTCGCTTGTGCGTTGCCCAGCTCGTCGAGCAGCTCAACGAGCGGCTTGCCAAGCGGCTTGCCGAACGGTTCGGTTCCGGCCACGTTGGTCTGTACGCTTCCGGCAGCGGACGCATTCACCCGCCTCCTCGCCGGCTTCCCGGCCCTCACGCGGCCCACCTTCTCGGCGGGGGCCGTCAAGCACGGGGTGGCCCATCACATCCCCACCGTCGGGCCACCGGTCTACGCCCGGGCACGCCGCCTCGAGCCGACGCAGCTGGCGGTGGCAAAAGCGGCGTTCGCTACCCTGGAGCGACTCGGCATCGTTCGGCGCTCAGAGAGTGCTTGGGCGTCGCCGCTGCACATCGTGCCGAAGCCCGGCGGGGGATGGTGACCGTGCGGGGACTATCGCCGTCTCAATGACGCCACGACTCCCGACCGCTACCCCGTCCCCCACATTCAGGACTTTTCCGCCCGTTTGGCGGGCATGTCCTTCTTCTCGAAGGTGGACCTCATACGCGGCTACCATCAGGTCCCCGTCAGGCTGGAGGACGTCCCGAAGACGGCGGTCATCACGCCATTCGGACTCTTCGAGTTCCTGCGCATGCCCTTCGGTCTGAAGAATGCGGCTCAGGCGTTCCAGCGACTGATGGACAGCGTCCTGCGCGACTTGGATTTTGTCTACGTCTATCTGGACGATATCCTCGTCGCCAGCGCGTCCCGCGAAGAGCACCTACGCCACCTCCGCACGCTCTTCGAACGCCTGGGCCAGCATGGCCTGATTGTGAACCCCGCAAAGTGCCGGTTCGGCGCCGCCATAACCGATTTTCTGGGGCACCGTGTCACCAGGCACGGAGCCGTCCCCCTGCTGGCCAAGGTGGAGGCGGTGAAGGGGTTTCCGTGCCCCCGCACGATCAGAGGGCTGCAGGAGTTCCTGGGCATGGTGAACTTTTACCATCGGTTCCTGCCCCGTATCGCCCAGCTCCTGCGCCCCCTGCACGAAGCTCTCCGAGGTAAGCCGGGCAAAGGCGACGTTACCTGGACCGAGCAGATGGACACGGCGTTCACTGGCGCGAACCTCGCCTTGGCTAACGCCACCATGCTCACGCACCCGGCGCCCGATGCACCGATCGCCCTCACCACCGATGCCTCGGACTAGGCGGTGGGCGCGGTGCACGAGCAATGGGTGCGTGGAGCTTGGCAACCACTGGCGTTCTTTAGCCGGCAGCTTCGCCCACCCGAACGCCGTTACAGTACCTTCGACCGCGAGTTGCTCGGGCTTCACTTGGCAGTCAGGCACTTCCGCCATCTGCTCGAGGGCCGTGCGTTCACGGCCTTCGTCGACCACAAGCCGCTGATCTTCGCGATGGGCAAGGTCACCGAGCCGTGGTCGGCCCGGAAGCAGCGTCACCTTTCGGCCATGTCCGAGTACACGACGGACATCCAGCACGTCGCGGGGAAGGACAACCCGGTGGCGGAATGCCTTTCCCGGGCCGTCGCCCACGCAGTCCACCTCGGCATCAACTATGCCCGGATGGCAGCGGACCAGGCCGCTGACCGCGACGTCCAGGCCTTGCGGACCGCCGTCACGGGCCTCCGCGTCACCGAGGTGCCGTTCGACGGCGCGGGCGCTGCCCTCTTGTGCGACGTCTCCCTCGGGCGTCCTCGCCCCATCGTGCCCGCGGGCTGGCAGCGCCAGGTGTTTGACGCCATCCACGGTCTGTCCCACCCGGGCGCGAGGGCCTCCCAAAGGCTGATCGCCGACAAATTCGTCTGGCATGGCCTCCGGAAGGCCGTCCGCGGCTGGGCCAGGACGTGCCTCGCGTGCCAGCACGCCAAGGTGCACCGGCACACCCAGGTCCCGTTGCCCCGTTCACGGTGCCGGAACGCCGGTTTGACCACGTCCACGTGGACCTGGTGGGACCTCTGCCCCCCTCGCGGGGTTTCACCCACGTCCTCACCATGGTGGACCGCACCACCCGGTGGCCGGAAGCCGTGCCCTTGGCGTCGACAACGGCGGCCGATGTCGCGCAGGCTTTCATCGCCACCTGGGTCGCCCGGTTCGGCGCCCCCTCAGACGTCTCGTCCGACCGCGGCCCCCAGTTCACCTCGGAGCTCTGGGGGGCGGTCACGCAGGGGCTCGGGGTCCGGCTGCACCGAACCACGGCCTACCACCCCCAGGCTAACGGCCTGTGTGAGCGATTTCACCGCTCATTGAAGGCCGCGCTCCGGGCCACCCTCCGCGACGGTGGCTGGGTCGACAGGCTCCCCTGGGTCCTGCTGGGCCTCCGGACGGCGCCCAAGGAGGACCTGCGCGCATCCGCGGCGGAGTTGGTCTTCGGGCAACCGCTGCGGGTGCCGGGCGAGTTCCTCCCCGACTCCACGGCACCATGGTCGCCATCGGCACAGCAGCGCCAACGTGCAAACGGCACAGCAGCGCTCCGCTCTGCAAGAGACCGCCCAGAGGTTCGCCCCGGTGCCAACGGCATGCCACGGGCACCCACCAACGCACGTCGCCCCGGAGCTTCGCACGGTGGAGTACGTCTTCGTCCGCCAAGATGCCCACCGGACACCACTGCGGCCCCCGTACGACGGGCCTTTCCGCGTGCTGGAGACCGGGTCGAAGTACTTCACCCTGGACATCAGCGGTACTCCCGACCGCGTTTCGGTAGACCGCCTCAAGCCGGCCCACCTCGACGTGGCCCATCCACCGCCAGTGGCCCGACCCCCACGTCGGGGCCGCCCCCCTGCGGGCGGACCCCCGGCACCACCCGGCCCCGCCGCCACGCCGCCCCCCGGTCCTGCACCCATCCCAGGGGCAGCCAGGGGCATCCCACCTGGCATCCCTGCACCCCGGACGCCGCCGATCGCCAGGGGGCGCTTCGGCCGGGTCATTCGTCTGCCCCGCAAACTGGCCCTCCAGGTGCGCGGGAATTCTGGGGGGGCGCGTGTGGCGGACACAAAAGCCCACTGGCGTGGTGACATCATTCCGCGCACCAAGTGGGCGAGGGCCACGCCCGAGGGGTAGGCGTGGCCTGAGGATATACACGGGGCGCGCAGCCCAGAGCGGGCTAGTGTTACAGTGAGCTCCTGAAATAAAGACGCTTATAAGTTACCGCTTGTCCGCTTCCTCCTTGCTCGCAAGCAGCGCGCGTAACGCCGCGCTTTAGTACCATACCCTGGCTGGAGAAATGTCGCTCAAAGAAGAATCCGGTATGCTTGCCATGAAAGGAAAAATAAATGGGGATATCATTGGGAATGACTCTAAACCCATCCGACTCACTTACCTCCAGCGCACACAGTCGATGGCTCGGCAGACAGGATCTCAATGCAAGATCTCTTCAGGATCTGGAAGAAAACAAAGAAGTTCATTTGAAGTTCATTCACATTCGAAGAAGTTCATTCGCATCTGTAAAGTCCTTACGAGACTGATGGCATCGCAAATCGAGGGATTCAAAGACACAAAGCAAGCGTTCAAACAGTGGTTTATTCCCGGAAGTGACGACACAGGAAAAAGCGCTCGGGGAGCCCAACAGGTGGTGGAGCCCGGGAAAGGATATGACATCACAGTATGTTACAATTCCCCCCTTAAAGATAAAGGCGCGTCGGCGCACGACATTTGCGGCTCGAACGCCTAACAGCAACCGGTGGTTCGGTAATGACATCGCTCACAGTGGGTGAAACATCCTCGACTGGAAAGCCATTGGTCGGGGACGTTTCTGGTAAAGGTTATACAGGTGCAGGTGCAGTTACGAGGGGCGATAAAGGCACTCTCTCAGATGGATGAACAGGTAGTGGTACAAATACAGGTGGGTTCTGCTGGTTTAGTGTGACGCAACCTGAGTTCATCAAGGTGCTTCAGCTGAAGTCTACCATCAGACAGTTTGACAAGGAAAATCTGACTACCAACACTCTCGATAATTACCCAAGACAACGACTTCTCACCCAGGCCGGCATTGGGAACAAACACAGGATCATTTACATTAATTTCACGATTCACAGACGTACGGTCGTGATAATGCTTCTGCTGGAATTTCTTCAATTCGACATTGGCCACCGTATCTGGGCGCACAAGTGACAACCTTGTCTTTAACTCTGGGCCCATTAACATTGATGCAGGAGAACGACCAGTAGCATGGTGCGGTCATGTTCGATAACTCAATAGGACTCGGGCCAAGCGAGTTTGTATGGTCCCTTCCATAACACGCTTTAGTCCACTCCTCACGATCTGAACGGCCCTCTCAGCCTAGTCGTTGCTGGCAGGCTTGTATGGAGCAGAGGTGTAATGCTTGATGCCATTTTGCTTGCAAAAGCTCAGGAACTCTGCACTGGTATAAGATGAGCTGTTGTCCGATACAATGCAATCAGGAATACCATGAAGGAGGAACATACTGCGTGGGGCTTCAATTGTAATGCCCGAGCCTGTAGAGGGTACAACTACAGCCTCAATCCACTTTGAATGGGCATCAACGACGACAAGGAACAACTTACCTACGAAAAGTCCAGCATGATCAATGTGTAACCTCGACCAAGGTTTAACTGGCCATGACCACATTTCAAGTGGTGCTTCCGGCGGTGACTAAGCATTCACTTGACGTATGTGACAATGACATACGCAGGTTTCTATGACACCATCTAACTTTGGCCACCACACGTGAGCTCTGGCTATAGTTTTCATAGTGACCATCCCAGCATCATGTATTTCTGACAATATTGTCTCACGTAGTTTAGGTGGGATGATGATACGACTCCCCCAAAGGAGGCAATCCACGTCAACTGACAACTCGTCCTTCCTGTTTAGATACGGTTTAGCTTCACTTGCACAAGATGACCAATCACCCGACAGGACACAGCGGCTGACATGCGACAGTGTAGGATCGTTGCTCGTACCTCTTGCAATTTGCTTTGCAGTGACAGGTGCTTTCTCATGAACACCCTGAGACAGCAGATAAACAACATTACCCGGTAGAGGTGGTTCCTCAATGGTTTGCGGAAGCGGTAGATGACTCAATGTGTCTGCACAATACATTTCACGTCCTGGCCTGTACACAAGCTTATCGTCATGATCAGCAATGGTTAGAGCCCAACGTTGCACTAGACCAGATGAAGTCGGTGATACTGCCTTATCCTCCCGCAACAGACCGAGGAGGAGTTTGTGGTCAGTTTCCAATGTGAAATGTCGGCCATAAAGGTACTGGTGCATTTTGCCTACTCCAAAAATGCAAGAAAGTGCCTCGCGGTCAACCTGCCCATACCGACATTCCGTACTTGACAGTTTCCTCGATGCATATGCAACAGGTTGCAAAAGACCAGCATCCTTGGTTGGCAATAGTGCACAACCTACTCCATAAGATTAACTGTACAGCTCAAAGTGAGATCTTAAGTCGGGTCATAATGTATAAGCAATGGTGAAGTGTTTTTGAAGAAGTGAAACAGGGTTCACAGAAGTGAAGTGAATCCAAAAACAGGGTGTTTGCATCCCTGAAAGCCTTCTCTTGAGCAGAACCCAATTTCCAATGAACGCCTTTGTGCAACAAAATGTGTAACGGTTCCAAGAAAGTACTCAGGTTTTGTAGAAAATTACCAAAGTAGGTTAACATTCCGAGAAAAGCCCGAAGCTCGGACACATTGGTGGGAGCGGGAGCGTTCTTGATAGCTTCCACTTTACCTGGTGAAGGCAAAATGCCTTTCCGCGTGATGTGATGACCCAAGTACTCAACCTCAGGGGCCATGAAGACACATTTCTCATGACGGAGACGAAGGCCTGCACAGGAGAGATGGCTTCGCACTTCATTCAGGTTCTGGAGGTGTTCCTGGGCTGACCGACCGGTCACAAATACATCATTCTGACACACAACTGTGCTGGGTACGGTTCTTAATAAGTTCTCCATTTTTCGCCGGAAAATGGGTGTGGCGGACCGAATGCCAAAAGGTCATCCATTGTACACGAACAGTCCACGGTGTGTATTGACACAGGTGAATGTTTTAGATTCGTCTGAAAGTTCCATTTGTGCATAAGCAATAGTCAGGTCTAACCTTGTAAATGTCTCACCTCCCATGAGAGCCGTGAACAGGTCCTCAGCCTTGGGCAGAGGATATCCATCCGTTTTGAATGACAATTTATGTTAGTCTTGTAGTCCCCACAGATACGTAAGCTCCCATCATCTTTCAGCACGGGTACAATTGAAGCAGCCCAGTCAGAGTATTCAACTGGGGTGATGATTCCTTCATCCAGAAGACAATCGAGCTCCTGCTCAATTTATGCTCGCATCATGTACGGTACAGGTCTTGCTCTATGGAAAATAGGCCTAGCCTCGGCCTTTAAAAGTGGTGCCTTTAAAAGTGCCCACACCATCACAAAATAGATCAGGATACTTGTCGACAGTCGATGCGCATCTAGCACTGGTGGACACATGGTTCACATTATGCCAATTGAGTCTGATGACCTTTAACCAGTCTCTGCCAAACAAAGCCGGACCCTTGCCCTTTGTGACAAGCAACGGTAAAGCGTGGGACGCACCATCGTACTCGATGGACACAATGGCTGAGCCGATCACAGGCACAATTTCGCTGGTATATGGCTTCAGTTTAGTCGACACAGGTGTGATCTCCGGAATCCCACCCTGTGGATACAGCGAGGTGAACATGTCTTCACACATGATAGATCTCAAAGCGCCAGTATCTATCTCTATTTCCACAGGGGAATGATCTATTGTCACCATCACAACAAACGGAGGTGCAGTATTGCTGGTGTCCACAGAGAAAACTGAATCAAGTGAATCATTCTCACCTTTGACTGTGGTAGCGCCTGTTGTGTTGTTGGTTACATGACGCATGTCATCAGTTGGCTCTGCGTTGTCATTGCCGACATCGACATGGTGAGTGGAAGAGGTGGGTCTGGGACATCAGGTTTGCAGATGCCCCCTCCTCCCACAGGTGTGGCACATGAATTGTTTATACCGACATTGGAATGCGCCATGTCCACCACCGCAATGGCAGCAGGTCATGCCGCCAGTCTTCTTGGGACGGTACATCTCGTGAGCAGATGGAGGTGGAGAAATCCAACATTTCTCTTTGTAGGTAGTGACTCTGGGCACATCCGGCGTTGACCTTGTGATGACTCTCATCAGCTTGCATACATGCAGTGGCAATGACGGTAACCTTCTGGAAGTCTGGATCTGTCTCCGAGAGCAGTTTACGGAAGATGGAATCACTGTTAATTCCAATCACAAAAAAGTCTCTCAGCATCTCGTCCAGTCTTGCGCCAAACTCACAGTGTTCAGCCAGACGTCTGAGATCAGCTAGAAACTCACTCACCGATTGGCCCTCACTTCTTTGGTGTGTATAAAACTTGTACCTTGACACGATTTTTCCCCGGCTTTGGTTTGTAGCGTCTCTGCACCAACTCAACCAGTGCAGCGTATGACTTGTCGCGGGTTTTTTTGGGTGATAGGAGATCCTTCATCAACCTGTAGGTCTGGGATCCGCACACAGTCAGCAAAATAGCACGACGTCGAGGTGCATCATCAGTGCCATAAATTCCTTCGGCAACGAAATACTCATCCAGTCTCTCGCAAAAATCAACCCAGTCATCTGAACTCGGATTGAATTCACTCAAAATCCCGATCCTAGCGACTGCCATCTTGAAAATCAAACACCACACGTGAGCTCGAACACACAGTCCAGCTCCTCGTCACCACTGTAAAGTCCTTACGAGACTGATGACATCACAAATCGAGGGATTCAGAGACACAAAGCAAGTGTCCAAACAGCAGTATATTCCCGGAAGTGAGACACAGGAAAAAGCCCTCGGGGTGCCCAACAGGTGGCGGAGCCCGAGAAAAGGATATGACATCACAGTATGTTACAGCATCATTCGCATTACATACATGGTTCCATTCTAAGAGTTGTTTCTGCTTTGAAAGTGAGTCGAGCACAAACCATATGGCACATTTCCACCTGAACGATGTGATGAAGGCCTCATTATTATTCAACGATATTGGCGCATAGGATCAAAGCATGCAATTTCCATCGACACATCATCAAAATGGCGTTCTCTGGTCGCAGTTTGTTGTGGATTTTTATGCTGTGCCTCACGTAGCATTTCATGACATTCACAAACTAGAATGACACTCCTCGATGCCACGACGTCGACCGATATGCCTCCGCCCACATTATTACATAATTATACATATTTGTACCAAGTATGATTTAAATCCATTCAGCTGGTGTCAAGTATCACATTTTTGCCTGACATGACCTCTAACCTTTGACCTCTTAATGCCATAATCCAATCAGTTCATCTTTGCATTATATATATCATATACCTACACCAAATTTGTTCAAAATCCCATCACTTGTTCACAAGTTGGCATGGCAACATAAATTTTACTTAACATGACCTCTGACCTCTTGACTGCAAAATCGAAGCAGGTTATCGTTGCATCATATTTTATAATTATACCAAGGTTGGTGAAAATCCCATGACTGGTTCACAAGTTAGCTCAGTAACAGAATTTTTACCTAACATGACCTCATGACCTTTGGTGTTTGACCTTGTGACCACAAAATCAAATAAATTAATCTTTGCATCATAATACATACTTGTACCAAATTTGGTCAGAATCCCGTCATTGGTTCACAAGTTATCGCAGGAACAAGTTTTTTGTTTTTTTACCTAACATGACCTTTGGCCATTGACCTCGTAACCCCAAAATCTAATCGGTTCTTCTTTACCTCATTATACAAACCTCCACCAAGTTTGATTAAGATCCCTTCAGCCGTTCTCAAGTTATCACGGCAACGAAAACCTATCACGGACAACCGGACAGCCAGACGGACAACCCGAAAACATAATGCTTCTGGCGACTTCGTCGACGGAGGCATAAAAAAGTAGTTGGAAATCTCCATCTTTAAAAAAGGAAGGTGTCAACGAGTATATAGCTGCACCTATCAGGTAGCGCTCAGGTCTCACGTTTTGACCACAGTTTTCTTTATCCTGGACTGTGCAGTCATTGTCTACCTGGTGTAAGGTATCCTCCCAAAGTTGGCATGGGCATCACATGACTCCAATATGCAGAATAAAACTTCAGCTCTTATCATATGCATACTAGCATCACGTGATGCCCCCTTCCTCTTGCGAAGGTGCATATAAAACCAGGCCCATAAGGCGAGAACATAAGGTGAACACAAGACTCCAAAGATGGTACATGAGGCTGTTGAAGGTGGAAAAGACAGTATATGACACAATGAGTATTAGCCTATTGTCAAGCTATGGACATCCTGATCTCACCTCACAGTATAATTTAAGTTAGCAGATAATACACCATCTGATGGACAACATGATGATGACCTGAATGACATTTTTTGCAGAGGATAGATACTGTTTGATCGAAAGTGGAATGGGAATGAAAGTTTAAAAATGAATAATAAAGAAGACAATAATCTTATTTAAACAATGGAAAGGTGAGGAACATGGTAGCAATTATTATTATTTATTTTTTTGCCAAATTTTGCCAAAATCAAGCCAAATTCTTAAGTTATTGATGGAGACATTCAATATTAAATCTGCTGTCTTGTGAGGGTAACTATTCGTGTCTTGTTTAGTACTTCCGCCAACAAAGGTGGACGAAGGTTATACTTTCACCCTGTCTGTCCGTCTATTTGTTTGTCTGTTTGTTTGTGATATTTGCACACCTGCCAATATGTGATATTTGCACACCTGCCAAAATGTGATATTTGCACACCTGCCAAAATGTGATATTTGCACACCTCCTAATATGTGATATTTGCACACCTGCCAATATGTTATATCGGCAAACCTGCCAATATGTGATATTTGCACACCTTCCAATATATGATATTTGCACACCTCCCAATATTTGATATTTGCACACCTCCCAATATTTGATATTTGCACACCTCCCAATATTTGATATTTGCACACCTCCCAATATTTGATATTTGCACACCTGCCAATATGTGACATTTTCACACCTCCCAATATTTCATATTTGCACACTTGCCAATATGTGACATTTTCACACCTCCCAATATGTGACATTCGCACACCTGCCAATCAATATGTGACATTTTCACACCTCCCAATATTTTATATTTGCACACCTCCCCATATTTGATATTTGCACACCTCCCAATATTTGATATTTGCACACCTGCCAATATGTGATATTCACACACCTCCCAATATTTGATATTTGCACACCTCCAAATATTTGATATTTGCACACCTGCCAATATGTGATATTTGCACACCTCCCAATATGTGATATTTGCACACCTCCCAAGATTTGACATTTGCACAGCTGCCAATATGTGATATTTGCACATCTGCCAAGATGTGATATTTGCACACCTCCCAATATGTGATATTTGCACACCTTCCAATATGTGATATTTGCACTCCTGCCAATATGTGATATTTGCACACCTGCCAATATGTGATATTTGCACATCTCCCAATATGTGATATTTGCACACCTTCCAAGATTTGATATTTGCACACTTTCCAATTTGTGATATTTGCACATCTCCCAATATGTGATATTTGCACACCTGCCAATAAGTGATATTTGCACACCTCCAAATATGTGATATTTGCACACCTTCCAATATGTGATATTTGCACACCTTCCCATATGTGATATTTGCACACCTTCCAATATGTGATATTTGCACACCTGCCAATATGTGATATTTGCACACCTCCCAATATGTGATATTTGCACACCTTCCAAGATTTGATATTTGCACACCTGCCAATATGTGATATTTGCACACCTCCCAATATGTGATATTTGCACACCTCCCAATATGTGATATTTGCACACCTCCCAATATGTGATATTTGCACACCTTCCAAGATTTGATATTTGCACACTTTCCAATTTGTGATATTTGCACATCTCCCAATATGTGATATTTGCAGACCTGCCAATAACTGATATTTGCACACCTCCCAATATGTGATATTTGCACACCTTCCAATATGTGATATTTGCACACCTTCCCATATGTGATATTTGCACACCTTCCAATATGTGATATTTGCACACCTGCCAATATGTGATATTTGCACACCTGCCAATATGTGATATTTGCACACCTCCCAATATGTGATATTTGCACACCTTCCAATATTTGATATTTGCACACCTTCCAATATGTGATATTTGCACACGTGCCAATGTGATATTTGCACACCTCCCAATATGTGATATTTGCACACCTTCCAAGATTTGATATTTGCATACCTCCCAATATGTCAAAATGTTACGGATGGATTTGGACGAAACTTGGTGAAGAGGTTTGGTGTGTGACATGCACAAACCGATTCGATTTTGGTGAAGGTCCGGAACCAGATACAATATTTTTTCTTTTTAAGTGATTCTTCACCATTGCGAGATCGGGCCAAAATCGATATCTCAAAATGTTATTGATGAGTTTTGACAAAACTAGGTGGATGAGTTGGCTAGATGATAAGAACAAGCTGATTAGATTTTAGTTCAGATCTGAATCCAGATCTGGCCTATCATTGAGATCCAAAACTTAAACTGGTCCTCTTAGTGGAGGTATGCGCTCTACCGTGTGCTGTTCTGGTATTACCATGGTAATGCATCACACAAAATACCATTCTTGGCAATTATTAAATTAGAGTTTAGAAGTGTGTTTACAGTTTCACCACAGCATCTCCATTGCCTTCCCATCCCAACTGCAATAAAAGTTCTACATCACTCGAACTCACCGAATCGATCATGCCTCGGAGTGCGTGAAAATCTCCGTGCACTGGAAAAACGTGCTCCTTGCTGTTTGCAATTCGTGCAAGCTGCGCAAAATACAATGAACACAAGCAAGATTCGCTTTGACGAGCACCCAAGAAGCTCAGGCTGTTATTGTACAAAGGGGGCTGCAAAGTATGTTCAGTATATGTTTTTATTGGTTTCTGCAGTATTCAAAGTTCATGGGGGAACCTGTTGATACCCTCATAAGTGAATGAGAAATGGCACATTCAAACTGGATCTCACTATCATCACACAAGTACTTACAATGGCACGATCAAACAAGGTGCTAAAAGATTCAACAATAGGGCCGTGTGACTTCTGGTGCTGAAAACATCTGCTGACTTTAATTAAAGAAGTAGCTAGAGGGCAACGCTTCATAAATACTGTAATCACTGAAGACAAATTGTTCACTCTGATTTATATCAAAGCATCATCTCTTCCTAAAGGCTGGCAGGATGGCCTAGATGTAAACACACTCACCTCTAAGTTATCTAGCCTGGGTTTGAATCCCAACCCAGCTATAATCTGTCATC
Source organism: Myxine glutinosa (assembly GCF_964187855.1). Classification (NCBI taxonomy): domain Eukaryota; kingdom Metazoa; phylum Chordata; class Myxini; order Myxiniformes; family Myxinidae; genus Myxine; species Myxine glutinosa. Next base: position 110,552,259 of record NC_136264.1, read on the forward strand.
CCAGTGTTTGACAAACAGGGCGATTAATCAATGTGTGTGCTGCCCTTGGATGGACGTTAAACTGTATGTCCTGTCAACCAGCATTTGTAGGTGAAAGTTAGTGATGCCATGGTGTCCTTCATGAAGAGTAGGTGAGTTATCATCGTCACCCTGGTCAAATTTCCAGATTTCTGCCCTAACCATCAGCGAGCACTGCACCAGCAGCACAGTCTCACCCACACCCAACGATGCTACCCCGCAACCTCGTGTTGCATCCAAAAAAAAGAACATTTCTCAGTGAGAAAAAGCATAAAATGCAAAAAAGGATAGAATTAGAGCTCAAAATTCATGGTAATTAATATCAATACTCACCTGAGTGTAATTGAAATCTTTTACCCCAACACAATATATTGATGCACCTTGTTTACGAGCACGATCAGCCTAGAGAAAACAAACATAAACAAGAGTGAGAATTGCTTTGCAATACATGTCCGCTACCGATGTGATATCTTCTAAGTCTAAAAAGGCATTAACTCTGAAAAATTGATGAAATGCACTGAAACTCAAACTTGTTCTGTAACTTATCATAACAAAGTCTTGTACCAAGTTTCAGTTGAATATGTTGAAGCGTAAGGGGAAAAAGTCTGGAAAACCACAGGTGGGACGGACAGACAGACGGACAGACGCTGAGAAAACCTACAGTCACCCACCACCCCGCTCCCCTTCCCCGATGAAACAGGTAAGAGACTAATAACACTTTTAACGTGACGATTCGTTCATCATAAACTGCATTACACAACACGAGCCCCATTCCATCACCACCATCTTGGAAATACACAGAATGCTTTGTCCAGCTGTGATGGCACTTCACAGGAGTTTCCCTGATGTTGTCACTTCCACTGCACAAACTTTCAGAGATCTATCATTTTTTTTACAATTATTCAGAACAAAAAGTGCACGTTAACCTTGACCTAGCCCTTCTTATTTTCTCCTGCCTCTTATTATGATACTTGATTTTCTTTTTTTTCAAATGACCAGCAAATATGCCAGGATGCTGCCCAGAGGAAGCAGCATAAGCAGAAATAGGATTAAGGCCTGTTCTTTGAGTCTGACATTTATTGTATTCCTCATACATTACACTACAAAGGAGAAATTTCAGTTACTAATGTGTGAAAGTAAAGATTTATTAGCGCAACTTTGCATAAGAAAGACAAACAACCCCCACGAGCATCTACCAGAAGAGTGCGGAGTGTGGAAAGACGATGCACACTGAAAAGTGATCGATGTCCTACACGAGGTTCAAATGTCTCCAGTTTGTTTGGTCAAAGAAACTACTCTGATATCAGATTCCACAATAAACTATCCTGTATGTGCAACTGCTCCAAAATGTAATAGATTGTTGTCTGGCCATACATGGAGTTCACACAGGATGAGAGAGTAGCCATTCGAACAATGCGATCTCCTCACCCTCACAGGATCTCATTCTTCTACACCACATTGTGCATTGGAATCACCACATAAGCCAACATGGGAGTGGGTGAAAATAATTAATATCCCTTCCATTTTAAATCCATGCTTTGGACAAGATACACACAAATAATCATAAAGTGGGATTTGTATTCGAATGACAACAACTAGAATGGCACTTGGTAGAGCGCATACCTCCATCAGGCTTAACAGTTTACTGAATTGACATATATGGGAAAATTACACACCCAGACCAGGAATCAAACCCCGGTCCCTCTGGAAAACCTGACCAGTGCTCTGCCATCTGAGCTATCTGGGTGATCCTGACTGAGCATGCAATTTTCCCACACATATGATTGCCAGTCTTTCCGTCAATGCTTCCGGGGCACTCGCTGCCAACCATAGGAGCAACAACGGCCTGATCACGAGAGGGTCTTCCTCCAATGGGGGACAAATCCATGTCTGCTATTAAAACACCACTGGGGGCGTAGAAACACAATTAAATAAATGAACAGGAATATAACTAATTAATTGACATATGTGAGTGCTCCGGAAGCAGTAACGGAATTACAGTCCCACTGTCCCACTGATAGGCTGGAGCCGGACCTGATACAAAATGGAATCAGCTTGTTCTTGTTACCGAACCAACTCATCCACCTTGTTTCATCCAAATCCTCCCACAACATTTTGAGATATCATATCGTTTTCAGCCCTATCTCTCAATGGTGAAGAATCACGTAAAATTCCAATATCCGGATCCGGATCTTCACCAAAATCTAATCATTTTTTGTCACACGCCCGACCTGCCCACCAAAAAACGGCTGAATCATTCACAACTTTTTGAGATATCCTGTGCACAGACAGACAAACAGATAGGGGTGAAAACATAACCTCGGCCCACCTTTGGTGGCGAAGGTAGCAACAAAACAAATAGAATATCAGCCTACCGCAGAAGTTGACATCCCATACAAATATTCTGTGAGCTCGCCATCAGTCAGCGTTATGATCACGCTGGCGACCTTTCTGCCTGAAACAGGATGAAAATGCTCGATTGGTGGGAAGAAATCTACAAACAATAGTATTTTACATGTTATGTACACAGGAAAGGGTGGGGGCCCCCGGGTGGTTTTAAGTAGTGAAATATAAATATGTTGTGCTATCAGCACCACCTTGGTGGAGGTGTTGCTTTGTAGTTAAGTGCATGAAGCCATTTGTTAATAAATTAGATCTGAAGTTGAACCCTCTCCCTCACTCCACCTACAATCCAAAATCCACTCTATATCCATCCCAAGCTGCATGAGCCTCCTTCACCTGACATGTAATTGGCAGGGATTGTTTTGAATGGACGAGCGATGCGAGACTCCGCTGGCAGATTATAAAAGGGATGGCCACTGGTGCAGAGGCAGACAAGAGAGAAGCTCAGGAGAGATGGAGACAGGGAGGGAGAGAGAAAGCCAAAGCTCCAGGTTTGCGACTGAATGCGGGGGAGTAACCAACATCATCCCATCCATAACAGCAGAGACGCCATCTCTCCTCCCTCACCCACCCACCCGTTATTTCCCCTGCCACAGATTGAGGTTTGTTTTATCATTTGCAGACCCTGCTATTCCTACTCAACCTTTTTTTTGAACAGGCTTGAGGCAATAGTACAAGTTAAGCTACAGATCTGTCTTTGTCTTTTAAGGATTCCGTACAGGCAGGGGAGTCGAGAGCCAGCATGGGCCTCGGGACAAACAACCTCGCAGACCCCCTCCCACCCTACTCCTCTCCCACCAATTCTCTCTTTTTTGAAACTTTTTAAAAACAACTTTATTTTATGAAGATCCTAAATTAGAACAGGAAGCTCAAAAACAAAGCAAAATCACAACAGCAGCCTTTTTAGCTCACAGTATAAGTGTTGAAGAGTAAATAAAGTATCAACAAATCTAATATACAAGTTGAAGTTTGTGGCTGTCCATGCATCGGCTTTCACTGCTGCTTTTACTTTTCGAGCCTGGGTTTGAATCCAGACCCAGCTATAAGCTGTGTTTTACAGACTGGGTGATTCATCAATGTGTGTGCCGTCCCTCCGATGGACGTTAAACAGGGCGTCCCATCACCGACAAGTTATCGCCGGCACCCTGGTCAAATTACAAATTCCTGCTATAACCCCGCATGAACTCGGGACTACAAACAAAGCAGAATGGAACGTGATCTTTCACCGGCCATGACTCTTCAATCATGTAACGACGAGGAGGTGAGGATGAGCTGACAAGGGGTTTCGACCCCCTTCCCCACTCCTCCTCCCTCCCCCCCTTTCCCCGAAGTACCCTCTCATTGGTCAGGATTAATTGTATTTCCAACCACGGCTTTGAATTGGACCATTCACAACTCGGTTATCCAGGGCCACGCCCCACATGTACTGGGCTGTCAAAGGAGACTTCGCACAACCTGTGCACAAGACAATATTACCAAACAGATAAATGTTGTTTGAATAATGCAAATGTAAAAACTTTATTGGTTCACAAGTTATCAAGTGACCACTATATTCGTCATGTGTGTGCGCGTCTGTCTGTGTGTGTGTCTGTGTGTGTGTCTGTGTGTGCCTGTCTGTCTGCAGCATAACTACCCGATGATATCATCCGATCTTGATGAAACTTGGGTGGGAGGTTGATATCATGATCGAGTTGTGTCCTGCCTAGAGTGGGCGTATTGCGCCCATTGTGGGCGGATCCACGCCCGAAAAAGATGTCTTTTTAGGGGGTAATCGAGTTCAAGCTACATCTTCTCCGAGGGAGTTGGTAGAATCTGACAGGGGTTTCGATATTTGATTAGGCCAATGTCATGTGTCTAGCCCTACGGAGCTCGATTTTTCATTTTTCATTTATTATGTTGTTTTTTTTTGGGTTTTTTCATATTTTTTTTTTTTCATTTCATTTTTCACCGAATTTTCAGTATTGTGTAGCTAACTAACCTGATAACTGATTATACATTATTTTCTATCTCATTTCAAGGTCAGTAACCTTCGTTTTCACATTTCCGGGCCTGGCCTGTCCGGGCTTGTTTCGGTTATAGTCCGTCCTTTGTCATTGAATACCGCTCGCTCCTGAAACATCGTCGTCTCCTGACTTGTTTATTACTAAATTCACTTTCTGACAATACATTTTGTGAACCAGAGTAGAAAGTAATAAAAAAATCATTTTTTTATTAAAAGTAGGGCTAAGAATTTTGTAGATCACCAATTATTCAAATTTATGCTAATTAAGACAATCCTGTTCCAGAAAAGAGCTCACCTGGTTTTTTTGTTCATACATTAGGTCCTAAACCGCTTATTATTATTATTATTATTATTATTATTATTATTTACAAACGGTCTTAATTAGCATTGAGTGAGGTTGAGAAGAGTTGCTCACCTATCATTGTGTTCACCTACCAACATACATCGCAGACAAGATAACTCTCGACTTCTCTGAGATCATCAAAAAACAAAATATGCAGAGTCGGTCTTGGAACTCCAAATGCCTTCTTTCTTTTGAAATTACATCAGAAATTCCTGATGATACAGGGAACCACCGGCATTAGAAATTGGTCTTCAGGAGAATCACCTCGTGCAAAACGTCCAAATTGTCCTACACATTCTTCCATAACTGCCAAGTATCGTATTGTCCTCTGCTAAAAGTCAAGCAATCTGCTTACTTTCTCCTTTTTATGAAGCAAACGATGTTCCTGCAATGTACCATTGTCCAGTGTGGTAGATTGTGAGCTGAAGAACACAACATTCTTGATGGTTTTGCTTTTGCTTTTTTCTTTCCTTACAGGTCAGCCAGAACTTTCACAATGATGCAATGTTGTTGTGTTTTTAACTAAGCAGCACTCCGGGCATTCACTAGCAGCTGGGCCACATTCCAAATTCATGTCCCAACTTGGCCCGGAGAGGAGAGGGGCATCACCGGGTCTATTTGCCTCTGGAAAACGTGAAAATGACACCTTAACAACAACAACAACAACAACAACAACATGCATTTTAAGGCCATTTTCCCTGCTAGAGTGGGGGTTAGCCTTGCGGTCCCCATGACAATCTTCTCCATTTTGCCCTATTTTCTGCATCTCTCCTTGTTAACCCCCTTGCCCGCATTTCTTCGTCCACCATCTTTAGCCAAGTCTTTCTCGGTCTTCCCCGTCCTCTACTTCCTTCTACATTAATTTCCATCACTCTTCTCAACCAGTCACTTTCATCCTTCCTCAACACATGACCAAACCATCTCAACCTGTTCCTCTTCACAGCATCAATCACAGGCTCTATTCCCATCATCTTTCGCAATTCATCATTTGGCTTCCTCTCTCTCAACGATACTCCGCACATCCACCGAACCATTCGCATTTCCACCCTTTCCAGCCTTCGTTGCTGCTCTACGTTCATTACCCATGTCTCGCTCCCATAAATCATAACACTTCTCACACATGCAGCATGCACCTTTCCCTTCAGCTTCAGCGACACTCTCCTCCTCATCAGCACGCACGAAAATGACACCTTAACGATACATGATAATGAAGAACCACCTTTAGAGGCCATTTTCCCCGCAGAGCAGGGGTTGGTCCCCTTTTTGAAGCGATGTTTTATGGCCGGATGCCCTTCCTGCCGCAAACCCTGTTAGTCGCCTCTTGTGACACACAGGGAATTACCAGTGAACTGGTACTCAATTTGCCAACCTCGGAAGGATGACAGGCTGAGTCAACCCCTCTGGTGTTAATTCAACGATCAACCAGGATTCGAACCCAGGATCCTGGGATCCCAAGCCGGCACCCTAACCGCTAAGCCAACACCAGGCTGGATAGGCCAATAACAATAACGTATATTTTGGCCACTAACTACCTCATAGGTATCTGTGATTTGCTTGGTCAAACGATCATGCCACAATTGTATCAGTCTTCCCACAACTAACCCATATATAGAGTAAGATCTGGCAAAGCTGTTGTTGCTTGCAATAGTGGTGGGTCGACATGTCAGTTTTCACATCTGAATCACTGGATTCAAATCCATATACAGCAAGTACCATATTTGTTTGTCCATTGCCAACTAATGTCCTTATAATTCATGCAAAAGAACATGATGTTGACTGATATCCTTGGAATTCATGCAAGGGTACATGGTATCTACTACTGACATTTTACAAGCCTTGGATTTGTGATTTTTTTTTTTTAATAACTCAAATGTTCATACACAAGGTGCAGCTGTGCTAGATAGGATAACAGCCATAAAGGACAACCCCAATACTTAACTTTAGCCCGATAGAGATAATAAGAATTGGTATCCCGAAGCAAAATCCGCACAATTCCTGCCTACCATCTGGAAACAAAGAAAAGAAAAAGGAAACAGGAAAAATTGTGGAGAAAGGAAATGCTGGAGGATTGTGAAAACTAGAACGAGTTCCTAGCTGGCCGTGTGCCCACAGTGCGTTGAAGGGTGGCCAGCCGCACGTCAGCGTCCCCGGCGAACGATGGATATACGGAAGAATGCGCTGCTCTATATTACATCACGAGTTGCAGAATCGGAACACGATTAAAGTTTCGAAGCATCTTCTTACCTTTATAGAGTTCTTCTTGAATCTGCTCGCTCGCCTGCACGCAGAAGCAAGGGAAAAAGAAAACAATCAAGCAAATTGTGAAATTCCTATACATCCAGGCAAGATGGAGCTGGGTTTACAGTCGTGATAGGCATGTCAAAATATCAGAGTGAAGCCAAGTATTACAGAATGTGTACGCCATTTTAGTCTGAAAAAGAAACATGTAAAGCAAGTGCAGGTGCAGGTGCAGGCATGATGCTCTCTATACGCCAAGACCTTCCCACATCCCAGAATGATCAGATATTTAAATTCTGACAGGTATGAATTTGGTCTTCACCAATTTTAGGCCTTACCCGTGTGAAGCCATGGTGCATGTATGTATCACCTCCTGCCCTGACCCTCCTCAATGCGGCAAGACCTTGCGAGATTTCTTGTCTACAGTTCAAAAACAAAGTTGGCATGACATAGAATGTCGACTTTTTATCACTTCATATACCCAAACATCATGCTGAAATTTACCACATTTGAACCCATAATCCTCACCAACCTGTCACTGGTAAGTGTCATCACAATCTCCCCGTGCGTGGCAAACACGATAAATGACATTCGGAGCAGGGGACTGTGGGCAGACACCGGGAAAAGATTACATTTTTATACCTTGTGATAAAAAAATAAATAATTGAATGCATTTTATAAGAACTAGGGCATGCCCGTACTATATATATATATCTAAAATTATATCCCCCCCCCCCCTCTATTTACATGGAATGGTTTGGTCCATTCGCAAAGCCAAAGGCAAAGCGAACGGCTTGCGAGTACGGTGACAATCCCCCCCCTCTATTTACATCAAATGGTTTGGTCCATTCGCAACGACCACAGAACCCCCCCCCCCCCCTCTATTTACATCAAATGGTTTGGTCCATTCGCAACGCCAAAGCGAACGGCGAACGGCTAAATCGCCATAGCTCGGTAAGTACTTGTCCGATTAATATGAAACCTTGAAAAGGCACATCCTCAGGTCCCCAGCAATATACCTGGCAAGTTTAAAGTATATCGGACCCGTGGTTGTCGAGAAACAGCGGTCACAGACAAACATACACACATACACACATACACACATACACACATACACACATACACACATACACACAGAGATTACTGGCATTATAGATAGACTAGGGCATGCCCGTACTATATATATATCTAAAATTATATCCCCCCCCTCTATTTACATGGAATGGTTTGGTCCATTCGCAAAGCCAAAGGCAAAGCGAACGGCTTGCGAGTACGGTGACAATCCCCCCCCTCTATTTACATCAAATGGTTTGGTCCATTCGCAACGACCACAGAACCCCCCCCCCCCCCCTCTATTTACATCAAATGGTTTGGTCCATTCGCAACGCCAAAGCGAACGGCGAACGGCTAAATCGCCATAGCTCGGTAAGTACTTGTCCGATTAATATGAAACCTTGAAAAGGCACATCCTCAGGTCCCCAGCAATATACCTGGCAAGTTTAAAGTATATCGGACCCGTGGTTGTCGAGAAACAGCGGTCACAGACAAACATACACACATACACACATACACACATACACACATACACACATACACACATACACACATACACACAGAGATTACTGGCATTATAGATAGATGATTGTATTTTTTTTATATTATAATTTTAAACATCTACATATTCCATACATTTACATTTCATACTCTTCCCCCAATTATTTTCCTCTTTCCTCCTCCATATTTGCTCTAGCCCCCTGCCTGCCGCTCTGCCATCTCTTACTTTTTAACAATCCTCTGATCCTCACTCAGCCCCTTCCTCCTCCTTTTCATCCTCTTGCATATGTAGTATGTAAACGACCATTTATTGATCAATGGGGCTGAATGGGTAATCTAGAGGCAGTCTGTATATTCCTGCGTTGATCCCTGACAAAATAAGATCCGAGCACAAACAATTACCCTGATGCTTCACGGGTAAGATGTCAGATCCCACGGCATGCTGCTCTTTGGTAGAATACTTTAAGCCTCCTGTCCCATATGCTTGCACTCATTTGTTGTCATGATAAATCTTCGGAATGCACCTTTTTAACAGGAACACCGAGTTGTATAGTGGTACCATGACCAAATTCCAAATTTATGTTATAACCAACAGGTCTGGCAACAGCGGCGTAGCCGCATCCCAGTGATTGTGCAACCAGCAGACAATCTGCGGCACACGATTGTATGGAATGAGAGATTAAGTTTTTATTGCCCCCAGAAACAAACAACATCAGCAATATTCTTATTAGGTTTTGGCACAGGAACAAGAGAAGGAAATAAAACCAGGACGGTTTATCAGGAATAAAGTCACGTGTGGCTCTCACCTTACAAACTTTTCCGCGAGCTTTTCAACAAAATCATAAATCTCTTCCCAGTGGTTTTGGATGCTTCCAGACCTATGGTAGGGAATGAATAATAATGTCTCACTGCACATTCCTCAACAACAATGAAGAGTTCAAGCATTAGACGAGATAGCAGACTTGAGGAGTGATGACCATATGTTAAGCACGAAGACAGATTATGGAAAAGATAATGTAAGTGGAAGTGCTGATGACCACAGTCTGGATGATCCAAGGACAATGTTCGAGATTTATCAGTCAAACACGGCGAACAGAAAATAATTCTCTATTCCTCCCTCGATGTTGTGCTGTGGCAGAAAACCTCCAGCAACAATTGAGTAGGCCAATGCAAAACCATACCTACAGTCATGTGAAAAAGTAAGTACACCCCATGGAAAGTTTTGACTTTTTCAACATATTTCAACATACAGCTATTTGATCTTCATTTCAATAATATTTATAGATAAAGGTGATATAATATAACAAATATCATGAAACATTTACATTTTGTAGTCCATTGTATAATTTAAAGAAACATAAATGCAAATTTCGCATGTGGAAAAAGTAAGTACACCCCTACATTTATCACGACTTCAAATAACTAAAATTATAATCAGGTGCACCAGCTCAGGTGCAAATGATTAGAACATCATTTGAGAGGATCTTGGAAGAACCTGTCTTATTTAAACCTCAGACATTTAGTTTGGTTTGCTCTTTCTTGTTGAAGTGTGCGGCGTCACCATGCCTAGATCAAAAGAGCTCTCTGAGGCCTTTAGAAAGAAGGTTATAGATGCCTACGAGTCTGGGAAGGGATTTAAAAAGATCTCCAAACAATTTGAAATCAATCATTCGACTGTCCGGAAGATCATATACAAGTGGAGAAGATTCCAAACAACTGCCAACTTGTTCAGGCCAGGCCGCCCCAGCAAGTTCAGCCCGAGAGCAGACCGCAAGATGCTGAAAGAAGTCTTTAAGAACCCCAGATTGTCATCACGGGACCGACAGGTAGCTCTTGCCACTGTTGATGTCAAAGTGCACGAGTCTACAATTAGAAAGAGGCTGCACAAATTTGATCGACATGGGAGGTGTGCCAGGAGGAAACCTTTGCTGTCCAGAAAGAACATCAGGGCAAGACTAAAGTTTGCCAATGAACACCTAGGCAAAGACCAGCACTTCTGGAACAATGTGCTCTGGACAGATGAGTCAAAGGTAGAGCTATTTGGCTACAGTACCAGAAGACATGTTTGGCGAAAACCAAAGACAGCATTTGACCACAAGAACCTGATACCAACTGTAAAGCATGGTGGTGGAAATATTATGGTTTGGGGCAGCTTTTCTGCATCAGGGCCTGGGCAGCTCACCATCATAGAATCCACTATGAATTCTTCATTGTACCAGAGGGTGCTTGAGGATAATGTGAGGCCATCTGTGGGAAAGTTGAAGCTCAACCGAAGGTGGACCTTGCAACATGACAATGACCCTAAACATACCAGTAAATCCACCAAGGAATGGCTGATACAAAAGAAATGGAGGGTTCTGGAATGGCCAAGTCAATGCCCGCATCTAAATCCCATCGAGATGTTGTGGGGGGATTTGAAACGAGCTGTGCATGCAAGAAACGCCTCAAACATCGCACAGCTGAAAAAATTCTGCATGGAGGAGTGGGCAAAAATTTCTCCCAGTCGATGTCAGAGACTGGTAGACAGTTATAAGAAACGCCTACTTGAGGTTGTTTCTGCCAAAGGGGGCAATACCACCTATTAGAGCCAAAGGTGTACTTACTTTTTCCACATGCGAAATTTGCATTTATGTTTATTTAAATTATACAATGGACTACAAAATGCAAATGTTTCATGATATTTGTTATATTATATCACCTTTATCTATCAATATTGTTTAAATGAAGATCAAATAGCTGTATGTTGAAATATGTTGAAAAAGTCAAAACTTTACATGGGGTGTACTTACTTTTTCACGTGACTCTATATGTGCCTACGCATGCCTCTGAAACTCCGCATGCACTACTTTTTCATGGTGAAAATGATATGACTGTGCAGATGTTCACAACTGGATGCTTCCCCCCCCCCATAAACAGGTAAACAGACGTCACATGATGAAGCTGTGACATACCCATGATGACGTCAACAGGGCCAAAGCCAGGCCCTTCCTCAACTTCAGAAGCTTTCAAGGCTATGATTTTCCTTTTAGTATGTACATCCTGAAACATCCCACAAACTCAAGCACAACTTGCAGTGAAACAAAATAACTGCTGGTCAAGATGTGTGACAATTCGTGGAAGAGTCATTTTCGTAACATTATTTATGGACTTTTGTTATCGAAGGAAATGATAGCAAGGTTATTTATATAAATGTGCTTCATCCCCTTGAGTAAAAATTAATCATTTTGTAGAAAAAATGATACAAAATATAACAATAAATGCTGAATGACAAACTCAAGTTGTATTGGATTCAGGAGAAAGGAATAAAAGGGCTGAAAACAATCCGGATTTCTGCAAAGGGAGCGAAGAGGAGGGTGAAATGAGGACATTATAGGTTTTTTTAGAGAAGTCAAAGAAGAGAAAGGATATGGAAGAAAAGGGAAAATAGTAAGGGCCTCGACCGGGAAATAGTACAGAGGGTCTGCGGTATATAGTAGTGTGCCCATTAGAGTGCATGGTACGGAGTGGTGGGGGAGTGGAGTATAGAGTAGTCAGGTTGAGGGTAAGATCAGAGAGATGCTAGCGGTCACAGTTAAAAAAATAACAGCAAGTGAGGGCTTGTGAAGTGATGTAATCAGCACACAGACCAATCATTCCACACAGAATTGCCAAGACAAGCACAAGGCCTGGCTTGTCGTACACATGCAAGCATGATCAAGCTGAACGATGAGCTCTGGGTCAGGGTATTGCCTCACAATGGCATGTGAAGCTGCAGCCGGTATACACTAATATGTTTGATATAAAAAGTAGAAATCCTATATATACAGTCTACTTCCCCATTAACCAGAAATCTCAGAATTATTTTTCAAAAGTTTCTGTACTTTCTAGAAAGTACATACTTTACAAAATCGTCATCAAGAAATAGTAATAGACGGTGTATATATACATATATATATATATATATATATATATATATATATATATATATATATATATACACATATATATATATATATATATATATATATATATTGTTGCAGATTTGAGAATGCTGTAATTGTTGTAAATATCACCCTCTGTAAATAGTGTAGTAATTCTTGTAAATACCTCCGTTAAGTGTAAAGATCAAAGGTCGTCCCCTTAGTTAATCCATCGCATGCACGTAGAAAATCATAAGCCCTTCTAAATAGTTATTTCTTATTCCATGTAGTTTAAGTCCCTGGTGTTGGGCTAGCGGCTAGGGTGCCAGCTTAGGATAACAATAATACCAAGGATCCTGGGTTCAAATCCCAGTCGATCGCTGAATTAACACCAGGGGGGTTGACTCAGCCTGTCATTTTCTTATTCCATGTAGTTTAAGTCCCTGGTGTTGGGCTAGCGGCTAGGGTGCCAGCTTAGGATAACAATAACCAAGGATCCTGGGTTCAAATCCCAGTCGATCGCTGAATTAACACCAGGGGGGTTGACTCAGCCTGTCATCCTTCCGAGGTCGGCAAATTGAGTACCAGCTGAGTACCAGCACACTGGTAATTCCCTGGTTATCGTAAAAAGGCGACAAACAGGGTTGGCGGCAGGAAGGGCATCCGGCTGTAAAACATTGCTTCAAAAAGGGGACCAAAAAACAACAACAACCACGGTCCCCGAAAAGGCCAACCCCTGCTTTGTGGGGAAAAATGGCCTCTAAACGGTGGGTTTCTTTTTATTATGTAGTTTAAGGCTCTGTTTCCCACTAGTTGACCCTGCATTGCATCAAATGACATAAGATAGATCCCTCCGACACCCCCATGGCCTCTTCAAAGTGCCAGTAACTTTGGGTGGGGTTATTGGCATCACCTTCACCCCAAAACTCCATTACGCACACGGTCAACTCGGGGGAGAAGGGCGTGGTCTGGCCCATCATCTTCAGCAGGTGGAGCCAGGAAGCCCTTGCGCCCAACCAGGACTCGGTGGGCACGGCTTGGTAAGGTGTGGTCATGGCTTGGTAGGGCGTGGCTATATAACCCGTGGGTGGAGAGCCCCCACCAGCAGATGACCGAGGGAGCCTGAGGCATGCAGCAACAACCAGCCCCTGCCGCGTGCAACGAGAATACGTGTGCCACCACCGCCTTGCTCGCTTCCAGCCCGGAGAGGACCTGCTTGCTGTGCGCCCTGCCAAACCTTCCAGCCTTGTGGTCCCACCTTCCTCTCCCTCCAGCCAATCCAATCTGCAATTCCCTATTCGTGTGAGTGAGTTCGTTCTGTCTGTATTGTCCTGGGTATAAGTAAGCTTGTATAAGTTAATATTTGCACTGTGTCTCCTCCTGCTTCTGTCTTTATTTTCGTATTTTTCCTTCTTCCTTGGTTTCTTTGGTCTTGTACATAATAGTTAGTAATAAATCCCTGTTTTTCCTACCTTGCCTTCTTTCCTTTACATCCGTTTCGTTTTAGTGATTTCCCCATTGAATACCTGTGGCACGATTTTGCCAACATTCAGATTCGGGTCTAGTTCTTGTTAATGGTTCGAGCCGCGGCTGCTAATCCGCTCGGCAAATAACATCTTGTCCGCGGTCTCGAACGGGGTTGCTCACCTGCCTCTCTGGAGGGAGCTGGGCAGCTTCAGGACTCACATCGGTCAGTTGCAGACAAGGGGATTAATCCCCCCTTGGTAAGGGGAAAAAGGGCCGACGGTGAGATCCGCAACAATATATATATATATGAATGATCGTTTTAAGGCCATTTTCCCCGCTGGAGCGGGGGGTAGCCTTGCGGGCCCCATGACAATCATGGTTGTCAAAACTGTTTCTGGTGTTTGTTCCCCCTCCATCCCCTCCCTCACCTCAAACGGCTTAACGGCTGACTCCGCACGTGAAAAAGCTGAATGCCTCAACTCTGTGTTTGCCTCGAAATATTGTGTCCCAAACCCATCCCTCTCTGTACCCACCGTACCCAGTCGTACCCAGCTGCTCCTGGACTCTGTGTCCTTTCCTCCTGACAAGGTGGAAAAGTTTCTGTCAACCCTCGACTCTGATTCTGCAACTTGTCCTGACGGCATCAGCCCACAGGTCCTAAAATCATGTTCTTCCGCTCTTTCACTTCCTCTTTCTGTTCTCTTCACCCTCTCTTTTGCTCAAGGTCATCTGCCATCTGCTTGGAAATCAGCCAACATCACCGCTTTGCACAAAAAGGTGCAAAAACAGATCCTAGCAACTACAGACCAATCAGCCTTCTCCCAATTATCAACAAAGTCATGGAATCCATAATTGCTTCAGGTATGAAATCTTTCCTCTTCTCCAATGGCTTGATCTCTGATCATCAATTTGGTTTCAGACCTGGTCACTCTACTCTGGACATGCTGCTTCTGCTTTCTCAACAATGGATGGAGGTCCTCAACGCCAAACAGGAAATTAGAGCTGTCTCCCTTGACATTTCACTTGCCTTAGATACGGTCTGGCACCCTGCTCTGCTCACCAAACGCTCCTCCTTTGGTATCCATGGAAATCTCCATGCATGGCTGGCGGACTTCCTCTCTGGTCGTAGTCAACGTGTGGCCCCGAATGGGTTTCTCTCATCTCCTCTTCCTGTTCAGGCTGGAGTTCCCCAAGGTAGTGTTCTGGGCCCTGTGCTTTTTCTGGTCTTCATCAATGATCTCTCTGACTCTCTTGAAAATCCTCTCTATCTCTTTGCTGATGACTCTACTCTCTGTCGCTCCATTCCTCATCCCTCAGATCGGCAGTCTGCAGCCTCCTCACTCTCTGCAGACCTGGACAAAATCACAGACTGGGCAAACAAATGGAACATGTCTTTCAATCCTGATAAATCTCACACTCTTACGATGTCTCTCCGAAAAGACCGACTGAACAACCCTCCCATCCACTCTCTGAATAATCCTCTCCAAGAAGTTCTGTCACTCAAGCTTTTGGGTCTCACTATTTGCCATGATCTTTCCTGGGAAAACCACATTTCAAATCTGGCCTCCAAAGCCAGTCGCCGACTGGGCATCCTCCGTTGTGCGAAGTCCTTCCTTGGCACACCTGAGCTCCTCACCACATACAAGGCATTCATCCGCAGCTCTATGGAATACTGCTCTCCCCTCTGGCCTGGTGCTCCTGCCTCACACCTAGCTCGTCTTCACGCTGTTGAAACCAAAGCGTTCAGAATCATTGGAATCTCCCGCGATGAAGCTAACTCCAAGGGCCTTTCACTCACTCACCGCAGGCAAGTTGGTGGTCTTTCCGTCTTCTACCGACTCCTCTCTGGCCTTGCCCCCCCAGCTCTCTCTGGGCTCTGTCCCCCAAATATTCCTACAGGTCGCACAAGATCTGCCTGCAACCCTCTTATGGTTAAACTGCGAAAATCAAGACTTTCTGCTCACCTTCACTCCTTCATTCCTCTTTTCTCCCGCCTCTGGAACAAACTCCCTCACTCTCTTCAATCCCACTCCACCCTCCAGTTCTTTAAAACAGCTGTTCACCACCATCTCTTATCCTCCCCCATCCAAAACCTTGATCTTTTCTACCCCCGCTAATTTCGGTCCCCTTGTGTTTTATACCTCTCCCCCCCCCCCACCCCCCCCTTCCCACGCCTCCTCCCCCCAAGCCCTCTCCCTCCCACACTTCTCCCTGCTCTCAAATGTTGTGGTTGTGTGCTTCCCCTTCTCTCCCCATCTTGTCTCCCGCTCCCTCTTTTTATATATTTTGTTTGTCTGGTTGATTTGTTTGTGAAATAAATGTTAGCTCTTTCACGAGCCTCGATTCAGTATACAAAAAAAAAAAAAAAAAAGGTTCCCTGTTTGAGGCAATCTTTTATGGCCGGATGCCCTTCCTGACGCCAACCCTTGGTCGCCTCTTACGATGCGCAGGGATACGGTGTACCTATTCTAAATCGGGGTACACACCGGAATCATTCATCCCAGCAAGCTGGTACTCAATCTGCCGACCTCGGAAGGATGACAGGCTGAGTCAACCCCCCTGGTGTTAATTCAGCGATCGACCAGGATTCGAGCCCAGGATCCTACGATCCCAAGGCGGCACCCTAACCGCTAAGCCAACAACAGGATATATATATATATATATATATATATATATATATATATATATATATATATATATATATATATGTATATATATATATATATATATATATATATATATATATATATATATATATATATATATATATACATATACATACATACATATATATATATATATATATATATATATATATATATATGTATCACGGATATATGTATCTCATAGTATATGTACTCCCGCTCGAATCACGGATATATATATATATATAATAATAATAATGCATTTATTTTATATAGCGCTTTTCAGGAAGCCCAAAGACGCTTTGACAGAGTGCAAAACATAATGCATAGCAAAACATAAAGACAATTGCAAAAAAAGAAGAATCAATAGGGAAATATTCAAAGCACAAAGGAGGGAGAAGGAGAGTTATATATATATATTGTTACGGTCCGCGGATAAGGATGTTGTTTGCCGAGCGAAGGCACCGCGGCCGAACAGTTGTTCCCCGACGAAACCCGATTCACCCAAACGTTGGCCGTATCGCGCCACAGATACTCAATGTGGAAAAGACTAAGACGACGAATGCAAAGAGGAAGAAGAAGAAGACATACAGAAGAGTAACGGGGTTCATTATTATTTACACACACATAAGCAAAAAGAGCAGCCACGGGTATTTACAGCGGACATGAAAACGCAGGTGACACAGTGAAAATTACTAGCTTATACAGACTTAGTTACTACCCAGGACAGCACGAACAAAACAAACTCACGTACGCAAATGGGGAACTTGCAGGCAGGAATGGCTGGAAAGGATGAGCAGGTGGGATCACAGGGCACAGCGAGCAGGTCCACTCCGGGCGGGAAGCGGGGAGCCGGCAGCTCCTTGTAATCCGCTTTACAGCGCACGCCGGCAGCTCCTGGTATTCGGCTTTACAGCGCACACCGGCAGGGTCACTCGCTGCCCCGTCAGGGCTTCACGCGGCTGGTTGAAACGGGGCTGGACTCATCTGCCGTATCTCTTTGCAACTCGTTCGTAAAAGTTCCTCTGCTTTCTCTTGGACCCTTTCTTTGTCGTGTACCTCTCCATGCAGCTCAGCTCGTATTCCCTACCTCTCACTTCTCCCCAGCGCGGGACTGACACGCCCTCTTCCCCGTGCTCTGTTTCGTGACCTTGTATGGTAATCCCACGGGCTTGTCTCCTCATTTGGGCATCGCGCCGACGGCACGCCCCTCGTGGTGAGCCACGGGCTTGTTTCCTTATTTGGGCATGGGGCTGCACAGCCCCGCCCTTCGTGGCATGCCCTGGGCTTGCCTCTCCCTGGCGACCCCGCCCCTCCTGTTCAAACAGAGCACGGAGCACATATTCACTATAGCAGCGAATTGAGAGGGCGTGCACCCCACGCTTGTGAACTGCTTGACCCACAGATGGAGAGTTTGGCTGGGAAATGGAATTATTGAAGGGGAGCTATTCTTAATTGATTCGGTGCAATGGAGTGTCATTCTAATGGAAGACAAGGCCTTACGCTAAAACACATAATGAGATATAAGCTACTGAACAAGGGTTTTATCGTGTCCTGCAATGTGGTGTTTATGGAATTAACTACCGAGACACCCTTTTTATCTTTACACAACTCCGGAGGCAGGAGGGGCCATATCCAACAATGTTCATCACCATTTCCAATATAATACAACACAATCAAAAAAATCCAATCCTCATATCCGCAACAATATATATATATATATATATATATATATATATATATATATATATATATATATATATATATATATATATATATATATATAGTTGCGGATCTCCGACATCGGCTCTGCCCCTATCAAGAGGGGATTAATCACCTTGTCTTTTATCTGGCCGACGTGACCCTGGGGGTTATAACGTCCTTCCCGGGCAGCGTTAGGTGGGGTTTGTTAGGCCTAGGGATTCGCTACTACCTAAGTACTAACGCTGACCGGAAACGAGGGAATAACTCCCGCTGGAATCACGGATATTGATGGAAACGCCGAGCGGATAGCGATCCGCGATCCGAGCTGTTAACAAGTGACTAGACCCGATTCTAGTGGTTCCGATCGTGCCACGTTTACCCAATGGAGAAAAGACTAGGACGATCAGATTATATTAGGAGAAACCAGAAAGAACAGGGCAATTTATTACAAATGTACAAAGAGGAAGAGGAAACGAAAGAATGTACAAGAAAGAAAGAGGAAGGAAAAGTACACAGGGCAGCCTTAGACAGTCTTATTCTATTCCCCAGACAAACGGGCCCGTCTCACACACAGACACTCACACGGGGATTGCAGATGAACAGGTTGATGGTGACCAGCGCGTCCAGGGATGGCCTCTGTGCAGCTCTCTCTCTCTCCGGTCCCCAGCTCGTACCGTGAAGATGGATTCCAATAGCAGAGAGGAGTTCGTATGGTGCCGTTGGGATGCACTGGGCTACTTGCCGGGCGAACGGTAGGGAAGGGCTCTGGCGGTTAATCACTCACAGGCTATTACCGCGTTTTATCCATGTGGCTGGAATATTCGCTATCGGCTGGCTTGGCTGTAGCCGCGTATGTAATAAACGAATACCGTTCCAAGCCTCGAACCGTTACAATCAAGGGCTCTCAATGCACTCGCCGTAAAAGTCCTCTTGCCAAAGCGTGAATTGTCCAAGTCCTCCCCGCTGTCCTGTTGTAATCGCATCAGCGCTTTCCACAACGACAAGTCCTCTTGAGGGCTTTGCGTGCGCGCTTTTATTACCAAGCCAGCGAACGCTCTCAAAGCCCAAAACCACGCCCTGTCAGGCGACCTCACCTCAGCTCTGGTTGGCTGGTGTTGGCTTACCGGCCCCACCCTGACGGCTGGTTGACGTGGCCGCACCTTCATCCTGGCGCTCCACCCCCTTTTCGGGCCTTACCTCATGGGTTTCTGGGCTGGCTTGAGCGGAAGCCCAGCAAGGTTGCTAACGCTGCTGACAAAGGCGCGTAACAAATTGGGAAGGGCCATGGGGCACAGACTGGAGCGCGCTTAATGGCGTGGCTTGGAAGGGAGGCTGCCAAAATGAACGGAAGGGCCTACTCTTATTTGATTGACGCAATGCAGATGCAACTATTGGAAAATGGCTTTATCTAACACATACTAATAAATAACTGACGTCCTATGGTGATCTACGTGTTGCTTGTGGCCTATCTATGGGGTGCTACCTTTAACCTTTAATGATGTTATTATTTACAAGTGTGGGTTCTCAAAACTGCAACAATATTATATATATATATATATATATATATATATATATATATATATATATATATATATATATATATATATATATATATATATATATATACAGTATATATATATATATATACACAGTCACGTGAAAAAGTAAGTACACCCCATGTAAAGTTTTGACTTTTTCAACATATTTCAACATACAGCTATTTGATCTTCATTTCAATAATATTTATAGATAAAGGTGGTATTGCAGTGGTTACCTTATTGGGACATAATCCACGGGCACGGGCCAGTGGGGCTTTTGATGATGTGGGCCTGACGTACGCGCGGTTGTTGAAGCCACGCCCTCCGAAGAGGGTGTTGGCGCTATAAAAGCTGTATGAGTTCCGTTCACGGGAAGAGTTCTGTGGAATAAAGGAGCTTTGAACACCTACGAAATGGCCTCATCTTCTCGTCATCCGCAACTCCTACAGTATAATATAACAAATATCATGAAACATTTACATTTTGTAGTCCATTGTATAATTTAAATAAACATAAATGCAAATTTCGCATGTGGAAAAAGTAAGTACACCCTTGGCTCTAATAGGTGGTATTGCCCCCTTTGGCAGAAACAACCTCAAGTAGGCGTTTCTTATAACTGTCTACCAGTCTCTCACATCGACTGGGAGAAATTTTTGCCCACTCCTCCATGCAGAATTCTTTCAGCTGTGCGATGTTTGAGGGGTTTCCTGCATGCACAGCTCGTTTCAAATCCCCCCACAACATCTCGATGGGATTTAGATCCGGGCTTTGACTTGGCCATTCCAGAACCCTCCATTTCTTTCTTTTCAGCCATTCCTTGGTGGATTTACTGGTATGTTTAGGGTCATTGTCATGGTGCAAGGTCCACCTTCGGTTGAGCTTCAACTTCCGACAGATGGCCACACATTATCCTCAAGCACCCTCTGGTACAATGAAGAATTCATAGTGGATTCTATGATGGTGAGCTGCCCAGGCCCTGATGCAGCAAAGCTGCCCCAAACCATAATATTTCCACCACCATGCTTTACAGTTGGTATCAGGTTCTTGTGGTCAAATGCTGTCTTTGGTTTTCGCCAAACATGTCTTCTGGTACTGCGGCCAAATAGCTCGACCTTTGACTCATCTGTCCAGAGCACATTGTTCCAGAAGTGCTGGTCTTTGCCTACGTGTTAATTGGCAAACTTTAGTCTTGCCCTGATGTTCTTTCTGGACAGCAAAGGTTTCCTCCTGGCACACCTCCCATGTCGATCAAATTTGTGCAGCATCTTTCTAATGGTAGACTCGTGCACTTTGACATCAACAGTGGCAAGAGCTACCTGTAAGTCCCGTGATGACATTCTGGGGTTCTTAGAGACTTCTTTCAGCATCTTGCGGTCTGCTCTCGGGCTGAACTTGCTGGGGCGGCCTGGCCTGAACAATTTGGCAGTTGTTTGGAATCTTCTCCACTTGTAAATGATCTTCCGGACAGTCGAATGATTGATTTCAAATTGTTTGGAGATCTTTTTAAATCCCTTCCCAGACTCGTAGGCATCTATAACCTTCTTTCTGAAGGCCTCAGAGAGCTCTTTTGATCTAGGCATGGTGACGCCGCACACTTCAACAACAAAGAGCAAACCAAACTAAATGTCTGAGGTTTAAATAAGACAGGTTCCTCCATCCCCTCTAACGATGTTCTAATCATTTGCACCTGAGCTGGTGCACCTGATTCTAATTTTAGGTATTTGAAGTAGTGATAAATGTAGGGGTGTACTTACTTTTTCCACAAGCGAAATTTGCATTTATCTTTATTTAAATTATACAATGGACTACAAAATGTAAATGTTTCATGATATTTGTTTTATTATATCACCTTTATCTATCAATATTGTTGAAATGAAGATAAAATAGCTGTATGTTGAAATATGTTGAAAAAGTCAAAACTTTACATGGGGTGTACTTACTTTTTCACGTGACTGCATATATATATATATATATATATATATATATATATATATATATATATATATATATATATATATATATATATATATATATATGTATATATGTATGTATGTATGTATGTATGTATGTATGTATGTATATATATATATATGTATATATATATATATATATATATATTGTTGCGGATTCGGGGGTCGGCGCTCTCCTTATCAAGGGGGGGGGTTAATCCCCTTGTCTTTTAAGCTGGCCGTCCCCCAATCCTGGAAGCTATGACGCTCCTCCCGGTCGGAATTAGCTAGGGTGATTGGTCAATGAAGTCCCAAATACCTACGTACTAACCCCGACCGCGAGCAGGGAAATAACTCCCTCGACGAACCACGGATAAGACGGATACTAAGACGGTAGACGGAGACGGAGACGGAGACGGCAGGGAACCACGGATAAGATGGAATATTGCCGAGCGGTTAGCAATCCGCGATCCAAGCCATTAACAAATGACTAAACCCGATCCTGAGCGGTTTCCAAATTGTGCCACAGGTACTCAATTGAAAGAAAAGACGGAGGCGATCGGATTAGGAAAACCAAGAAGGAACAAGGTACATTTATTAACAAACCAAAAGAGGAAACGATAGGAATATTCAAGAAGAAGAAGAAGAAGAAGCAAAAGGACACAGGGCAGCTTATCTATACAGTCTTAACTTATCACGACCCCAGGAAAAACAGACAGACTCACACGGAATTGTAGTGGTAGGGGAGGAAGGTCCAAGCAGATGGTCCAGGCGATGGGATCCGGCTCCGGTCCACTCCAGTCCAGGCTCCGGTTCCGCGGGCGAAACCCGGCAGGCAGATTCGCGCGTATCGTCGGACGCGAGCGGACCTTACATATCTTGGGGTTACATATATCGGGGGGACTGGGATGCGGCGTACGTAATACTTAGCTCGTGCCAGCTCTCTCTCTCTCTCTCTCTCTGTCTATCAATGGCTCGTATCACAGGCAGTTCGTAACAACGAGCTCTCTCGGCGCAGTTCTTCAATAAACAGTTCGTGCAACGCAATCCCCGGTGCAGTTCGTTACCATCGATGGTTCCCTGCGCAGTCCGTTTCAGCCCCGAGTCGACTCTCTGTGAAAAGGCTCGCGCTGGCGCTTATATTACGCGCTCACAGATCAATCCGTGCTCTTTGAAACCACGCCCGCCAGCGAGCTCACCTCAGCCCTGGTTGGTTGGCGAGGGCTCACCGGTTCCGCCCTCGACGGCGAGTTGACAGGGCCACGCCTCGTTCTTGGCGCTCCGCCCCCTTCTTCTCCTCGGCCTTAGACCGCGTGTTCAATGGCGTTGCCTGAGCGAACGCTGAGGCGGCTGCGGCTGGCAGAGGCGCGTACCAGAATTGGGAGGGACAAGCCCCCGACTGTAGGGGCGCATACTGGCGTAGCTTGGAGAGAGCGGCTGGCAAAGAAGCGAATGGGGCCTACCCTATTTAATTAATGCAACGCAGATTCAACTATTGGGAACACAGCCTTATCTGAAACACATACTAAGGAAATGACTGAAAGTCCTATGGTGTCCTACGTGTTGCTGTGGCCTAACTATGGGTGCAACCTTTAACCTTATTAAATGATGGAACATTATTCACAAGTATTTACAAAGTGAGGGGTTCTCAAAACCGCAACAATATATATATATATTTTTTTTTATTTATCGAGACAAAACATAAACTGTTCAGCCTAGCAGAGGTATGCGCTCTACCGAGTGCCATTCTAGTTTTAAATGCAAAGGATGTAGGGATGTTACTCCAAAAAGTATGTAAACAAGGTCGGGATGGTCACAAGAAATGATCATGTGAAACCATCCCTACATCTTTCTTTGAATAATGGTTGTCCCAACACAAATGGAAATTGAGCTGCTGGCGTTAGTATAGAGCTATGAATCTACCGAGATATATAGATATATAGCAGATGAGAGACGTAATGATGATAGCTTTGTGGCATATCTGGATGTGGTAGTTAGAGTTGAAAATAATTGTTATTACAAATGTGTATCATAAAGATGACTATTTCATTTTTCCTGTTGTCTTGCATACTTTTCCGTCTCATGCGTGTCTCATTATATCATTACCCATGGCCATGGGCGTCGAGAGGGGGGTGGGGGGGGGTGGTCAGGGAGGGTCGCTGCCGAGGTCGGTTCAGTACAGTGAAAGCCCTCATCGGCTCATTCTCATTTCCTCATCATTACATTTAAACCCAGAAGCTGATTTTGCTTTCCTTGCTGGTAACAAAACAACATTTACCGCTGTTAATGGTACAGTTTCAGACTTTACAGAAAATGGTTATTAACCAGAAATATGCGTCACAAAGAAATGGGTTTGTATCCTCTTTGTCCAAAAAAAAATTATTAACCATCTTCCCACGTATTTTTTGCCAATCTTATGGAGAAATAATGTTCAACAGTCGAGGGTGCGAATTGACTCGATCGGTCCAAACGTCCCGCTATCTCCTTTATTTTCGATCATACGGCTAAATAAAAGTGACCATTCGTTTTTTAAAGTTTTGTTTTTTCTTTAAAGAAAGTTCTTTTAAAAGTTATGAAAGAGAGGAAGGGTGGGGATTGGGGTGGGGGGCCCTGAGGTTGTTTGCCTCGGGGGCCACCAGGTTCCTCCTGATACCTTCCTGATTGTTCTGTGAAGGAAGATTTTGTGGTTTGTTCGAAGAAGATGGATTGCATCATTTTAGAAAGAGGTTATTGTGCTATAATAGTTTGATTCATTCTGGGTCATGTGAGAATGTCTCTTTAAAATGTCATTGTAATCTCTTGTTAAAGTTTTTTTTTGTTTTTTTTGTGTAAACAGGTACCTGTGGAGTTTGAAGTTGTGTGAAAATAATTTAATTTAAAAAGTAATGGGGATTTGTTTTTGGTTGTTGGTGTTGTTGTTGCTGTTGTTTTGGAATTTGTAAAATAAATTCATGAAGTTGAAAGTGTGTAATTAGTGTTTACCAGAAGGGGAACTTTATTATAAATAGAGGGCCTGTGTATTTATGTATATTCTGTTGTGGTAAGGTATGGTGTATATATTGTTACGTCTGTGGGGGTAAACACAGAAATACCTTCGGAAAGTTAGAAATGTGTAGTTAGAATGCTCCATATGCCGCGGAGAATCTCAATGTAGTAAGTCGGCCGTCTGTCCGGGTAAGAGTGTTTGCATGTCGCCATAAGGGGGTGGCTTTGTGCTAATTAATTCAAGGGTTTAAAGAATAATTCCCTAGTGTGTAATTCGCCCCCAGTTTTCTTCCCTCCATATTTATTACAATTAAAAAGCCACCAAACAACAACAGCAATGTAATGGGCTCAGTCGCTCACCACACAACCAGGTCCGACAGACCCAGCACATGTGCCGATCGGCAAGTAAACCCTGACGTCATCCGAACATTCCCAAACAGAGATGAGACTCCGTCCCCTGACGACTCGTGCCGGGGAAACCACGCCCCGAGCTTTGTGATTGGTCAGAGTGATGGATGATGGACTAGCGCTCGGTAATTGGACAGAGTGTGACGTCAGCGTCGAACATTCAAGAGCTAAGAGAGGAAAAAGAAGCCGTCTCACCATTTTCCTCTCTTTTTGTGCTGACGGTTGTTGGAGGCGGTCGCATTCCTTCTTCTGGTCCTGGCGTTCGTTCGAGGCGGTCGTACTCTCTCTCTCTTCTGGTCCTGGGTCCATGGCGGATGTCGCTCCTCTTGTGCGCACTCGTGCAGAGAATTCGAAGCATTGTGGAGTTTTTGCAACGTTGGAGGAGGGGGGGGGGGGAGGTGTGTGTATGTGTGTGAAAATGGAGGAAACTCTGACAGAAAACGCCCAGGCGCGAGCAGGCACTCAACTAGCCCTTCCTTGCTTCCACCACCAAGTGCACGTGATCCTAGCTCTCCTGAAAGACACCACCATCCAACGACACCCCTCCTCAGTGAAAGACACATGAAAGCCTCTTGGAGTTTGCAAAAAAAATCACCAAAAGGACTCTCAGACTGTGAAAAACAAGATTCTGTGGTCTGATGAAACCAAGATTTAACTGTTTGGCTTCCGTCTGGCCACTCTGCCATAAAGCCCAGATCGGTGGAGTGTTGCAGTGATGGTTGTCCTTCTGGAAATTTCTCCCATCTCCACACAGGATCTCTGGAGCTCAGCCAGAATGACCATCGGGTTCTTGGTCACCTCTCTTACCAAGCCCTTCTCCCCCGATTGCTCAGTTTGGCCGGGCGGCCAGCTCTAGGAAGAGTCCTGGTTGTTCCAAACTTCTTCCATTTAAGAATTAAGGAGGCTACTGTGCTCTTGGGAACCTTCAATGCAGCAGAATTTTTTTTGTAAACTTCCCCAGATCTGTGCCTCGACACAATCCTGTCTCTGAGCTCTGCACGCAGTTCCTTCGACCTCCTGGCTTGGTTTTTGCTCTGATATGCATTGTCAGCTGTGAGACCTCATATAGACAGGTGTGTGCCTTTCCAAATCATGTCCAATCAATTGAATTTACCACAGGTGGAGTCCAATCAAGGTGCAGAAACATCTCAAAGATGATCAAGAGAAATGGAGGCACCTGAGCTAAATTTCAAGTGTCATAGCAAAGGGTCTGAATACTTTGTGAATGCACTACATATATATATATATATATATATATATATATATATATATATATATATATATATATATAATATATATATATATATATATACACACAGTATATATATATACACACACACATCATTCATTTTCTTTCTTTCTTTCTTTCTTTCTTTTTTTTTTTCTCTCTCTCTCTCTCTCTCTCTCTCTCTCTCTCTCTCTCTCTCTCTCTCTCTCTCTCTCTCTCTATATATATATATATATATATATATATTTATATATATATATATATATATATATATATATTATTTTTATATATATATATATATATATATATATATATATATATATATATATATATATATATATATATATATATATATATATACATATATATGTTCCTTATGCATGGCCACATCTTTTAAGTTGCAAACTCCAAAGTAAGAGTACAAATACAACTTTTTGTGTATGTGGGGGGGGGGGGGGGGGGGGATGTAGGCTATGCGGCCGTGGCCTCCCACTGGAATGTGGGGGTGGGGGAGGGGTGTAAATTCTCTAGGTAAATAAATTCTCGATGTAAATGTGTACAGTGTAGCGCTACCTGGTAGTGGTGGCAGCGGGTATTACAACACCTGTTTCACTTCAGCAATGCTGAGGTTAAAGTTGTCCTCCTTCCATTCTCCTCCCCCCCCCCCCCTCCCAAAATGGAGGGGCCTGTTAAAGCCCCCACCAAATATATATACACTACCGGTCAAAAGTTTTAGAACACCTCAATTTTTCCAGTTTTTATTGAAATTTAAGCAATTCAAGTCCAGTGAATAACCTGAAATAGTACAGAGGTAAGCAGTAAACTGCTCGAGATTTTAAAAAAAGTTTAGCTTAGCAAAAGCGGGAAAATAATGTAAATTGCACAGTTATATTGTTAAAAAAGGCCTTCAGGTAACAAGTAATGGGTTAACAACTTACAGCTGTTCTGCAGCAATGTAAGTAAATTAAGCCTTGACCGTTGATGCAAACAATTCCGACAGGTGTCCCAACCTCTGCTGATTACTTGATTACGAACCCCCTGTCTGTATCAAAGCAGTATTGGAACAGACTGTTATTACACCCTCTGAAGCATTATTTGGACAATATTGCACTGCAGGAAGTAGTATATTGGAAACTGGAGGAAACTATGACAGGAAGAGGTCTGGCAGACCCAAAGCCACAACAGAATCAGAAGACAAGTTTCTGAGAGTCAACAGCATGCGTGATAGGTGGCTCACAGGACAACAGCTTCAAGCACATCTTAACACTGGTCGAAGTAAACAAGTCTCAGTTTCAACTGTGAAGAGAAGACTTCGAGCTGCAGGTTTGACAGGTCGAGTGGCAGTAAGAAAGCCATTGCAAAGATGGCAAAATAAGAAAAAGAGGCTTGCCTGGGCCATGACGCCCCGCCAGTGGACTACTGGAGACTGGAAGAAGGTCTTATGGACCTATGAATCAAAATTTGAAATCTTTGGTTCATCACGCAGGGTTTTTGTACGCTGTCGAGTAGGCGAAAGGATGGTTCCTCAGTGTATGACACGAACTGTCAAACATGGAGGAGGAAGCGTAATGGTCTGGGGCTCTTTTGCTGGATCCAGAATCAGCGACTTGCACAGAGTGACTGGCACCCTGAACCAAAAGGGCCACCACAGCATTTTGCAGCGCCATGCAATACCCTCTGTTATACGCCTAGTTGGTCAGCGGTTCATCCTACAGCAAGATAATGACCCTAAACACACCTCCAGGCTATGTCAAGACTACCTTCGAGGAAAAGAACAAGACGGTAGGCTTTAAATCATGGAATGGCCAGCACAGTCTCCAGACTTAAACCCCATTGAGCTGGTTTGGGATGAACTGGACAGAAGGGTGAAAGCAAAGCAACCTACAAGTGCAACACATTTGTGGGAACTGCTGCAACAGTGTTGGGAAGAACTCCCGAACAATATTTCATTTCCATTGTAGAAAGAATGCCACGAGTGTGTTCGGCGGTTATATCTGCAAAAGGTGGCTACTTTGCCGATTCAAAATTTTAAATTAAATTTTGTTGAACAAAATGATTCTATGATTTCTTTTTTTATCTCCAATTGTTTATTTGTTCTATGCTTAATTTCAGAGTACATTGAGACATTAAACTGCGTAAATTTCATTAAAACTGGAAAAATTGAGGCGTTCTAAAACTTTGGACCGGTAGTGTATATACATGCATACAAAGTATTTCTTTCACCTCCACCACCTCCACCCCCCCCCTCCTCTTCCTCCTCCTCACATCACCCTCTCATCACCATCTCCCCCATCATCATCATCACCATCTCCACCCCTCCCACCATCTTCCATCATCTTCCCCTCCCATTCCCATCACCCATTCCTCCCTCCTCCTCCTCCTCCTCCAATCACCCTCTCCTCCATTCACCCTCCCTACCCCCTCTCCTTCCCTTCACTGCCCTCACCCTCCTCCTCGGGATAGGGTCAATCCATGTATTGCTTACCGACTGCAGGGATGAGGGCTAAAAGGAAAAATAAATAAATGAGAAAAGACAGAGATCTCTGAAGAATTACCATAAACTGTGTTACGGTTTGTGACCTTTTTCTTCTTCCTTCCCCCCACACCCCCTGTGAGTTAGACCAAGTGGTTTGGTCCATGTGTATAAAGCCTATGATTGGCTATGGGGTAGGGGAGAGTAGGAATTAATGGATAGTCTCTCGGGAGAGGATGGGGAGGGGGCTTTCAAATCTGTCGGTAAAGCTCGGAAGAGAGAGAGGCGAGGCCAGGTGTCCTCTGACGAGGTGTCTCCAGTTGGGAAGCCCAAGCATAGGGCTTCCCTCTCCAAGGCCTCTGGTAATCCCGTTGATTCCCTCGACAAGTTTGTGGTCATTGTGGCGGCCGTTGAGAGGCCTAATCGTGTGGGTCCGTCTAACCCCATAAAGTTAGCAGAGCTTATAAAGAAAGAGTTCGGGGAAGTAGTGTCTGCGAAAGTGCATCGGTCGGGTGACTTGCTCATTGAGTGCAAGTCAGCCGGGCAAAGGGACAAGGTGTTGAAAGCAACTCAGTTTGGTGAGGTCTGTGTTTCGTGTCAAATCCCGAAGTACATGAGAGAATGTCGTGGTGTCATCTATGGGGTGGATTCATCCATAGAAATTGAAGAGATTAAGAGTTACTTGGCCTCCAGTGGAGTGACTGATGCTCGCCGTCTTACCACATTCAGGGATGGAGAGAAGGTGAACACCTTATCAGTCTTGTTGTCCTTCAGTGGTTCTTGCCTTCCATCAAAGGTAGTGCTCGGCTATTTGGCCTTCTCGGTAAGAGATTACATACCGGCTCCTCTTAGATGCTACAAGTGTCAGAGGTTTGGGCATACGGCCTCAGCTTGTCGGGGCAAGGTTCACTGCAGCAGATGCAATGGCGATCATGAGCGTAGTGCTTGCCCGAGTGAGCAAATGCATTGTGGGAATTGTGGTGGGGCACACAGCTCTGCTTACCGACGCTGCCCGGATTTTCAAAAAGCAGCGCTTATTCAGCAGGTAAAGGTAAAGGAAAAATTAACTTACACTGAAGCCGCTTCGAAAGTTTCTGGGACTAAATCTGCCTCATTTGCAGGTTTGCGTAACTCTAATCCCATTGGCTCGGTGAAAGTCGCTACTAAAACTGTAGGAGTCCAGACTGAAACTGAGCGAGTCGAGTGTCGATCAGAGAGAGCCAAATCTGAGTCAGATTTAAATATCTCTAAAGACACGTTTATTGCGTTTATTTCCGAATCTATCAACTGCTCTGCAGTAGCGCCCAGTCGAACGGACAAAATCCGTGCTGTGTCGGTTGCCGCGGCCAAGCATCTGGGTTGGGAGGAATTTTCCATTGGTCAGATCCACGCTCTGTTGGGGCACAAGAGGAACGGGTCGAAGTCTAGGCCTCAGAAAGATCCCCCCGCTCTTGAGGACTGAGGCTCCTTCAATGGAATGCGAAAGGTTTACCTGCTCACGGTTCAGAGTTTATTAAATTTTTAAGTGATCTCATAGTAAAACCAGATATAATATGTATCCAAGAAACTTGGTTAAAGAGCCACATTTCATATAGGATTCCAAATTATTTGTCAATTCGCAGGGATAGAGCTAGGGGCAGTGGGGGGGGGGGGGGATGTGGGGTTTTTGTGAGGTCAGGAGTTCCTCATAGGGTTATAGATTGTCATGTGGAGTTGGAGTGTAATGTGGTTTCATTTCCTAGCCCTAGTGAGACCTTCTCAGTGGTTAACTTTTATAATCCGTGTCTCTCTTTGAATGTTCTTGCGCTTAAAGAGGTTTTATGCAAGTGCGAAGGGTCAATCTTTTGGTGCGGTGACTTCAATAGCCACAACACTCTATGGGGCTCTAAGCTCACAGACAGTAATGGGTCTTGTGTGGAGAAGGTGATGGACGACCTTGACTTAGTAATACTGAATGATGGTAGTGGAACTTTCATAAATCCCGGCTCTGGTCGGTCTTCCCCTCTTGACCTCATGATAGTCTCTGCCTTGCTTGCAGCAAGGTGTGAATGGAGGGTTCTTCCAGACAGTCTGGGTAGTGACCACCTCCCGGTGGTCACTCACCTCAAATTGGAGAGAGATCTGGAGGGGTTGGATAGGCCTCCCTCTTGGAGTCTTTCCAGGGCTAATTGGGGAAAGTTTTCCAGATGTTGCTCCGAGGTGGTCAAGCCCGAATTATTTAACGAGAATCCTGATATCTTCAGTAATAGTTTAGTCAAAGGAGTTTATCGCAGTGCTCTCGAGTCTATCCCTACTTGTAAAGGTCAGATCGGTCAGAGAATGAAAGTCCCCTGGTGGAATGGGATTGCGCGAGGGCCATTAAGGCCAGAAAGTCTTCCTTTAAAAAAGTTAGGAAATCCTTGCTGCTTCAAGATGCTATCGAGTTCAAGAGAAGAAGAGCTCAAGCTCAGCGGGTAATTAAACGTGCCAAGTCAGAGTCTTGGCGAGCATTTTGTGCGTCTATTAATCCGGACGCCTCCATTAGTTCTGTTTGGTGTAGGGTTAGAAGTATGTATGGTAGGAATGGTGGAGGGTGGTCGATAGCTTGGCTGGTCAGCAATAATGCCCCTGTTTATTCGAGCCAGGAGAAGGCCTCTGCTTTAGTGTCCTTCTTTTCAGATCAGTCAGGTGATGATCCTGTCGATTCAGAGACAGGTGAGGCCAAGCGTCAGTTTGTCTCCCCGCACAAAGACATTCTCTGTGATGGGAGCCCGGATAACTCCCCGCTTAACATGGATTTCTCTCTGGGTGAATTAAAGCATGTCATTTCCAAGTCCAAGAATAGTGCTCCTGGCCCTGATTCGCTCACTCACTCGATGTTCAAGCACATGGACGATAGTGTCTTGGAAGTGTATCAGGCGTTTATCAATAAGGTCTGGACATCAGGAAGGCTCCCTTGTGCGTGGAAGCATTCCATTAATCATTCCTGTTCTAAAGCCTGGTAAGGATCCTACAGATCCATCCTCTTACCGCCCAATAGCTCTTATTTCTGTTGTTAGCAAACCTATGGAGAACATGGTGAATGAACGCCTGATATTTTATTTAGAAAAGAATAATCTGCTCAATAGATATCAGAGTGGATTCAGGAGGGGTCGGTCCTCTTCAGATCAAATAGTCTCTCTGGCGAATGACATTAGGAAGGCTTTCATCGTCCGCGAGTCGGTGCTGGGGGTTTTCCTTGATATTCAGAAGGCCTATGATTCTGTCTGGAGGGACGGTCTTCTGTTTAAGATTCACCAGTTAGGCATCAGGGGCAGACTTTTCTGGTGGGTCCGTGATTTCCTGTCTGACAGATATTTTCAAGTGCGTGTTGGTGCTGCGCTGTCCTCCGTGTTTCTCACTAAAAAGGGTATTCCTCAGGGTAGTTGTATTAGTCCCACCCTTTTCAACATAATGATAAATGATGTTGCCTCTCTTCCAGGGGTGCGGGGCAATTTGTCTTTGTTTGCCGATGATATAGCTATCTGGGTTTGGGGCAGGAACTGTGCGTTCATCTCCAAGCGCCTTCAGGCTGATGTTGTCAGTATTGAGCAGTGGGCTACAAAATGGGGTTTTGCCATCTCTGGGCCAAAGTCTAAGCTCGGAATCTTTACCCTCAAGAGAAAGGTTGAGGACGTCAGATTAACAGTCAATGGCACGGCTCTAAAAGTCTCTCCGGTGGTCCCCTTTTTGGGGGTGATCTTTGATAAGGGCTTAACCTGGAATGCCCATTGTGCCAAACTTGTAGCTAAGTGCTCGAAGGGTCTCAACCTTCTCCGTTGTATCTCGGGTACTTCTTGGGGTGCCCACCAGGATAGCCTCCTTATCTTGTACAGAGCTCTAATACGTTCGCACTTTGATTACGGGTGTCAAGCCTTTTGGGACATGTCCCTGTCCATCCGGAGGAGGTTGGAAGGAGTTCAGTCCAAAGCTCTCCGCATATGTCTTGGTGCCTTTAAAAGCTCTCCAGTGAGCATTCTCCTGGTTGAAGCAGGTGAGCTGCCTTTGTCACTTCGATGGGAAGTGTCTATTCTCAAATACTGGTCCAAATGCATTTCCTTCGGGGTAAATCATCCTGGCAGTTCTCTGTTCCTGGATTGCTGGGAGTATCATGGTCTCGGTAATCTCCGTCGGCTTCCCCCTTTTGGTCTCAAGTGTGTTAGGGCGGTTAAAGGGTTGGGGTTGGACCTCCCCCCGGTTAACACAGCCAATAAAGTGTCCCTATGGCCGCCTTGGACCCTTGTGGTTCCAAGAATTCACTTGGATTTACAGAGTATGACAGACAGGGACAATCCCGTCGTGACAAGTAACATGGCTGTTGAATTCATTCACAAGTTTTGGAGTCAATCTCTCCATGCTTATACAGATGGCTCCAAAGATCCGGGTCTTGGCCGTACTGCGGCTGCCTTCTGCATCCCTGATGTGAAGGTGACCAAGGCTTTCAGGCTTTCAGACCACCTGTCGGTATTTTCGGCAGAACTTTATGCAATTGTTTTGGCTCTTGAATGGATTATAGACTTTTATCCCCTCAGCGCGGTCATATTTTCCGACTCTCTCTCAGCACTGATAGCACTTAGGTCGTTCCAGCCTGGCAGTAGGAACGAACTGGTTCTGGAGGTAATTCATCTCGTAAGTTTGGCCCATTGGAGGGGCACGGTCGTCGATCTATGTTGGGTCCCAGCCCATGTGGGCATTGCAGGCAATGAAGTGTGTTTATGTGATCAGGCGGCCAAACGCGCCCTCAATCTGGATTTCGAAACCCCGGTTCCGCTAGGCCAGGCAGACCTCTCTAATTTAATTAAACAGAAAATTTATGTTATATGGCAAAGTCAGTGGGACTCCTCCCCCAAGGGGAGGTGGTGTCACAAGGTGCATCCATCGATCGTGTCCTTGGGGTCGTCTCCCCGGCTCCCTCGCAGGGAGCAGTCTGTCTTATCTCGACTTAGAATTGGACATTGTTTTCTCAATTTTTATCTTCACAGGATCGGGTGCCATCCCTCGGGGTGGTGTGATCGGTGTCAGGTTCCCGAAGATCTGGACCATGTTTTTTCCTTTTGTCCGCGTTATAATAATGCTAGATCTCGTCTTCAGCTTTCTGTCCGCGGAATGGGGATCACGTGGTCAGGTCTGCCAGAAGCCTTTTGCTGGCTGGATCTGAACCATCCTGGGTTTTGTAGATCAGTTTTAAAGTTCATCAAAGAGACGGGGTTAGCAGTGTGAGTCTCTAGTTTTTCTAGTGTTAACCTCCTGGTTTGGTTTGTTTGGATGTTAGGGTGCGTGGTGTACATAGAGCCTCGCGGCTCTGAAAGTGCCATTAAACCTCAAAAAAAGAAGAAAGGGGCAGGGGAGTGGCCAGGAAGGTGATTCAGAGGAGTGAGTGGCCATTTTTGGAGGAGGGCTTATGGCAGAGTGCTTTCTTGGGGGTTGGGGAGTGTCCAGCTGCAATCTCCCTACCTGAAGGGTGACGTTGATCGAACTCTTGCTGCCTACCACTGGGGCCTGCCTTGGGGCCTACTGGTGGACTTGACTACTCCTACCCTTTTTTGCTGGGCCTGCACTGGGGCCTGCCTTGGGGCCTACTCGTGGGCTTGCCTACTCCTACCCTCTTGTGCTGGGCCTGCGTTGGGGCCTACTCGTGGACTTGCCTACTCCTACCCTCTTGTGCTGGGCCTGCACTGGGGCCTACCACTGGGGCCTGCCTTGGGGCCTACTCGTGGAATTGCCTACTCCTACCCTCTTGTGCTGGGCCTGCACTGGGGCCTACCACTGGGGCCTGCCTTGGGGCCTACTCGTGGACTTGCCTACTCCTTCCCTCTTGTGCTGGGCCTGCACTGGGGCCTACCACTGGGGCCTGCCTTGGGGCCTACTCGTGGACTTGCCTACTCCTACCCTCTTGTGCTGGGCCTGCACTGGGGCCTACCTTGGGGCCTACTCGTGGGCTTGCCTACTCCTACCCTGTGCTGGGCCTGCACTGGGGCCTACCACTGGGGCCTGCGTTGGGGCCTACTCATGGACTTGCCTACTCCTACCCTCTAGTGCTGGGCCTGCACTGGGGCCTACCACTGGGGCCTGCCTTGGGGCCTACTCGTGGAATTGCCTACTCGTACCCTCTTGTGCTGGGCCTGCACTGGGGCCTACCACTGGGGCCTGCCTTGGGGCCTACTCGTGGACTTGCCTACTCCTTCCCTCTTGTACTGGGCCTGCGCTGGGGCCTACCACTGGGGCCTACTTTTGGGCCTGCCGTGGGTCCTACTACGGGGCCTGCCCTGGGGCCTACTTTTGGGCCTACTGTTGGGCCTGCCCTGGGGCCTACTTTTGGGCCTACTGTTGGGCCTGCCGTGGGGCCTACTACGGGGCCTGCCGTGGGGCCTACTACGGGGCCTGCCCTGGGGCCTATTATTGGACCTGCCTACTCTTGGACCAGCCTACACTTGGACCTGCCTACTCTTGGACCGGCCTACTCTGGGACCGGCCTACTATTGGACCGGCCTACTCTTGGACCGGCCTACTCTTGGACCGGCCTACTCTTGGACCGGCCTACTCTTGGACCGGCCTACTCTTGGACCGGCCTACTCTTGGACCGGCCTACTATTGGACTGGCCTATTCGGGTTTTTCCCTCTTTTCTCCCTTCTTGGTTTTATGTGTGGGAAGAGATTTTCGTGTGATAATCCATAAATAAAGACAGTGTGATTGAAGGCTTGGCTTGGTGTGCTTCAGGCCGTAACAACTGCTTGCAAAAAGTGGTAGTGTTTAATGGTCACTGATTTCACAGGTTCACATAGTACCAGTTGTGGACAACAATGTTGTTCTTTTGCAAAACACCTTTTCTGAATAAAAAATAAACAAACAAACAAGAAGACGTCATGCAGAGCATGATACTTGCAAAAGCCACCCCTCCCAAAATAAAACGTTGCCATGGATACATCAAATTTTCTATTTTATCAAGATTAAAATTGATGAAATCTCGAGGCAATCAGATTAAAACTGATGATTTTCCACATAAGATTTGAGTTTTTATGATTATGATTTTGAGTTTGAGCTTGAGTTCACCTTTGACGTTTTGACCTCAAAAATAGTTGGTTTCCCAATTCAGTGATGCACTATGCAATTGCTGTTTAATTTTCAAGTTAATAGGATGAAAATTGAGGATTTTTCAGATGAAAATTGATTTTAGATGTTTGACCTTGCATTGACCTTTGACCTCAAAAATAGTTGATTTCCCAATTCAGTGCGGCATTGTGCAATTGATATTTAATTTTCAAGTCAATCTGATGAAAATTGATGATTTTGGAAAGTTTGACCTTGAATTGACCTTTTGACCTCAACAATAGTTGGTTTCCCTATTTACTGACTCAATCTGCAAATGCTGTTCAATTATCAAGTCAATCGGATGAAAAATGGCAATTTTAGAAAATTGACCTCAAGATTATCTTTGACCTTTGACCTCAAAATCAATAGGCTTCTTCCTTATGACCATGTGGTGAAGTTTCGTGAAGATCGGTTTAAAATTGTGACCTGTGGGCGATTGACAGGCAAACAGACAAACATGACAGAATAACACACAAGACCAACCAATGTACTTGAAAAATCTTCGATTTTGCAAGTAATAAGGAAAAACCGAACATTGCTTCAGGCAAAACACTAAATTGGTGATCAGACAAAAAAAAAATTAGGTCAATATTTGTCAAAGAACTACTCATGAACCTTGGACCTAACTCGTTTAAAGACCAAAATTATGTGTTCTAGGATAACAAATGCATTCAACCCCTGGTACAATAACGTACACCAACTAACGTCGCCAGATGGGGCGCCCAGTTTAACGTTTATCCGAGGGACGCACAAACATTGATGAATGACCCTGAATGACCCTGCCTGTGAAACTTAAACACTGTAGTCTGGGATGACAGCTTACAGCTAGGCCGGCATTCAAACCCAGGCTAGACAGCTTAGAGGCGAGTGTAGGCCATCCTGTAAGCCCAGAAACAAAGCTAGAAATAAGTTGTAAAAACAAGCAAAGAGAGAAGGAGAAAAAGGATAAAGAAGACAAGAACCGAGGCCAAGAGAGATCAAACATAACTCCATTACCCTTCTTCCACCTTCTCTTACATCCTCCTTTCTCTCTCAATTCCCCTGAATATCATCAGCATAAGTGGATTAACCAATCACCAAGAAGAAGTGAGGAAGGTAGGAGAAGAATCTGGTAAGGGGAATGTGGAGGTGGAAGTAAAATGACGTTTTTAACACCTCCGGTTGAGCTCAAAGTACACATGGAACTTATGCCTCGTCTTCAACTATCAAATGATCAAGTCGTGCAGAGAGAGAAACACAAGAGGTTCAGGGGGAGATGGAATGGGAATTAAAGACCATTTATAGAGTACACCAGGGAGTGGGTGTGATCAAAAATCCACGATGCTGGCATACCTGTTCATATACAATTTGGACCAAATCAGACAAAGATATCCGTTGGTAGAAACGTTGACTTTTTAAAAGATGTTGTTCTGTTTCAGACTTGTGCAACATTCTGAATAACTCGAGAGATTGATGACTGCTTGAATAAAGTTGTGTTTGCTCGACCAAAGCTTGAGTTTCAAGGCTTTTTGTTAAAAAGGAAAATCTGCTGAATAAGGATAATCTCACATTTCAATATGTCTGCTTATCTCAGACACATAGATGACAATCCATGACTCGGAGATAACAAAGTCGCGTTCCTCTCAAGGGAAACACCAGACAGAGGGATAGGGTGGAAACCCAACCCAGGTCAAGGGGACAGGAAACTCTCAAGGGACATCTGTTGCTGGACGTGAGCACAAAGAATCGACGCGGTGTGATCCGGTGCGTATCAAGAGCAGCTCTTCTCAGTTGGTGATGATTGAAGCCGGATGAGGCCTTCCGAGCTTCAAATGGGAATGCCTTGAAGATGTGGTCTTCAGTTTTGCACACAAAGAACCAGGTCTGCAGCTGAAACTACTGGTGGAATCTTCACCATCAGTGGGAATTGCCACGTCCTACTTGTTCAACACACATTTTTTTTTTTTTTACTGCTGCTTTATGAATGTGAAGCAACAAATGCAAGACCAGAACAGGTGCCAGTACCAGTAAAGGTAAGCAATGGTCATTGTGAAAAAGGATTTCCTCCTCACCACAGGAGAGCAGTCACCGTGAGCGGATACGACACTAAAAAGATGCGAGGAGAGAAAGACAAAGAGCAATGAGGTGAGTGGAGCTCACTTGTCGAGCACGAGGTACAGGTCGAAGATTCCTTCACACCGAGAAGCTCCGTAGGGTCCAGTGACGGCCCCCGGGGAGACCGCACGGTGACAGCAGCCCGGTTGGAGAATCGCGCCGAGCAGGGCGCACCCCAGAGCGACGTGCAGCCCGCTGGCCATGACTCCGCAGCACCGGCCCCAAAGGCCGAGTCTTCTTGTGTACGGCACGACCGCGATTTGTTCCGGATCACACAAGCGGGTCGGCTTCGCACACAGTACGAGCTGTGCATGGGGCGGCCGTGCACCCTCCGAGAGAGGCTGTGGGGAGAAACTCTCCGTCCCTCTTCCACTCGCTCTTTCCTGTGCTCTCCTCCCCTCAAGCCCCTCCTAACTCCCTGACCCTTCCCTTCATCTTGTGTTTTGTCCCAATAAGCCTTTGGTTTGCTCTTTTAAAATGTTCTATCCAGAAGCTGGCAAGCCCTGTCATTCAGAGAATGTGGTACTTGATATCACAGTAGCATTGTCGCATAATGAGGATCTGATAAACTGAACCCAAAAACTGTTAGTCACCTGAAAATGCACTACCAACATCGAAACCAAACGACTTAAGATCTGCTTTAGTAAGAGCATCACAATGTCATTGGCAAGTCATAAAATGCATCATATTAATGAATCATTGTTTCAGGTATTCATCTCACAAAGATATCTGAATATTTTATCATTTGTACACCAATAAGGGAGAAAGGGGCTAAGCAGTATGGCCTAGAGGTATGCAAACTCCTCTCAGCTGTGAAGCCTGGGTTTGAACATTGTCCGAGCTATAAACTGTCCTCCTGGTGTTTCGCAGGCAGGGCAAGGAATCCTTCAAATTGACGTTAAGCGTGGCCTCCTGTTTACTGGCATTAGTTTGTGGCCATTAAAGATCCCAAGATGCCCTACGAAAGGAGTGGGTGAGCTATCGCCAGCACCCTGAACAATTCCCAAATCCCTGCCCTAAATACTGCTGAGAAGGAAATGGCAAACCACCCAGTATAACCTGCACCAATGAACTACTTTGGCAGCACCAACCCTCTGTAAAGAGTAGGATACACATATACATCTCTTCTAAATGGATTGTCTAAAGTTCAAATGTTTTTATACCAGTTTTCAAAGGCAACAGAGAAGTGTTTTTGCAATGTGAATATCAATTGGCTTGAATCAACTGCAAAATAATGTGTTGAGTAAATGTATTTTAATCATTTAAAAATGATTTTATTCTCAAATATTAATTTGCATTACCCTTGCATTTCCTCGCTGCGTGATGCAATATTTTATCTCCATGTTGTAACCAGACCCCCTAGTGGATATTTCTGAGGACAAGTCATCGTTAGGACTGTTCTGTGTAGACTACCTTTGTTTGCCTTGTTCTGGAGATTAGAAGTTGATGTACCATCAAGCTATACAAAATGAAACTGGCAATCTTTTTGAAATAGTAAAAAAAAAGTTAAGAGTTCTACACTGCCGTCTCCAATGCAGAATGATTAAGGGCAACACTTCATTGGTCAGAGCCTTAGAATGTGAGGAGTACAGACACCAAGATGTACTGGAACAAGGAATCTCAAGATAACTGGTGAGACTAACCCACAATGAAGATCATACATACATCGATGTAAATGCTGCTCTGCAGTTTTTTGGGTTTTTTTGTATGCAGGATCGAGGCTCGTGCAAGAGCTAATATCAATCACACAAAAAAACAGACACACAAAACATATAATAAAGGGAGCGGGAGACAAGATGGGGAGAGATAGGGAAGCACACAAGTACAAAAGCAGAGAACAGGGACATCGGAAGATCTGTGGGAGGGAGAAGGCTTGGGGGGAGGAGGCATGGGAAGGCGGGGGGGTGAGGGGGGGGGGCAGGTAGTGATATTCTTTTTTGGCAGTGAATTAATACCAGGTGGGTTGAATTAACACCAAGATGGATACAGAAGAAAAGTATCAGGAGGGGCAATTGGAACTTTGGAAGGACAAAGGAATGGGGTGGGTGAGGTGGGGGAGGTTGCCGAGGATAGAAAATATAATGGTTTTGGATTGGGGACAATCTGAGATGGTGGTGAACAGCTGTCCTGAAAACCTGGAGGGAAGAATGACATTGAAGAGATTATGGAAGTTGGTTTGACAGGTGGGACAAAAGAGAAACAAGATAGTTTCATCAAAAGGGGGTTGATGGTGGACTGTGTGTGTCCTGCAGAAACCTCGGGAGGAGGAAGAGGCGACAAAGCACGGAAAGAGCAGAGAGTGCAAGACCAGAAAGAGGACTGCAGATGACAGACTACGAACCTGTCTGTGATGTCGAAGTGCTAAGCCCATAGACTCAGCTTCGTCACGGGAGATTCCAATAATCTTAAAGACCTTAGTTTCCTTGGCGACAAGCTGAACAAGATGTGAGGCAGGGCAGCCAAGCCAGAGGGGAGAGCAGTATTCCACCAAGCTGCGAATAAAAGCTTTGTATGTGGTGAAGAGCTGAGAAGTGCCCAGAAAGGAATTCGCACGATGGAAGATGCCCAGTCGTCGACCGCCTTTGGAGGCCAGCTTTGAACTGTGTTTTTCCCAGGAAAGATCATGGCAGATAGTGAGACCCAAAATCTTGAGTGACAGAACTTCCTCGAGAGGATTGTTAGGAAAGTAGATGGGAGGGTTTTCCAGACGGTCTTTTCGGAGAGACAAAGTGAGAGTGTGAGATTTGTCAGGATTGAAAGACATGTTCCATTTTTTTGACCAGTTCGTGATGTTATCCAGGTCTGCAGAGAGTGAAGAGGCTGCTGCCTCCCAATCTGAGGGTTGAGATATGGAGCGGCAGAGAGTGGAGTCATCAGCAAAGAGATAGAGAGGATTTTCCAGAGAGTCGGAGAGATCATTAATGAAGACCAGAAAAAGCACAGGGCCTAGAACACTGCCCTGAGGAACTCCAGCCTGGACAGGAAGGGGAGATGAAAGAATTCCATTCAGGGCCACAAGTTCACTGCGACCGGAGGGGAAGTCTGCAAGCCATGCGTGGAGGTTTCCTTGGATACCATCAGAGGAGAGTTTGGTGAGCAGGGCGGAGTGTTGGATCGTATCGAAGGCATGAGATATGTCAAGGAAGACAGCTCTGATTACCTGTTTTGCGTTGAGGACCTCCATCCATTGTTGAGACAGCAGAAGCAGCATGTCCAGAGTAGAATGGCTTGGTATGAATCCAAATTGATGATCAGAGAACAAGCCATTGGAGAAGAGAAAGGATTTGATATCAGAAGCGATAATGGATTCCATGACCTTGCTGATGATTGGGAGCAGGCTGATTGGTCTGAAGTTGCAAGGATCTGTTTTTGCATCTTTTTTGTGTAGAGCGGTAATGCTGGCTGATTTCCAAGCGGATGGCAGATGACCTCGAGCAAAAGAGAGGGTGAAGAGAACAGAAAGAGGGTCAGATGGAGCTGATGCCTTCTGATCCAGTTGCAGAATCAGAGTTGAGGTATGACAGAAACTTCTCCCCCTTGTCAGGAGAGAAGGACACAGAGTCCAGTTGCAGCTGGGTTTGACTGGGCAAAGTGGGCACAGAGAGAGACGGGTTTGGGACACAAGATTTCGAGGCAAACACAGAGTTTAGGCATTTGGCTTTTACACGTGCGGTGTCAGCTGTGTAGCCTTTTGGGTTAAGGGGGGTGGGGTGGGGGGGGGGGGGGAGGATGGAAGGGGATGAAACACCAGAAACAAATTTGACCAGACGCCACCAGGATTTGGAGGAGGGAGACAGGTTGGAGAGTTCATTCTTGAGAGTGGAGAGATAGTGTTTCCTGGCTCTCCTGAGGGTAGACATACACTTGTTCTGAGCTTTGTGAAAAGAACTGAGATTGCCTTCAGTTGGATTAGCCTTCCATGAGGCGAAGTCAAGTTGTTTCAGGGCAACTGCCTCACTGCAAAATTCAATGTACCATGGACGGGAAGAAGGGTATGACAACTGAAAACGAGATGGGATAAATCTGTGCTTGAGAGAGAGAACAATTTTCCTCGGAATTCTTCCAAAGTAGAGTTGATGTCAGAGGCAGTAGAGATGGCGGACCAGTCCAGATGATTGATGGCTGCTTGAAGACCGTGCCAGTTGGCCTGAGTGAAATGCCAGACTCGTCGACGCTGAGGAGGCTCTCTGAGAATGGTCAGAGAGATGTCCACTTTAACAAGCACATGATCAGATGAGCCGATTGGAGCAGAAGAAGAGCAGCAGACATTTTCAGGGAAGTTAGTCATAACCAAGTCCAGAAGAGAAGATGCTCCGTTGACTGAGATCCGGGTCGGGAAATTGACAGATTGTGTCAGTCCCAGTGAGTCGCAGAAGTCCTTTGCTGAAGAGCCATGGCTGGTGAGAGAGGTACCCACAC
Organism: Myxine glutinosa; assembly: GCF_964187855.1. Taxonomy (NCBI): domain Eukaryota; kingdom Metazoa; phylum Chordata; class Myxini; order Myxiniformes; family Myxinidae; genus Myxine; species Myxine glutinosa. Next base: position 110,594,734 of record NC_136264.1, read on the forward strand.
CCAGCCAACTGGCATGGTGACAATTGAAATCACCACATATGAGGAAGAGAGAGTTGGGATGGGTAGATAGAAGTTGGTCCATACTATCAGACAGCAAGATGTAGATGGAGTCATCACTGTTTGGTGGACGGTACAACACACATATGAACAAAAGGTGGGAGTGAAGGGGAAGCCGTAGCCAAAGGTATTCCTGGGGGTGAGGTGGAGAGAGGGCAGTGCAGGGCGAGTGAGGAAGAGAGTTTTTTTTTAAAGATAGCAACCCCACCTCCAGGACGAGGCTCAGGTCTATCATACCGGAGGAGGGAGTAACATGGGAGAGATACCAAGGAATCAGAGACATCATGAAGGAGGAAAGTTTCTGTTAAGCAGATCACGTCTGGTTTGTCAGAAGCAACCTGTATGGAGAGATCACTCAAGTTTGAGCGAAGGCCCCGGATGTTTGAGGTCCATACCGTTAATGAAGAGGAAGGGGGAGCATCGGGTATAGAACAGGGGGGGGCGGGAGGGGTAGGGTAAGATATGGAAGAGGAGGAAGAGGTAGGGAGAGCTGTTGAAGGTGTGTCAGAGATTTCAGAATAGCTTGGAGAAAGGGAAGAATGGGGCGGACAAAAGGTTTGATGGTGATTGGGTGAGGCACAGTGAGGTATTATTTGAGGAGGGGGAAGAGCGAGGCAGAAGGTTGGGGAAGATGAAGGTGAAAGATGGAAGGGGGAAGAAGCGGGGAGGACGCTTTGAGGAGGAGGGGTGAGAGGGGAGTCTAGGAGGGGAGGAGCGAGGGAGAGTCTCGGAGGGGAGGGGTGTGGGGGGAGTTTAGGAGGGAAGGGGCAAGGGGGGAGATTTGAAAGGGATGGGTGATGGAAAAGATTTCGAGGGGAGGGGCAAGGGGGAAGATTTGAAAGGGATGGGTGATCGGGAAGATTTGGAAGGGAGGGGCAAGGGGGAATATTTGAAAGATGGGTTATGAGGAAGATTTGGAGGGGAGGGGCAAGGGGGTAGATTTGGAGGGGAGGGGTGATGGGGAAGTTTTGGAGGGGAGGGGTGATGGGGAAGTTTTGGAGGGAAGGGGTGATGGGGAAGATTTGGAGGGGAGGGGTGAGATTGGATTTTGAAAAGTGTACGATTAATGCGAAACGAACATTTATTGCAAAATGAGTTTCTTGAGATCTTCGAGTCAAAAATACGTTTGAGGACGCTGAAGGAGGGGTGGAGTGCAGGAGAGTTTCGGGAATGTAGAAAAAAGGAACTGTAAGAGATGGAATTTTTTTTTGGAATGAATAGATTTGGTGAGCAAGTCGAAAGCATCCTTTTATAGAAGAAGAAGAAGAAGAAGAAAAAGGTGTTATAATATACGACTGGGTTGTTATAATATACTATATGGTTGCTGGGTTTTCTTTCTTGTTTGCTCTGTTTGCTGTTTTGAGTCTATGACATACAGATCTAACAGAAGCTGTTATTTCTTCACTGATCTCTTGCCTGTAAATACATGACAGATGTCTTTCCATCGTGCCCATTTCAAAGATTTGTTGTAAACATGGGCACTATGGTACCAAAGGTCAGAGTGTCCAAAATGGGGACTGACATCAGATGTAGAGAGGCCCTAGCAGATTATTCCTTCCCTACATATCACTAAGCCAGGTGTATTATTCATCATTCGTTAATCCAATCGTAATATGATATTTGTCCTGAGATGACTTTGGTTTCCCAAAGCTCAGAATCTACAAAATCGATACTTCTGTGAGAATTGATCCTCTGAGAGCTTTGTCCACCGTCCAGTGGATGTCAGAAGACTGATGACAGTATAGCTAAGAGGTAGTGCACTCGTTCTTGCTTTTGAGATGTTTTGTCTGCATTTGATTCCTGGCCTAACTATATAAAGTCATTCTGGTGATTCACAAGCAAGACATTGCATCAAAAATATGCTGTCCTTCAAAGGGGATGCTAAACCAGCTGTACAATCTACAATTCACTGGTGGACATTGAGCATTCCACAGTCAAAGGTAGTTTGTCATTTTGTGGTGTTACCTTCACCTAATTCCTTATCTGATCTACGGGGAGAATAGTAGCAGCTGCACAGCTGCATCTCCAGCATGATGCAGACCTGTAGCTATAGTTACTGCCGATGTATGAATGACCCACTTTACCACCAACTTAAATGTAGACTGACCATCACTCCTATTTGAAGGGTGGTGTGCTCCGAGATACCCAGTTTCAGCACTCATCAGAATGAGCGTTTTTAGTTGAATTGATCTGATCACGATTGAACCCAGGAGTGATAGCTGAATGGTGAGAATGTTAGTGACCGAGTTATCAAGCTTCCCTAACCTACCAAAATCATAATATGCTCTCTTTGTCTTTGTGAGTATTGCCTGCCCATGTGTCGAGTTTGTATAATTGTGAACATCATCAAGATACATTGCATAATAGTCAGAAAACAGATTTATTGTTCAGTTTGTGATGTCCTGCCATAGAGGAAGTAGATACAGAATTCCAATGAGGAATGGTAATCGGCTGTCATAGAGTAAGCACACCGATCAATATGATTGCCACCACAAAAGTGTGTGTGTGTGTGTGTGTGTGTGTGTGTGTGTGTGTGTGTGTGTGTGTGTGTGTGTGTGTGTCAACACCAGCACAGCTAGACTGTTTAAGTCTTTTAAAGAACAATGGTAGAAAGCTCATACACAACTTAATCCACTAAGTGCTCATCTTTGGAGCACCACGAGTGCCTTAGGTTCACTGCTAGAATGAAGGGTTAGAAGAATTTGGAAGTTGGCCAGGGTACTGGCCCATAATGGCCATCCTTACAGAAACCTCTGTGGAATCTTTAATATCCACCAGTGAAGACAGGACCCCAACCTAACATGTGAAAGATGGCTCATTGATGCACCAACTGGCAATCAAAACGCCACAGTGATCGGTTATAGTCGGGTCGGGAATCCAACCCAGGCGAGAGAGTTCAAAGGTGAGTGAACTACCTATCGGTGCTGTCTTGTCAGCCTTCTGTTCTCAAAACAACAGTGGGGAATGTCATCAGGAAGTAAAGACTGGTAGATCAATAAGACTTCAATTGGGAAGATAATTATGTTATGGATTGATTGATGAAACAGGTGTGACCCTTTAATGACATCAAAACTCAATTATACAAGGGAAGACTTTGGTAAAAATCATTGATGTAAAGCAAGCAAACAAATCTAGCGAGGCAAGCCTTGCATTCAAATGAATACAACAGAATAATAGCTGCACACAAACCAATCATAGGTGTAATCAATGTACCATGATACAAGTCATGGTGAAGCAGAAAGCTTTTCCTGGGCCTTGCAATGTGGTAACAGGTTTTATGCAGCAAGGAAACATATTGTTACGGTCCGCGGTTAAGGATGCTATGTTTGCCGAGCGGAGGCACCTAACAAGCGGAGCGGAGGCCGAGCGGAGGCCGAGCCGAGTTTGCCGAGCGGAGGCCGAGCGGAGGCGGAAACCTAACAGTTTCCCCGATTCACCCGAACGTTGGCCGTATCGCGCCACAGATATTCAATATGGAAAACTCTAAAGTGACCGAATGTAAAGAGGAAGAAGAAGACGTACAGAAGAGTAACGGGATTTATTATTTACACACACAAGCAAAAGGAGCAGTCACGGTTATGCACAGGGAACATGGAAAAAGCAGGTGACACAGTGAAAATTACCAGCTTATACAAACTTAATTAAATACCCAGGACACAACAAACAGAAACGGACTCACATGGGGAATTACAGAGTGGATTGGCTGGAAGGAGGTGTGTGGCTGGAGGGGGAGGACGGCACGGAGCTGGCTGGAGCTTGATCCTGCACGGGACGTCGGGCTGGACCTCGACGGCCGCTGATGCCACCGATCCTGTCGTGTGCGCGGGATCACGGGTCGGAGCTGCTTGGTGGAGCCGACGCGCTGGTGGGGGGTCTGGCGTGACGGGTTCTCTCCTCACTCTTTCCTGGTCCAACCACTCTTCACTACCGACAACAACGCAACCAACGCAACCACTCAATGCAACCACTGACCACCACTGACGACCAACTCTGACCAAAAACCACACAACTCAGCTCTTCGCAACTTCTTGCGCGCGCGCCTTTATAGCGCCTCCGGCGATTAAGCCGCCGGCTTTTCGGACACGCCCATCGGTGTTCTCACCTCGGCCCTGGTTGGTCGCGCGACCCTCTGGCTCCGCCCTTGATGACGACGGGCGGGCACGCCTTTCTTCCCCGACCCGAGCACATGTTCAATGGTGGTTTTGGGGCGAAAACAACCCACAGCTGTAACAAACTGGCAAACTGCCCAGTGCAGTTGGCAATGGAGACTTGGAGGGGATGTAGCTGGAAATTGAGGCTTGGCAATGGAAGTTTTGGGAGTGGGAATGGGGAATGAAAGGAATCTATCTATTTCACTTGGTGCAATGGAGTGTCATTTTAATGGGAGACAAAGCCTTAATCTAATACACAGAAAATGGAAATAAACTACTGAACAAGGGTATTATAGTGTCCTTCAATGTATGCTTTATGGAATGAACTACCGGAACGCCCTTTGACCTTTATACACACTGGAGCAAGGAGGGCTCAGACTAAACAATAATTCATAACAATTTACAATACAATACAACACAATCAAAAAAACACAATCCTCATTTCCGCAACAATATAAATAGATGCACATTGTTCAAGTCTGGTGGTATTGTCTGTGGATGTGCTGGAATGCCAATAACATGAACAAAATTCCAAAGAACTATAAAGCACATGACAACACCATCAATTATTGCATACAATTGAACTTACAACGGCACAAACAATAGCAGAATAAGTTGGAATTAAGACACGCTCGGATTATAGTGTAGTGAGACCCTAAACGATATTAAATAGCTACATGCCAGGGATAATTATACAAACGCAGGCCACACGCCAAATACTGCACCTTGGCAAGTCCAGACGGCTTCAGAACAGGTGAATCCCATATTAAGGCAGTTCAGGTATGCGACCATTGCATGCTTTCTTATAAACGTGCACTGTGTAAGCTGCTACAAGTACACCCACAAATCTTGCCTGGATTTGATCTCTTCTTACCAATCTTTTCAAAATAATTCTTACACCTCTCAACCTCAATCCTCATGCCTTCATCCCCTTCCAGACCCATGTCCCCTTCCAGACATCCCCTCCCAGACCCATTTTACACACACGGGCCCCAGTGCTATAATTCCTTGAATTTGGTCTGCTCATCTTGTTAAAATTTCCATGGGCCAGGACAATGAGTGGGCATCTCGGTTGATGGGAAACCTGTCCACCAATTTCCATCTTTCGAGATACTCAATAGTGAGGCATTTTTCCCGCTCGAGCCAGCAGTTCAAATAAAAATAACACAATGGACCCGTTTTCTTGCAAAAACAAGAATGACCGCACTGTGGTCACAAACTGTGACAAAATCTGTTGATGGGCCAATTGGGAAACATGCATTTAAAACACTATTAAAAGATAAACAGCACGATTGGGAAACACATTTAATGTGCTATTAAAAGATTAACTCGACACCTCTTATCCATGTCACCCTCTGCACAGTTATATCAGAACGAGCTGATTTGTCACATGGTCACGGAGTGCTTAACGCCATATGGGGCCGTTGAAAAATTATATGACATTATTTTTGGAATTAGCTTGATTTTGTAACGTAACGATTGATCACCGTATGCTTGACATGGCTGACCCACCATGCGTTCTGGTGAGCTTCATTAAACCTTACTATTATTTGACATACAATTAGATTTTTCGGGGTCCCTCATTGTGAATAACACTCGACCCAAACCAAGCCAATGGAAATCTGATGCAACAAACCCGGTCAATTTATAATCAGCAGAGGCCTACAGGCTTACTGTGTCAGGCCCACAAGAAAACCAAGATAGCAGCCATATCATTTAGTCTCGGTGCTATGGTGGATGGAGTCAAGCGAAATATGTGGGTGTGGTCTGGAAGCTGTCCAACCAATGGGTGCACATTTCAAAAATCGACCTCCAACAAGAACCCCAACAACAACAATGCGAAGCTCTGATAGACCTGCGACATGTCACAGGTAAAAAGCACCCCACATGGCCATTAGTTATTTACAACTCACTTGCCTATACAAAAACAAACAGCATATATATTATATATATATATATATATATATATATATATATATATATATATATATATATATATATATATATATATATATATATATATATATATATATATATATATATATATATATACAGGGTGATTCAAAATTAGCGCCCGCACCCGATTTCTGTTTTTTCTGGGATGTCATGTTGTTAATAATTGTCTTGCAGATTATTAATTTTCTTTATTTTTATTTTTTATTTTTTTTATGCAGCATATGAGCATTTTTATGAGCGACTGGGTTGCGGCCGCTTTACGCTCTTATTACGGATACCGACGACAGCATGGCGGTTCCATCACGACAGCATGGCGGTTCCATCACGACAGCATGGCGGATTTTTTTCGAGTGCGACTGAGCGCGCCGTTTTTAAACATTAAAAAAAATATTTTGCCCCTTTGCGGCTCTTGCCGACTGCAGCCGACCTGGGGAGGATAACCACGACTACAGGCGACCGTCCATTATGGTTTCATTACGATTGTCGGTGGGTGGTGGCGATTTTTCCAGTCGCCAGTAGTCGCCGACAAATCCGCCTATGTGTGACTTAGGCATTACATTCCACACTTACTGCATGCCCTTCATGATGGAGATGACGACCGGCATCTTCAATTTTGCGAACAGTTCTTAGCTAAACTTGACGAAGAGGACACAATGCTAGACAACATCTGGTGGTCAGATGAGGCATGTTTTAAGCCCAACGGCACAATTAACAGACACAATTGTGTCTACTGGGCTGTGGAGAACCCAAGAGTGACAGTTGAGAAGGAAGTAAATTTACCTGACGTGACAGTTTGGGCAGCCATATCTCCATTAGGGATAATTGGACCCTTTTTCTTTGAGGGATCTGTCACTGCAGAAATTTACCTGGATATGCTGCAAACCTTCATTTGGCCCAGGGTACAAGATCAGGACTGTTATTTCCAGCAAGATGGAGCTCCACCTCATTATGGACGTCATGTTCGTCAGTGGTTTGATGAAAACTTTACCGGAAAGTGGATCGGCCTCCACGGTCCGATTGAGTGGCCGGCACGCTCCCCAGACCTTACACCTCCAGATTTCTTTCTTTGGGGGCTCATGAAAGACCTTGTTTATCGTGAAAAGCCTCGTACCATTCAGGAATTGAAGGCTCAAATCACTGCAAAGTTTGAGGAAATTGATATCGAAATCTGCAAGCGTGTGTGCCACTCTGTGCCTGCTTGGCTGCAATTGTGCATCGATCACGAGGGAGGGCACTTTGAAAATTGCAAGTAAAACAGCTTGGTACACTTCCGTAATAATTTCCCCCCGAATAAATGGTTAGATAAACATGTCATTCATTTATTTATACCTTCTTATACACTGTAATACAAATGTCAAACAAACAATCAACTGACAGAAATATATATATATATATATATATATATATATATATATATATATATATATATATATATATATATATATATATGAAGGAACTGCGCTCCAACGCGAGTCGAAAGAATTGACGCGACCAAAGACGGAATTCGTCCGAGTTGCTTTATTGAAACAAAACAGCTCAGGTATTCTGACCAGCCCGTTTTTCGGGCAACAATATATATACACATTTATGTCGGGAAGTTTCCCCGGCAAAAGCTATACCGGGCATGCCCGGGTATCAAGGGCGATCCTTGGAAAGGCGAGTCTGGACCTGCCCGGGCGTGTTTGGCTGCGGCCTGGCAAGTCGAGGCTGGGCGTGCCCGGGCGCTCTGGGCGAGCACTGGAAAGGCGATAGCGGGCATGCCCGGACGCTCTGGGCGAGCCCTGGAAAGGCGATAGCGGGCATGCCCGGACGCTCTGGGCGTGCCCTGGAAAGGCGATAGCGGGCATGCCCGGACGCTCTGGGCGAGCCCTGGAAAGGCGATAGCGGGCATGCCCGGACGCTCTGGGCGAGCCCTGGAAAGGCGAGAGCGGGCATGCCCGGGAAAGACGAGACCGGGCGTGCCCGGGAGGTTCGGGCGTGCCCGGGAACAGTGAGTCCGGGCATGCCCGGGAGAGGCGCGTCTGGCCGTGTTCTGGCCGGTGCAAGGCGATTATGTACATCCAGCGGTAACCGCTACACACGCCCCTCCAGAATCGACCTGCACCGGCAGGGTCAATTTAAGGGGGGTCCGGATGACCCGGTCGAAGCGACCCCTGGAGGGTCGTGGGGAGGGGTCTGATGTGGTGGTGGGTGGTCGAGCGGGGGGAACTGTGGATGGGGGGCGGCCTCGCCACGGAGGAAGGGCCAACCGTGGTGGTCGGTCGACGTCCATGTGCGCCGGTTTGAGGCGGTCCACAGAAATCCGGTCCGGCCGGCCGCCGAAGTCGACGATGAAAGACTTGTCGCCCCGTCGCAGGACCCGGAAGGGCCCATCGTACGGCGGCCGGAGTGGCCCCCGGTGCGCGTCATGACGCACAAAGACGTACTCCGCTGTGCGAAGCGCCGGGGGGACGTAGGACTGGGGGCCACCGTGGCGGGACGTCGGCACGGGGGCAAATCGTCGGGCGGCCTCCTGGAGGTCCGAGCGCTGGCGAGCGGCGGACCAGGGACTGGTAGCGTCAGGCACGAATTCGCCCGGGACACGGAGTGGCCGGCCGTAGACGAGCTCGGCGGCGGATGCCTGGAGGTCTTCCTTGGGGGCCGTGCGAAGGCCCAAAAGGACCCACGGCAGCCGGTCGGCCCAACCGTCGTCCTGAAGGCCGGCCATGAGTGCGGCCTTCATGGAGCGGTGAAACTGCTCGCACAACCCATTGGCTTGGGGGTGGTAGGCCGTGGTGCGGTGCAGTGTGACCCCCAACGAACGGGCGACCGCGCCCCAAACCTCAGACGTGAACTGTGGGCCGCGGTCGGATGAGATGTCCGCTGGTGCGCCGAAGCGCGCGACCCAGGTGGCGATGAACGCCTGCGCCACGTCGGCGGTGGTGGTGGAGGTGAGGGGCACGGCCTCCGGCCACCTGGTGGTCCTGTCCACCATGGTGAGCAGGTGGGTGAACCCCCGCGAGGGGGGCAGGGGACCCACCAGGTCCACGTGGACGTGGTCGAAACGCCGTTCAGGCACGGCGAAAGGTGCCAGCGGGGCCTGGGTGTGGCGGTGGACCTTGGCTCGCTGGCAGGCCGTGCAGGCATTGGCCCAGTCGCGGATGTTTCGTCGAAGGCCGTGCCAGACGAAACGCGCCGACACCAGCTTCTGAGAAGCTTTCCGGCCCGGGTGAGAAAGGCCGTGGATGGAGGCAAAGATGCGGCACTGCCAGGAAACGGGCACGATGGGGCGAGGCTGGCCCTGGGAGACGTCGCAGAGCAGGACGGTGCCCGCGAAGGGGATGTCGGCCAGGCGGAGGCCCGTGTCCGCCACGCGGAGTGCCTGCACCGAGGCGTCGGTGGTCTGGTCGGCCGCCATGAGCGTGAAGTCCACGCCGAGGTGGACCGCATTCGCGCTGGCCCGCGAAAGGCAGTCGGCCACGGCGTTGTCTTTGCCGGCGACGTGCTGGATGTCCGTGGTGAACTCCGACACGGCGGAGAGGTGGCGCTGCTGGCGGGCCGACCACGGCTCCGTGACCTTAGCCATTGCGTAGACCAACGGCTTGTGGTCGACGAAAGCCGTGAACGGGCGGCCCTCCAGGAGGTGTCGGAAATGGCGAACGGCCAGGAATAGCCCGAGCAGCTCGCGGTCGAACGTGCTGTAGTTTAACTCGTTCGGCCGGAGTTGCCGGCTGAAAAAAGCGAGTGGCTGCCAAACCCCGTCCACCCATTGCTCATGGACGGCGCCCACCGCGTAGTTGGAGGCGTCCGTAGTGAGGGCGATGGGCGCGTTGAGCACCGGGTGAGCCAGCAGCGTTGCGTCGGCGAGGGCCCGTTTGGCACTGGCGAAGGCCGCGTCCATGGCCGCGGACCAAACAATGTCATGCTTGGCCGGCTTGCCCCGGAGGGCCTCGTAAAGGGGCCGCATGAGCTGAGCAGCGCGGGGCACGAATCGGTGATAAAAATTCACCATGCCGAGGAACTCTTGGAGGGCCTTGATGGAACGGGGACGCGGGAACGTGGTGATGGCCTCGACCTTGGTCGGCAGCGGCACGGCCCCGGTCTTGGTGATGCGGTGGCCCAAAAAGTCAACGGTCGTCGCGCCGAAGTGGCATTTGACCAGGTTGACAATTAAGCCGTGCTCGCTGAGGCGAGCCGAACAGTGTTCGGAGGTGGAGGAGGTGCTCGGAGCGGGACGTGCTGGCGACGAGGATGTCGTCCAGATAGACGAAAAGAAACGGCAGGTCGCGCAGCACGCCGTCCATCAAGCGCTGGAACGCCTGGGCCGCGTTCTTGAGGCCAAACGGCATCCGCAAAAATTCGAACAGGCCGAACGGCGTGATGATGGCCGTCTTCGGGACGTCGGCCGCCCGGACAGGTACCTGGTGGTAGCCCCGTATCAGGTCAATTTTCGAAAAGATGACCCGTCCCGCCAAACGGGCGGAAAAGTCCTGAATATGCGGGATCGGGTACCTGTCGGGGGTGGTAGCGTCATTGAGACGGCGGTAGTCGCCACACGGGCGCCATCCACCCCCCGGCTTTGGCACGATGTGCAGTGGCGAGGCCCACGCGCTATCGGAGCGCCGCACGATGCCGAGGTGCTCCAACGCGTCGAATTCGGCCTTTGCCACGGCGAGCTTGGCTGGGTCGAGGCGGCGGGCCCTGGCGTAGACCGGCGGGCCCGTAGTGGGTATGTGCTGCTCGATCCCGTGCCGCACCGCGACGGCCGAAAACGTCGGCCGCGTGAGGGCCGGGAATTCCACGAGCAGGCGAGCGAACTCGTTCGTTGCCGGGAGGGCGCACGCCAGTTCGGTCGGCGCGGAGCTGCTCATTGTGCACGCCAGGGAGCTGAAGGTCTCGGCGTGGACAAGGCGACGTCGTTTGACGTCGACCAGCAGCCCGTGCGCGCAGAGGAAGTCGGCGCCCAGCAAAGCCACGGGGACGCTGGCGGTAACAAAAGTCCATTGAAAGCGCTGGCTGCCGAAGCAGAGGGTGACGACGCGTGGGCCGAAAGTGCGTATGGCCGAGCCATTAGCAGCGACCAAAGAGGGGCCGCAAACTGCGTCCAGCCTGTCCTGCTCGGAGGCAGGTATGACGCTCAGTTGGGCGCCGGTGTCGCACAGGAAACGCCGTCCAGACGCTTTGTCCCGAATAAACAGCAAGTTGCCCGAGTGGCCGGCGCTCATGGCTGGGAATGAATGCCGGCCCGGCCGTTTCCCGACCTGCCGAAAGTGCACGGGGGCCGGCACGTCCGAGCCTTGTGTCCGAACCTGGCGTGGTAATAACTCCACGCCCGGTCAGGTGGAGGCCCCGGCCGTCGTGTCGGAAGCGGGCGGTGCGGCGTGGCGGCCGCCAGTTGCACCGGCAGTTCGGCCTCCAACCGCGCAGGGCGCTCGGGCGTCGCCTCGGACGGCGGCGGGCTCCAGGTAACCGCGCCGATGTGCTGGCCCGCCGAGGAGATCTTATCGGCTTCCCTGGCGAGGGCGCGGGAATCCGTGATCAACGTGCCAGCCAGGGCGAGGCGTACCGGGTTAGGCAGCTGACGGAGGAACAGCTCCCGGAACAGGAATGCCGGAGAGTGCTCGCCGAGCAACGAGAGCATATAGTCCATGCGCTCGGACGGGCGCGTGTCGCCGAGCTCGGGCAGGTCAAGCAGGCGCCGTGCGCGTGCTGCCGGTGAGAGTGCGAAAGCGCCGAGGAGGAGCGTCTTCAGCGCGTCGTATTTGTCAGCAGCCGGCGGGTGCTGGAGGAGGCTCAAGGCGCGGGCCGCAGTGGTGGAACCGAGCGCCGCCACAACATGGTGGAAGCGGGTGTCGTCCGCGGTGATGCCTCGCAGGGCGAACTGGGAGTCCGCCTGGGTGAACCAAACAGCCGCGTGAGTCTCCCAGAAGGTAGGCAGTTTAAGCATCACTGCCGTATCCATGTCGGTAGGTCACCAATGAAGGAACTGCGCTCCAACGCGAGTCGAAAGAATTGACGCGACCAAAGACGGAATTCGTCCGAGTTGCTTTATTGAAACAAAACAGCTCAGGTATTCTGACCAGCCCGTTTTTCGGGCAACAATATATATACACATTTATGTCGGGAAGTTTCCCCGGCAAAAGCTATACCGGGCATGCCCGGGTATCAAGGGCGAGCCTTGGAAAGGCGAGTCTGGACCTGCCCGGGCGTGTTTGGCTGCGGCCTGGCAAGTCGAGGCTGGGCGTGCCCGGGCGCTCTGGGCGAGCACTGGAAAGGCGATAGCGGGCATGCCCGGACGCTCTGGGCGAGCCCTAGAAAGGCGATAGCGGGCATGCCCGGACGCTCTGGGCGTGCCCTGGAAAGGCGATAGCGGGCATGCCCGGACGCTCTGGGCGAGCCCTGGAAAGGCGATAGCGGGCATGCCCGGACGCTCTGGGCGAGCCCTGGAAAGGCGAGAGCGGGCATGCCCGGGAAAGACGAGACCGGGCGTGCCCGGGAGGTTTGGGCGTGCCCGGGAACAGTGAGTCCGGGCATGCCCGGGAGAGGCGCGTCTGGCCGTGTTCTGGCCGGTGCAAGGCGATTATGTACATCCAGCGGTAACCGCTACATATATATATATATATATATATATATATATATATATGTATATGTATATATACATATATATATATTGTTGCGGTTTTGAGAACCCCTCACTTTGTAAATACTTGTAAATAATATTCCATCATTTAAAACGTTAAAGATCGCACCCATAGTTAGTCCATATGCAACATGTAGGCCACCATAGGAACTTTAGTTATTTCCTTATTATGTGTCAGATAAGGCCGTGTTCCCAATACTTGAATCTGCGTTGTATCAATTTAATAAGATAGGCCCCATTCGCTTCCTTTCCAACCTCTCTCTCCCAATTATATTATGCGCCTCCGCTTGCCAGCAGCGTTCGCTGCGTTGAGCTGAAGTTCGTTCGCTCCAAACGCCATTAAGCTCGAGGAAGAAGGGGGCGGAGCACCGGGAATGAGGCGTGGCCCTGTCAACTCGCCGTCAAGGGCGGAGCCGGTGAGCCCTCGCTAACCAACCAGGGCTGAAGTGAGCTCACTGGCGGGTGTGGTTTCGAAGTGTGCGCATTGATCTCAAAGCGCGTTATATAAGCGCAAGCGCAAAGCCCTTTTACGGACTGCGCAGGGGACCATCGATTGCAAGGGATTGCGCAGGGGACCATCGATTGCAAGGGACTGCGTGGAGGTCTGGCGAGCGAGCACATTCTGATAAGGACTGCGCCACGGACTGCTTATTGTGAGGAAAGGCACTGATTGCACGGACTGCGCCGAGAGAGAGCTTTGTAATACGAACATTGTTCAGGAGAGAGAGAGAGAGAGCGTTGGCACAAGTTACATATTACGTACGCCGCATCCCAGTCCCCCGATATATCTGAAAGGTCCGCTCGTGGTCAACGACACGCGGCGCACTGCCGGCCTGCTTCCATCACCACCACGGCACGAATCGGGACCGGGGGAGGAGCATGACCATCTGCCTGGACCTTCCTCCCCTACCACTACAATTCCGTGTGAGTGTGTCTGTTTGTCCTGGGGTTATAAGTTAAGACCGTATAGATAAGACTGCCCTGTGTCCTTTTGTTTCTTCTTCCTCCTGTATATTCCTTTCGTTTCCTCTTCTCTTGCTTGTAAATAATTAATAAACCCACTCTTTGTTCTTCCCTTACTCTGGTTTCCTCTAATCCGATCGCCTCCATCCTTTCTTTCAATTGAGTACCTGTGGCACGATTTGGAAACCGCTCAGGATCGGGTTAGTCTTTGTTAATGGCTCGGGCCACGGTTGCTAACCGCTCGGCAATTTCCATCTTATCCGTGGTTCGAGGGGAAGTTATTTCCCTGCTTTATGGTCGGGTCAGTAAGCAGGTATTTGGGTCTTCATTGACCAATCACCCTAGCTAATTCCGACCGGAAGGAGCGCCATAACTTCCAGGATTGGGGGATGGCCAGCTTAAAAGACAAGGGGATTAACCCCCCCTTGATAAGGGGAGAGCCGACCCCCGAATCCGTAACAATATATATATATATATATATATATATATATATATATATATATATATATATATATATAAACAGAAATCGGGCGCTACTTTTGACTCACCCTGTATATATATATATATATATATATATATATATATATATATATATATATATATATATATATATATATATATATATATATATATATATCTATATATATATATATATATATATATACACAGTCGTGGCCAAAAATATTGGCACACTTGCACCTTTTTCAAATAATGCACCATTTCTTCCAGAAAATTGTAAAAAAAATTAAAATACTTTGGTATCCACATATGTATTTCTTTGGTTTGCAGTGAAACAAAACAAAAAAAGCAGAAAACAATACTAAAACTTCTCTTATTCCACACAGAAATCCTAAAATGGCCCGGACAATATTATTGGGAACTTTCAGAAGTTGTCAGAAAGAATGCGATTTCAAGCAGGTAATTCTCCTTTACTTTGGAATTAAACTCACCTGTGGTGAGTTGCAGCTGCCTGCAATATAAAAATCACTCATTCAACCAGTTTGAATAAAGAAAAGGAGTCACTCTGCTGTTTTGTGTCACTGTGTCTACCGCAATGAGCATGGAGAAAAGAAATAAAACCAGAGAATTGTCTGAGGAGGTCAGACACAAGTTTGTAGCCAAGCATGGAAAATCTCAAGGCCACTAGTCCATCTCCAGAGACATTGATGTTCCTGTGTGCACCGTACGCAATGTTATCAGGAAGTTTAAGTCCCATGTCACTGTAACCATCCTTCCTGGACGTGGACACAAGAGACTACTTGATCGAAGATTGCCACGAAGGACTGTTCCAATGGTGGAGAAAGCACCTCGATCAACTGCCAAACAGATTCAAGCTGACCTTCAGACACAAGGTACGACAGTTTCAACTCGCACATCCATCGCCAACTCAATGAAAGGAAACCCATGAGGACACCTCTGCTGAGAGAGAGATGCAAGAAAGCCTGACTGGAGTTCTGAAGTGGCCAGCAACGTGTCCAGATCTAAATCCCATTGAACACCTGTGGGGAGATCTGAAAACAGCAGTTGGGAGAAGGCACCCTTCAAATCTGGGAGAATTGGAGCAGTTCGCACAAGAAGAGTGGTCCAAACTGCCAGTAGAGAGGTTTAGGAAGCTCATTCATGGCTACAGGAAGCACTTCACTGCAGTTATTTTGTCCAAAGGCTGTACTACCAAATATTAAGTCGAGGGTGTCAATAATTTTGTCAATGCCATTTCTTTTTATTTTCTGATTTAAAAGGATATACAGTATTAAGTTCTGAATCAAAAACAAAGGTTCTGTAATATTAACCATGAAATAAAGAATTGTGGAGACAAAATACTTTTGTTAATTTTAACTTATTTTTCGGGAAAATTGTGAGTTATTTGAAAAAAAGTGCAAGGGTGCCAATATTTTTGGCCACGACTATATATACAGACTTGGCATTTAATATGGAATTTTTTTTTTGTGGGGGTGAACTTACTTTTCAAGATGACTTAGAACCAAAAGTTCATCGGAATTATGTTGAAATTATTCTAGATTTTGTTAATGTGACCTTTAAAAGAAACAAAAACCACATTTGACATTTCGAAGCAAATAAATTGATCCTTGAAAGTGATGTAAACTGATATCGAAATCAATTCACGGACAGTACTGTGTTAAACTTCTGTACGTTTTCCAGAAGTATCTCTTTATTTTGCACATTAGCCAAATTTTTTTCCAACAAAAACAAAAGCTAAATTATGACTGGGATTACGGACAGTAAAATTACAGTTCAGTACTTCGTGTAACCCCCACGTGCATTCAGGAGAGCACGTACACGTCGAGGCATGCTGGTCACGAGATTTGCCAAGGTTTGGACAGGAATCGCTTGCCATGCAGTGACAATAGTCTGCTGCAATTCACGCACAGAGGTAGGCTGCTGGTCCAAGTTGTCGATTTGACGCGTTAATTCTGCCGCGTAATATATATATACAGACTTCAGCCGCGTAATATATATTCTGACGCGTACTATATATATATATACAGACTTGGCATTTAATATGGAATATTTTTTTTTTCTTGACTTGGGTTTACTTTCTTAGCTCAGTATATCAATCTGGTGAGTTTCTTTTACACTTTGGTGATTTATTTGTTTAAAGAACCATGTCACTGATTGTCTGCCGCAGCAAGAAGTCAACAACAGGATTATATCACAGGTGGCGTGGCAAAATGTACGGACAGGTGCATTTGATGATTGACTTCACAGTCGGGTATACAAGGGTTGTTGCGTTCTGTATTAGTGGAAAACAACTGCTGCACGTCTCCAAAAGTTATTGCCGCTTCCTCTGGAGATGGTACGTCAACTCGACAATGCTGTTTGTCATGGAGTGGTGGCTCTACGAAATTACGGCATGAAACAGCGTGCTATTGCTCGGCAGTATGGCATCACTCAAGGTCAGGTGTCAAAGATCCTGAAACGAAATGCTCAGAGGGGTGTCCCTACTCCATTACCGAGGCCAGGATGTCCCCGCAGAACCACAAGGAGGGATGATCGCCAGCTGCACCGGTTAGTCCGCAATGGCCGTACCAAGTCAGCTAATCGGCTTAGGGCTGAGTGGCAGCAACTGACAAATGTGCCTGTATCCAGAAGGCTAGTCAACCAACGACTGGTTCAAGCAGGCTATCATGCCAGGCATCCCCTGAGAAAGCCACGCTTGACCAGACAACACCGCCAGCGCCAATTGCAGTGGGCCAGAGAGCACCGTCAATGGCAGCCAGGACACTGGAATCACGTGATCTTCAGTGACGAGTCTAGATTTCTGGTCTATCGTCAAGATGGCCGCGTCCGAGTGTGCAGACAAGTGCATAAAGCCTACAACAAAGATGGTATTGTGCCAAGAGTCCAAGCTGGAGGTGGTGGGGTGACCGTTTGGGCTGCTTTTCATGCAGGGGGCAAAACTGACCTGGTTGTTCTGAATGGAAACCTGAACCAGTTCAAGTACAGGGCCATTCTGGAAGAAACATTGCTTCCATTTGCTCGTGCAGCCATTCGGGGAAACTTTGTCTTCCAAGATGACAATGCACGGCCTCATCATGCTCACATGATCCAACACTTTCTTGCTGACCGTGGTGTCCGGTTTCTTCGGCCGGCCGGTTTCTTCGGACACGTGTCTTGAAGGTATTTGGGAAAATTTGACCAGCAAACTCTTCAGCGCGTGGCTGGGAGGTTGGCGATTGGAATTGCTTAGCAATCCGTCAATCACGAGCTTAGTCGCTCCCGGTCGGCGGCCTGAGTGGACCCGGAGTTCGTGGGGAAATGGGGCATAAACCCCCCCTGAGTATGTCGACGAACCCGGGATCCGCAACATTATATATATATATATATATATATATATATATATTGTTACAGATACGACTTTGATGGTATGGTGGGCCGAGCGGGATGGCCGCCGTATCCGTACAAGTTACCCGATTGTGCCCGAATGTTAACTAATCGCGCTACGCTGGCTCAATAGGAAAGAGAAGACACCCGGCTGGGCTATAATGACACAATACGACACCAGGGTTTCAGTTCTCAAGTATATTCGTACGGAAAAAGGTTAGATTACAGGGACAAGAGGGAAACATAGGAAGGTGGGCACTTAGACACACTCTTATATTAACCCTAGACAGACCACAGATAAACGGGACAACGCTGACTCACACGGGGGTTTGATGGCAAGGAAAGCGGCAGTCGATGGCTCAGGTGCACCTGGCTCAGGGACAGAATCACGTACGGTGGTGTCCAGCAGATGCGGGGAGGTCGCTCAGCGCTCGGGAGGGTGGCGTCTTGTCCTTCCAAGCTCGGGGCGCATCTCACGTCACGTCCGGCGCGGGGCCGCGTATATCCGGCGGGGAGTCACGCCCTCGCTCGTTAGCTCCCCCCATATGGCATCGGCCCATGGCTTCTCATTGGGTGCGGGGGTTACTGGCTCCGCCCTTGACGAGGGGCCGACAGGGAGCCCCCTTCTGGGTAACCCCGTCGAGCACATGTTCAATGGCGGCCAACCGAGCCGGAGTGAGGACGCAAAGCCGCTGTTGTTGTGGTTGTTGTTGGAGCTTGAGATGATGGGAAGAGATGCGGGGAGGTATGGGAAGGTCCTAAACTCCTACTGGTGCCATATCATCACATTCTGGTGCAACGAAGAGTCATAATTAATGGAAACAAGTCCTTAACTGACATAGATTAAGAATAACTAGCAAGATGTCCTATAATTGTCTACGTGTGGTGCGGGGGACCTGGGCACGACATTTAATGGGGGAATGAAGGGGAAGATCGGCTCTAATGGGTGTTGTTTACAGACAATGGGACTAGGGAATGGGGTAAGGGGAGAGTTGGGGAGTATCGGAGAAGATAGGGGAATATTTACAAGCGGATATGGAGGTCAAATTCCATATTCGCAACATTGCACCCTTCTCTACCCTCGGGGCGTCCCGACCCGATAAATTTTTACCTACTTTAGTGTGGCACGCAATGTAGTTCCCTCTACTATTAACTCTACCCTGAGTGCGACAGTTTTATAGATATTCACAAATGAGTAAATATGTCCCCCTGCGACGTTGCACCCTTCTCCTCTCAGAAACACACCCACAGGATAACCGAATCCGGAAAGAATCCTCAAACTAAACATACAGCCGGTAGGGAGCATTATTTACAAGACTACGCTGATATTTACACTACGATCCAGGACCTGTCTTTGGAGGAACACATGCAGATGTTTTGCATAGAGAGAGCGCGCTTGCCAACATCGATACACCAACCCACGAGTGCTCTGTGGCCGACGGCCTTTAATAACGTGCAGAGCACCCTTCCCGCGCATCAAAAGCACCACCCCACCACCAATCGGTGCAGTCACCATTGTTCATTGGAATAAAAATAACTTCAACAACCCCTAACCCTGCAGGTGTCTCTTGCTCTTCTTGTGGTGCACTTGGTGGTTAACTAAAAGTGGTTCACCTGTATGGCATAGGTGCCACGTTGACCCATAGGTCCTTCCACGGGTGGTGCTTGGCCGCAAAAGAGCTGCGGTCCATTGTGGGTGGCCACAAACATTGCGGTCCATATGGTGTATCGATCCAGGCAGCGAACAGCGAAAGTGCAGGCCCACCACTGCGCAGCCAGCACCTCTCTCTCCTCTCTCTCTTCCCCAAAGCCAGATCCTCGGAGGTGGGAGACAAAAGAAGCAACAAGTGAGTAAGGTGGTAAGGGCGCAAAAGTGCACGCAATATAAGGTAATGCACACTGGGGGCACATGGGAACCAGGTGAGACAGGTACGTTCCTATCGTACGCCCCCCCCCCACCAGGTAACCTACATGGCCCCTCCCTTACCCCTTACTGTATCCACACAACACAACACTACTCATAAACATCTACTTTACAAATCAACAAACATCCCTACTGTCTTCCCCGTTCCTCCCATATACCAAATTCGTCTTCTCTCCCTCCTAACCAATCAAATTTGCCATTTTCAACTCTCGTCAAAATTTGCCATCTCCAACTGAACATCAAAATTTGCCATCACCAATTCATCATCAGTCCCTCCTAGGGAGGGAGAGATGGAATCACCCCAATGTCTCATCCACGTCGTGATGCGTCTCACAAATCCACACAGCGATTCATCTCCTGCAACAAAACAAAGAAAACACAGGTGTGGAGTCATCATCATCACCACAGGTAAGTGGCTGCGTATGGTGCGACAGGTTCATCAATCCTAACTATCGCCTAAATGACTTTAACAACTTTACACTACCCGGGGTCTTTCTCCGGCCAAACCATTGGTCCTCTTACACTATGGGTTCTAAAAACCAATTCCCATTGGCCAAACTGTGGTGCTCTTCAATTTGGGGTCTCACTCCCCCGATTCATCTCCCGGTGCCCTCGCACAATTTCTGGGCTGCGGCGTGTACCTCTCCCAGTGGGTCTACCCACCTGCACACCTCCACCACTGCAGTTGCCTCCGAGCTTACCTGCTCCTCACCCTAACCTAACTACCTGGGGAAGGCCCTCTGGCTCTCTCCCCACTCCGTGCCCTCTCTGGCACTGGGCTGCCCGATCCACACCCGGGATCCTCAGGCACCCACTCACAACTACCGGCTCCCAGAGCCCACCTGCGGCCTCACCTGGCCGACATCCTCACAGTGGTGGAGTGCCCAACCAACTACACACACTAACAGGCTACACGCCCAGCCATTTCCACAACACTAATGCACCCATTCACAACACCATTCTGCAACCGCACCACAAATGCCAATATCCAACCACAATTTACCTGCACCCTCTACCTAACACTTACACTACCCGCCCCGGGTGCTCGTGAAAGGGGTCCACTCTTCCCCCATCCACACCTTCGCACCATGCACACCACTCCGTACCACTCACTCCAACTCTCTCCACACACCTGTACCTGCACACCTGTGCTCTCACACCTGGTGCCACCTGCACCCTTCTCTCCCCAAGCGCATTCGCGCTGATCCACACACTCACTACTCATACACTGCTCCACACACCTGTCCAGTTGCACCCCTGTGCAATCACACCTGTTCAATTCTCACAAACACGGCATCATCTCAGCTAACTACTCCCTTCTGAAACTTGCGCTTCCCAGTCGTCCCTTTAAACTATTGCGCTCCCTCGTCATTATCATCCATACTAATCTACCTGCGTCCCCACTACAGGTATCAGTCACTAACTAATCTTAACGTTACCTAATGTCATCTTCTAGATCCCTACACACAATATCCTAACCCACCCGGGCTAGTTTTCACTGCCATACACCCCATAAGCTATTGCTCCTTTGCCCCACCATATGGGAAGGATGGTGGATTTGCCATCCCACCACATCGGGGGTCTCTCACTACCAATTTCGCACATCAAATTGCAACAAATTAAAAATTTGCCAATCATCTGCCAATCACTGTACCATTACCAATCATCACTCTGCCAATCCTTTGCCAATCATCAAATTTTGTTTTTCTCTAATTTTGGGTCCAAAACACTAACCTCATCACCCAGTCTACTCACTAATACCTCTCGGTGCGCCAATCCCTGTCCAAAGCCCGGCTTCGTAAAGCCAAGCAATGGATGCTGGTTGTTTTGTGCCAGCGGCTGGATGCGTCCGGCACTCGGTGCAGGGACGGGGGCTTACCCGGGCCGAGATCCCACGCATCACCTCGGCGTGGAGCCATCCAATGTCCCGATCTCGACCTGCCGGAATGCCTCAACAAAAGGTGGTCGCCATGACGACCCTTTCTATCAGGCTGCCAGCTCCGCCTAGTGGAGCCTGGACGCGGCCGTTCAAAGCGAGGCCCAGCACGCACCGAGGGCCCGACTCGGCTATAAGTCGCTCTAACCTCTAACCCGTGTAACGTCGATGCTTCACCTGGACGCTTACACCCCGCAGCCCGTTCCTTGCTCACACATCCAGCCGTGCCCATGCTCCTCGTACCTTTCCTTACACACCCAGGTACACTCATTCCACTCACAGCCTTGGTCACACACCTGACCACCGAACACTTTGGCACACATTCGTTGGTCGCACACCTCACCAAAACACCTCTTCGCGCCCCCTCCTCTGTCACCTCCTCTGTGACAATCACAGGTGTGCCCTCATTCGCACACCCAACCACGTGCCTCACCACCAATTCCAGCGTGCATTCCCACTCACGCTCTACCATTCCAGGTGTGCATCCTTCCATCCCAGGTGTACATCCTCGCTCACCTGCCACAACTAACTCACGCTCCATGTCACTCTCACTACTTTCACCTCCATTCCTGACAGAGCACTCACCCTTACTCTTGACAGCGCACTCTTTCCCCATGCACCTGTCCGTCACACACCTTTCTCGCGCACACTCCTGCGCACACTCTCCCGTCACACCCTCTGTAACACTCCCCACAGGTGGACACTCTTCCTTACTTCTGACAGCGCACTCTTTCCTCATGCACCTGTCCGTCACACACCTTTCTCGCGCACACTCCTGCGCACACTCTCCCGTCACACCCTCTGTAACACTCACCACACCACGCTTCCATGTGCTCCCTCGCACACGCGCTACGACCGACTCACTCTCGCCAGCACACTCACTCCTTGGCACGCACTTTTTCCTCACACACCCCAGAGTCGGACTTTCTTGCACACCTCCATTTTCGCACACCAGACCTGTCGCACACTTCACCAACGGCCTCTCACGAACACCCGGGTCCATCTCGACCCCCAAGCTTCTTAAATCCCCTGGCGCATCATACGCACGACCATATTGGTCACCACTTACACCGGGTCCTCTTCCTCTTCGCTTCTCCTCCATCACCTGCGAATCCCTCATCCGGTTAATGAGCACATCACGATCCAAACACAGACTTTGGACCAATTCTTTTATCTCCTCTTTTATCTCCTTGTTATCTCCTCTCCGTCGCTTCTTAATTTCGCTCACCCCTTCTTCCACTTCTTCTAATTTGTGCCTCACCTCTTTTATTCCCCGGTACGTCTCCTCAAGCTCGTCCTCCAAGGCTACCTTGACCGTTTCCATGTGCGTCCTCACCTGCCGGTCCTTTGTCTCCATTACCTCTATCACCTCGTCCAACCTCGTTGTCAGTCCCTCACGTACCATCTGACATTCCCTCTTCGTCGCTACCAAGTCGTCTTTTAGTTCTTTCTGTGTCACTTTTAACCCTCCTAATACCGCAGTGTTCCTTTGAACCTGCTCCGTTAGTTCTTTTTGTCCCTCCGTCAGCTGTTCCACCTCCTGCGTCAGGTCCTCTATGCCCCCTTGTAACTTTACAGTCCCCTTTCTCACCTCCTTTTCCATGTGCTCCTCACAGTGCCTCACCTCCTCGCGCACTCCTCCGACCTCCTCACTCACTCCTCTTCTGATCTCCTCTCCCATCACTTGCATCTCCTGCCCAGATGCCACCCTCATCTGCTCCATTTCCTCCCTGTGAGCATCCAGTTTGGTTTCTACCCCCATTCTGACCCCCTCTATCTGCTGCTCCATTTGTTTAACTTCCCTTTCCGCTTGGTCCCTCATGTCCCTCAATTTGCCTTCCATACTGTTTTCTAACCCCTCTAACCCATTTTTCACTCCCTCTATCTGATTCTCCTGGGCAGCCATTCTATTTTCTACCCCCTCTAACCCCTTTTGCATCCCTTCCATTTGATTCTCTTGAGCGGCCATTCTGTTTTCTACCCCCGTTAACCCATTTTTCACTTCTTTTATCCCGTTGTCTAACCCCTCAAAATTATTGTCTAACTTCTCACTGGTACCCCTCGCTTCGTCCCTCATTACCCCCATTTGGCCCTCCATTCGCCCACTATCAACCCTCATTTGCTCACTCTGAGCATCCATCCGGTTCCCCAATTGGTTACTCTGCAGTTTGAGGGACGCCTGCATTTGCGCCATAAATTGCTCCATGAGGACCTGCATCTGGGCCATCCCTCCCACTTGTGCAGCGGGTGCGGCCGCCGTAGCTATGTGCGAGGCGCAATTTCGTGCGTCTGCTACCCCCGCTGTTTCGCTCTCCTCATGTCCCTCATGTCCCTCAATTTGGTCCTGGACCGACCCTGCTTCACTCTCCCCTACCGGACCCCAGCCGTCTTGATCCGCCATAGCGCGACTTGCAAAATTCGAGTTTCGTAAAACAAAACAAATTTCGGCCGCTCCAAATTTTGACCAAATTTTTTTTTTCCTCTATTCGTTTTTTTTTTTTTTCTTCAAACTTTGGTCGGGCCTCGAATCTCACTCCCGACACCAATTGTTACAGATACGACTTTGATGGTATGGTGGGCCGAGCGGGATGGCCGCCGTATCCGTACAAGTTACCCGATTGTGCCCGAATGTTAACTAATCGCGCTACGCTGGCTCAATAGGAAAGAGAAGACACCCGGCTGGGCTATAATGACACAATACGACACCAGGGTTTCAGTTCTCAAGTATATTCGTACGGAAAAAGGTTAGATTACAGGGACAAGAGGGAAACATAGGAAGGTGGGCACTTAGACACACTCTTATATTAACCCTAGACAGACCACAGATAAACGGGACAACGCTGACTCACACGGGGGTTTGATGGCAAGGAAAGCGGCAGTCGATGGCTCAGGTGCACCTGGCTCAGGGACAGAATCACGTACGGTGGTGTCCAGCAGATGCGGGGAGGTCGCTCAGCGCTCGGGAGGGTGGCGTCTTGTCCTTCCAAGCTCGGGGCGCATCTCACGTCACGTCCGGCGCGGGGCCGCGTATATCCGGCGGGGAGTCACGCCCTCGCTCGTTAGCTCCCCCCATATGGCATCGGCCCATGGCTTCTCATTGGGTGCGGGGGTTACTGGCTCCGCCCTTGACGAGGGGCCGACAGGGAGCCCCCTTCTGGGTAACCCCGTCGAGCACATGTTCAATGGCGGCCAACCGAGCCGGAGTGAGGACGCAAAGCCGCTGTTGTTGTGGTTGTTGTTGGAGCTTGAGATGATGGGAAGAGATGCGGGGAGGTATGGGAAGGTCCTAAACTCCTACTGGTGCCATATCATCACATTCTGGTGCAACGAAGAGTCATAATTAATGGAAACAAGTCCTTAACTGACATAGATTAAGAATAACTAGCAAGATGTCCTATAATTGTCTACGTGTGGTGCGGGGGACCTGGGCACGACATTTAATGGGGGAATGAAGGGGAAGATCGGCTCTAATGGGTGTTGTTTACAGACAATGGGACTAGGGAATGGGGTAAGGGGAGAGTTGGGGAGTATCGGAGAAGATAGGGGAATATTTACAAGCGGATATGGAGGTCAAATTCCATATTCGCAACAATATATACAGTGCAATCAGAAAGTATTCAGACCCCTTCACTAGGGTGGTCCACAGATATATGTAATATTTAATACTATTAAATATCCATGCTCCTCAAGGCTGCCCTTGTTGCTATGTTTATAAAGATCATATGA
Source organism: Myxine glutinosa (assembly GCF_964187855.1). Lineage (NCBI taxonomy): Eukaryota > Metazoa > Chordata > Myxini > Myxiniformes > Myxinidae > Myxine > Myxine glutinosa. The sequence goes on from NC_136264.1 coordinate 110,619,909, forward strand.
ACCAAATATAAGGTCAATGAATGAATGAATGAATGAATGATAGTTTTAAGGCCATTTTCCCCGCTAGAGCAGGGGTTAGCCTTGCGGGCCCTATGACAATCATGGTTCCCTGTTTGAGGCAATGTTTTTATGGCCGGATGCCCTTCCTGACGCCAACCCCTAGTCGCCTCTTACTATGCGCAGGGATAAGGTGTACCTATTCTACACCGGGGTACACACCAGGATCATTCTCCCAGCAAGCTGGTACTCAAATTTGCCGACCTCGGAAGGATGACAGGCTGAGTCAATCCCCCTGGTGTTAATATAGTGATGAACCGGGATTCGAACCCAGGATCCTAAAATCCCAAGCCGACACCCTAACCGCTAAGCCAACACCAGGTTAAAATTGGAACTTATTGGAACTTGGACTTATTATTGGAACTTATTGGAACTTATTGGAGGTCAATTGGAACTTATTTAGAGGTTGCTCAAAAAATAACATTTTTTTATTTAACCTGTTTTTTTCAGATGGCAGAAACTCGCAGCTCTTCCACAGTTTGCCAGTAGAGAGGTTTAGGAAGCCAGACAGAGCGCCCAGTTTAGTTGCTGGGCAAGTCTGAAAAGGAAATAATATGTGGGGGACAACCAACCAAAGGACACACATTGCAGAAAATGGTGTACCATCACATACAAGAACACCATAAAGTTCGTGAAAGTGCCAAACTTAGTGTACAAGCTGTGTGTGCATACTGGGAGGAAGCACGAATTCCAGTGCAGAGAGTAGATTCCTGTGAGCGCAAACTTTTGAAGTTGTATGATGCCGACAAACTGGTAAAGAAAAATAGAACCAAGACATTCGAAAACTACAGAGTGAAGGAGCAGATGTTCAAAGATGATCTTCAATCCCTCTTCGATATCTCACCAAATTATGCGCTTGAGAAAATGACGAATGAAGAAGCCAAAGCATTCCTTATCATGCAGCGTGAGGATCCCTCAAGTTCATGTATGGGATCTGTGGACAACACTCTGGCAGTGAAGGAGAACAGAAAGCGTATCAGGCTTGAGAATAAAGATAAAAGAAAGAAGAAACATGCTGCTGAGACTCTAACAGCAATGCAATCTGTTCCATCAACATCGGCTGGGGTTGACGATGATGATGAGTCTGAGATTGAAAGCTCCGATTCAGGGGACAATGAATTCAAACTCCAAAGTCCATCTTCTGCCAAACAGGCGAAAAAGGCTCCCATCAAGGTGATCACTCCAGCAATAGTGGCAACTCTGGACAGAGTAAATCTCTCAGATCGGCGTGCTATGTTTGTGGCCAGTGCTTTTGCACAATCTCTTGGTCATACCATTGAAGCCAAGTGCAAGCAAACAATAATAAATAATTTGAGTAATTGAAAAGAGATAATGATCTATGAATTGATGTATGATGCAAACATTCTGTATCTTATTATTCATTAACATTTGTCAACATTTTGAGCAACCTCTAGATATTGTCAAAACAAGCTCAAACTTTCACCACAAACTACTTCCTTCAATAGCAATAGGGGCAGGCTTGTGGATAAATGCAAATCCAATCTTCAAATTTTTGGACCACCCTACCCTTCACTTTTTCACATTTTGTTATGTTGCAGCCTCATGCTGAAGTCGTTTAAATTCATTTTTCCCTCATCAATCTACACTCAATACCCCATAATTACAAAGAGAAAACAGGATTTTAGAAAGTTTTGCAAATTTATTAAAAAGAAAAAACTGAAATATCACATTTACATAAGTATTCAGAGCCTTTGCTATAACACTTGACATTTTGCTCAGGTGCCTCCCATTTCTCTTGATCATCTTTGAGATGTTTCCACACCTTGATTGGAGTACACCTGTGGTACATTCAATTGATTGGACATGATTTGGAAAGGCAAACACCTGTCCATATAAGGTCTCACAGCTGACAATGCATATCAGAGCAAAAACCAAGCCATGAGGTCGAAGGAACTGCCTGCAGAGCTCAGAGACAGGATTGTGTCGACACACAGATCTGGGGAAGCCTACAAAAAAAATTCTGCTACATTGTAGGTTCCCAAGAGCACAGTGGCCTCCATAATTCTGAAATGGAAGAAGGTTGGAACAAGCCAAACAGGTCCATCTTGGTTTTATCAGACCACAGAATCTTGTTTCTCACAATCTGAGAGTCCTTTAGGTGCTTTTTTGCAAACTCCAAGGGGGCTTTCATGTGTCTTTCACTGAGGAGAGGCTTCCATCTGGCCACTGCCATAAAGCCCAGATCGGTGGAGTGTTGCAGTGATGGTTGTCCTTCTGGAAGTTTTTCTCCCATCTCCACACAGGATCTCTGGAGCTCAGCCAGAGCGACCATCGGGTTCTTGGTCACATCTCTTACCAAGGCCCTTCTCCCCCGATAGCTCAGTTTGGCCAGGCGGCCAGCTCTAGGAAGAGTCCTGGTTGTTCCAAACTTCTTCCATTTAGGAATTATGGAGGCCACTGTGCTCTTGGGAACCTTCAATGCAACAGAAATGTTTTTGTAGGGTTCCCCAGATCTGTGCCTCGACACAATCCTGTCTCTGAGCTCTGCAGGCATTTCCTTCGACCTCATGGCTTGGTTTTTGCTCTGATATGCATTGCCAGCTGTGAGACCTTACAGTCACGTGAAAAAGTAAGGACACCCCATGTAAAGTTTTGACTTTTTCAACATATTTCAACATACAGCTATTTGATCTTCATTTCAGCAATATTGAGAGATAAAGGTGATATAATATAACAAATATCATGAAACATTTACATTTTGTAGTCCATTGTATAATTTAAATAAACATAAATGCAAATTTTGCATGTGGAAAAAGTAAGTACACCCCTACATTTATCACTACTTCAAATACCTAAAATAAGAATCAGGTGCACCAGCTCAGGTGAAAATGATTAGAACATCGTCAGAGAGGATCTTGGATGAACCTATCTTTTTTAAACCTCAGACATTTCGTTTGGTTTGCTCTTTGTTGTTGAAGTGTGTGGCGTCACCATGCATAGATCAAAAGAGCTCTCTGAGGCCTTCAGAAAGAAGGTTATCGATGCCTACGAGGCTGGGAAGGGATTTAAAAAGATCTCCAAACAATTTGAAATCAATCATTCAACTGTCCGGAAGATCACCTACCTGTGGAAAAGATTCCAAACAACTACCAACTTGTTCAGGCCAGGCCGCTCCAGCAAGTACAGCCCGAGAGCAGACCGCAAGATGCTGAAATAAGTCTCTAAGAACGCCAGAATGTCATCACGGGACCAACAGGTAGCTCTTGCCACTGTTGATGTCAAAGTGCACGAGTCTACCATTAGAAAGAGGCTGCACAAATTTGATCTACATGGGAGGTGTGCCAGGAGGAAACCTTTGCTGTCCAGAAAGAACATCAGGGCAAGACTAAGGTTTGCCAATGAACACCGAGGCAAAGACCAGCACTTCTGGAACAATGTGCTCTGGACAGATGAGTCAAAGGTAGAGCTATTTGGCCACAGTACCAGAAGACATGTTTGGGGAAAACCAAAGACAGCATCTGACCACAAGAACCTGATACCAACTGTAAAGCATGGTGGTGGAAATATTATGGTTTGGGGCAGCTTTGCTGCATCAGGGCCTGGGCAGCTCACCATCATATAATCCACAATGAATTCTTAATTGTACCAGAGGGTGCTTGAGGATAATGTGAGGCCATCTGTCGGAAATTTGAAGCTCAACTTTCCACTCAACGTGTATGTGCTATCCTGAATGCTTGTGGTGGTTACATGAAGTACTGAACTGTAATTTTACTGTCCGTAATCCCAGTCGTAATTTAAATTTTGTTTAAAATTTTTTTGGCTAATGTGCAAAATAAAGAGATACTTCTGGCAAACATACAAAAGTTTAACACAGTACTGTCCATGAATTGAGTTCGATATCAGTTTTCATCACTTTCAAGGATCAATTTATTTGTTTCGAAATGTCAAATGTGGTTTTTGGTTCTTTTAAGGGTCACATTAACAAAATCTAGAATAATTTCAACATAATTCCAATGAACTTTTGGTTGTAAGACATCTTGAAAAGTAAGTTCACCCCCACAAAAAAAATATTCCATATTAAATGCCAAGTTTGTATATATTGTTGCGGATATGAGGATTGCATTTTTTTGATTGTGTTGTATTATATTGGAGATGGTGATGAACATTGTTGGATATGGCCCCTCCTGCCTCCAGAGTTGTATAAAGGTAAAAAGGGCGTCTCGGTAATTAGTCCAAAAGCATACACGTCAGCTAATCATAGAATACCCTTGTTCAGTAGCTTATATCTTATTATGTGTCTTAGAGTAAGGCTGTGTCTCCCATTAACTTAAATACTCCATTGCACCAAGTGAAAAAGATAGATTCCCTTCATTCCCATTCCCAAAAACCTCCATTTCCCCTTTCGTCAATTGCCATTCGCATTGCCAACCAACAATTGCCGCCATTGGCCACGAGGCAGGGTTGGGGAAGAAAGGCGGGTCCCCACCTCGTCATAGAGGGGAGGAGTGAGTCAGCCCCACTCAACCAACCACGAACAAGGGGTTGGACTTGGAGAGGGTGTGGAGAGAAACATCAAGAAGGTTCGCGAAGGTTGAGGGGCGGGGCCTATATAACCCGCAGGTGGGGCGTTCCCAAAAGGCAGATGAGCTTTTACGGGATGAGCTACGACAAGAGCGGAGTGTGTGGTTTTTTTGGTCAGAGCTGGGTTGGTCGTCAGTGGTGGTCAGTGTTTGCGTAGAGTGGAGGGGTTGCGTTGAGTTGTCGGTGGTGAGGAAGAGTTGGACTAAGCAAGAGAGAAAGAGTCCTGGAGTTAGTGAGAGAGGGAGAGAGAACCCATCATGCCAGACCCCCCACCAGCAGCGTTGGCTTGGCTCCACCAAGCAGCTCCGACCCGCTACCCCGCGCACACGACAGGATCGGTGGCATCGGCGGCCGTCGAGGTCCAGCCCGACGTCCCGTGCGGGATCAAACTCCAGCCAGCTCCGCGCCTTCCTCCAGCCACCCACCTCCTGTCATTCCTGCCTGCAATTTCCATCCATTTGCGTACGTGAGTTTGTTCTGGTCGTGCTGTCCTGGGTAGTAACAATAAGTCTGTATAAGCTAAAGATTTCACTGTGTCACCTGCGTCTCATGTCCCTGTAAATAAACGTGACTGCTTTCTTCTTGCTTATATGTGTATAAATAATAAACCCAGTTACTCTTCTGTACGTCTTCTTCCTCTTTGCATTCGGTCGCTTTCGAGTTTTCCCGATTGAATAGCGGTGGCGCGATCCGGCCAAAGTTTGGGGTAAATCGGGTTTTAGTTAGGGGAATAACTGTTCGGTCGCGGAGCCTCCGCTCGGCAAACATACCATCTTTAACCGCGTACCGTAACAATTGGTGTCAGGGAGTGAGATACGAGGCCCGAAGCGCGCTTAACGTGCTCCAAATTACAAGCAGCTGGAAATTGTTTTGTTTTTAAAGGAAAACCCGAATTTTGAAATCGCGCCATGGCTGGTCAAGGCGACGGGATGCCGGTGGGAGAGATAGAGATAAACGGGGTGGAATCGACCCAGGACCTCGGGGAAATGTATGTGGAGGAAAGGGAGGAGGAGAACATTGGCGATGTGGTTGAGGGGGTATCAGACGCGCAAAATGGCGCTCTCGCGCATGAGGTTTCGGGCGCGCAAAATGGCGTCCTCGCGCACGTGGGTGTAGCGGCACCAAATTTTGCTGCGCCCGCGACCGTAGCAGCGCCGCTGGTGGATTCGAACCTTTTTTTCCTGCAATTGATGGCAAAAATGGATGCAATGAGGGATGAAGCGAGGGCTAATAGTGAGCGAATGAGGGACGAAGTGAGGGCTGATAGTGAGCGAATGAGGGACGAAGTGAGGGCTAATAGTGAGCGAATGAGGGACGAAGTGAGGGCTGATAGTGAGCGATTGGGGGGCGAAATGGGGGGCAAAATGGGAGAAATGGGGGAACGGCTAGAAGCTAAATTTGAGGAGTTAGACAACGGGATAAAAGAGGTAAAGAATGGGTTAACGGGGGTGGAAAATAGAATGGCTGCCCAGGAGAATCAGTTAGAGGGAGTGAAAAACGGGTTAATGGGGTTAGAAAATAGGATGGAAGACAAATTGCGGGAGATGGGGGAGCAATCCGCCCGAGAAATTAAACAAATGGGAGAGCAGATAGAGGAGGTGAAAATCGGGTTAGAAAGTAAATTGGATGCTCAGAGGGATGAATTGGGACAGATGAGGGTGGCATCTACAAAAGAGATGGAGGAGATGAAAGAGGAGATACGACGAGGTGTGAGTGAGGAGGTCTCTGGGGTACGCGAGGAGGTAAAGCGAGGCGAAAAGCGTATAGAGAAAGAGGTGAAAATGGAACGGCTAGGTTACAAGGGGGCATAGAGGACCTGACGGAGGAGGTGGAACAGCTGACGGAGGGACAGACGGAGTTAGTGGAGCAGGTTCAAAGGAACACTGCGGTACTAGGAGGGTTAAAAGCGACACAAAGAGACATCAAGGACGACTTAATAGCGACACAGAGGCAATGTCAGATGGTACGTGAGGGACTGACAATGAGGTTGGACGAGGTGACAGAGGTAATGGAGACGAAGGACCGGCAAGTGAGGACGCACATAGAGACGGTCAAAATAGCCTTAGAGGACGAACTTGAGGAGACGCAACGGGAAATAACAGAGGTGAAGCAAAAATTAGAGGAAGTGGAAGAAGAGGTGAGTGAAATTAAGAAGAGACGGACAGAAACTAAAAGAGAAATCCAGGAGGAGGTGATGGAATATGTACAAGGTCGGTGCTCAATTCATAATGGTGTGCTCACTAACCAAATAAAGAGTTTGCAGGTGGCGAAGGAGGTGAGGAGACGAGGTGCCAAGGTGAGTGGCGATATACGTGGAAATGTAGATGATGTGAGAGGAGCTTCAGTCGGCTTGGGGGTTGTTGTGGACCCGGGTGTTCGTGAGAGGCCGTTGGTGAAGTGTGCGACAGGTACGGTGTGCAAAGGAGGAGGTGTGCGAGAATGTCCGACTCTGGGGTGTGTGAGGAAAAAGTGCGCGCCAAGGAGTGAGTGTGCTGTCAAGAGTAAGGGAGGATGCACACCTGTGGTGAGTGTTACAGAGGAAGTAACGAGAGAGTGTGCGCAAGAGTGTGCATGAGAAAGGTGTGTAACGGACGGGTGCATGGGGAAAGAGTGCGCTGTCAAGAGTGGAGGTGAAAGTAGTGAGAGTGACATGGAGCGTGAGTTGGTTGTGACAGGTGAGAGAGGATGTACACCTGGAATGGAAGGATGCACACCTGGAATGGTAGAGCGTGTGTGGGCATGCACACTCGAGTTGGTAGTGAGGCACGTGGTTGGGTGTGCGAGTGAGAGCACACCTGTGATTGTCACAGAGGAGGTGACCGAGAAGGGAGCGCGAAGAGGTGTGTTGGTGAGGTGTGCGAGCGACGAGTGTGTGCAAAGGTGTTCGGTGGTCAGGTGTGTGACCAAGTCTGTGAGCGGAATGAGTGTACCGAGGTGTGTAAGAGAAGGTACGACGAGGAGCATGGGAACAGCTGGATGTATGAGCAAGAAAGGGGTAGCGTATGCGTGTAAGCATGCAGGTGAGGCATCGACGGTAACCGGGTTAGTGGTTAGAACGACATATAGCCGAATCGGGCCCTCGGTGCGTGCCGGGCTTCGCGTGCCGCGAGAACCAGCGGGGATCCGAACCACGGCGGGTTCGAAAGGACCGCCGTACGTGATCCACGCTGGGCCGCGCTTGGAATGGCCGCGTCCGTGCTCCGCTAGGCGGAACGGGCAGCCCGATAGGAAGGGTCGTCATGGCGACCCCTTTTTGTAAAGGCGTTCCGGCAGGTCGAGATCGGGCAATTGGATGGCTCCACGCCGAGGTGGTGCGTGGGATCTCGGCCCGGGTAAGCGTCCTTCCCTGCACCGAGTGCCGGACGCATCCAGCCGCCGGCGCCAAACAACCCGCATTCATTGCTCGGCTTTACGAAGCCGGGCTGTAGACGTGAATTGGCGCACCGAGAGGATCTAATAAGTAGACGGGTGATGAGGTTAGTGTTTTGGACCCAAAATTAGAAAAAGGCAAAATTTGATGATTAGAATAGAATTGGCAGTAAATAGAAAATTTTTTGATTGGTTGGAATTTGGTGAGCAAAATTGGTAGTGGAACGCCCCCGATGTGGTGGGATGGCCAATCCACCATCCCTCACAGCGGGGGGGCAAAGGAGCACTAGTCTTATGGGGTGTATGGCAGTGAAAACTAGCCCGGGTGGGTTAGGATATATCGTGTGTAGGGATCTAGCGAAGATGACATTAGGTAACGTTAAGGTTAGGTAGTGACAATGATACCTGTAGCTGGGGACGGAGGTAGCTTATGTGGATGATAATGACGAGGGAGCGCAATAGTTTAAAGGGACGACTGGGAAGCGCAAGTTTCAGAGGGGACTAGTTAGATGAGATGATGCCGTGTGTTTGAGGATTGAACAGGTGAGATTGAACAGGTGTGATTGCACAGGTGTGCAACTGGACAGGTGTGTGGAGCAGTGTATGAGTGAGTGAAGGTGATTGTGTATTGTGCTGACCAAATGGTCCAGGAAGAGGAGGAGGGTGCAGGTGGCACCAGGTATGATTGCACAGGTGTGCAACAACAGGTATGAGGAACAGGTGTATGGAAGACATGGAGTGTGGAATAAAAGGAGTATTGGAATGGATGGTCGTGGAGTGAGTATGGTGGAAACTGTGGAGTGGAGTGGATGGTGCGGAGGTGTGAATGGGGGAAGAGTGGACCCCCATCACGAATACCCGGGGCGGGTAGTGTAAGTGTTAAGTAGAGGGTATAGGTAAATTGTGGTTGGATATTGGCATCTGTGGTGCGGGTGGAAGAATGGTGATTGGATGGGTGCATTAGTGATGTGGAAATGGCTGGGCGTGTAGCCTGTTAGTGTGTGTAGTTGGTTTGGGCACTCCACCACTATGAGGATGTCGGCCAGGTGAGGCCGCAGGTGGGCTCTGGGAGCCGGTAGTAGTTGTTGTGGATGGGGCCCGAGGATCCGGAGGACGGACCCGGGTAGCCCAGTGCCAGAGGGCACCGAGTGGGGTGACAGAGCCAGGAGGGGCCTTCCCCAGTTAGATAGGTTAGGGCGAGGAGCTAGGTAAGCTCGGGTGGAAACTACAGTGGTGGAGGTGTGCAGGTGGGTAGACCTGCTGGGAGAGCTACACGTCACAGCCCAGAAATTGTGCAAGGGCACCGGGAGATGAATCGGGGGAGTGAGACCCCAAATTGAGCAGCACCACAGTTTGGTCAATGGGAATTGGTTTTTAGAACCCACAGTGTAAGTTGGCCAATGGATTGGCAGGGAAAGACCCCGGGTAGTGTAACGTGTGTTAATGTCATTTAGAAAGTAGTTAGGATGAAGGATCTCCTCGCACCATCTGCATCCACTCACCTGAGATGACGTACCTCCACACCATGCCAGGTTGTTTTAATTATTTTATGATGCAAATGTTTTGGATTGTGAGACGCATCATGACGTGGGTGTGACATTGTGCTTTGTTGTTCCATCTCTTCCTCCTTATGAGGGTTGATGACGAATTGAGTGATGGCAAATTTTGGATAGAGGGATTGTGGTGACGAATTTGCTATGGGAAATATGGGGAAGACGGGACGGTAGCGACGGATTGGTAAATGTGTAGATTTTTATACATATGGAGTAAGGGCAAGGGTAGTGTAGGTGACAGGGGTGACGTACGGTAGGGACGAGCTTTCTCATTTCGCCCTCCGTACGCATTTCGCCTTGCATTGCCTTATTGATGTGTACCCTTGTGACCTTACCCCTCGCTCATTTGTCTTCCCCCTTTTGTCTCCCACATGACCTGTGCGCCATTGGGCGCCGAGGGGAGCGTGCGTGAGTCCTCCATTGTGCGCCCGGAATTCCCAGAACCAGCTGTCTGCATCGATGCACCACATTATGGACCACATGTCGGTGGCCGAGCACCACTTATGGACCCCATGGGTTGGGGCATGGCCCCTCTGCTGGAACCGGCCATGAGGGCCCGAAATCTTGCTGGCGGACCTTGGCCACAGGGCACCGATGCCCCACAGGTGAACCACACGTAGTCGGCCCTGTGGGCCATAAATAAAATAAATAAAATGGACACGTTTGGGCAAGCTTTATTGCAAATAGGCCGCCAGTAAGAAAATGAAAGAAAGACAACAACTGGAAGAAATAGTAATAGCCAGCAGAGGGAGCCGAAGAGCAAGAGATCACCTGCAGGGTTAGGGGTTGTTTGGTTATTTTTATTATTGAACATTGATGAACAGTGATGACTGCACCGATTGGTGCTTGGGGGTGTATTGGTGCGTTTTTGGGTGCTTTCATGGTGCGTCGATGCAGAGCAGACTGTCTCCCCCCAGAAAGAACAATTACAGGTCCTGGGTTAGTCTTGTAAATAAAAGTAGTGTCAATTGTAAATAATGCTCCCCACCATCAGTGTGTAGTTTGAAGACCATTCCGCAATTCGGTTAACTGTGGGCGTAAGTCTGTTAGGCAGGGTGCAATGGAGCAGCGGGACACATTTATTTATGTTTTAAAACTGTCGCACTCAGGGTCAGGTTAAAAGTAGAGGGAACTACACCTACGTGTCACACTAAATAAAAGTTGTAGGCCCGGGACGTGCCTAAGAGGAGGAGGGTGCAGTGTTGCGGAGATGAGGATTGCATTTTTTTGATTGTGTTGTATTATATTGGAGATGGTGATGAACATTGTTGGATATGGCCCCTCCTGCCTCCAGAGTTGTATAAAGGTAAAAAGGGCGTCTCGGTAATTAGTCCAAAAGCATACACGTCAGCTAATCATAGAATACCCTTGTTCAGTAGCTTATATCTTATTATGTGTCTTAGAGTAAGGCTGTGTCTCCCATTAACCTAAATACTCCATTGCACCAAGTGAAAAAGATAGATTCCCTTCATTCCCATTCCCAAAAACCTCCATTTCCCCTTTCGTCAATTGCCATTCGCATTGCCAACCAACAATTGCCGCCATTGGCCACGAGGCAGGGTTGGGGAAGAAAGGCGGGTCCCCACCTCGTCATAGAGGGGAGGAGTGAGTCAGCCCCACTCAACCAACCACGAACAAGGGGTTGGACTTGGAGAGGGTGTGGAGAGAAACATCAAGGAGGTTCGCGAAGGTTGAGGGGCGGGGCCTAAATAACCCGCAGCTGGGGCGTTCCCAAAAGGCAGATGAGCTTTTACGGGATGAGCTACGACAAGAGCGGAGTGTGTGGTTTTTTTGGTCAGAGCTGGGTTGGTCGTCAGTGGTGGTCAGTGTTTGCGTAGAGTGGAGGGGTTGCGTTGAGTTGTCGGTGGTGAGGAAGAGTTGGACTAAGCAAGAGAGAAAGAGTCCTGGAGTTAGTGAGAGAGGGAGAGAGAACCCGTCACGCCAGACCCCCACCAGCAGCGTTGGCTTGGCTCCACCAAGCAGCTCCGACCCGCTACCCCGCGCACACGACAGATCGGTGGCATCGGCGGCCGTCGAGGTCCAGCCCGACGTCCCGTGCGGGATCAAACTCCAGCCAGCTCCGCGCCTTCCTCCAGCCACCCACCTCCTGTCATTCCTGCCTGCAATTTCCATCCATTTGCGTACGTGAATTTGTTCTGTTCGTGCTGTCCTGGGTAGTAACAATAAGTCTGTATAAGCTAAAGATTTCACTGTGTCACCTGCGTCTCATGTCCCTGTAAATAAACATGACTGCTTTCTTCTTGCTTATATGTGTGTAAATAATAAACCCAGTTACTCTTCTGTACGTCTTCTTCCTCTTTGCATTCGGTCGCTTTAGAGTTTTCCTGATTGAATAGCGGTGGCGCGATCCGGCCAAAGTTTGGGGTAAATCGGGTTTTAGTTAGGGGAATAACTGTTCGGTCGCGGAGCCTCCGCTCGGCAAACATACCATCTTTAACCGCGTACCGTAACAATATATATATAATTATATATATATATATATAATTATATATATATATATATATATATATATATATATATATATATATATATATATATATATATTGTTACAGATACGACTTTGATGGTATGGTGGGCCGAGCGGGATGGCCGCCGTATCCGTACAAGTTACCCGATTGTGCCCGAATGTTAACTAATCGCGCTACGCTGGCTCAATAGGAAAGAGAAGACACCCGGCTGGGCTATAATGACACAATACGACACCAGGGTTTCAGTTCTCAAGTATATTCGTACGGAAAAAGGTTAGATTACAGGGACAAGAGGGAAACATAGGAAGGTGGGCACTTAGACACACTCTTATATTAACCCTAGACAGACCACAGATAAACGGGACAACGCTGACTCACACGGGGGTTTGATGGCAAGGAAAGCGGCAGTCGATGGCTCAGGTGCACCTGGCTCAGGGACAGAATCACGTACGGTGGTGTCCAGCAGATGCGGGGAGGTCGCTCAGCGCTCGGGAGGGTGGCGTCTTGTCCTTCCAAGCTCGGGGCGCATCTCACGTCACGTCCGGCGCGGGGCCGCGTATATCCGGCGGGGAGTCACGCCCTCGCTCGTTAGCTCCCCCCATATGGCATCGGCCCATGGCTTCTCATTGGGTGCGGGGGTTACTGGCTCCGCCCTTGACGAGGGGCCGACAGGGAGCCCCCTTCTGGGTAACCCCGTCGAGCACATGTTCAATGGCGGCCAACCGAGCCGGAGTGAGGACGCAAAGCCGCTGTTGTTGTGGTTGTTGTTGGAGCTTGAGATGATGGGAAGAGATGCGGGGAGGTATGGGAAGGTCCTAAACTCCTACTGGTGCCATATCATCACATTCTGGTGCAACGAAGAGTCATAATTAATGGAAACAAGTCCTTAACTGACATAGATTAAGAATAACTAGCAAGATGTCCTATAATTGTCTACGTGTGGTGCGGGGGACCTGGGCACGACATTTAATGGGGGAATGAAGGGGAAGATCGGCTCTAATGGGTGTTGTTTACAGACAATGGGACTAGGGAATGGGGTAAGGGGAGAGTTGGGGAGTATCGGAGAAGATAGGGGAATATTTACAAGCGGATATGGAGGTCAAATTCCATATTCGCAACATTGCACCCTTCTCTACCCTCGGGGCGTCCCGACCCGATAAATTTTTACCTACTTTAGTGTGGCACGCAATGTAGTTCCCTCTACTATTAACTCTACCCTGAGTGCGACAGTTTTATAGATATTCACAAATGAGTAAATATGTCCCCCTGCGACGTTGCACCCTTCTCCTCTCAGAAACACACCCACAGGATAACCGAATCCGGAAAGAATCCTCAAACTAAACATACAGCCGGTAGGGAGCATTATTTACAAGACTACGCTGATATTTACACTACGATCCAGGACCTGTCTTTGGAGGAACACATGCAGATGTTTTGCATAGAGAGAGCGCGCTTGCCAACATCGATACACCAACCCACGAGTGCTCTGTGGCCGACGGCCTTTAATAACGTGCAGAGCACCCTTCCCGCGCATCAAAAGCACCACCCCACCACCAATCGGTGCAGTCACCATTGTTCATTGGAATAAAAATAACTTCAACAACCCCTAACCCTGCAGGTGTCTCTTGCTCTTCTTGTGGTGCACTTGGTGGTTAACTAAAAGTGGTTCACCTGTATGGCATAGGTGCCACGTTGACCCATAGGTCCTTCCACGGGTGGTGCTTGGCCGCAAAAGAGCTGCGGTCCATTGTGGGTGGCCACAAACATTGCGGTCCATATGGTGTATCGATCCAGGCAGCGAACAGCGAAAGTGCAGGCCCACCACTGCGCAGCCAGCACCTCTCTCTCCTCTCTCTCTTCCCCAAAGCCAGATCCTCGGAGGTGGGAGACAAAAGAAGCAACAAGTGAGTAAGGTGGTAAGGGCGCAAAAGTGCACGCAATATAAGGTAATGCACACTGGGGGCACATGGGAACCAGGTGAGACAGGTACGTTCCTATCGTACGCCCCCCCCCCACCAGGTAACCTACATGGCCCCTCCCTTACCCCTTACTGTATCCACACAACACAACACTACTCATAAACATCTACTTTACAAATCAACAAACATCCCTACTGTCTTCCCCGTTCCTCCCATATACCAAATTCGTCTTCTCTCCCTCCTAACCAATCAAATTTGCCATTTTCAACTCTCGTCAAAATTTGCCATCTCCAACTGAACATCAAAATTTGCCATCACCAATTCATCATCAGTCCCTCCTAGGGAGGGAGAGATGGAATCACCCCAATGTCTCATCCACGTCGTGATGCGTCTCACAAATCCACACAGCGATTCATCTCCTGCAACAAAACAAAGAAAACACAGGTGTGGAGTCATCATCATCACCACAGGTAAGTGGCTGCGTATGGTGCGACAGGTTCATCAATCCTAACTATCGCCTAAATGACTTTAACAACTTTACACTACCCGGGGTCTTTCTCCGGCCAAACCATTGGTCCTCTTACACTATGGGTTCTAAAAACCAATTCCCATTGGCCAAACTGTGGTGCTCTTCAATTTGGGGTCTCACTCCCCCGATTCATCTCCCGGTGCCCTCGCACAATTTCTGGGCTGCGGCGTGTACCTCTCCCAGTGGGTCTACCCACCTGCACACCTCCACCACTGCAGTTGCCTCCGAGCTTACCTGCTCCTCACCCTAACCTAACTACCTGGGGAAGGCCCTCTGGCTCTCTCCCCACTCCGTGCCCTCTCTGGCACTGGGCTGCCCGATCCACACCCGGGATCCTCAGGCACCCACTCACAACTACCGGCTCCCAGAGCCCACCTGCGGCCTCACCTGGCCGACATCCTCACAGTGGTGGAGTGCCCAACCAACTACACACACTAACAGGCTACACGCCCAGCCATTTCCACAACACTAATGCACCCATTCACAACACCATTCTGCAACCGCACCACAAATGCCAATATCCAACCACAATTTACCTGCACCCTCTACCTAACACTTACACTACCCGCCCCGGGTGCTCGTGAAAGGGGTCCACTCTTCCCCCATCCACACCTTCGCACCATGCACACCACTCCGTACCACTCACTCCAACTCTCTCCACACACCTGTACCTGCACACCTGTGCTCTCACACCTGGTGCCACCTGCACCCTTCTCTCCCCAAGCGCATTCGCGCTGATCCACACACTCACTACTCATACACTGCTCCACACACCTGTCCAGTTGCACCCCTGTGCAATCACACCTGTTCAATTCTCACAAACACGGCATCATCTCAGCTAACTACTCCCTTCTGAAACTTGCGCTTCCCAGTCGTCCCTTTAAACTATTGCGCTCCCTCGTCATTATCATCCATACTAATCTACCTGCGTCCCCACTACAGGTATCAGTCACTAACTAATCTTAACGTTACCTAATGTCATCTTCTAGATCCCTACACACAATATCCTAACCCACCCGGGCTAGTTTTCACTGCCATACACCCCATAAGCTATTGCTCCTTTGCCCCACCATATGGGAAGGATGGTGGATTTGCCATCCCACCACATCGGGGGTCTCTCACTACCAATTTCGCACATCAAATTGCAACAAATTAAAAATTTGCCAATCATCTGCCAATCACTGTACCATTACCAATCATCACTCTGCCAATCCTTTGCCAATCATCAAATTTTGTTTTTCTCTAATTTTGGGTCCAAAACACTAACCTCATCACCCAGTCTACTCACTAATACCTCTCGGTGCGCCAATCCCTGTCCAAAGCCCGGCTTCGTAAAGCCAAGCAATGGATGCTGGTTGTTTTGTGCCAGCGGCTGGATGCGTCCGGCACTCGGTGCAGGGACGGGGGCTTACCCGGGCCGAGATCCCACGCATCACCTCGGCGTGGAGCCATCCAATGTCCCGATCTCGACCTGCCGGAATGCCTCAACAAAAGGTGGTCGCCATGACGACCCTTTCTATCAGGCTGCCAGCTCCGCCTAGTGGAGCCTGGACGCGGCCGTTCAAAGCGAGGCCCAGCACGCACCGAGGGCCCGACTCGGCTATAAGTCGCTCTAACCTCTAACCCGTGTAACGTCGATGCTTCACCTGGACGCTTACACCCCGCAGCCCGTTCCTTGCTCACACATCCAGCCGTGCCCATGCTCCTCGTACCTTTCCTTACACACCCAGGTACACTCATTCCACTCACAGCCTTGGTCACACACCTGACCACCGAACACTTTGGCACACATTCGTTGGTCGCACACCTCACCAAAACACCTCTTCGCGCCCCCTCCTCTGTCACCTCCTCTGTGACAATCACAGGTGTGCCCTCATTCGCACACCCAACCACGTGCCTCACCACCAATTCCAGCGTGCATTCCCACTCACGCTCTACCATTCCAGGTGTGCATCCTTCCATCCCAGGTGTACATCCTCGCTCACCTGCCACAACTAACTCACGCTCCATGTCACTCTCACTACTTTCACCTCCATTCCTGACAGAGCACTCACCCTTACTCTTGACAGCGCACTCTTTCCCCATGCACCTGTCCGTCACACACCTTTCTCGCGCACACTCCTGCGCACACTCTCCCGTCACACCCTCTGTAACACTCCCCACAGGTGGACACTCTTCCTTACTTCTGACAGCGCACTCTTTCCTCATGCACCTGTCCGTCACACACCTTTCTCGCGCACACTCCTGCGCACACTCTCCCGTCACACCCTCTGTAACACTCACCACACCACGCTTCCATGTGCTCCCTCGCACACGCGCTACGACCGACTCACTCTCGCCAGCACACTCACTCCTTGGCACGCACTTTTTCCTCACACACCCCAGAGTCGGACTTTCTTGCACACCTCCATTTTCGCACACCAGACCTGTCGCACACTTCACCAACGGCCTCTCACGAACACCCGGGTCCATCTCGACCCCCAAGCTTCTTAAATCCCCTGGCGCATCATACGCACGACCATATTGGTCACCACTTACACCGGGTCCTCTTCCTCTTCGCTTCTCCTCCATCACCTGCGAATCCCTCATCCGGTTAATGAGCACATCACGATCCAAACACAGACTTTGGACCAATTCTTTTATCTCCTCTTTTATCTCCTTGTTATCTCCTCTCCGTCGCTTCTTAATTTCGCTCACCCCTTCTTCCACTTCTTCTAATTTGTGCCTCACCTCTTTTATTCCCCGGTACGTCTCCTCAAGCTCGTCCTCCAAGGCTACCTTGACCGTTTCCATGTGCGTCCTCACCTGCCGGTCCTTTGTCTCCATTACCTCTATCACCTCGTCCAACCTCGTTGTCAGTCCCTCACGTACCATCTGACATTCCCTCTTCGTCGCTACCAAGTCGTCTTTTAGTTCTTTCTGTGTCACTTTTAACCCTCCTAATACCGCAGTGTTCCTTTGAACCTGCTCCGTTAGTTCTTTTTGTCCCTCCGTCAGCTGTTCCACCTCCTGCGTCAGGTCCTCTATGCCCCCTTGTAACTTTACAGTCCCCTTTCTCACCTCCTTTTCCATGTGCTCCTCACAGTGCCTCACCTCCTCGCGCACTCCTCCGACCTCCTCACTCACTCCTCTTCTGATCTCCTCTCCCATCACTTGCATCTCCTGCCCAGATGCCACCCTCATCTGCTCCATTTCCTCCCTGTGAGCATCCAGTTTGGTTTCTACCCCCATTCTGACCCCCTCTATCTGCTGCTCCATTTGTTTAACTTCCCTTTCCGCTTGGTCCCTCATGTCCCTCAATTTGCCTTCCATACTGTTTTCTAACCCCTCTAACCCATTTTTCACTCCCTCTATCTGATTCTCCTGGGCAGCCATTCTATTTTCTACCCCCTCTAACCCCTTTTGCATCCCTTCCATTTGATTCTCTTGAGCGGCCATTCTGTTTTCTACCCCCGTTAACCCATTTTTCACTTCTTTTATCCCGTTGTCTAACCCCTCAAAATTATTGTCTAACTTCTCACTGGTACCCCTCGCTTCGTCCCTCATTACCCCCATTTGGCCCTCCATTCGCCCACTATCAACCCTCATTTGCTCACTCTGAGCATCCATCCGGTTCCCCAATTGGTTACTCTGCAGTTTGAGGGACGCCTGCATTTGCGCCATAAATTGCTCCATGAGGACCTGCATCTGGGCCATCCCTCCCACTTGTGCAGCGGGTGCGGCCGCCGTAGCTATGTGCGAGGCGCAATTTCGTGCGTCTGCTACCCCCGCTGTTTCGCTCTCCTCATGTCCCTCATGTCCCTCAATTTGGTCCTGGACCGACCCTGCTTCACTCTCCCCTACCGGACCCCAGCCGTCTTGATCCGCCATAGCGCGACTTGCAAAATTCGAGTTTCGTAAAACAAAACAAATTTCGGCCGCTCCAAATTTTGACCAAATTTTTTTTTTCCTCTATTCGTTTTTTTTTTTTTTCTTCAAACTTTGGTCGGGCCTCGAATCTCACTCCCGACACCAATTGTTACAGATACGACTTTGATGGTATGGTGGGCCGAGCGGGATGGCCGCCGTATCCGTACAAGTTACCCGATTGTGCCCGAATGTTAACTAATCGCGCTACGCTGGCTCAATAGGAAAGAGAAGACACCCGGCTGGGCTATAATGACACAATACGACACCAGGGTTTCAGTTCTCAAGTATATTCGTACGGAAAAAGGTTAGATTACAGGGACAAGAGGGAAACATAGGAAGGTGGGCACTTAGACACACTCTTATATTAACCCTAGACAGACCACAGATAAACGGGACAACGCTGACTCACACGGGGGTTTGATGGCAAGGAAAGCGGCAGTCGATGGCTCAGGTGCACCTGGCTCAGGGACAGAATCACGTACGGTGGTGTCCAGCAGATGCGGGGAGGTCGCTCAGCGCTCGGGAGGGTGGCGTCTTGTCCTTCCAAGCTCGGGGCG
This sequence comes from Myxine glutinosa, assembly GCF_964187855.1. Lineage (NCBI taxonomy): Eukaryota > Metazoa > Chordata > Myxini > Myxiniformes > Myxinidae > Myxine > Myxine glutinosa. The sequence goes on from NC_136264.1 coordinate 110,638,833, forward strand.
CATCTCACGTCACGTCCGGCGCGGGGCCGCGTATATCCGGCGGGGAGTCACGCCCTCGCTCGTTAGCTCCCCCCATATGGCATCGGCCCATGGCTTCTCATTGGGTGCGGGGGTTACTGGCTCCGCCCTTGACGAGGGGCCGACAGGGAGCCCCCTTCTGGGTAACCCCGTCGAGCACATGTTCAATGGCGGCCAACCGAGCCGGAGTGAGGACGCAAAGCCGCTGTTGTTGTGGTTGTTGTTGGAGCTTGAGATGATGGGAAGAGATGCGGGGAGGTATGGGAAGGTCCTAAACTCCTACTGGTGCCATATCATCACATTCTGGTGCAACGAAGAGTCATAATTAATGGAAACAAGTCCTTAACTGACATAGATTAAGAATAACTAGCAAGATGTCCTATAATTGTCTACGTGTGGTGCGGGGGACCTGGGCACGACATTTAATGGGGGAATGAAGGGGAAGATCGGCTCTAATGGGTGTTGTTTACAGACAATGGGACTAGGGAATGGGGTAAGGGGAGAGTTGGGGAGTATCGGAGAAGATAGGGGAATATTTACAAGCGGATATGGAGGTCAAATTCCATATTCGCAACAATATATATATATATATATATAATATATATATATATATATATTATATATATATATATATATATATATATATATATATATATATATACAGTATATATATATATATTGTAACGAATGTGGAAACGTTACAATGTGAACGTTACAAAAGTACGGTAACACCCTGTTAATGTAAATAATGGTCGCAGTCGGCGTCCTAGTTAATTGCATGAAACTTACACGCAGGTCACGATATATCTTTTAAATAGTGTATTTCCTTATTCCATGTAGGCTAAATATGTGTTTTCCCACTAGATTGACTTTGCATTGTATCAAACAAAATAAGCGTAGGCCCTTCCAATTTCCCCAAAACCTCCCTTCCAATTGCCTTCCGCATTTTGGCCGGTTTTCTTCAAACCACCATTGGCCACGAGGTAGGGTTGGGGAAGAAAGGCGTGTCTCCACCTCGTCATAAGAGGGAAGGAGTGAACCAGCCCTAACAGCCAATCAACACCGCGGTGAGTGACCCGGTAGGCGTGCCCTCGGAGTCGGCGGCTTGATTTCGCTCGAGGTTATAAAAGCGACTGTAAGGGACTGCTTTAAGAGAGGCCTTGGGAGATGAGCAAAGAGACTGCACCAAGAGGCGGTGAGATGCGAAACGCTCCAAGCCAAAGAGGAGAGGTACTCGGCAAGGAAACCAGCTTTGGAGAGACGCGCTGAAAGGAGAGAGACGGCCCCACCCCAAGAAAAGGAGCAGGTGTGCCGAACCAGCGCGTGACGTCTACCGCAGTGGATACACGACGGAGGGTTTCCCGCCAAAACCGCGAGGCATTGTGAGCTGCGGCCTCCCGACTTTGCCTCCCTCTCAAGCAATCCACCTCAAGCCTTACCTGCCTGCATTATCCCCTGTGTAAGTGTGAACGTCCTGTCCTACTCGTTGTCTTGGGGCTAAGTAAAAATGAATAGTGTAAGTTAACGATTCGCTGTGTTACTGCTTCTTCCATCCATTGCTTGTGTGTGTATAATAAAATCTGTTCTTCCTCCGTATTCTTCTTCTTCTTCTTTTTCATTCTCTTTCGGTCGCTTTAGAGATTTCCCGATTGAATATCTGTGGGGCGATCTGGTCAACGTCGGGTGGAATCGGGTTTTAATCGGGGAGTAACTGTTCGGACGCGGTTATTGTTAAATACACCACCGCTCGGTCAATATAACATCTAAAAGCCTCGTCTGTAACATTTGGTGTCGAGGAGTTGGATTCGGACCTGGGACTAAATTTGTTAGGCCCAAATTTTGGAACACCAATTGTACCATTAGGGTAACAATTGGTGTTGGGAAGTAGAATTCGATCCGGAGCGCGTTTCACGCGCTCGAAATTATAACGGCGAAATTTGATTTTTGTTTTACGAAAATATAAAACCCGAATTTTGAGATCGCGCCATGGACAATCAAGGCGATCGAATGCCGGTGGGTGAGCTAGAGGAGGGGTTAGGAGTAACCCAGGATCAAATGGAGGGGAGCAATGAGGAGGCGGTTGAGGGGGTATCAGGTGCACAAAATGGCGCTCTCGCGCACGTGGTTACAGCGGCGCCAAATTTAGCCACGCCCATCGTCGCGGCAGCCGAGCCAGAGATGCCAGAGTACATGCGAGTCTTTATGATCCAAATGATGGCAAAAATGGATGCCCAAAATGATAAGTCCACCCGAGAGCGAAGAGAAATGGGAAACCAAATGGGGGTAATGGGCAACCAAATGGGGGTAATGAGGGACGAAGCGAGGGGTACCGGTGAGAAGTTAGACAAGAAACTTGGGAAGTTAGACAATAATTTTGAGGGGTTAGACAACGGGATAAAAGAGGTAAAGAATGGGTTAACGGGGGTGGAAAACAGAATGGCTGCCCAGGAGAATCAGTTAGAGGGGGTGAAAAATGGGTTAATGGGGTTAGAAAATAGGATGGAGGACAAATTGCGGGAAATAGGGGAACAATCTGCCAGGGAAATCAAACAAATGGGAGAGCAGATAGAGGAGGTGAAAATCGGGGTAGAAACCAAACTGGATGCTCAGAGGGATGAATTGGGACAGATGAGGGTGGCATCTACAAAAGAGATGGAGGAAATACGACGAGGGGTAAGTGAGGAGGTTTCGGGGCTGCGCGAGGAGGTAAAGCGAGGTGAGAAGCGTATGGAGAAAGAGGTGAGAAATAATACGGCTAAGTTACAAGGGGGAATAGAAGATCTGACGAAGGGAGTAGAACAGCTGACAGTCGGACAAAGGGAACTAGCGGACCAAGTGGAAAAGAACACTGCAATCATCGGGGGTTTGAAAGCGACACAAAAGGACATTAAAAACGAATTAATAGCAACACAAAAGGAATGTCAGATGGTACATGAGGGGTTGACGAAGAAGTTGGAGGAGGTGACAGAAGTGATGGAGACGAAGGACCGAGAGGTGAGGACGCACATCGAAACGGTTAAGGTGGCGTTAGAGGAAGAGATAGAGGGGGCGCACCGGGAGATGAAGGAGGTAAAGGAAAAATTAGAGGAGGTGGAAGAGGGGGTGAGTGAAATTAAGAAGAGACGGAGGGAAACTAAAAGGGAGATAAAGGAGGAAGTCATGGAATATGTACAAGGTCTGTGTTCAAATCATGATGAGGTGCTCACTAACCAAATAAAAAGTTTGCAGGTGGCAGAGGAGGTGCGACGACGAAGTACGGAGGTGAGTGGCAATGTATATGATGTGAGGGGAGATTCAGTCGGCTTGGGGGGTGGTGTAGACCCGGGTGTTCGTGAGGGACCAATGGTAAGATGTATGACTGGTCCGGAGTGGATGGACAGGGGAGGTGTGCAAGGAGGTTTGGCTATGGGGAGTGAGGGGGGTGCTGGTGAGCAAGGGTGTGGGGGTATGGCGTGGGTAGCGGGTTGCGGAGGGGCGACCCAGGCATCGACACCAGGAGGGGTAGTGTTTGGAGGGACGGGGGACGCGCGGAAGCCCCCCGGGAATAACGTACTGTGGGAGCCCGAACGGGTTGGTCCCGCGTTGATCCCGCAAGGAGTGACGCGCGGGGTCCGACCTTCGGGCGCCCACAAGGTCCCACTCGCGCCGTATGACGGCAAGAGTGATTTGAGGGCGTACCTGGCGCAGTTTGAGTAAGTATGTAAAGGCAACGGTTGGAATCCGGACGAAGGTGGAGTACACCTGGTGGGGGCACTGCGCGGTGCGGCGGCGGAGGTGCTGACGGCTTTACCACCGGGTGCTCTCACCCTGCCAGCTCTCCGTGCGGCATTAATTAATCGGTTCGGCATTGAGCAGCAAAGCGAGCTTGTTAAAGCCCAACTTGCGCAGCGAAAACGCAAGCCCCAGGAGACCATCGGGGAACTTGCTCACGATATTCGCCGCGCGGTCGGGATTGCACACGCGGACATGGCAGCGAGTTCCCAGGAAAGCCTGGCGCTGGATCACTTTATTCAGGCCCTTCCGGATCTGGAGCTCCGGCAACAGCTCGCCATGTGGCGCCCGCAAACCATGAGTCAGGCGGCCGACGCTGCAGCCCGTTGGGAAGCAGCGAGGCCCCTGGCCCGGGGAGGCGAGCGCCACGCAGTGGCGGTGCGTCAGATGGGGCCCGTGATGGGGGGCGGCCCCCCGTCGGGGGCCCGCCCCCGACGGGGGCCCTGACCTGGAAAGCATGGTCCGGAGGTTAGTGGATCGGCGCCTGGCGGGACCTGGACCAAGGCAGGCGGCCCCAGCGGTGGCACCCGGTAGTCCCCGACAGAGTACCCCAATTCGGACATACAGGGGGGGGGGGGGGAATTTGGAATACCGGAGGCAAGCACCTTACCAGGTGAGGTGCTATAATTGTGCTCGGATGGGTCACCGTGCATGGGAGTGTCGAGCCCCGCGCCGGGACGTTTCCCGCCAACCGATGCCCTCAACTCTGCCCCGTATAGATCGGCCTAGCCGACCTCAGACACCCCCCCGCCAGGACCCGGGAAACTAGAACGTGCCGGGCATGCAGGGCGGTGTTCGGCAGTAGGGGATGGGGAGAAGCCCTCGTTGACGCGACAGGTCATTCATTGTGGCCGAATTGGGACGGGTAGTTTGACAATTCGGTGCAAAATTGCCGGCGTGGGGGTGGACGCCGTGGTGGACACGGGAGCCAGCGCCACGATCATCAGCCCCGTGGTCCTTAATTCGAGTGCAGACGGCTGGGGTAAAATCCAGCGTCTGGAAAATCATAGTTTGCAGTTGGCTACCGGGGCAACGGCTCCGATCATAGGGCGTGGTTTTGTGACCCTCAAGTTGGGATCGGTAAAGGAAGAGATAGAGGTTTGGGTGGCGGAGGTGTGCGACCCATGCTTAATAGGGTTGGATTTGTTGACTGCCAGCGGTTGTAAAATCGACTTGAGTCGGGGGATCCTGCGATGGGGAGTGGAAGAGCTACCATTGGAGAGGGTGAGCACGGCCGAGAGGGTGGAGCTGGAGGCTCCTGAGGCCGTGACCATCCCTCCGGGGGCCGAGGCCATCGTGCCGGCCCGATGGTCAGCTCGCCCGACATGGCAGGAATCCTGCGGCCTGGTCGAACTGGTGGCAGCGCTATCCATACCGGGTTTAATCGTGGGCCGTACCCTTGTAAAAACGGACGGGCCGGTGGTGGCCGTCCGAGTAATTAATAGTAGCACAGAACCACGCACTATAGTAAGGGGCACGAAGGTAGCTGGCTGCACCCCAGTTAGAGAAGTCGCGTCAGTGAGGGGCGAGAACGTCCAGCCGAGCCGGCCCCAGGGGGAGCCTTCAATAAGTTCTAGGAATTGGCCCGATCCCATTTGCGAGATGGTAAATCGTAGTAGTGTAGAGTTGGGAGGTACCCAGAGGGAGGCCTTACACAAACTGGTGGGGTCCCATTTGGACCTCTTCTCCCTGTCCACCGAGGATATTGGACGTACGGGCCTGGTGAAACATCAGATCCACACCGGTGAGGCCCGGCCGATTCGTCAGGCCGCCCGACGGCTCCCTTGGAGCAAGAGGGCGGAAGCTGACGAGCAGGTTGAAAAAATGCTCGACGCAGGTGTGATCGAGCCCTCGGGAAGTCCTTGGATGTCACCTGTTGTGCTGGTCAAAAAGAAGGATGGGACCACGCGGTTCTGCGTGGACTATCGCCAGCTAAACAACGTGACACTCAAGGACTCGTATCCCCTGCCAAGAATTGACGACACCCTCGATGCCGTTGCGGGCTCAAATTGGTTCTCGACTTTGGACCTCAAGAGTGGGTATTGGCAGGTGGAGATGGATAGGGCAGGGAAGGAGAAAACGGCATTTTCCACAGGTAAGGGACTGTATCAGTTTACTGTGATGCCGTTTGGTTTGTGTAACGCCCCCGCCACCTTTGAGAGATTGATGGAGCATGTACTAGGCGGCATGCCATGGCAATCATGCCTGGTGTACCTGGATGACGTCCTAGTACATGCCAAAACGTTCCCCCAGGCAGTAGCTAATTTGGACCAGGTGTTCGGGTGCCTCAGACAGGCAGGGTTGAAGCTGAACCCGAGTAAGTGCACTTTGTTTGCAAGAGAGGTGGCCTATCTAGGTCACGTGATCGGCCGCGAGGGGGTAAAAACGGACCCAGACAAAATCAAAGCGGTAGAGGAGTGGCCCGCACCACGTACCATCAAGGAGGTGCGGGGATTTTTGGGACTCTGCTCCTACTACCGGCGCTTTGTGGCGAAATTTGCAGAGTTGGCCCGTCCCCTCCACCGGCTTACGGAGAAGGGGACGCGATTTAATTGGACACGGGAGTGCCACGAGGCCTTCCAAAAATTGAAGGGGTGTCTAACATCCGCACCCCTTCTAGCTTACCCCACTAGTGACGGGACATTTACCCTGGACACGGATGCGAGCCAGGAAGGATTGGGCGCAGTTTTGTCTCAGACACAGGAGGGCGTGGAGAGAGTGATTGGTTACTATAGTCGGGCCTTAAGTAGGCCCGAGCGAAATTATTGCGTCACTCGCAAAGAGTTATTGGCCATGCTGGCTGCCATGAACCATTTCCACCCGTACCTGTACGGGCGGAAATTTTTGGTTAGAACTGACCATTCCTCCTTGCAATGGCTCCTTCGGTTCAAGGAACCGGAGGGCCAAATTGCAAGGTGGTTGGAAAAGTTGCAGCAGTACGATTTTGATGTGGCCCATAGGGCCGGGAAGGCCCATGGTAATGCGGACGCACTCTCTCGGCGTCCTTGTCTGGGGGAAAACTGTAAATTTTGTGCGAGACACGAGGAGAGGGAGCAATTGGGCGATTCCGCCCCGATTCTCGTCGTCCGGGCAACCCGGGTGAGAGGGCCAATTTTGCCACTAACCGCGGACGAGGAATTTGGAGAGTTGGCTTGGAGCACGGCCCAGCAGGAGGATCCTGTTCTGGGGCCGGTGTTCCAATGGGTCAAATTGGGGCAAAGACCAAAGGGGGAAGAGGTCACCCCCCTCGGGGCGCAAACAAAGGCGTATTGGGCTCAGTGGCAGACCCTGGAATTGAAAGGCAACATCTTGTATCGCAAATGGGTGGAGGTTCCCTCTGATAGAACTTCCTGGCTGGTGATAGTCCCTGACAAATTCAAGAACGTCATATTGCAACAGGTGCATGGTACCCGCTCCGGCGTCCATTTGGGCAGGACAAAGACAATATCTCGGGTCCGCCGGAGGTTCTATTGGGTGAATATGGGGCGCGACATACAGGACTGGTGTCGGAGATGCGACGCCTGTTCTGCCAAAAAGGGACCAGCACGGAGGATGAGGGCCCCCCTTCAATTACATCAGGTGGGGGCCCCCCTTGAGCGGGTGGCTATGGATATTCTAGGACCGCTGCCCCGCACCCGCCAAGGTAATAAGTATATCCTCGTTGTCATGGACTATTTCACCAAGTGGCCGGAGGCCTATGCCCTCCCCAACCAAGAAGCAGGGGTGGTAGCACAGGCCTTCGTAGAAGGATTTGTATGTCGGCACGGGATTCCACAGGAGCTGCACACCGATCAGGGTCGAAATTTTGAGAGCCAATTACTAAAAGATGTGTGCAGACTCCTGTCAATTCGAAAAACCAGGACCACGCCCTTGCGGCCACAATCTGACGGGATGGTGGAAAGGTTCAATCGAACATTGATCCAACAACTGGCATTGTTCACCACCACCCGTCAGGATGACTGGGACGAACATCTCCCGTACCTGTTGATGGCCTACCGAACTAGCCAGCACGGGGCCACCGCATGCAGTCCAGCGTTGCTTATGTATGGGCGGGAGTTACGGGCTCCCGCCGACTTGCTATGCGGTCCCGTGCCAGACACCACGGACACACCGCCGAGGGAGGGTTACGCACGTCACCTGGAGGAAGGCATGGAGCGGGTCCATGCCTTCGCCCGCCGCCAGCTCCATCTGGCGGGGGCCAAGATGAAGCGCAGGTACGACGACCGGAGCCAGGGGAGTCAATACGCTCCGGGGATGAAGATTTGGTTCTTTAATCCCCGGAAAAGGAAGGGAAGGTGCCCAAAACTCACCTCCCCCTGGCAAGGCCCGGGAGTCGTCCTGTCGCAAATCTGTGACGTGGTCATTAAGATCAAAATGGGGCCACGGACCCCCCCTCGGATCGTCCATGCCGACCGGATAAGACCTTATGCTGGCGAGCAGGCGCCCTCATGGATCGCCTCGGCTCTAGATGCCAAGGCGGGGCCCAGTACCTCTTGCGACGGGGGCTCGTAGCGTCAGAGGACTGGGGGGATGGTAGTGAGATGCCCCGCTGTGGTGGGATGGCAACGCTGTCATCCCTCACAGAAGGTGGGGGCAAATGCGCAATAGTTTATGGGGTGGCTATGACAACCGAGCCAGGGAGGGCTTGGATAATTGTAGGGATCTAGCGAAGATGACATTAGGTAACGTTAAGGTTAGTTAGTGACAATGACACCTGTAGTGGGGACGCAGGTAGTTTAGTGTGGATGATAATGACGTGGGAGCGCAATAGTTTAAAGGGACGACTGGGAAGCGCAAGTTTCAGAGGGGAGTAGTTAGCTGAGATGATGCCGTGTGTGTGAGGATTGAACAGGTGAGAATGGAACAGGTGTGATTGCACAGGTGTGCAACTGAACAGGTGTGTGGAGCAGTGTATGAGGGAGTAGTGGTGATTGCGTGTTGTGTTGACCAAATGGTCCAGGAAGAAAGGAGGGTGCAGGTGGCACCAGGTATGATTGCACAGGTGTGCAACGACAGGTGAATGAAGAACAGGTGTATGTGGCTGTGTGGAATAAATGGTAGTGTGGAATATCTGGAGTATTGGAATGGATGGTCGTGGAGTGAGAATGGTGGAAATTGTGGAGTGGAGTGGATGGTGCGAAGGTGTGAATGGGGGAAGAGTGGACCCCCATCACGGATACCCGGGGCGGGTAGTGTAAGTGTTAGGTAGAGGGTACAGGTAAATTGTGGTTGGATATTGGCATCTGTGGTGCGGGTGGCAGAATGGTATGTGGATGGGTGCATTGGTGTTGTGGAAATGGCTGGGCGTGTAGCCTGTTAGTGTGTGTAGTTGGTTTGGGCACTCCACCACTGTGAGGATGTCGGCCAGGTGAGGCCGCAGGTGGGCTCTGGGAGCCGGTAGTAGTTGTTGTGGATGGGGCCCGAGGATCCGGAGGACGGACCTGGGTAGCCCAGTGCCAGAGGGCACCATGGGGTGACAGAGCCAGGAGAGGGGCTGTCCCCAGTTAGTTAGGTTAGGGTGAGGAGCTAGGTAAGCTCGGGTGGCAACTACAGTGGTGGAGGTGTGCAGGTGGGTAGACCTGCTGGGAGAGGTACACGTCGCAGCCCAGAAATTGTGCTAGAGCACCGGGAGATGAATCGGGGGAGTGAGACCCCAAATGGAGAAGCACCACAGTTTGGTCAATGGGAATTGGTTATTAGAACCCATCGTGTAAGTTGGCCAATGGATTGGCAGGGAAAGACCCCGGGTAGTGTAAAGTGTGTTAAAGTCATTTAGAGGATAGTTAGGATGAAGGATCTCCTCGCACCATCTGCATCCACTCACCTGAGGTGACAGGTACTCCACACCATGCCATGTTTTGATTATTTTTTATGATGCAAATGTTTGGATTGTGAGACGCATCATGACGTGGGTGTGACATTGTGCGTAATTCCATCTCTCCCTCCTTATGAGGATTGATGATGAATTGGTGATGGCAAATTTTGAAGTAAAGGGATTGTGGAGACGAATTTGGTATAGGGGAAATATGGGGAAGACGTGACAGTCGTGACGAATTTGTAAATGGGTAGATTTTTGTACATATGGGGTAAGGGTAGGGTAGGTGACAGGGGGGTGACGTACGGTAGGGACGAGCTTTCTCACTTCGCCCTCCGTACGCATTTCACCTTGCATTGCCTTATTGACGTGTACCCTTGTGACCTTACCCCTCGCTCAATTGTCTTTCTTTTGTCTCCCACATGACCTGTGCGCCATTGGGTGCCGATGGGGGCGTGCGTGAGGTGGCCATTGTGCGCCCGAGATTCCCAGAACCAGCATGCATTGCGTTGATGTACCACTGTATGGACCGCTGTTCTGCGGCCAAGTACCACTTGATGGACCCCAGGTTCTGGGGCAGGGCACCTCTGTTGGAGACCGGCCATAGTGGCCAGGGAATCTTGCTTGCGGACCTCGGTAAGGTGGCACCTATGCCAAACAGGTGGACCACCTTTAGTTGGCCCCTGAGGCCCTAAATAAAAATGGACACAAGTTGTGCTTTTTATTATTTCCAACTAGGCCGCATGAAGCCAGAAGACGTCGGGAAGAACATCGGCCCAGCAGAGAAAGAGAAGACCACCACCAGTTGTTTTGTTGTGTTTATTATGAACCATGGTGACTGCGCACCGGATGGTGCTTTTGGGTGCTTTGTGGTGCTTTGTGGTGTTTGGTGCTTTTGGGTGCTTTGGTGGTATTGGTACTGGTGCATCGATGCAATGCGTGCTGTCTCCTCCCTCCCAACAGGAATTTCTTTCTCTTGTTCCCTAAAAAGAAAAAAAGAAAAAAAACACAGGTCCTGGGTTACGTTGTAAATAAGAAATCACGTCATTGTAAATAATGCTCCCCACCGTAAATGTATAGTTTGAGAATAATTCCGTAATTCGGTTAGCTGTGGGCTTGAGTCTGTTAGACAGGATGCAATGCAATAGGGGGACATACTTATTTGTGTTTTAAGATTGTCACACTCAGGGTCAGGTTAATTGAAGAGGGAATTACACCTACGTGTCACACTAAGTTAAAGTTTAATAGGCCCGAGACCGGGCCTGAAGAAAGGAGGGTGCCGTGTAACGAATGTGGAAACGTTACAATGTGAACGTTACAAAAGTACGGTAACACCCTGTTAATGTAAATAATGGTCGCAGTCGGCGTCCTAGTTAATTGCATGAAACTTACACGCAGGTCACGATATATCTTTTAAATAGTGTATTTCCTTATTCCATGTAGGCTAAATATGTGTTTTCCCACTAGATTGACTTTGCATTGTATCAAACAAAATAAGCGTAGGCCCTTCCAATTTCCCCAAAACCTCCCTTCCAATTGCCTTCCGCATTTTGGCCGGTTTTCTTCAAACCACCATTGGCCACGAGGTAGGGTTGGGGAAGAAAGGTGTGTCTCCACCTCGTCATAAGAGGGAAGGAGTGAACCAGCCCTAACAGCCAATCAACACCGCGGTGAGTGACCCGGTAGGCGTGCCCTCGGAGTCGGCGGCTTGATTTCGCTCGAGGTTATAAAAGCGACTGTAAGGGACTGCTTTAAGAGAGGCCTTGGGAGATGAGCAAAGAGACTGCACCAAGAGGCGGTGAGATGCGAAACGCTCCAAGCCAAAGAGGAGAGGTACTCGGCAAGGAAACCAGCTTTGGAGAGACGCGCTGAAAGGAGAGAGACGGCCCCACCCCAAGAAAAGGAGCAGGTGTGCCGAACCAGCGCGTGACGTCTACCGCAGTGGATACACGACGGAGGGTTTCCCGCCAAAACCGCGAGGCATTGTGAGCTGCGGCCTCCCGACTTTGCCTCCCTCTCAAGCAATCCACCTCAAGCCTTACCTGCCTGCATTATCCCCTGTGTAAGTGTGAACGTCCTGTCCTACTCGTTGTCTTGGGGCTAAGTAAAAATGAATAGTGTAAGTTAACGATTCGCTGTGTTACTGCTTCTTCCATCCATTGCTTGTGTGTGTATAATAAAATCTGTTCTTCCTCCGTATTCTTCTTCTTCTTCTTTTTCATTCTCTTTCGGTCGCTTTAGAGATTTCCCGATTGAATATCTGTGGGGCGATCTGGTCAACGTCGGGTGGAATCGGGTTTTAATCGGGGAGTAACTGTTCGGACGCGGTTAAATACACCACCGCTCGGTCAATATAACATCTAAAAGCCGCGTCTGTAACAATATATATATGTATATACAGTGGTACCTCGGCTTACGAGTTTAATCCGTTCCGTGACGGAGCTCGTAAGCCAAATCGCTCGTAAGTCAAAGCAAATTTTCCCATTCAAATGCATTGAAATGCTATTAATCCGTTCCAGCCTCAAAAAAAAAACACCAATTTTTTTTGTTAGGTGCTTTTAAATAACAAAAATGTACTTTATAAATAACAAATAATGTATAAACAAGCACGACCTCGTATATACTGTACATAATACAAGAGAATGTAAAGAAATAAACTGGTTTTATTAAGCAGAGGAGAAGAGCATGCCAGGTGAGGTGTGCGTGTTGTCGACTTGGCGAGGCAGTACGATCGTACTCCTTCTACGATATGTACGATTTTGAAGCAGAAGGAGTCCATAAAGGCTATAACGCCAGCCAAGGGCGTTACGATTATTTCAAAGCTCCGGACCTCTATCCATGAAGATATGGAGAAGTTGTTGTTTGTGTGGTTGAAGGAGAAGCAGCTCGCAGGAGATACCGTGACCGAGAGCATCATGTGTTTGAAAAGATTGAAACTCGGATATCGAGCACGGACCACGAGGTGTTTTTTCTTTTTTTTTAATCTCGGTTTCAGTGAACTTTTGCTCTGTGCTCACGTGTACTGTACCTGTACCTGTAATGGTACGTCAGAGGATGGCACCTGTTGTCATCATATTAAGTGCAAGATGTTCTGCATCGTAAGTTGGTACACCGTGGTCTTTCGGCGGTGTTTAAGCCGGCCGTCTTGGCTTCTGTCACCATTGGCATTGAGTCTTTCGATGTAGGTAGGTCGTTGTGTGCCGGTGCCTTGGCCGAATTCCTTCATTGCTGCATTGTTAGCTCACCTGGTTTTTTATACCACATCTTTGGTTATCGGACCAGCGAATGACGTCATCTCCTCCAAAGTATGGCTTATTCTCACTTGTCTTGGACGATCTTCTACTTCTAGCCTTCCACCGTGCATTTGGTGTCCACTGTACTTACTGTACAGTGCCTGGTAAAATTGATGTAATGGGTTTTTGACCGTCAACGCCATGAACCGCCATGAACCGCCATGAACCGTCAACGCCATGAACCGCTAACACTCAAAAGCCCATTTATCGCGCCTTATAAAGCAAAACGCAAACCGAAAGCCATGCCTCTCAAGCGAGGCGTGCTTCCGTGGTCACGTGATCCACAGGTGTAGCTCATTATACCCGCACGCGCGACACGCTTTGGCGGTCACGTGACCAGCCACTCTGGAGGCGGGGATCCCCGCCGATGACGTCACCGGCTGGAGCAAGGAGATTCCTCGCTCATGTATTTCGACGATTGCGTGTTTTATATCCAAGCAGAGATGCTTTCACGGCAAGATAACCGCGTGACCGGAACCGGAAGCCACAACCGGAAAATTCAAAAAAATAAATTTTTTGAGCTCGTACATCGGATCTCGGCTCGTATCCCAAAGCAACAAACCGCCCGAGCGACGGCTCGTATCCCGAAAAACTCGTACGTTGGGGCACTCGTAAGCCGAGGTACCACTGTATATATATATATATATATATATATATATATATATATATATATATCTATCTATATATATATATATATATATATATATATATATATATATATATATATATATATATATATATATATATATATATATATATATATATATATATATTGTTGCGGATATGGGATTTGGCCTCCATCCATATCCGCTTGTAAATATTCCCCTATTTCCCCAATACTCCCCAACTATCCCCAATCCCCCATTCCCTAGTCCCATTGTCTGTAAACAACACTCTGTAGAACCGACCTTCCCCTTTTTCCCCCATTAAATGTCGTGCCCAGGTTCACCGCATCTCACGTAGACAACTATAGGACATCTTGCTAGTTATTCTTAGTCTATGTCAGTTAAGGACTCGTTTCCATTAATTTTGACTCTTCGTTGCACCAGAATGTGATTGTATGGCACCAGTAGTGAGTTTAGGACCTCCCCATACCTCCTCCCATCTTCCTCATGAAACTACAACAACAACAACAACTACAACAACAGCGCGCGGGGAGTGTGCGTCCTCACTCCGGCTTGGTTAGCCGCCATTGCCCATGTGCTCGACGGGGTTACCAAATAGGGGCTCCCTGTCAGCTCCTCGTCAAGGGCGGAGCCCGGTAACCCCCCCGCACCCAATAAGAAGCGGCGGGCCGATTCCATCTGGGGCGGAGCTAACGAGCCGAGGGCGTGTCACTCCCCGCTGGATATACGCAGCCACTTACCGGAGGTGACGTCAGAGATGCGCCCCCAGCTTGAAGAGGAAGAGACGCCACCTCCAGCGCGACGATACCTCCCCGCATATATCTGGACCGGACCGTGTGGATCCTGTCCCTGAGCCAAGGTGCACCTTGTGCTGTCCATCGACTACCTGCCCTTCCTTGCCATCAATCCCTGTGTGAGTCAGTTTTGTCCTGTTTATCTGTGGTCTGTCGGGGCTACTATAAGACCGTGATTAAGTGCCCACCTTCCTATGCTGTACCTCTTGTCCTTGTAGTCTAAACGTTCCACATACAAATATTATAACCTCCTCCGGAGGTCTTGAGAACTGTACCCCTGGTGTCGTGTCATCTAATCCCAGCCGTTGTGTCCTTTCCTTCATTGATCTAGCGTAGCGCGACTCGGCCAACGTTCGAGTATAATCGGGTAAACTGTGCAGACGCGGTCATACCAAACCGCTCGGTAAACTAACATCCAAAACCGCGTCTGTAACATTTAAAAGGGTGGAGGCCCGGGTGCCCGGGGCGTCCGCCCGGACGTCTTTTGCTTGAGGCTCATTTTCCGCGGCGCAACACCTGCGGGGGCCCAGCATCGAGGATTCGAACCTTTGCCGTTTGCAGCTCTCGAATCTCATCGTTGATACGTCATCGTGGCCCGCCTTAGCCCGGTGCACCACGACGCCTCCACCCTTTTAAATGTTACAGACGCGGTTTTGGATGATGTTACGGACTCACTGCTTCGCGCTCCTCTTGTCCCTCAATTTGGTCCTGGATCGACCCTGCCTCACTCTCTTCTACCGGAACCCAGCCGTCTTGGTCTGCCATAGCGCGACTTTCAAAATTCGGGTTTTTATTTTTTTTGTAAAACACAATTAAATTTCGCTGTTATAATTTCGAGCGCGTGAAACGCGGTCTGGATCGAATCCCACTTCCCGACACCAAATGTTACTCTAATAGTACAATTGGTGTCCCAAAATTTGGGCCTAACAAATTTAGTCCCAGGTCCGAATCCCACTCCTGACACCAAAATGTTACAGACGCGGTTTTGGATGTTAGTTTACCGAGCGGTTTGGTATGACCGCGTCTGCACAGTTTACCCGATTATACTCGAACGTTGGCCGAGTCGCGCTACGCTAGATCAATGAAGGAAAGGACACAACGGCTGGGATTAGATGACACGACACCAGGGGTACAGTTCTCAAGACCTCCGGAGGAGGTTATAATATTTGTATGCGGAACGTTTAGACTACAAGGACAAGAGGTACAGCATAGGAAGGTGGGCACTTAATCACGGTCTTATAGTAGCCCCGACAGACCACAGATAAACAGGACAAAACTGACTCACACAGGGATTGATGGCAAGGAAGGGCAGGTAGTCGATGGACAGCACAAGGTGCACCTTGGCTCAGGGACAGGATCCACACGGTCCGGTCCAGATATATGCGGGGAGGTATCGTCGCGCTGGAGGTGGCGTCTCTTCCTCTTCAAGCTGGGGGCGCATCTCTGACGTCACCTCCGGTAAGTGGCTGCGTATATCCAGCGGGGAGTGACACGCCCTCGGCTCGTTAGCTCCGCCCCAGATGGAATCGGCCCGCCGCTTCTTATTGGGTGCGGGGGGGTTACCGGGCTCCGCCCTTGACGAGGAGCTGACAGGGAGCCCCTATTTGGTAACCCCGTCGAGCACATGGGCAATGGCGGCTAACCAAGCCGGAGTGAGGACGCACACTCCCCGCGCGCTGTTGTTGTAGTTGTTGTTGTTGTTGTAGTTTCATGAGGAAGATGGGAGGAGGTATGGGGAGGTCCTAAACTCACTACTGGTGCCATACAATCACATTCTGGTGCAACGAAGAGTCAGAATTAATGGAAACGAGTCCTTCACTGACATAGACTAAGAATAACTAGCAAGATGTCCTATAGTTGTCTACATGAGATGCGGTGAACCTGGGCACGACATTTAATGGGGGAAAAAGGGGAAGGTCGGTTCTACAGAGTGTTGTTTACAGACAATGGGACTAGGGAATGGGGGATTGGGGATAGTTGGGGAGTATTGGGGAAATAGGGGAATATTTACAAGCGGATATGGATGGAGGCCAAATCCCATATCCGCAACATTATATATATATATATATATATATATATACATATACATACATGTATGTATATATATATATATATATATATATATATATATATATATATATATATATATATATATATATATATATATATATATATATATTATTGTTGCGGATATGAGGACTGTATTTTTTTTGATTGTGTGCTTTATTATTATTTATTATTGTTTATTCTGCGCCCCCCTGCCTCCGGAGCTGTGTAAAGGTGAAAGGGCATCCCATAATTAGTCCACAAGCATACACGTCAGCCAATAATAGAATACCCCTGTTCGATAGTTATATCTTATTCTGTGTTTTAGAGTAAGGCTGTGTCTCCCATTAAGTGAAGTACTCCATTGCACCAGTGAAAGAGAATAGATCCCCTTTCATTCCCATCCCCAAAATCCCCATTTCCTTTCACATCCCCTTTCGTCATTGCCGAGCCTCGATTGCCAATTACCTCCCCTCCAAAACCACCATTGAACAAGGGCTCGGGTCGGGGAAGAGGGGCGTGCCCGCCCGTCGTCATCAAGGGCGGAGCCAGAGGGTCGCATGACCAACCAGGGCCAAGGTGAGCACACCGATGGGCGTGTCCTGAAGGCCGGCGGCTTGATCGCTAGAGGCGCTATAAAGGCGCGCGTGCAAGAAGAGTGAGTCAGAGTCAATCAGTGGAGTCGGTGGTCAGTTGGTTGCGTTGGTTGCGGTGAGGAGTCGGTGGTGGTGGTCAGTTGGTTGCGTTGGTTGCGGTGAGGAGTCGGTGGTGAGGAGTGAGTGGACCATGAAAGAGTTGAGGGTTGGACCAGACGGACCAGACGAGTCCTGGCAAAGCACGCGACGTCCACAGCAGCCACAACAGCAGCTTGGGGCCTGAACGGCGGTTTTGAGCAAGGCCGTGAAGGAACGGCGGCTGCTAAACGCGCCGATCGTGCTGCAGGACCCCCTTGGACCTTCCTCTCCCTCCAGCCATCCACCTCCTGCCTTTCCACCCTTCTTGTGTACGTGAGTTTGTTTTGTTTGTTCTGTCCCTGGGTTAATTAAGTCTGTATAAGCTAGTATTTGCACTGTGTCACCTGCGTCTTATGTGTTGTAAATAAACTTGATTGCTCCTTTTTGCTTGTGTGTGTACAATAAATCCAATTACTCTTCTGTCCGTCTTCTCGTCTTATTCCTTTTCCTCTTTGCATTTCGTCGTTTTAGTCTTTTCCCAGATTGGGCAGCTGCGGTGCGATACAGCCAAAGTTCTAGGTGAATCGGGTGAGTCGGGGATCCTGTAACGGTCGCGGTTGGACCATCCGCTCGGCCCATCATACCATCTAAACCGCGATCAGTAACAATATATATATATATATATATATATATATATATATATATATATATATATATATATATATATATATATATATATATATATATATATATATATATATAACTAGAACTACACTCAGTAGAGTGCATACCTCTGCCAGGTTGAGCAGTTTACGTTTTGCATCACACCGTTAGACCAGATCTGCATCCGGACCTCAAACAAAATCTAATCGGTTTGTTCTTGTCACCTCCCAAACTCATCCACCAAGTTTTGTCTCAAGTCATTCACAACTTTTTGAAATATCATGCTACATATCGTTTTTGGCCCTATCTCTTGATGGTGAAGAATCACTTCAAAAAATTATCATTTCCAGACCCAGATCTTCACCAAATTCTGATGAATTTGGTCTTGTCACACACCCAGCCTCTCCACCAAGTTTCATTTGAATCCATCCATAACTTTCTAAGACATCCTGCTCACAGACATACAAACAGACGGACAGGCAAACAGGGGTTAAAACATAACCTCTGTATGGTACAACAGATACACCTCTGTATATGTATGGTACAAGGAAACAGCATGTTTGCTTATCCACTGCCAAAGAGGTTCATGTTAAGGTACTGCATGGAATTGCTGAGTCACGATCCCAACGTGTAGGTTGTGGGTCCCACTGATCCGATATAGTGGACGGAGGAAAGGGACTCAGTTATTCCAGTTAATAAGTGAGTATTTGTATATAAAATATTGTCATGTCAGATTGGTCCCTTAATATGCCGAAAGCGGCATTTATAGTTCACTTAATACTGATATTTTCCAAGGATCACCCAAATGAGGCCAAACATGGCAGTGCAATGCCGAACTCAACAGGCAGGAAAATGCTTCTTGTAGTTAAAATGGGGTTTATTTGCAATTAAATACAGGGATAAGGGTGGACTGGACAAACAATAAATAACGGCACAGATTTGGTGATTGACAGCAAAGATCTGGTGATTGACAGCCAGATAGGGCTGAGGGACACACAAACTAAGATACAATGTAAATAAAATACAATAGGCTAACCCAACTATGGCTCATAAAACAATGGGGCAGGCAAGGACTTGCGGCTTGTATGAAACTGGTGGATGTGCAGGCTCAGCGATAGTTGCGGCTGAGGTGTAGCTTGTGGTGCGGAGGTGTACGAAGGTGATGCAAGGCAATATCCTCATATCCTCCTGACTCTCCTTACAGCTCTGTATGGCCAGTGACAGAAACAGACAGAGAGGGAGAGCGAGAGGGAGAGGGGGAGGGAGAGGGAGAGGGAGAGGGAGAGAGAGAGAGAGAGAAAGAGAGAGAGAGAGAGAGACGTTGTCTTCCCAGCGGTGAAGCTCAAACTCTAAAAATAGAACCAGACAGAACTCTTGAACAGAACTGGTACATAACTGATAACTGAATGCCAACACTGCAGTACGAGCACTCTTGCAGAACAGAACTCTATCTACACTGAACAAGTCAAAACGAAACTGTGTGTTAATGCATAGTCATAGCCCTGGTAAACTTTGGCACCGCCATATTGGCACCGCGTCCGCTTCTATAAGTGTGCCATCTTCAGGACTGCCTCGCCCTGTGGGACTCCGGCGGGACCTATTAAAAAGTCTTATGCTTCTCTTGGGGACCCTGCAGCCGATCTCGCTGGCCAATCAGTTCATGCTGTCTCCTTTAAAGCAGAATGTGCTTTCCATGTGCCCAAGTCCTCACCTGGACTTGTCAGAAAACAGGAAGTTTTACACAGCAAACTTACTCGATAGTCTTTTAAAGTTAACACTCACTGCTTCCTTGGTGAAAGTTCAACAAGATGACTTACTCTGACATTTTACCTGTTACAAGAGTAATCTAAGCTATACAGTCACATGGTCCATGCTATTCTCACCACAATCTAGCTTTAAACTCCTCTGCCCCCCCCCCTCCCCCACCTCCCTTTCAACGTAACAATATCCCAAAACTTCTGACATCTCACCTACTCGTACATGATAGACATCTCGCCTACATGAAGTACTGTTGACAACTTTATTCGTGTCACATTGTTCTACATAATATCCATCCTCTTACATGCACCTCACCCAACAGTTCATAAACCTTTTGATCCCAGCCCAGAATCCTTACTTTGAAGGATCCGCCATAAGGCAGCAGATGTGGTTATGTTATCCTGCTCAGCTTTTGCAAGATGTCTTTCCATAAGCTGGGAGTTTTTTTTTTCATTTTTGGCTTAAAGTCCTTTTGGAATTGTGCATTTTTCTTCTGCGTCACCACAAATTTAAAAAGAGTTCAAATGTCTTTACCGAGGTATTTTTTTGTTTTGTTTTTTAACTTCATGCCATTATTTTGATTTCTGAAACAAAACAAAGTGTGAGAAATTTGATACGAAGCAGGAAGTACTGAAACAGTGTACATGTCATTTTGTGATCACCTAGACCTGTTTCTTAAAAAGTTATAATCGGGAGGGCAGAAACTTTTGGAATGACCCTCTTTGAGGCCTCTTATTCTAGCTACAAACAGATAAATGTGCTTAGATTGCTGGCAAAAGAGTTTGATCTTTGAATCCATTTTGTGTTGAGATTCTGACTGATATGTTGGGTGTTGCTTTAAGAACCGGCATTGAAACAAACCCTGGTGTTGGGCTCGCGGCTAGGGTGCCGGTTTAGGATACCAAGGATCCTGGGTTCGTAAATCCCGGTCGATCGCTGAATTAACGCCAGGGGGGTTGACTCAGCCTGTCATACCTTCCGAGGTCGGCTAATTGAGTACCAGTTCACTGGTAATTCCCTGTTTGTCGTTAAAGGCGGCAAAAAGGGTTGGCGTCAGGAAGGGCATCCGGCCGTAAAACATTGCTTCAAAAAGGGGACCGAAAAACAACAACAACCACGGTTCCCGAAAAAGGCCAACCCCTGCTTTGCGGGGAAAAATGGCCTCTAAAGGTGGTTATTTATAATTTATATTATTGAAACTGCAATTATGGCTTCTGCCTCGAAGTTTACGAACTCTGTTATCAACTGTTGCTTATCAATCGGAGCTTTTGTCATTCGAAGCTATCCTCGCATCACTCAAGAAAGTTTGAGATATGTAGCAAAACTCTTTGCTTACCCTTCTTTTCCTAGTTTTTGAAAGAGAAACTCAATCCTGCATGAGTGATTCTGCGGGGATTCTGCTGAGGTTGGCAAATGTTCAAATCAAACGAGACCCATTTGGCTATACCAAATGGATCTCGGCTTGGCCAGAGAGAGGCATTTTTGGCAAGCACAGTCAGTTCAGCTGGAGAGACTGGGATTCTGCTGAAGCTCGCAGTTTGCCTGGGTGGTGACCAAACATCCAGCTACCCATGACGACAGCGCACTAGACACCTGATTACATAGCACAGGGGAGTTCAAATTCACTGGTGGTGTAAGATTTAAAATGAGGATTAACTTTAACTCCATGACATGAGTTCCCTTACAATTAACCTCAATGCAGGGAAGGCATGAGGCCCAACAAGGTTGCGCGATGTTTACGAACATATGGCTGTTTGTCCATGTTCTATCTTTTTCTTCTTTTTTAATGCTGAGTGTCGAGCAAGGAAACAGCATGTACCATTTTTATAGTCGTTGGTATGACTCAGCCGAAATTCAAACTGTTTGAAGATTTTTTGTAATGAAACTTATCCACAGGGTGGCCTGAAAGTCGCTTTACCCCTGCTACACCTCTCGCACCTTCAGTGGTGTGGTGGTGAATTCAGTGGTGCAAGGAGAATGATGGAGCGTATACAGATGCAATGATGATTAATTTGGTGGCATTTTAAATAAAGAAACACTCGGAAGGTAAAATCTGATTTTTTTTTCCAATATAATTACTATACATGGTGTGTTTCATGGTAATCAGCCGGAATAAGCCTGGTGTTGGCGTAGCGGTTAGGGTGCCGGCTTGGGATATTAGGATCCTGGGTTCGAATCCCGGTCGATCACTGAATTAACGACCAGGGTGGTTGACTCAACCTGTCGTCCTTCTGAGGTCGGTAAATTTGAGCACCAGTTCACTGGTAATTCCCTGTGTGTCGCAAGAGGCGACTAACAGGGTTGGTGGCAGGAAGGGCATCCGGCCATAAAACATTGCTTAAAAAAGAGGACCACGGTGCCCGAAAAAGGCCAACCCCTGGTCTGTGGGGGAAAATGGCATCTAAAGGTGGTGTGTTTCATGGTAATGCACTCCATTAAAATTGTTGACTGACATTAACAAAACGGTTTGAAATATTTTCTTTTACAACCGTTTTCGATAAGTGTTTTACATAATCCCTTTTCGACAGAAGTCAAAGCTCATACAATAGCTGCACAACACAGGGCAGCTGTTAAACATATTGACAACAGGGTAAAGGTGAACAAGGCCAAAAACAACAGAAGATGTATGACCTGCCATTTCAAGTTATTGCCTCATTTTGTCTGTCTGTCATTTTATCTCCTCTTGTTCTGCTCTTCCCTGAGCTCCGATGCCTGGGCAAAATTAAATCAAAACAAATAAATAATCTCAGAATCAGAGCAAAGCTGCAGATAGATACGAGATGAGAGTCAGCAAATATATAGAGACATACAGGATTTTCAGCTACAGGAACGAGCACTTGTTTTACGTTTTAAGGAAATAAAAGAACAGGTGAACCCAATCAATCCCTTCAGCAGGACTCAGTTTTTGGAAGAGTGAAATAAACACTGCCGACTCATTTCAAGGAGCACCTTGGTGGTTAATTGGGTAAGGCCTTGTTGGATTATTCTCACCGGTGTGGGTTAAATTCCCCAGGCTGCTAAGCAGAAATGTGTGCAACCTGCAGCCGAGTGGCAACTTGTCCAGGATTAATGTGAGTCTCGCATTCACTACTTGGTTTGACTCGTGTGAGTGCCCTGGTGCTCTGTCGAGAACTTCGACACAGCAAGAGGCCATTGGATCCATCATGCCCGTGCATGATGGAATGGGTTAGCCAGCAAATGTTCGCCATATTCTATCTAGCGCCCAGCCAGTGCTACATTTCCTTCCAGCAGTGCTTGAGTTTCCTGATGTCATTCCTATCAAAGTCGTTTTTTGTCTGCAAAAGTTTTTGAAATAGCCAAACACGTTTTGAACCCCCCTCATCTTCCTCTTTGTTGTATGATCTTTACGATGAGATCAATCAAGCTATTTTGATACACTGGATAGGATGTCTTTCAATTGTCTTCATTTTCACTCTCAATCTTCAGCAATAAGTCACCACCAGTAACTTCTTCTTCTTTCATATGCAGCAAATGGCTGTGGGTGGCATCATTTGTTGGGGGGCACAGCTGTGCCACTAACCCAACAGTAACATCAGTTTGAAAGTTACAAATATGCTTTTCTTCCCTATTAAAATAATAACTGACATCTCTCTGATTCACTCCAGGGCACTTCCAAAAGTGATGAAGGGATTTCATATAATCATTCCTTATTTTTGCCATTCTCGAGTTCGTTCAAAATCACATTTTACCTTTGTCTTTGTGGAGTCAAAATGTTTAAAAACAGAATTTTTGGCCTCGATAAAATAAAAAACTTACAATATCTCAATGAAAATGCATGCACTGTTTGCACCTTCATTTCATATGATTGATGGCTCCACAGCCTAATGAGAAAGTTAACTTTATACCATGCTTTGTCATTATACAATACTTCAGTCAATTTGTTCTTATTATCACGTGCCCATTGCCCATAAAACATTGCTTCAAAAAGGGGACAAAAAAAACAACAACAACCACGGTCCCCGAAAAAGGCCAACCCCCGCTTTGCGGGGAAAAATGGCCTCTAAAGGTTTTTTGTTTTTTTTAAATCACGTGCCCAGGTATACCACCCTTGGTTCTTGGCTATTGGGCACACTCTAGGACAGGTCGCCACTCCGACGAAGGATACTAGAATGGCTCATTCATCCCAGTAAGCTGGTACTCATTTTGCCGACCTCAAAAGGATGCGAGGCTGAGTCAACCCACCTGGTGTTAATTTAATGGCATGCCAGTTGACAGGGGGCTTGAACTCAGGACCTTGCAATCTCAAACCAGCCAATCTTAATCGTAAAGCCAACTCCAGGCTTGGTTATGGACGCATCGAGTCAAACAAACACACACACACACACACACACACACACACACACACACACACACACACACAACACACATTTGAGAAGTGTAAAATATTCCCATCACTTTCAGTCGAAGGCCAGGCCTACGTAGCTTGTTCCTGAAAGATGGGCAAGAAAAGACTTTCCCCAGGCGACTCCACACGACACTAGAATAATTGCTCTGTTAAATAAGTACTCCTAGTTTGAGTTCTAAATCATGTTTGCTGCTTCACATGAGATGTGCAGAGTTAGTATAGTAGCAATTTTATTTCAGCAAAAGTATTACTAAGATTCTCGAAAACCTTTTAGTGCATCGCTGAAAAGCCAAGTTACAGAAACCCCAATCCAGCTCAAGCCAAAAGTTTTCTTGGCCTTTTAGCAGGAGGCAGGAGCTATTTCTGGTAATTAATTTTCCAATGATGGAAAATTTTCACAAGCCACAAATTGTTCTGCAAGCTTAAACCATGCCACAAAAGCACGCCTGTCCACCTGAGAGCACTGTATTTTGAGTGTGGATCAACTGCTCCCAAACTGCTGTGCATCCCAAATTCCCCACAAAGAATCAAACATGTGCAAGAAATACAGTCTAGCAATATGTGCAAGCATTTCCTGTCCTTGAGTCTGCAAGTGCCTTTCTATAAGAACCAGAAGAAGAGGAAGTGCGAGAGACCACAAAAGGCCTCTGTTATTTTATACTATCCTGTCCATGTCAAACAATGTGGTAGAAGCAAAGCCAAAGCTTTGTTTGCACGAGCAGCCAGTTCAGTGAGGAAACCATTCCCTCACCTGATGCCCCACCTGCAGAGAATATGCCTCACTCTAATTAACGCAGTTGCAGGGAAATTTTTTTATGTTGTGCACAAGAAAAATGAATGTTGGGACTTCCGCCTCCGGTTTTTCCGGTGAGGTTGTGTGTTTTTCCAAGGTCTCCACGCTACCAAAGTTGAGAAGTTTTACCATTTGTATTTTTGTCAAAACTGTATTTCTATTTTACGGTGTGAGTGGCTACTGTGTGTTTCCAGTTATATCTCAGTGTAAATAGTGCATACCTGTGTATAATCGTCTGTTGGTTCCTGCCGCATTTTCAGGTCTCGAGGCTTTGTTGTCTCCTCTCGGCGGTCGTTTGTGGTCCATTTACTTTCGTTTGTGGTCCATTTTTCAGGTCTTTTTCACCCCATACTTCCCCAAACATCTTACCCTCTGTTTCGACTTCATACAAATAAATATATATATATATTTCCTTCTTTCCCGTGTTTGTTCGTTCTTCGACTACGTGTTTCGCCCCACCCGTTTTTTCTGTTTTTTACTCTCCTTCCTTCATAACTCAATCCTCTCCGGCCAAAAGACACCTTTCCAATTCCAGTTCTCACCATACTTCTTCAACTTTATCCTTCTTCCTCTGATCCACTTTCACCTAACCTTCAAAAAACATATTAACGAAGAATTGAAAAAGTAGGCCTCTCCTCCCATACTAACATATTGCTTATAGGCCTACACCTCCCTATTTCTTCATTCTCTGCTCTCCTTTCTGTCAATCTCCTATTCTTCTGTTCCTGCTTCTAAACCTGTGCTGGAATCCTTAATCCCCCTTAAGAATCCTTCATGCCTGTATTTAGAGAATTTCCCCAGATAGTTTTCATGGCTTAGTTTTAAAATGCTTAAACTTTCCCCTGAAGTGTTTTATTCTGTTGTATATTATAACACATTTTTCTTCTTCTTCTTCTTCAAAAAGGTTGTTTTAGAGTTGCTCACCAAATCTCTTCATTTCAAATAAAAATTCAATCTCTTACAGTTCTTCCTTCTGACATTCCCAAAACTCACCTGCATTCTACCCCTCCTCCAACGTTTTCAAATGGATCTCTGACTTGAAAATCACAAGAAACTCATTTTGCAATAAATGTTCGTTTTTCATGAATCTTCCAACACTTTCTAAAATCCAAACTCACCCTCCCCTCCTAAATTCCCCCCTCACTCATCCCTTTCAAATCTCCCCCTTTCCCCTCCCCTCCTAAACTCCCCCCTCATCCATCCCCTCCTAAACTCCCCCCTCGCCCCTCCTAAACTCCCTCCTCGCCCCTCCCCTCCAAAACTCCCCCTCACCTCCTAAATTCCCCCCTCACCTCCTAAATTCCCTCCTCACCCCTCCCCTCCCAAACAACCCCCTCACCTCCTAAATTCCCGCCTCACCCCTCCATTTCAAAACTCCCCCCTCCCCTTTAAATCTCCCCCATCCTCCTTTTTTCTCCAATTCTCCCCTCTCACCCCTCCTCCTCAAAGCATCCTCCCCGCTTCCCCTCCCTTCCAACTCTTACCTCCATCTCCTCCAACCTTCTTCCTCGCTCTGCACCCCCTCAAACAACACCTTACTGTGCCTCATCCAGTCACCATCAAACCTTTTGTCCTCCTCATCCTTCCCTTTCTCCTAGCTCTTCTGAAATCTCTGACACTATCAACAGCTCTCCCTACCTCCTCCTCCTCTTCCTCATCTTACCCTACCCCTCCCCTCCCCTGTCCTGTATCCGATGCTCCCCCTCCTCGTCCTTAACGGTATGGACCTCAAACATCCGGGGCCTTCGCTCAAACTTGACTGATCTCTCCATACAGGTTGCTTCTGACAAACCAGACATAATCTGCTTAACACAAACTTTCCTCCTTCAAGATGTCTCCGATTCCTTAATATCTCTCCCTGGTTACTCCCTCCTCCGGTATGATAGACCTGAGCCTCGTCCTGGGGGTTGGGTTGCTATCTTTATCAAAAACTCTCTTCCTCACTCTCCCTGCACTGCCCTCTCTCCACCTCACCCCCAGGAGTACCTCTGGCTACGGCTTCCCCTTCGCTACCACCTTTTGTTCATATGTGTTCTGTACCGTCCTCCAAACAGTGATGACTCACCCTCCCCTCCTAAATTCCCCCCTCACTCATCCCTTTCAAATCTCCCCCCTTTCCCCTCCCCTCCTAAACTCCCCCCTCACCCATCCCCTCCTAAACTCCCCCCTCACCCCTCCCCTCCCAAACAACCCCCTCACCTCCTAAATTCCCCCCTCACCCCTCCATTTCAAAACTCCTCTCTCCCCCCTCCACTTTAAATCTCCCCCATCCTCCTTTTTTCTCCAATTCTCCCCTCTCACCCCTC
Source organism: Myxine glutinosa (assembly GCF_964187855.1). Taxonomy (NCBI): domain Eukaryota; kingdom Metazoa; phylum Chordata; class Myxini; order Myxiniformes; family Myxinidae; genus Myxine; species Myxine glutinosa. The sequence goes on from NC_136264.1 coordinate 110,665,756, forward strand.
CTCCTCAAAGCATCCTCCCCGCTTCATCTTGTTGTCTGATAACATGAACCAACTTCTATCTACTCATCCCAACTCACTCTTCCTCATATATGGTGATTTTAACTGTCATCATGCCAGCTGGCTGGGTGTGGGTACCTTTCACCAACCATGGCATCTCAGCAAAGGACTTCTGCGACTCACTGGGACTGACATAATCTGTCAATTTCCCGACCCGGATATCAGGCAATGGAGTATCTTCTCTTCGAGACTTGGTTATGACAAACTTCCCTGCAAATGTCTGCTGCTCTTCCTCTGCTCCAAACGGTTCATCTGACCATATGCTTGTTAAAGTAGACATCTCTCTGGCCATTCTCAGAGAGCTTCCTCAACGTTGATGAGTCTGGCATTTCACTCAGGCCAACTGGCACGCTCTTCAAGCAGCCATAAATCATCTGGACTGGTCTCCCATCTCTACTGCCTCTGACATCAACTCTACCTTGGAAGAATTCCCAGGAAAATTGAACTCTCTCTCATGCACAGATTTATCCCATCCCGTCTTCAGTTGTTATACCCTTCCTCCGGTCCATGGTACACAGAATCTTGTAGCGACGCAGTTGCCCTGAAACAACTTGCCTTCGCCTCCTGGAAGGCAAATCCAACGGAAGGTAATCTCATTTACTTTCACAAAGTCCGGAACAAGTGTGTGTCTACCCTCAGGAGAGCCAGGAAACAATATCTCTCTACTCTCAAGAGTGAACTCTCAAACCTGTCTCCCTCTTCCAAATCCTGGTGGTATCTTGTCAAATCTGTTTCTGGTGTTTGTTCCCCCTCCATCCCCTCCCTTATCACAAACATCTACACAGCTGATTCCACACGTGAAAAAGCTGAATGCCTCAACTTTATGTTTGCCTCAAAATCTTGTGTTCCAACCCCATGTACCCAGCGTACCCAGTTGCTCCTGGACTCTGTGTCCTTTTCTCGTGACAAGGTGGAGAAGTTTCTGTCAATCCTCGACTCTGATTCTGCAACTGGACAAGACAGCATCAGCCCACAAGTCCTAAAATCCTGCTCTGCCGCTCTTTCACACCCTCTCTCTGTTCTCTTCACCCTCTCTTTTGCTCAAGGTCATCTGCCTTCAGCTTGGAAATCAGCCAACATTACCGCTGTACACAAAAAGGTGCAAAAACAGATCCATGCAACTACAGACCAATCAGCCTGCTCCCAATCATCAGCAAAGTCATGGAATCCATCATTGCTTCGGATATCAAATCCTTCCTCTTCTCCAATGGCTTGATCTCCGATCATCAATTTGGATTCAGACCAGGTCACTCTACTCTGGACATGCTGCTTCTGCTGTCTCAACAATGGATGGAGGTCCTCCATGTCAAACAGGAAATTAGAGCTGTCTCCCTTGACGTATCACGTACCTTCCATACGGTCTGGCACCCCGCCCTGTTCACCAAACTCTCCTCCTATGGTATCGATGGAAATCTCCATGCATGGCTTGCGGATGTCCTCTCTGGTTGTGGTCATCATGTGGCCCTGTATGGATTTCTCTCATCTCCCCTTCCTGTTCTGGCTGGAGTTCCCCAAGGTAGTGTTCTGGGCCCTGTGCTTTTTCTGGTCTTCATCAATGATCTCTCTGACTCTCTGGAAAATCCTCTCTATCTCTTTGCTGACGACTCGACTCTCTGCCGCTACATACCTCATCCTTCATATCGGCAGTCTACAGCCTCCTCACTCTCTGCAGACCTGGACAAAAATCACAGACTGGTCAACTCTCACTCTCACTGTCTCTTCGAAAAGACCATCTGGACATCTCTCCCATCTACTTTCTCAACAATCCTCTCCAATAAGTTCTGTCACTCAATCTCTTGGGTCTCACAATCTGCCATGATCTTTCCTGGGAAAAACACATTTCCAAGCTGGCCTCCAAAGCCAGTCGCCACTGGGCATTCTGCGTCGTGCGAAGTCCTTCCTTGGCACACCTGAGCTCCTCACCACATGCAGGACTTTTATTCACAGCTCAATGGAATACTGCTCTCCCCTCTGGAATGGTGCTCCTGCCTCACACCCAGCTCGGCTTCACGCTGGTGAAACCAAAGCTTTCAGAATCATTGGAATCTCCCGCGATGAAGCTAACTCTGATGGCCTTTCAATCACTCACCGCAGGCAGGTTGGTGGTCTTTCTGTCTTCTACCGACTCCTCTCTGGCCAAGCCACCCCCCCCCCACCCCACCAGCCCTGTCTGTGCTCTGTCCCCCAAATACTCCTACAGGTCACACAAGGTCTGCCTGCAACCCTCTTCTGGGGGAGCTGTGAAAATCAAGACTCTCTGCTCACCTTCACTCTTTCATTCCTCTATTCTCCCACCTCTGGAACAAACTCCCTCACTCTCTTCAATCCCACTCATCCCTCCAGGTCTTTAAAACAGCTGTTCACCACCATCTCTTATCTTCCCCCATCCAAAACCCTGACCTTTTCTACCCCTGTTAATTCAAACCAGATCCACTTTTCTGAAATACCGACTTCTTTCCTGGAAGTCCTAGCAGTGTCCGTGTGTTTTTTTTTTAACTCTCCCACCCCCCACCCTCTTCCCACGCCTCCTCCCCCCAAGCCTCTACCTCCCACAGATCTCCCGATGTCCCTGCTCTCAAATGTTGTACTTGTGTGCTTCTCCCTCTCTCCCCATCTTGTCTCCTGCTCCCTTTATTTTGTCTTCTGTCCGTTTTATTTTTTTTGTCATTAATGTTCACTGTTGCACGAGCCTCGATCTTGCATCTTGCGCTTCCGGTCCGGTCTGGAGAGGACGCTGGCATTACTTGTTCGCCGCTTCTCCGACTGGGTCATTGTATATAGTCTGCTTTTCTGGTGGTCGTGGCGGCTTTTTGGCCGTTGGGTCTGCCCTCTGCTTGGTCCCGGCTCTGCTCCTGGCTTCGCCTGCCCGGCTCTTCCACTGTTTCCTCAGGCCCGCTCCCGTTGTTTGTGGCCGTTGTTTGCGGCTGTGGCTGTTTGCCGCTGCGGTCTTGGTTTGCTTAATTAGCGGCTGCGGTCGTTTGCCGCTGCGGCAAGGCCTACTCGTCCTCCTCAACCTTGGCCTCTTACTCATCCCTTCGCTCCTGCCTGGCATGGCTCGAAGGTACTCCGCCGCAAGGCTTCTTCTGCTCAATACTCACTCCACCCCATCATGCATCTCTGCAATCAAATCCCACGGACTCCTGCGATGACCCAGATACATTCATAGAGGCTCCGGTCATAAGTTTGCTTATTTACAAACAGGTCACTTCATTCCCGTACTCTGGTCGGCTCAGCGCACTCCCACTCATCGTACCAGCGCACCTGGTCACAGCAACGCACACGATCGCACCTCCTGTCTGCAAACCCTGGCTAAATCACCTGAGTTCATCCCCACCGTACAAAGCAACATCAAGCTCACCCTGTTCAATACCCGGTCCCCCAACAACAAAAGCCTCATCCTTAACGACTACATTCTGGAAAATAAACTGGACTTTCTCTGTCTCACTGAAACCTGGCAACAACCTCTGGACTACTTCTCACTCAACCTCACTACACCCAATGGATATTCTTACATCAATAAACCACGCTCGGAGGGCCGAGGTGGTGGAATTGCCGTAATTCACCGACAGGACATCAAGACCAGCCTCATCTCCATCTCATCTGCTCCATCATTTGAACACCTGGCTTTTAAACTCTCTGGTCACACACAGTCAGTCATGGCTGTCGTCTACTGCCCTCCCAAACCACACCCATCATTCCTATCTGACTTCTCCTACTTTCTGACCCAGCTCTGTTCCCTCTCCCCCTCAATCCTCCTCCTCGGTGATTTCAATATCCACATGGACTCCACTGACTCCACAATAACCACTGACTTCACTGATTCTGATTCACTCACCTGCTTTAACCTCACTCAACATGTCAACTTTCCTACCCATAACCGTGGGCACATTCTGGACCTTGTCTGCTCTACTGGATTAATTTTGCACCATCTCTCTGGCTCCGACATCACCCTCTCTGACCACTTAGCCATCACTATGACCATCAACATCCCCACCCCAGCACCAAGGCATTATCGTACTATCAACTTCCGTAAGCTAAACGCTCTTTCACCTACCTCATTCTCATCCACCCTCTCTGAAAAAATGTCCACTTCTCCCTTCGTTGACCTCCACACCCCTTCTGACCTCACTGACAACTACAACCACACTCTCTCTTCCTGCCTTGACCAGCTTGCGCCTAAAAAAACCAAAACAGTTTCTTTCACCCATTCTGCTCCCTGGTTTACCCCTGAAGTCCGCCTGAAGAAAACTCGTGCTCGCCAACTTGAAAGACTCCGCAATAAAACAGGTCTCACAATTCACTCCCAAACCTACAAGGACCACCTACAACACTACAAAGATGCCCTCTCCCATGCCCGCTCCGCCTACTACTCTCAAATTATCCACTCTGGCTCTGGAAACCCAAAAGCACTCTTCTCTACAATAAACAAACTCCTCAGCCCCCTGGACACCACCACCCAGTCATTCACAGTAGACAACTGCATCTCCTTCCTTTCATTCTTCCAAAGCAAAATTGACAACATCTACAGCAGCTTAACCACCACCGCACCTGCTCCCCCTCAAACCACCTGCCCCCCCTTATCCTGCCAACCCCTGTCTCAGTTCTCCCCAGTCTCGCCGACTGACCTCTCTGAACTCCTCATAGGAATGAAAACTGCCACCTGCACTCTTGACCCCATCCCCTCCAGCTTTGTCAAGGCCTCCCTTCCTTCTCTCTCTCCACTTATCACTGCAACAATAAACTCCTCCCTGTCTACAAGCATCGTCCCACCATCCCTCAAAATTGCTGCTGTTACCCCCATTCTGAAAAAACCTGGACTCAACCCTGACACCCTAAACAACTTCAGACCCATCTCCAACCTACCCTTTCTGTCAAAAGTTTTGGAACGCACTGTAGCCACTCAACTTAAACATCACCTCTCTGCCAATAACCTGTATGAAACATTCCAATCCAGATTCCGCTCCAACCACAGTACTGAAACTGCTCTCCTCAAAATCACCAACGGCCTTCTCCTCTCCTCTGACGCTGGCAACCTCAACATTCTCATCCTCCTCGACCTCAGCGCCGCCTTTGACACCATCAATCACACCATCCTCCTCACCCGACTTGAAACCACCTTTAACATTACCGGCACTGCCCTCTCTTGGATCAAATCATACCTCTCCGACAGACGCCAGTTCATCTCCATCAATAACTGCAAATCCCCCACTGCTCCCCTCCACCAAGGTGTCCCCCAAGGTTCAGTTCTTGGCCCCCTCCTCTTCATCCTGTACCTGTCCCCCCTTGGTCACTTAATCCGCCGTCATGGTCTCCAATTCGACTGCTTCGCCGATGACATCCAGCTTTTCATCTCCACCAAGTCCATCTCCACCGCCACCCACTCTATCCTGACAAACTGCATCACTGAAATAAAATCCTGGCTTCAAATCAACTTCCTCAAACTTAACTATGATAAATCTGAAATAATCATCATTGGCCCAAAAACGCTCACCAAATCCACCCATAACTTTGCCCTCAACATCGACGGTTTCCCAGTATCCACCTCCCCTCACATCCGGAATCTTGGCATCATCTTTGACCAAACCCTCTCCTTCGACAAATACACTAAACAGATCACAAAGACAGCCTTGTTTCACCTGAAAAACATCGCCCGTCTCCGTCCATCCCTCTCCTCCACGGCTGCAGAAACCCTCATCCACGCCTTCATCACCTCCCGTCTGGACTACTGCAACAGCCTCCTCTTTGGTTCACCCTTAATAATCATCAATAAACTCCAATACATTCAGAACTCCGCTGCCCGTCTACTCACCCATTCCCGGACCCGTGACCACATCACCCCCGTCCTTTACAAGCTTCACTGGCTCCCCATCCCCCAGAGAATCCAGTACAAAATCCTCCTCTTGACCGCCAAAACCCTCCATAACCTAGCCCCATCCTACCTGACTGACCTCCTCTCCAGACACACTCCCACCCGCAACCTCCGCTCTGCTGGTACCAACCTCCTGACCCCCCCCCCCCCCCCCCATGCGGACCAAATTCAGATCCTGGGGGGACAGGGCCTTCTCCATCGCTGCTCCCACCCTCTGGAACTCACTACCTCACACCATCAGAGACTCCTCCTCACTCACCACATTCAAAACATCACTCAAGACCCACCTGTTCAACACTGCATTCAACATTTAACCCACAGTATTTAACCCCTGACTATCTCTTCTCCTTCTCCTGCTCCTTCCTTTTGCTTTGATTATTTACCTGTTGATTTTTGTCTTTTTGCATTTGTTTTTTTGTACTCTGTCAAAGCGTCTTTGGGCTTCTTGAAAAGCGCTATATAAAATAAATGTATTATTATTATTATTATTATTAAAAAAAAAAAAAAAAGGAAAGGTGAGGCAGCAAGCATTAGAGGCCCAAAATACGAGGAGTAGCCTCCACTTTAAATTTGAAGCCATTTTGTTTCCATCAAGCGTGGCACACTGAACATGCGGCCATTGTGTGTGAAGCGCAATGTGTCCGTTTTCTAAAATCAATGTCTTTCTTTGCGCCAAAAAGGATGATTATATTTCTTAATGCATTTTTTCGTTCTTCGAACACATCATAATAAGCATACAATCAGACAGGTTTAATCTATCCTTAAAAGTATACAGCAGAAATCACGGCAAAATGAAGTGGAACGCGCAAGTGTCTGATTAGAGGCGTACGGAGCGTGTGAGTCGAAGAAACACAGGTAGTGACAGAATGCAGAAATTTTAAATAATTAGAAGAAGGAAAGTGAAAGACAGAGATGGAGGCACACCATCCATGCCAGATGCACACACCATCAAGAGAATGGAGAATTAGATAAGATAACAATTGTGAGTGAAAAAAGAGCAAGAATTTGAGAATATCGATTGATTGATTGTGTTCTCTACCCTGAAGGTAGGTACATAGCTGCTTGGCATGGGTGATACTAGGAGGTTTGCCATTGCCTTCCCAGGAGTTAGTCAGGGCAGGAATTTGTAATTTGGCCAGGAAGCCGGTGATAGCTCGCCTACTCGTGGTGAAGGACACCATGGGATCTTTAACATCCAACAACTAATGATAGCAGATGGGACATCGGGCTAAACGTCCTTTCGATGGATATCACAAACACTGATTAACCACCCTGTCTGTGACATACATGATGAGTCGATGACAGTTTATCAATGGGTCCTGCACTTTGAGAAGATATGGATCGGGAAGGTTTTTCTTTGCAATCAAATGTAACAGAAAAGAAGAAATTTAGAAAGTACAAAGAAGGAATAAAAGAGGCCCACATTAAAATGGAGACGACCCACAACAACAACAACAACAACAACAACATGCATTTTAAAGGCCATTTTCCCTACTAGAGCGGGGGTTAGCCTTGCGGTCCCCATGACAATCTTCTCCATTTTGCCCTATTTTCTGCATCTCTTCTTGTTAACCCCCTTGCCCGCATTTCTTCTTCCACCATCTTCAGCCAAGTCTTTCTCGGTCTTCCCCGTCCTCTACTTCCTTCTACATTCATTTCCATCATTCTTCTCAACCAGTCACTTTCATGCTTCCTCAACACATGACCAAACCATCTCAACCTGTTCCTCTTCACAGCATCAATCACAGGCTCTATTCCCATCATCTTTTGCAATTCATCATTTGTCTTCCTCTCTCTCAACGATACTCCACACATCCGTCGAACCATTCGCATTTCCACCCTTTCCAACCTTCGTTGCTGCTCTACGTTCATTACCCATGTCTCACTCCCATAAATCATAACACTTCTCACACATGCAGCATACACCTTTCCCTTCAGCTTCAACGACACTCCCCTCATCATCAGCACGCCACTCAGTTCCCGAAACTTCTTCCATGCACATCTCACTCGAGCAACCGTTGCCGAGTCTGATCCACCTTCTCCATTCAGCACGTCTCCGAGGTAGCAAAATGTTTTCACACCTTCCAGCTTCACGCCGTCTCCAAGATCCAACTCAACATTTCCTCCATCTGCAGCTCCCTCTGTGCACACCTTACATTTGAATGTAGCTGCCACACTGGTTAATGACCCTCTCAGACCACTACATTTTTGATGAACCCACTCAGCGCACATTGTACAATGAATGGAATTCACTCCGACACCCTTCCTGCACACAGCACACGGCCACTTCCCAGTTCTTTCCACCTCACCACATGCTTTACCATTTGCCATCACCTTCGTTTTTCCGATATTCACCTTCAGACCTTTTGTCTCCATACATTCCTTCCACTTGTTCATCTTTTCCTTCAGTCCATCCATACTTTCCGCAATCAACACCAGATCATCTGCATACAACAACTCCCACGGTAAACCCTCCTTTACGTTCTGAGCCAGCACCTCCATTACAGCTACAAATAGTAGTGGACTTAGTACCGACCCCTGATGCACTCCCACCTTCACCTCAAACTCACCACTGTTCCTGTCCTTCGTCCTTACAGCTGTGCGCGCTCTTTTGTACATTGCCATCACTACTCTGATCAACCATTCCTCCACTCCTAACTTCCTCAATGCCCATGTCAATACTTTGCGTGGAACCCGATCGAATGCTTTCTCCAGATCAACAAACCCAAGAAACAACTTCTTCCTCTTCTCCATGTACTTCTCCTGCAACTGCCTCACAATAAAGAGCGCGTCTGTCGTTCCTCTTCCTGGCATAAATCCAAACTGCATTTCGTCGATCTTCACCTTCTTCCTTATCCTCCTCTCCAACACCCTTTCCAATACCTTCATTCCATGCTCCATTAACTTTATCGCTCGGTACGAGCCACACTCCAGAGGGTCACCTTTCCCCTTGTATAGAGGGACGAGGGTACTCAGTTCCCAATTAACTGGAATGCGGCCTTCTTTCACCACCAGATTACAGATCTCTGTCATTCTCTTCACACCCCAACTTCCTGCTGCCTTCAACATATCTCCCACAACTCCCGTCGGCCCTCCCGCTTTTCTACCCTTCATTGCTTTTTTCGCTTCCTCAACTTCCTTCTCAGTTATCTTCTCTGCTGGTCCTAAAACTGGGTTACTCTCTATGTTGCCATCCCATTCATTCTCTGTATTCAACAGCATTTCCATATATCTTTTCCATCTTCCTTTAATTCCATCTGGGTCGACAACGATTTGTCCCACTTTTTCCTTCAAGCAACTCACCCCCATCACATCACACCTCTCTTTCGCTATCTGCTTTGCAATCCTGAATACTGCTTTCTGACCCTCTTCCGAATCCAAGCGTTCTCCGAACATTTTCCGACATGCCTCCTGCGCCTTTGCTGCCTCTTTCTTTGCAGCCTTCTTGGCTGCCTTATAACTTTCATGCTCTGCTTTTTCTGCTCCCGTACCCTTCGCCTTCTGCCACTCCTTGAACTTCTTCCTCTTCTCGTCAATCCCCTTTCCAACTTCATCATCCCACCACCATGTTTCCGAGTGCCTCGGTGGTCCTTTTGTCCATCCGCATACCTCACCAACGGCTCACAACAGACTAGCTTTCATTGACATCCAACCACTTTCAAGCTCAACCACATCATCCTCGACCCTACTCAGCCTCTCTTTTAATGCCTCCCTTACTGTCACCTCTTTCAACCTCCACACCTTCATTCTCGGTTGGTACTTCACCTGCCGAGCTCTCCTCGCACCTTTCACCCTTATGTCGCAGACAACCAAGTGGTGCTGTGAAACAGCCTCCTCCCCCGGGATCACCTTTGTGTCCCGGAGGTGCCCCCTATCTCGCCTACGCACCGTCAGGTAGTCAACGGTTGTCGTCGACCCACCCGACGTGTATGTAACAAGCTTATTATCCTCTTTCTGGAACTGAGTATTACAAATCAACAAATCAGCTCCATCAGCAAACTCCGAAATCCTTTCACCTTCTCCATTTCTCACACCATATCCGTAACCCCCATGAACTCCCTCAAAACCATCCATACTCCTTCCCACATGTCCATTTAGGTCTCCTCCTACCACAACAACTTCCTCATCTTTCACGTTTTCCATCAGCTTCTCTATCGCACACCAGAACTTGTCCTTCTCTTCATCGCTTCGACCAACCTGCGGAGCATTCCCGAGATGACGTTCACCAAGAGCTTTCCAATCATCATTTTCACCATCATCACCCTATCACTCACTCTAGTCACACTCACCACACTGTCTACAAACTCCTCAGAAAACAGGACACCAACACCATTCACGCCCTCCAGGCACCCTTGCCACATAAACTTGTATTTCTGTCCCTGCCTACCCTTCACCATTCTCACACCACTTCCCTTCCATCTTGTCTCTTGCACACAACATATGTCCACTCTTCTTCTGACCAATACTTCCACCACTTCTCCTGATCTCCCTGTCATTGTCCCTACATTCCATGTCCCAAACCTCAGAAACCGATCTCCACTTCGGGCTGTACCCTGCCCATATGTAGTTGTAATTGTCATGGTTCTCTTTTTGAGGCAATGTTTTTTATGGCCGGATGCCCTTCCTGACGCCAACCCTCTTAGTCATCTCTTACGACACGCAGGGATACGGGGTACCTATTCTAATCCAGGGTAGACACTGGGAAACATTTAAAACATGGAAATTCTGGGGGGGGGGGGGGGGGGGAGGCGTCAGCATCACGGCTGCGGTTTAAACATATTTAAATAATATTTAAACAAAACCATGAAAAACAATCTGGGAAAAGTCTGTAAGTGAGAACGTGGATTTGAGAAAGCAGGAGCCGAGGTGGAAGAAAAACGAGATATAGGGGGCGGGGCACAAGTCGAGACGAGGAGTAGAGCGAAAAAGCACGTGTCCGGGAGGAGAGAAAGAATGAATATAGAAATTTTTTTTTGTTTGTTTATTTGTTTGTTCTGTTTTCAAAACGCTGGACAAAGGGTAAGATGTTCGTGAGAGGTAGGGGGGAGAAAAGAAAATCAAAGAAACAAGCAAATACTATGAAGGAAAGAACCCATATTCACAAAACACTGACGGGGGGGGGGGGGGGGGGCGGAGAGACCAGGCCGGGGGGGGGGTAGAGTCCCTTTATATACAGAGTTGCGACATAGAGGGTCCGGAAAAATCTAGTCACGTGATTGCGTGGAGCCATTTTGAGTCCATCGCGGACAGGATCAGGATCGGACGCATATCGGTCAGCGTTTTAACGTTCCCGCTGTACGCAGCATTCTCATTCGTGTTTTACATCGATTTTATGACAAAATGACAGGTTGTAGCGCCTGTGGGTGCACAAATAGAACGGAGAAGGGATTCAAGATGTATAGATTTCCATCAGATGCTAAAAGACGGAAAATCTGGGAGAACAGAGTCAGTCGTGTTGGATGGAAAGTAACTTCTTCGTCAGTTCTCTGCCAGGTCAGTGTGATGGTGGTAATGGTCCCATATGCGCGCGCACACACACACACACACACACACACACACACACACACACACACACACACACACACACACACACACACACACACATAAAGTGCTCGCTCGCTGCTCCATCGAGCTCCTCCTCCTCCTTCCACCCTCCTCCTCCTCCTCTTCCTCTCCCTCCCCCTGCTGCCCTTTCCCCCTCCCCCTATCCCCCCTTCGCTCCTCCCTTTCCCCCCCCCCCCTTTAACCCCTGCCCTCCCTTTTACCTCTTCCCCTCCTTCCCCCCCTTTCCTCCTCTTCCCCATCCCCCCTCCTCCCCCATCCCCCCTCCTCCTCCTTCCACCCTCCTCCTCCTCCTCTTCCTCTCCCTCCCCCTGCTGCCATTTCCCCCTCCCCCTATCCCCCCTTAGCTCCTCCCTTTCCCCCCCTTTAACCCCTGCCCTCCCTTTTACCTCTTCCCCTCCTTTCCTCCTCTCCCCCATCCCCCCTCCTCTCCCTTCCCCCTCTCCCCCCATTCCCCTACCTCCTCTCCCCCCCATCCCCCCTCTCCTTGCCATGGTCCCTTCCAACCCCCCATTCCCCCCTCCTCCCCTTTCCCCCTCTCCCCATTGCCCCTTCCTCCCATTCAGCCCCCGCCTCCTCCCCATTCCCCCCCACCCATCTCCCTCCCCTCTCCTTTCCCCCTCTCCTCTCCTTTCCTCCTCCCCTCCCCTCTCCTCTCCTTTCCCCCACCTCCAGAAGGTAAAAGCCAGTCCCGACCATTCTTCAGTCAGAATTTAGATAGGCTGCCTTCGATGCTTCTATGGGGTGGTCGACCTGTTTAGTATCCTGAGATCTGGCAGTCTACACCCACACCAATAGATTTTAAATCTGTGATATAACCTCTTCCGAGTTAGATCCTCCCTCTATATTCAACCTCTTTTCTCAACTCGCTCTCTGAGCAGCTCTTTTCAGAGCTATTCCGAAAGAATAACCCAACAGTCCTTTTCAGGACTACGCACATGGTATACCGTGAAAACGCATCGTATATAAGTTAGACCCTATTTAGTATTTTGTTGAAGTTGAACTGCTTTTTTTCCAAGAACAACACATGCCATGGATGGTCTGTGTCTAGGATTAGACTAACTGTTGTAGGAACATGAAATCTTTCATGAGAACACTGGAATTGGAAGAATTGTGTGACCGTGTGTGTGTGTAGATTTTTTTTTTAATTTTCAAGTTAGTAGATCTAGATCTACAGCTCTAGCAACAATAATTTAAATATGAAAATTAAACAAACACAAATATATACCCACACACGATAAACAAGGTCAAACAACTGCAGAAATACAAAGATAACTCTTAACATTGTATTGTACATGTACATGTATAAGCAGGGAGGTGAGAGTTCGAGTCTCGCTCTCGCCTCCCTGAAATTAAAATGAGGCTGAAATAAGCAGGACGTGTACCTGTCTCGTTCATTCCTTCTTTGTCATGGTTCTAAATGTCTGTGACTGTTAAATCACAACCAGCTCTGTGATTTTCTTCTTTATCATATGGCTCTTAGTTGTCATAAATCTTCTATTTTGTCATCTTCACATAATTTGTTCATTATCAACATGGAAAAGACCATTCCCATCTCTCATACATAGAGAACATAATGGAATACACGGTTCAATGCACTAGCGCCATACGGCGGCTCCGCACTGAATGGACTCAAAATGGCGTCAAATCGTTAGTTGTCGCTACTCTCTCTATAAAGGGACTCTAGGGGAGGGAGCCCCGGAGAGACCAGGCCGCGCACGAGGCGCGAACAAAAAAAACGACTAATTACACACAAATTTGCAACAACTACAAAACCAAAACCAAATAGAAACACATACACAACAAAATACCCAGTGGAAATTTGACAAAGACACGAACGGGAAAACACTCAAACTTTGATGCTGTGGAGAGATCGAAGCAAGCCTCGTCGCTCGAGGGACCGGAAACCGGAAAAAGAAACCGGAAACCGGAAAAAGAAACCGGAAAAAGAAACCGGAAACCGGAGATGACCCACAAGTGAAGGTTATTTTTTCCAACTCTTAATATATTTTAACACAAGTACCATGCCATTGAAAACATGCATGTGCACGTAATCCATTATTTTCTATTCTAAATCAATCTCTCATCTTCCATAGTTTCCCTTTTCCCAATAGTTGTTACCCAGTATTAACTTCTCTTCACATTCTCTCCCTTTTTCTCCCATCTTCTGATTCTTCTACTTTTTTTCAATATGATATAATGTTTTGCTGCAAGGTGAGGCCGAAGGCAAATGTATCCTGAATTAATTTTGGAATTAACCACGTCATGGGCCATGACATGTCAACCAATGTTAACTGCAACACTTACACTAATTCGAAGAAATAAATAAACTTACGGTACATGCACAAACGTCACGTGTTTACTTACAAGTAACTTTGCCAGGATGTTCTTGATACGTCATAAATGATCTATTGGCGTTTTGATGAGGACTTATGTCTGTTTACGAGTTATACCCAACTATCAACTATAATATGATCACAACACCACACATGAATGTACATTGTACAACCACGGGACTACAACGTACCTAGCATAGAAACGAGGTGGAAGTCCTTCTCTGATCGATTGGTGCACCCAATGACAAAGTACCCTGTCATTTTAAAAAGAATGATGAGCTATTGACTATTGTAGTTATCGATTTTCTATACTATCATTCAATGAACGAACGATGGAAACAAAATGGCGTCCATGACCCACATGACCAAAAGTTTCCGGGATGCGTCATTTCGCTACTCCCCGTGTAGATAGGGACGCCAAGGGTACTTTTGGGTTTTAGCCCCGATGCTTATTTTAAACGGCAGGATAACGCACTCTCTTTAGTATAAAGTAGCTGGATTAAACTCCGACTCCTCCTCCCCACCCCTGACACACAAAGAGAGACTTTCTCTAAATAAGTCAAGAATACATTCATCAATTGTTATACAGTGCATTCAGAAAGTATTCAGACCCCTTCACCTTTTTTCACATTTTGTTATGTTGCAGCCTTATGCTGAAATCGTTTAAATTCATTTTTCCCTCATCAATCTACACTCAATACCCCATAATGACAAAGAGAAAACAGGATTTTAGAAAGTTTTGCACATTTATTAAAAAGAAAAAACTGAAATATCACATTGACATAAGTATTCATACCCTTTGCTATGATGCTTGAAATTTAGCTCAGGTACCTCCCATTTCTCTTGATCATCTTTGAGATGTTTCTACACCTTGATTGGAGTCCACCTGTGGTAAATTCAATTGATTGGGCATGATTTGGAAAGGTACACACCTGTCTATATAAGGTCTCACAGCTGACAATGCATATCAGAGCAAAAACCAAGTCATGAGGTCGAAGGAGCTGCCTGCAGAGCTCAGAAACAGGGTTGTGTCGAGGCACAGATCTGGGGAATCGTACAAAAAAATTTCTGCTGCATTGAAGGTTCCCAAGAGCACAGTGGCCTCCATAATTCTTAAATGGAAGAAGTTTGGAACAACCAGGACTCTTCCTAGAACTGGCCGCCCGGCCAAACTGAGCAATCGGGGGAGAAGGGCCTTGGTAAGAAAGGTGACCAAGAACCCGATGGTCACTCTGGCTGAGCTCCAGAGATTCTGTGTGAAGATGGGAGAAACTTCCAGAAGGACAACCATCACTGAAACACTCCACCGATCTTGGCTTTATGGCAGAGTGGCCAGACGGAAGCCTCTCCTCAGTGAAAGACACATGAAAGCCCGCTTGGAGTTTGCAAAAAAGCACCTAAAGGACTCTCAGAGTGTGAGAAACAAAATTCTGTGGTCTGATGAAACCAAGATTGAACTGTTTGGCTTCCGTCTGGCCACTCTGCCATAAAGCCCAGATCGGTGGTGTGTTTCAGTGATGGTTGTCCTTCTGGAATTTTCTCCCATCTCTACACAGGATCTCTGGAGCTCAGCCAGAGTGACCATCGGGTTCTTGGTCACCACTATTACCAAGGCCCTTCTCCCCCGATTGCTCAGTTTGGCCGGGTGGCCAGCTCTAGGAAGAGTCCTGGTTGTTCCAAACTTCTTCCATTTAAGAATTATGGAGGCCACTGTGCTCTTGGGAACCTTCAGTGCAGCATAATTTTTTTTGTGGGCTTCCCCAAATCTGTGCCTCGACACAATCCTGTCTCTGAGCTCTGCAGGCAGTTCCTTCGACCTCATGGATTGGTTTTTGCTCTGATATGCATTGTCAGCTGTGAGACCTTATATAGACAGGTGTGTGCCTTTCCAAATCATGTCCAATCAATTGAATTTACCACAAGTGGACTCCAATCAAGGTGTAGAAACATCTCAAAGATGATCAAGAGAAATGGGAGGCACCTGAGCTAAATTTCAAGTGTCATAGCAAAGGGTATGAATACTTATGTTGCTCATTTTCCGTTTCCGGTCCGGTCGTGAGAGGACGCTGGCGTCACTTGCCCGCCGCTTCTCTGACTGGACCATTGTCCGTATCTTGCTTTCCTGGTGGTCGTGGCGGATTTTTGGCCATTGAGTCTGCCCTCTGCACGGTCCCGGCTCTGCTCTGCTGCTCCTGGCTTCACCTGCTCAGCTCCTTCGCTGTTTCCTCGGGCTCACCCTCGTGGGTTGAGCCCCTTGTTTGCAGCGGCGGTGGTGGCGGTTTGCCGCCGTGATCTTGATTAGCGGCGGCGGTCATTTGCCGCTGCATTTGCCGCTTTGCCTCCTCAACCTTGGCCTCGTGCTCGTCTCTTCGCTCCTGTCTGCCCTCTGCATGGTCCCGGCTCTGCTCCTGGCTTCACCTGCTCGGCTCCTTCGCTGTTTCCTCGGGCCCACTCCCGTGGGTTGTGACGATTGTTTCGCCTCCTCACCCTTGGCCTCGTGCTCGTCCCTTCGCTCCTGCTGGCATGGCTCTGCGGTACTCCGCCGCAAGGCTTCTCCTGCTTAAAACCCGCTCCACCCCATCATGCATCTCTGCAATCAAATCGAATGGACTCCTGCGTCGACCCAGGTACATTCACCGTGGCTCCGGTCGTAAGTTTGTTTATTTACAATCAGGTCACTCCATCCTCATCCTCTGGTCGGCTCAGCGCACTCCCACTCATCGTCCCGAAACACCTGGTCACAACAACGCACAAAATCGCACCTCCTGTCTGTGAACCCTGGCCAAATCACCTGGATTCATACCCGCCGTACAAAACAACATCAAGCTCACCCTGTTCAATACCCGGTCCCTCAACAACAAATGCCTCATCCTGAACGACTACATCCTGGAAAATAAACTGGACTTTCTCTGTCTCACTGAGACCTGGCAACAACCACTGGACTACTACACGCTCAACCTCACCACACCCAATGGATATTCTTACATCAATAAACCACGCTCGGAGGGCCGAGGTGGTGGAATTGCCGTTATTCACCGACAAGACATCAAGACCAACCTCATCTCCATCTCATCTGCTCCATCATTTGAACACCTGGCTTTTAAACTCTCTGGTCACACACAGTCAGTCATGGCTGTTGTCTACCGCCCTCCCAAACCACACCCATCATTCCTGTCTGACTTCTCCTACTTTCTGACCCAGCTATGTTCCCTCTCCCCCTCAATCCTCCTCCTTGGTGATTTCAATATCCACATGGACTCCACTGACTCCACGCTAACCACTGACTTCACTGATTTACTCACCTGCTTTAACCTCACTCAACATGTCAACTTTCCTACCCATAACCATGGTCACATTTTGGACCTTGTCTGCTCTACTGGACTAATTTTGCACCATCTCTCTGGCTCCGACCTCACTCTCTCTGACCACCTAGCCATCACTCTGACCATCAACATCCCCACCCCAGCACCAAGGCATTATCGCACTATCAACTTCCGTAAGCTAAACGCTCTTTCACCTACCTCATTCTCATCGACCCTCTCTGAAAAAATGTCCACTTCTCCCTTCGTTGACCTCCACACCCCTTCTGACCTCACTGACTACTACAACCACACTCTCTCCTCCTGCCTTGACCAACTTCCGCCTATAAAAACCAAAACAGTTTCTTTCACCCATTCTGCTCCCTGGTTTACCCCTGAACTCCGCCTGATGAAAACTCGTGCTCGCCAACTTGAAAGACTCCGCAATAAAACAGGTCTCACAGTTCACTCCCAGGCCTACAAGGACCACATACAACACTATAAAGATGCCCTCTCCCGCGCCCGCTCCGCCTACTACTCTCAAATTATCCACTCTGGCTCCGGAAACCCAAAAGCACTCTTCTCTACAATAAACAAACTCCTCAGCCCCCTGAACACCACCACCCAGTCATTCACAATAGACAACTGCATCTCCTTCCTTTCATTCTTCCAACGCAAAATTGAAAACATCTACAACAGCTTGACCACCGCCGCACCCGCTCCCCCTCAAACCACCTGCCCCCCCTTATCCTGCCATCCCCTGTCTCAATTCTCCCCAGTCTCCCCTACTGACCTCTCTGAACTCCTCATCGGAATGAAAACTGCCACCTGCACTCTTGACCCCATCCCCTCCAGCTTTGTCAAGGCCTCCCTTCCTGCTCTCTCTCCACTTATCATTGCAACAATAAACTCCTCCCTGTCTACAGGCATCGTCCCACCATCCCTCAAAATTGCTGCTGTTACCCCCATTCTGAAAAAACCTGGACTAAACCCTGACACCCTAAATAACTTCAGACCCATCTCCAACCTACCCTTTCTGTCAAAGGTTTTGGAACGCGCTGTAGCCACTCAACTCAAACATCACCTCTCTGCCAATAACCTGTATGAAACATTCCAATCCGGATTCCGCTCCAACCACAGTACTGAAACTGCTCTCCTCAAAATCACCAACGACCTTCTCTTCTCCTCTGACGCTGGCAACCTCAACATTCTCATCCTCCTCGACCTCAGCGCCGCCTTTGACACCATCGATCACACCATCCTCCTCACCCGACTTGAAACCACCTTTAACATTACCGGCACTGCCCTCTCTTGGATTAAATCATACCTCTCTGACAGACGTCAGTTCATCTCCATCAATAACTGCAAATCCCCCACTGCTCCCCTCCCCCAAGGTGTCCCCCAAGGTTCAGTTCTTGGCCCCCTCCTCTTCATCCTTTACCTGTCCCCCCTCGGTCACTTAATCCGCCGTCATGGTCTCCAATTCCACTGCTTCGCTGATGACATCCAGCTTTTCATCTCCACCAAGTCCATCTCCACCGCCACCCACTCTATCCTGACAAACTGCATCACTGAAATAAAATCCTGGCTTCAAATCCACTTCCTCAAACTTAACTGTGATAAATCTGAAATAATCATCATTGGACCAAAAACGCTCACCAAGTCCACCCATAACTTTGCCCTCAACATCGACGGTTTCCCAGTATCCACCTCCCCTCACATCCGGAATCCTGGCATCATCTTTGACCAAACCCTCTCCTTCGACAAATACACCAAACAGATCACAAAGACAGCCTTCTTTCACCTGAAAAACATCGCCCGTCTCCGTCCATCCCTCTCCTCCGTGGCTGCAGAAACCCTCATCCACACCTTCATCACTTCCCGTCTGGACTACTGCAATAGCCTCCTTTATGGTTCACCCTCAACAATCACCAATAAACTCCAATACATTCAGAACTCCGCTGCCCGTCTACTCACCCATTCCCGGACCCGTGACCACATCACCCCCGTCCTTTACAAGCTTCACTGGCTCCCCATCTCCCAGAGAATCCAGTACAAAATCCTCCTCTTGACCTACAAAGCCCTCCATAACCTGGCCCCATCCTACCTGGCTGACCTCCTCTCCAGACACACTCCCACCCGCAACCTCCGCTCTGCTGGTACCAACCTCCTGACCCCCCCCCCCCATCCGGACCAAATTTAGATCCTGGGGGGACAGGGCCTTCTCCATCGCTGCTCCCACCCTCTGGAACTCGCTACCTCACACCATCAGAGACTCCTCCTCACTCACCACATTCAAAACATCACTCAAGACCCACCTGTTCAACACTGCATTCAACATTTAACCCACAGCATCTAACCCCTGACTATCTCCTCCCCTTCTCCCTCCTTTGTGCTTTGAATATTTCCCTATTGATTCTTCTTTTTTTGCCATTGTTTTTATGTTTTGCTATGCATTATGTTTTGCACTCTGTCAAAGCGTCTTTGGGCTTCCTGAAAAGCGCTATATAAAATAAATGCAAATGCATTATTATGTAAATGTGATATTTCAGTTTTTTCTTTTTAATAAATTTGCAAAACTTTCTAAAATCCTGTTTTCTCTTTGTCATTATGGGGTATTGAGTGTAGATTGATGAGGGAAAAAATGAACTTAAACGATTTCAGCATAAGGCTGCACATAACAAAATGTGAAAAAAGTGAAGGGGTCTGAATACTTTCTGAATGCACTGTATTTACTAGCAGAGACCCGCAGAACATCTGTGCATTGTAAAATGTGATTTGAAGTCCCCAAATATCCCCGCATCCCCTCCCATCACAGAGACACAGACCCCAAGTCACCAACCCCCTTTGCCCTCCCAAACCCCAAGTCATCAACCTCTGCCTCTGTCTCCAAACCCCAAATCCTCACTCTCCCCCTCCAAACCCTAAGGTGTCAAATCCTCTCCCCCATTCCAAGCCTTCATACCTCCTCCCCATCCCCCCTCCCTGCTAACACCACACCTCCTCAACCTCCCCTACCGAAATTCCTCACCCCCCCCCTCCCGCCCCCCAACTCCAAACAGAGCCTCAACCTCCCACTCCCAACTTGGTTCCATTTTGTTCCCCCCAACCCCACCCCCATTCCCAACCTCAACTCTGTCCTCCCCTCCTCACCCTCCTCCCGCTAGTAGAAACAAACGGACATTCCCACATTGAAACAGTGGAACAATTCACGCTTTCCCCACCCCTATCACACTATCACCGACATCACAGAAACCCATCATGGTCGTCTGTCCAACTCACAATCCCGCAAGATATGCGGAAATCCCGTGGAATTGCAACTCTCAAGTGACCAGGAGCATGCTAATTGCACCAATAAATGACCCAAATCCAATTATCTTCTTCCTGATGCAAATATACACATCGTTAAAACTAAATAATGATGGATGTTTTTTCACATTGTCACAAGATTCCTGGAAGTCCTCTGCCAAAGACAAAGACACGAGTTTTATGATCCCTTTTGAGTAGTTCAGATTGAACTTTATGAACTTCATTTTGCTGGCTTCCTCATCGCATTAACAAAATATATATTTTAAATATTGTATGCACATTAATTATTTCCTAGCCCAAACTGGTGCTTTATCATAAACAAGTACAAAAAGTTTTAATTAAAACAAAAGCCGCGTCGATGTTACACAATGCCTAGATGCAGCTGTGCCTATAACGTCGATGTTACAGGCACAGGACATTCCTATTGATTCGATTACTTGATGTTATTTTTGTGCAAAGTGAAAATATATCTCGGCAATTTCCCGTGTGTGGCGACGAATTTTTAATATATCTCGGCATTTTCCCGTCTGTTATTTCAGGCGGTGTATGACTGACCATGCCGCGATTAAAAAAATATATATCTCGGCAATTTCCCGTGTGTGGCGACACGTGAACGAAGCTATGCTCCTCTCTCCACATTATTGTGACGACGTATAAATTAAATATTTCATCGTGACGATTGTCATCAAATGGACGAATTTTTAATATATCTCGGCATTTTCCCGTCTGTTATTTCGGGCGGTGTATGACTGAGCATGCTGCGATTTAAACAAAATATATATATCTCGGCATTTTCCCGTCTGTGCTGCGATTTAAACAAAATATATATATCTCGGCATTTTCCCGTCTGTTATTTCGGGCGGTGTATGACTGACCATGCCGCGATTTAAAAAAAAAAAATCTCAATGGACTTGAAGTTACAGGCCTTTGAGAATTCATTTCGTTCTATAAAGGGCAACTTTCATCGGATTTTCTTCCCGTTTTTTTTCAACCGAGTCTAAAACTATGTTAGTGACTGTGAAAAATGAAATGATATATCGAATTTGATTTGAAATAAAACTGTGTGAGAGAGGAAGACACCACGGGCCTACAAAACAGGCCTCAAAGCTATGTGAGTTAATAAAATGGTGGATATTTGTTTATATGAAGCCTCTCCCACAATGGGTGGAGCTATGGTTCCCAGAATGGGTGGAGCTTTGAGGTTTTGTCTTCTCTGCAAGAACAAGAACAAGAAGAAGAAGAAGAACAAGAAGAAGAACAACAACAGCAGAGGGCACTCTATGAGCAGCGTCTGCGACGTGGCTAAAAATAGTTTGTTGATATAGTGGTGTGTACCTGATGCATACAGGATTTTTGTTTCGGGGGGCAGGGGGGGGGGGGGAGAGGAGGTGGGTGGGGATTGGAGAGAATCTAAATTTCCATCACATTCAAGAACTGAATAGACATCCACTGACATGATATCAGCATCGATTGGTGATTAAGCTTGCAGCAAATGGCATCCCATTGCTGTATCGTAGCACAACATGTATGGGATACGTTTCCAGGGCCTTGCTGCAAGCATGACAACATGGCAG
Organism: Myxine glutinosa; assembly: GCF_964187855.1. NCBI lineage: Eukaryota > Metazoa > Chordata > Myxini > Myxiniformes > Myxinidae > Myxine > Myxine glutinosa. The sequence goes on from NC_136264.1 coordinate 110,687,762, forward strand.
ATGGAATAAATATTAGACCACATTTGAGCCAACATTTAGAGACGAAAATAAGACTTAATGCCATCCCACTCGTATAATAGGAATGTAAACAGGTTATGGTTGACAATAAACTAAATTCCTTTCCCAGTATACAGTCATTCATCAACAGGTCAAACACATCACAACCGACCTCTTCGAGGTTCATCCTGTAAGACTTTTGGTCGACTGTCGGGTTGTCGTCCTGGCATTCTCCAAGTTGAGATCTACGTTACTACATGAATCATATATGATATTCTTCTATGTGATACTATTTGTGATTGTGAGATATTCATATCCCTTCTGCAACTGCTGCACCATGAATGCATGAGCTCCTGGTATTCTCTGAACGTGGAAGGACTGACTTCATTTAAAGAGGAAGTAGGCCTACTGCTTAAAATTGCCTCATCTCATGATGGGCTCATTGTCCTCCTCCAATAAATCTACACATGTGTTTAAAGTAGAGCTACTCTCTCAGGCTACCAACTGGCTGCTTTCACCCCCAATGGATGCCGCGGCCTCGTAATCTATGTGATGTCTACCGTCACTGACGTCAAAGTTGTGTCTACATCACAGCCGGATACTGAACTCCAGCGGCACAATCTGTGTTGGCGGCACACAATTTGTGGCCTTAATGTTTCCAACTTGTATAAGCCACCCACACTCCCACTCCACAGTGATGATGAAACCTATATTGTGAAAGAAGAAATTCAATTTTTCAATCGAAGTTACAATTAAAACAAGACAGCACTCGGTAGAGCGCATACCTCCGCCAGGCTGGATAGTTTACGTATTGTATCCCACTGATGGGACAGATCTGGACCAAAATCTGATTGGCTTATTCTTGTCACCTAACCAACTCATTCACATACTTTTGTCACAAGTCGTCCAAAACTTTTTGAAATGTTCTGCTATATATTGTTTTTAGCCCTATCACTCAATGGTGAAAAATCACTTTGAAAATTCTCGTGTCCCAATCCGAATTCCGATCTTCACCAAAACGGAATCGATTCGTCAATGTCACACACCCAACCTGTCCACCAAGTTTCAGTGAATCCGTCCACAAGTTCTTGAGATATCATGCTGTACATCAGGTTTAGCCCAATCACTCAATGGTGAAGAATCACTTTAAAAAAATTCTCCAATCCGGATAAGAATTAAAATCTTCACCAAAATTGAATCAATTATTCCTTGTCCCTTACCTAATCCATCCACCAAGTTTTGTCCGAAAACGTCAACAACAATTTTTTGAGATTTACTGTTCACAAACACACACAAACAGACAGTCGACAGAGGTGAAAACAAAACATCGGTACACCTTCGTTGGCGGAGATATCCAGTCATATCTACCTGACGAAAGTTCTACTAATTACATCTGCATGTGCATAAATATGGTTTAACTAGAAAGCATCTGAAAAGGCAAAGCCCGCCCGTGTCTGCTTTGTATTCAGACTTCTTCTTCCGTATGCTAAACATGACCAAAAAAGCTAAGTAAGAAAATACAAAAAATTTACACTTTTTGACCTTAGAAGCAATTGGCTTCAGTGACCCAATATGTAAACCCTGTTCAAATTTAAAGTCAATCGGATAGAAATTGAAAGTTTTGTGACCTTCACATTTGACTGTTTGACCTCAAAACAATCGGCATCTAGCATCTAAAGCCACGGTCCCATAGAGCCTGCGTTGGTATACGATGGGCTACGATGGCCCACGATCACTCTGAACAAGTCGGCATGAACTGATGATGATGAAGTGATGGCTGATGGCTGGGGTTTATATACCCCCAAAGTAGCTATGAGGACGCACGAGGACGCACGAGGACGCAGGATGATCCTGCGTCCTCGCAGGATTGTCGTACGTTGTCATACGATATCGTACGCGTCGTACGACGGTCGTACGATATCGTAAGTGTCGTACGACGGTAGTACGATGGTCTACGATTGTAGGATCGTGGACCATCGTAGACCATCTTTTGAACATTTCAAAAGATGATTTTCCAACCTACGATGGCCACAAAATCGTACGTCGACGCAGGATGGGCTCCACGATGCTCCATGATGCTCCACGATCCTTCCATAGTAGACCATCGTATACCAACGCAGGCTCTATGGGACCATGGCTTTAATGGTAAAGCAATTCAGTGACCCAATATACAAACCCTGTTCAAATTTCAAGTCAATCGGATGAAAATTGACAATTTTACACAATGTTGACCTTTGATCTAAAAAAAAATGAGTAAATAAAAGTAAATCAGCTTCTAGCTTTTGATTGGTGAACCAATTCAGTGACCCAATATCCAAATTCTTAAAATTTCAAGTCAATCAGATGGAAAACAATCGGCTTCCAAGTTTTGATTGGTGAACCAACTCAATGACACAATGCAAATTTATTTAAATTTCAGTTGAAAATTGACAATTTTATGTGAGGTTCACCTTTTGACAATTATTAATTTGGCTTCTCCATATTTTAACAATAAAGCTTTGTTGAAAATTTGATGAAAAAAAGCTCAAATGGTAAAAAAAAATAGTTACGGCCCGGACAGACACACAGATGGACAGACACACAGACAGACAGACAGACAGACACAGAAGCGATTGAAAATCCCCGTCTCCTGCTGCGGAGGACAGGCTAATTACCCATTCACAAGAATCATTGCGTAATCATGTCTGCTTCCACACCAAATACACATGATTTGAGCATTGTCTTCCAGGAATTCTTTTCAGAATGGTTTGGGTTGGAGCACAGATGAAGTAGGGGTTTAAATATCCAATTACAAAAGGGGATGAATATAGTTACTCATTACGTCACACACAAAACGTGCAGGAAACAATAGTTATAGGATAAGTGGGTGGAAAAAACGATCTGCTGGGTCCACAAATATCCTTCAGCTCGGTCAAGCCATGTCGCTGGCAATTGAGCAACATGTGTGGGAGATTCAGCAAGAGTCTTGTTTGTCTGGATAGTGAATTAAAAATAATCGGTTCCATCCTGAATAAACAATGAAAGCTTACAGTGGAAGATCAGTACACAGTATAATATTTGGATGTGTTGAATCAGTACGAAATGTGGGGGATCTTTGAAAATCATCCAATATGGTTAAAACTATCAAGGATACTGCAGATCTGGTCTCACGTGGATAAAAAAGAAACTTCACAAGATGTAAAAAAGAAACTTCCACTATTTCACAAGATGAAAAACAACGTTTTGAGATATCAATCTCAATAATGCCATCTGAAACCCTGACTCATGATTAAGTAAACCCAGCTTCAAATACTAGACATTTCGTTTGTCCATTGTCTACTCATGTCCTCGTAACTCATGTAAAAGTACACTGATATCTTGTAATATCTTTTTTTTTCCCTGCGAATGATAATTATGTGTAAGCTCTTCCATGAGCTTCAGATCTATGTCCAAAAAATAAGAAGGTTCTGGATGCAATTGAGCTGCAGAAGGTTATGATTGTAACCATTCACGAGGAACACCCACTGCAGACCAGAGACACAGACAAGTTAAAAACACTTCAATTTTTCATCCACATCCCCCACTTCTCTATCGTCGTCCCCCCCCTCTCGCTTCCCTTTCCTTTAACCCTTTCGACTCGACTGACTTATCTGAATCTTCTTCTTCTTTCGAATGTATAACAAGGCTGCGGGGTAGCATCTGGGGGCTGGGGCATGACTGTACCGCTGATGCAATGACCTATGTAAGTTGGGACAGGTATTTCGACAATGCCCGATGCAAGTTAGGACAGGGATTGGGACAATGCCCTATGTAAGTTAGGACAGGGATTTAGACAATGCCCTATGTAAGTTAGGACAGGGATTTGGACAATGCCCTATGTAAGTTAGGACAGGGATTTGGACAATGCCCCCATGCAAGTTAGGACAGGGATTTGGACAATGCCCTATGTAAGTTAGGACAGGGATTTGGACAATGCCCCATGCAAGTTAGGACAGGAATTTGGAGAATGCGCTATGTAAGTTAGGACAGGGATTTGGACAATGCCCTATGTAAGTTAGGACAGGGATTTGGACAATAATAATAATAATAATAATGCATTTATTTTATATAGCGCTTTTCAGGAAGCCCAAAGACGCTTTGACAGAGTGCAAAACAAAATGCATAGCAAAACATAAAAACAATTGCAAAAAAAGAAGAATCAATAGGGAAATATTCAAAGCACAAAGGAGGGAGAAGGAGAGGAGATAGTCAGGGGTTAGATGCTGTGGGTTAAATGTTGAATGCAGTGTTGAAAAGGTGGGTCTTGAGTGATGTTTTGAATGTGGTGAGTGAGGATATGTAAGTTAGGTTAGGATATGTAAGACTTACAATGCGCTATGTAAGTTAGGACAGGGATTTGGACAATGCCCTATGTAAGTTAGGACAGGGATTTGGACAATGCCCCATGCAAGTTAGGACAGGGATTTGCATAATGCCCTATATGTAACTGCCAACTAATACTGGCAGATGTGGCGTCCAGTTTAACGTCCATCCGAGGGACACACATTGATGAATCACTCTGCCTGCAAAACACCACGATGACCGTTTACAGCAGGGTCGGGATTCGAACCCAGGCTATAGTTAGCTTAGAGCAAGTTTGCATACTGCTATGCCATCCTGCCAGCTCTTCTTTACTTCAAACTCACCCCACTCGAATACATCAAATAACAGCAAGTGGATTTTGTTTTTCAGAGAGTGTTTTTTTTTTTTGGTATACAAGTCCGAGGCTCGTGTAAGAGCTAACATTAATCACAAAAAGACAAACTGACACATAAAACACAAGATAAAGGGAGCGGAAGACAAGATGGGGAGAGAGAGGGAAGCACACAAGCACAACAGTACGGAACAGGAACATCGGGAGATCTGTGGGAGGGAGAGGGCTTGGCGGGAGGAGGCAGGGGAATTGGGGGGGGGGGCACGGGAAGGGTTGGGAGGGGTGGGAGAGGTATAAAACACATGGACATTGCTAGGACTTCCAGGAAAGAAGTCGGAATTTCAAAGAAGTGGATCTGGGGTGAATTAACGGGGTAGAAAAGATCAAGGTTTTGGAATGGGGAAGATAAGAGATGGTGGTGAACAGCTGTTTTAAAGACCTGGAGGAAGGAGTTTTTCAAACAAATAAAAATGATGATTGACATGAAAGAATGATGGAGATAAAGGAGGAGATAAAACAAATGATGATTTTAATAAATCTGACATGATGGAATAGAGGTAGTGTACCGGTACTCACCTTTCAGCTGTACAGCAGTGTTGTAGTCGAGTCCACCATGTCTTGCGTCGAAGCTGTCCTCGTCCTGTGCCCGATTGCTAGAAACTCGGATAATTTAACCACAGGATAAGAGCTATCCTCTGGTTACAATTCTTATCCGGCATTGCACTGTCTCATCCGGTTGTAAAACAGTCATGGCGGCTGAAGTCCAACATACTGGAAAGAGGAAGGCAAACTTTAGGGCTACCGAACGGGATATATGTGCTGTGTCTGGCGACAGAAGAGCATGTGAAGATGTGTTCGTAGACGTACCTACAGTGACATCATGCTCGTACCTGCCGTGACGTCATGCTCGTACCTGCCGTGACGTCATGCTCGTACCTGCCGTATCATCATGTAGCGTGTACCGATACTGCAGGGCTTCACATTGCTGTGATCAGAAATTTATATCGTTGTTTTCTACCGGTTCCCACCACCCGCTTAACTTCTGGCACGATGACGTCATGACGCATGTAGATAGATTAATTATTCGATCGCCATTAATGATATATGATAGTGTTCAAATATTTATATCCAAATAAAACAAAGGTATACCAACAAGAAGACTACCTCGTACAGGTACTTACTTTACCATGAATGTTCTGTGAAAACATGTCGCAAGTCAATAATCGTTTTATCACAGGTCACGGTTACTACAAACTCGGATAATTTAACCCCTAAATAAGAGCTATCCTGGGTTTAAATTTCTTTTCCGGTGGATAATCCACGGTTGTTCAAAGGTTGGATAAGGGTAGGATAGTTATCTGCCAGATAAGGCCTCGAAAAGGCGTGGTTACATTTTTGATTGACATATGGTATCCCACAATGCATTGGATCAACACGTTTGCACGTCCATATTGCTCCATCTTGTCCGCTTGAAAAGCAGTAATGGCGGTGGTCACTCTCGCTAGAAAAAAGAAGGTACATTTTACTCCAATCAAACGTGATATGTTGTGTCGGGCGGATGAAGATCATAAAAAGCTCATTAGGACGAAATTTTCCAACACTAATGAACGATGTGAAGAGGAAGGTGAAGTGTGGTGCTGCGCACACAACTTGCTTGCCAAAGAGGTAGGCCACAACGCGTTGTTAAAACCAAAAGAGTCTTTATTGCGAAAGCTCGAAACTGCAGCACTGGGCGGGCTCGAGCTTAGAGCCCGCATATATGTGCCGAGGCCACGCCTAGTCCCCGGGCGTGGCCGCTCGGTCGAAGGGCGGGGCATGTGCCATCGGTCCCGCCTGGGCGCTCGCGCCACTTTCTGGAGCGCGGAATTATTGCCCCATGTGCCCGCCACACGCGCCCCCCCCCCCCCCAGAATTCCTGCGCACCTGAAGGGTGAGTTTGCGGGAAGCCGGATGACCCGGCCGAAATGCCCCCTGGCGATGGGTACAGGGCTGGGGGGCAGCGGGCCGGCAGGGCTGAGGGGTGCCGGGGGTCCGACCGCCGGGGGGCGGCCCCGACGCGGAGGCAGAGCTGCTGGCGGGGGGTGGTCCGGATCGAGGTGGGCCGGCTTGAGGCGGTCCACGGAAATGTGATCCGGGGCACCGCCGATGTCGACCATGAAAAATTTGACCCCGGTCTCCAGCACGCGGAAGGGCCCGTCGTACGGGGGCCGTAGCGGTGCCCGGTGGGCGTCGTGCCGGATGAACACGTACTTTGCTGTGCGAAGCTCCGGGGCGACGTGGGAAGGCGGGCAACCGTGGTGTGCCGTTGGCACCGGGGCGAACCTCCGGGCGGTCTCCTGAAGGGCGGAGCGCTGTCGCGCCGCGGACCAAGGAGCCGTGGAGTCGGGGATAAATTCACCCGGTACCCGCAGTGGTTGCCCGAAGACCAACTCCGCCGAGGACGCACGCAGGTCGTCCTTGGGCGCCGTCCTGAGGCCCAGCAGGACCCAGGGGAGCCTGTCGACCCAGCCGCCGTCGCGGAGGCTGGCCCGGAGCGCGGCCTTCATGGAGCGATGAAAGCGCTCGCACAGGCCATTGGCCTGGGGGTGGTAGGCCGTGGTGTGGTGTAGCTTCACCCCGAGCCCTTGCGCCACCGCTCCCCAGAGCTCCGAGGTGAACTGGGGGCCGCGGTCGGACGAGATGTCCGAGGGGGCACCGAACCGGGCAACCCAAGTGGCGATAAAGGCTTGCGCCACCTCAGCCACAGACGTCGCCGCCAATGGGACGGCCTCCTGCCACCGTGTGGTGCAGTCGACCATGGTGAGGAGGTGGGTGAAACCCCGCGAGGGGGGCAGAGGTCCCACCAAGTCTACGTGCACGTGGTCGAACCGCCGCTCAGGCACCGTAAACGGGGCCAACGTTGCCTGGGTATGGCGGTGGACCTTTGTGCGCTGGCACGCAAGGCACGTCCTGGCCCAGTCGCGGACGTCCTTCCTGAGGCCATGCCAGACGAACTTCGCCCCGAGGAGTTTCTGGGACGCCCTCGCGCCAGGGTGGGACAGGCCGTGGATGGCGTCGAACACCGGGCGCTGCCAGCCAGCGGGCACGATGGGGCGAGGCGGGCCGAGGGAGACGTCGCATAGGAGGGCCATGCCCGCGGCGTCGAACGGCACCTCGGTGATGCGGAGGCCCGTGATGGCGGTCCGCAAGGCCTGCACGCCAGGGTCAGCGGTCTGGGCCTCCGCCATCCGGGCATAGTCGGACCCCGAGGTGGACCGGCGTGCACGACGGACCGGGAAAGGCAATCCGCCACCGGGTTGTCCTTACCCACCACGTGACGCATGTCCGTCGTGTACTCGGACACGGCAGAGAGGTGGCGCTGCTGCCGTGCCGACCATGGCTCGGCGGCCTTGGCCATCGCGAACACAAGTAGTCAGGTTCACAATGTTTTTTCGTTCAAAATCATGGTAGATTAGCAAACCTATACATTTTTGGAAACGTTATTACATGGAAAATCTGAAAATCAATGTTTACATTTGCCAATTCCGACCAATTCGATTCGACCAATTCGACCAATCGACCAATCGACCAATTCCATTCGACCAATTCGACCATTCGACCATTCGACCAATCGCTTCGATCGACCATTCGACCATTCGACCATTCGACCAATTCGATTCGATTCGATTCATCGAATTCGATTCGATCGACCATTCGGCCAATTCGATTTGCCAATCAATTTGACCGACCTTTGCTTGTGTGGAACGGACTGTGAAAACGATGCAGACTATATTGTCGGATACGACACACAGGACAGTGATGACGAACTCTAAATGGCATATTCTGTAATCGTGTATGTTTGATGCCATTGACTGCCTGTGTATATTTTGTCATTGACTCCTGTGTAGATGTGAGGTTATACTGACTGCATGTGTATATATGATTTTGCTGACTGCCTGTGTATGTTTGGTGATATGAATTATTGTGACACATTTTGATGTTATTAACTGCCTGTACAAAATGATAACATGTATTTGATTATGAAACTTATCGCGAATATAAAGACAGTATTTTGCAATTCAAAACCTTTGATTCGTGTCTTACCATTCCCCATAGCACTAATTTGATACTTTCATTGGATTCCTTGTCCCTGAAAATATAGGTTTAGTATATTTTAAAAAGTTTTTAGGGTAATTAGAGGCAGAAATAGAACAAAATATGTATTTTACAGTGGCCATTTTGAAAATCCAAAATGGCCGCCATACAGGTATCTCTCCAAATGTCAACATTGATTTATAGTTTCCTTATGCTATAACCTTTCCAAAAATGTATAGGTTTGCTAATCTACCATGATTTTGAACGAAATATAATTTATTGACATAGTGAACCTGACTAAAGGGGCTTGTGGTCAACGAAGGCCGTGAACGGGCGGCCCTCCAGCAGATGGCGGAAGTGTCGGACCGCCAGGTGGAGCCCGAGCAACTTGCGGTCGAAGGTGCTGTACCGCCGTTCGTGCGGGCGAAGCTGCCGGCTGAAAAACGCCAGCGGTTGCCAAGCACCACGCACCCATTGCTCGTGCACCGCGCCCACCGCGTAGTCCGACGCGTCGGTGGTGAGGGCGATCGGTGCATCGGGCGCGCCAGCATGGTGGCGTCGGCCAGAGCCAGCTTTGCGCCCGCGAACGCCACGACCATCGGCTCCGACCATGCGATGTCACCTTTACCCGGCTTGCCCCGAAGGGCCTCGTGCAAGGGACGGAGGAGACGGGCGACGTGGGGCACGAAGCGGTGGTAAAAGTTTACCATGCCCAGGAACTCCTGGAGCCCCTTGATCGTGCGGGGCCGTGGGAAATCCCTGACCGCCTCCACCTTGGCCGGTAAAGGGACGGTCCCGTGCTCGGTGATGCGGTGCCCCAAGAAGTCGATGGTGGCGACGCCGAAATGGCACTTGGCAGGGTTGATGATTAGGCCGTGCTGGCCCAGGCGTTCGAAAAGCGTGCGGAGGTGGAGCAGGTGGTCCTCCCGGGACGCGCTCACGACTAGGATGTCGTCCAGGTAGACAAACAGGAAAGGTAAGTCGCGCAAGACGCTATCCACAAGCCGCTGGAACGCCTGAGCCGCATTCCTCAACCCGAAGGGCATCCTGAGGAATTCGAAGAGGCCGAAAGGGGTGATGACGGCCATCTTCGGGACGTCGTCCGGTTGGACGGGGACCTGATGGTAGCCCCGGATGAGGTCCACCTTTGAAAACACGGTCGTGTTGGCCAACCGGGCGGAAAAGTCCTGAATGTGTGGGACGGGGTAGCGGTCGGGGGTGGTAGCATCGTTGAGCCAGCGGTAGTCCCCGCACGGCCGCCATCCCCTGCCGGGCTTCGGCACGATGTGCAGCGGGGAAGCCCAAGCGCTGTTGGAGCGCCGCACGATCCCCAGCCGCTCCAGCGTGGCGAACCCCGCTTTTGCCACGGCGAGCTTCATAGGCTCGAGTCGGCATGCCCGGGCATAGACCGGCGGCCCGTCCGTGGGGATGTGATGCTCCACCCCGTGCTTAACGGCCACCGCTGAGAAGGTGGGCCGCGTGAGCGCCAGGAAACTGGCGAGGAGGGGGTAAAGTCGTCCGCTGCCGAAAGTGTGCAACTTAAACTCGCTGGGACGGAACCGTCCAGCAAGCCGCTTGGCAAGCCGCTCGGTGAGCCGGTCAGTGAGCCATTCAATGAGCTGCTCAGCGAACAAGCGAGCGAGCTAAAGGTTTCGGCCTGGATGAGCCGTCTGCGCTTCACATCGACCAGCAACCCATGCGCACATAGGAAGTCCGCACCGAGCAACGCCATTGGCACGCTGGCGGTCACGAACGACCATTGAAAGCGCTGCCCTCCGAACCGCAGGGAGAGGCAGCACTTCCCGAACGTGCGGATGGGTGTACCGTTGGCGGCAAGCAACGCGGGGCCCCGGCCCGCGGTTCGCTTGTCGGACATGTAGGCTGGGATGACGCTTACCTGTGCTCCTGTATCGCAGAGGAAACGGTGCCCGGACAAGGTGTCCGTGATGAATAGGAGGCTGCCGGAATGGCCGACGCTCAGGGCCACTAACGAGCGCCGGCCCGGTAGTTTCCCGACTTGTCAAACGAGCACGGCGGGCAACACTTCTTAGCCTTGTGGCCGAACCTGGCGTGGAAATAGCACCAAGCTTGCGGCGGCACGGGCGGCGGCGGCCGCGATGTTCTTGGCGGCGGTGGTGGTGGTGGTGGTGGTGGTGGTGGTGGTCGGGGCACGGCAGCAGCCACGAGGGACGCTGTAGCATCTGCCTCGGGAACCACGACGGCGGCACCGTAACTCGACCGTGTGTCGCAAGCCGCAAAGAACTTGTCGGCCTCTACGACCAGGGCGCGGGGTTCCCTTATGTTGGAACCGGCCAGCGCGAGGGGTACCTGTAGCGGTAGCTGGCGCAGGAAAAGTGCCCAGAATAAGAAATCCGGGGCTTGGTCACCCAGCAGCGACAGCATATGATCTATCCACACGGATGGTCGTGTGTCGCCGAGTTCGGGAAGGTCCAGGAGGCGGTCGGCCCGTTCGATCTCTGTGAGGCCGAACATGGTGATGAGGAGACGTTTGAGCGCCCCGTACTTGTGGTCGGCCGGCGGGTGCCGCAGGATGGACACGACTCGGGCGGCAGTGCCGGGCCCGAGGGCGGCGACCATGTGGTAGTAACGGGTCTCGTCCGCCGTTATGCCTCAAAGCTGAAATTGTGCTTCGGCCTGCACAAACCACACGTCGGCCTGTGCTTCCCAAAACTCTGGGAGTTTTACCGTGACGGCGTTGTTGGCCATGGCGCGTTCGGTTGTCAGCAACGGCTGAACCAATCGGGGTCACCAGTGAAGTGTGGTGCTGCGCACACAACTTGCTTGCCAAAGAGGTAGGCCACAACGCGTTGTTAAAACCAAAAGTCTTTATTGCGAAAGCTCGAAACTGCAGCACTGGGTGGGCTCGAGCTTAGAGCCCGCATATATGTGCCGAGGCCACGCCTAGTCCCCGGGCGTGGCCGCTCGGTCGAAGGGCGGGGCATGTGCCATCGGTCCCCGCGTGGGCGCTCGCCACCTTCTGGAGCACGGAATTATTGCCCCATGTGCCCGCCACAAAGGTGTGATTAACGATTACACTACAGTCAGCTCCTTCAGGTCAACGGTGTCGGGGACAACTATCGCTCGTCGGAGGAAGTGAAGGAGAAATGGTTCACACGTTGTGTAATGTAAGTCGACAGACGATCGATTATATCGTACATTTATTAACACTTTGGAAACAAACCCGTTTCACGTCTGCGCCAAATGCACTCTGGCGTAACTCCCGGAAAGAGACCCTTTTGAACACTGTGAACGTTTTCACGTTGTAGGGGAATTTGTAGCTGTGAGACTCAAGACTCCAATGACCGGACACAGGTTTACAAAAGGTCTGGTTTATTAACTGGTTATTCACTTCATTCCATTTACCAAATAATACCGCATAATTCAATGGCTGAGATTAACTCTTTTCGCTGATCCTTCTCGTTCGGCTGATGTTCCTCCGCCACTCCCGTTGGTCAGAGCTCTTGGTAGCAAGTCCTGTCGACTCCACGTTTGCTCTCGTTTATATGGACAAACTGGACTTAATCCCCTCTCCGCTAATGCCCCGAGGTCATGCATGTACCAAGTCCTGGTATCAGCTCGCTCCCCTCCTGTTGTGAGTTCCGTTTACCAAACGATAGGGGGGTGCTTCAGCCAGGGGCTGTGACCAGGTGGACAAGAGATTATCATGTTCGGGCGCATTCCTGACACTCATTTACAAACTCGTCTTTCACAGAGTTTGCATGTAAAATGTATCTGCTTCGTTACCAGTTTAATTAATAAGTTACCAGTGCCAATTAATAAGTTACACTGAGTTACACTTCCACAATTCCCTCATCTTTTTGTTTTTGTTTATATTAACCATTAATCTAAACATCAATATAAGTAAACAATCAATCACTACAAGTAAACATCATTACAAGTATAAGTAAATAATCAATCACTTTGGTAATCAAATTCCCTTGGGCATACACCGTCATCCTGCAAGAATCACAAAACATTTCGTTGGTCATTTACTCCTTCCATATCGTTCAATCTATTGCATTTGCATCACAAATATATTTTCAAAACAACACTTCACCATCACCAAGATACAACAATTTCACTTCATTTTCAAGTTTTGTAAAGCATCTGCACCATCTGGCAAAAAACGTTTGCCTCCACACAAATGTTGACTTTGTTTGAAAGGAAGGGCTGATCACTTGTGTTTGAATCCTGGTATGAAACATTTTCTCCTAATGTCTTCATAGCTCCTGCACTACTTCGTGTAGGATTTCGCTGTTGTGGTAACATTGCGGAGTCATAGACTGACCCTGCTCTCCTTGTAGCATTCTTGCCACTTTTTGCTGTAAACCATAGTAATTCCTGAACAAGGCCTTCACCCAGTTGTAGTCGACTTGCCTCCTCCCTCATTGTGAGTGGGCAGCAAGTATTGGTGTGACGTTGATTGGCCAGCAAGATGTGGAACAGGGGTGCCGGATGCATCCACAATAATGTTGGGACCATGGTGTTCAGGTCATTCATGGTCCTTACCAGGAGCAACCAGCAGAATCGTGCACAGCTGTTGTGACAAGGGCACAGCCGTTTTTTGCAGCTCCATGCTGGTTCCCCGGACGTTGGTGAAGTAATAACATATGTCCCCGCATTTCACAGAGGTTGCAGGTAAAATGTCGTTGTCCTGCAACTTCTGATGTGGTGAATGTTGGAAGCCTTCGAACAAGAGTAAGTGATCGCCTTTCTTTCATATGTTGCAGTGTGATCCAGGCAAATGGTCACATAAATTTCCTTGGTGAAGGTAAGCATTCATCTCCAAGTTACACGGGAGAATGTCTTCATCATTCTTTGAGAAAGAGGGTGTATGCCACGATTAACTTCATTTTTTTTAGCCACAAATTTTCTTTCTCGAACTTCTTCCCAATTCCGTTAGCAATCCCTCCAAAATGTGATCTCGTCTTATCCTTATGCTCAGTCACATCTGAATCTGCTTTCCGCACACACTGAATCAGATAGGGTACATCTTACCATGAAATCAGCATAATCATGTATATCTTCCGACAGTTTCACATTCAACAATTTGTTGTTTTTCCTTAACACAAAAAGTTATATTCATTTATATGCGTCACACAAATAATATTCAATCAGGTATGTATTCACTACTAAACTAAGAATAGCATCCACAATTGCTTTCAGGTTAATATAGTTCAAAAATTAACTCATGCAGGTATTTTAGCACTACTCTAAGAAAATTAATTGTATATGATTACAATCACAAACGGGAATATCTAATTCCCAACAACAATTTTCCCAAACCAACAAATTAAGCATAATGTATTATTACCATAATTCCTCTCCACTTTTGCTTTTCCCTCTTTTTTCCTAACAGTGTGTCACTCGTGGTGATATGAGTTCACTGATATTGTAATTGACACAACTCATAACATTGTCGTTATGCCATTATCTTAATTCTACTGTTTCATTTGCAACATCACTTGATTTAATCTTTTAATCTCAGTATTTATTCATATCATCATAACAATCTTTCTATTTTAGGTCCATATTTGTTTCTATTCTTATCAACCTCCTACGGTTTATCAATTTGTTCCAAAACACTGCAACCAAAGGTTTTAACCAAAGCTCTACCAAACTATTTCCAATTTGAACTCAAAATGCTAATTAAACAACAATTCAAAGAATTAACTTCAATGGGTCAACAAACTCATTTTATAAACAGATCTAATTTTCCCATCCAATAATTTTCCTTGCCAAATGTCATATTGCAACACTTTAATAAACCTTCGAAAAATGTCTCCCAAATCAATAAATTCCCTTTTTACTTCCCAAATACTCATCTGTAAATTACATATTCAATTACAGTTTTTCCCTATTTGTTCGGCCTAAATGGCCACTGAAGTGGCTGCCAACATGCAGTACCGTTTTATCTACCAAGCAAGTATTCGTCCACATAAGATCTCTACCAAAATGTTGTTTGTAAAAACAAATCTGGGATTTCTGATTACATGGATGCACACTCTCAGGACATTTCAGGCTGCTTGTTAACAATCCACTACGATTAATTAATTCCTTTACCCACAATCAAATAATTAGTACAAATTGAGGATATTATCCCTATCACATTCATTTATAGATTCATTATGTTGGATCTAAATTTTCTCCCACTGCTGCAAGGAAGAACAATAGCTCTAATAAGTCTTTGTAATATCTCACTTCATTTACCCAGCATCGAAGAATTTATTTACTATCCATTCCCATCTGTTAACCAGTGACTTTGTTTGAACTCCAAAACTTAATTTGATGAATCCCATGTGTATGGTACCACTTATTGAAACCCCTACTTTTGTAGAAAATATCCAAGTAAGTGTTTTTTTTTTTACACCCCCTTAACTGTTGCTCATCCATTTCTATGCACCCAGTGAGTACTACTGACACCAGTATGCCAATATAGGTGTGCGAGATTAACAAATATGTTGCAGGTACACGTAACAGCGCGTTCTGAGTATAAATAACGTAACAGCGCGTTCATGGCTGCCCCTTGGTTTAAGATGCACAATGCATTCCGTTTTAAAACTCACAATAGTTCAAATCAGCAAGATTTTCTTTACTATTTTCCCATATCATCTATGCCTAATACACATCCATACATGCAGCACAATTTATATGCTGATAAAATTCAAGTTTATATATATATATATAAATCCATGAGCAGAGTATTCTGGGAAGTCAGTGTAAGACCTCTCCCAAATTTGGATAATTTTGTACTCCCTCATTTCTTTTTATGAAGCTCATATCCATAAATAGCTGTTATTCTCATATAAATTCTATCGAAAATGGAATCCCCAAGTTACTCACAATTTTACTATTTAATTAATGGCTGCTCATAACCCAGCACATCAAATCTTTATATTCCATCTCCCTTGACAAAAGAGATAATGTTCATAATCAAATTTTATTTCTATTTTATTTTACGGATTCTCTGCATATTCAATCCCATCCACATAAAACTATCCATTTCCAGACAGGCACACTGTCGGTGTCAACAATCTTGTAAGATTGATACACAAAACAATAAAAAACACTAATATTGACACACAAAAAATACACACACACATGCATTATGCGTATTTGTTTGCGTTGGAACTATTATTTACAGATCAAGATGGGTGTCAATTTTATTTCAATTTCATAAAATTTGTCCTTCAATTTTTTTTAGAAATGCTAATACACAAATGGACCAAAAAGTTTATTCTTACAAAACCCCTATGATGTCACATTGAAATTACCCTTTCAGTTCCCACAATAATTTATCCAAATTTGACTACACACCCATTTACATGTCAGTCGACCACTGACTTATCAATCATGCGGAACACTAGTCCGAAATTCTCACCTGATCATCATGTGACCCTTGTCACTTGGTTTCAAAAATTTGCAAAGCAATTGTTCCAACTTTGTAAATTTAAAATTGTGTGCCCAACATAAAAGATCCAATTTCGGCATGTGATCAATTAATTACTAATTTGCTTACAAGCAAAAGAAAAAATGAATAATTCTTGCTCCGAAAACTTTTCAGACCCAAGAATCATCGACAGTTATTCATGTTTGTCCAGTAATCTAATTTGTTGAGGCCAATCGTCATTTGGGATTTGTCGCAATGAAGGCCTAATCATTGTCTGAGGTATCGGTCAGCACTGGTACCCTTGATCTTAGTTTACCCTATGAACTTGTCTTCCTTTTGGTATACGGACATCCTCTTTTCCAATGTCCCATCCGTCCACACTTGAAACACCGGTTTCTGTCGTTGCCTGGTCTGTGCACCTGTGCACTTGTATTGCTGGGCTGCATCTCTACATCCCTGAGTTGCCACTGCAATCTCTCGTTATCTCCCGAAACACGAAAAAATTCTCTGTACCGTCCTTTTTGGGGAGACAACTGGAAATCAGATGGGACAACTGTCCCTTTCATTCTTAATTTAGAGGGCAGTTGTGCATTTGTCTCCTCCACTGTATCCTGTATCCTTTTTATTTTAAGTTCTAGATCCGTTATCCGTTCTTGCTGTTCCCGTTGTCTGGATTCACCATCCCAAAGATGGAATGCAAGCCAGTCTACCGTTAGATTCTGTCTCTTCCTGGCTTTCAATCTTTGTTCCAATCTTTCCAATCGACTTCGCTCAAATGTACCATCTCTTGGAAACTCCTCATCATGTCCCTTTGTCCACAAATACCAATTCTCGACCTGCCTTATAGCTTCGGCACCATAACGGTCGTACATATGATGTGTACAAGTACCTTTTTGTGGAATTTCTGGTTGTCCTTGTGTATTCTTGCAGGCTCCATTTCCCATTCTGCCTTTTATCAAAGTAGCGTTGGATGTGTTGTAGCTTGTTCCAGGTTCCTCTAAAGCTTCACTCGTACCTCCAGGAAGGATCTCTCCACCTGTTCACACGGTGATTTCCAGAGAATCTCCCTCAGCTGTGGCTTTTGCACAATCCAATCTCACAGATCAGTATTTGCAGATGAGCCGGAGGGTCAGTATGAAATGGGTGAATCCTCAGGTGTCCGCTCTGTTGACGGGGAAATCACACAATGGTAACCGCACATATATATCTGTATATAAACTCACCACCTTGCTCAATTTTCCCAGGTTGTCTCCACATTGATAATATCTCGCAAAGATATCAAAGCTTCTTTCTTGAGACCGCATTTTCATCAATCAAACAATCAATATATTCAATTCAATTTATTCAGTTCAATTTATTCAGTTAAATTTATTCAATTAAATTCAATCAATTAGATTCAATCAATCAACAATTCAATCAATTATTCAATTTCAATTAATTCATCAATATTCATCAATAAATCAAATTAATCATTTTGGATGTCTCCTTGCATAAGCCCTTTCCCCAATGATGTCAGGACAGGTCCATCCATTGACTGAGATCGAATTTCATCGGTCGTCACCTCGGGTTCGTACCTCATGTTAATTGATGAATCACCGTCCTGTCCTAGGGTCATATCTGACATATTTCCCCATTTTGCCTGGTCTCCACAAATTTTCTTTGCAACCACTAAAGGCAACTCATCCTTCATTCGTGAGACAGCCAAAATGGATGGCAGATATTAAAGTTCATTGGGAAAAATATCTCATCTTTTTTTTTCTTTTAATAGTACCCAAAATCTCTTGGCAATATAAATTTCGTAAAACTCCTGAAATAAGACTGTAAAATTCCTTCAATCATGCTAAATTTTGAAACTCCATCGCTTGTACCACCCAATTTATCCCATAGGGCTTGAAAGTTCTTTCCCAAGTTCATGCAATCATTCTGCATTTGAACCCTATGATATCATTCATAATAATCATCATGATTTTATAGTCATGGTCCTATCATAATCATCTATTTAAAACGAACATTTCCTTTATCACCACAGCTATGTGGTATAATCAACAATAGAATAAAACTGTACATAGCAACAGGCTACTTCATGGCCCCTTAGTATACCTATTGACAATAAGTCATAACAATATCGAATAATCATTGAACAATTCAAAAATCGCTTCCACTGCTCCAGCCGCAGCATTCGTCATTTTGTCTGCTCGTCCGCATGACCAAAACGAAATAAAGGGAGCTCAACCATTACACAGCGCTTTTAATGGCGCATGCCATAGGACCTCAACGCAATTTCGACTCGGCCAGAAAACGAGCAAATTTGCAGGATGTTAACTGGAATTAGTCGTGAAAATATATCAAAAATACACAAAAATACACACCCACAAAAATAAACAACAAAACCCAAACAAACCCAAGGTCGACCCTCTTACACAGTAAATTACATCATTTCAGCATCGTATTGATTGCTGACATATTCCAGGGTTTATACACACCTTAAAAGAGGTATGCGTGGTGTTGCCCCCTCCCACGTTTATTCCTCATTAAATTCCTCATTAAATTCCTTATTAAATTACTCATTAAATTACTCATTAAATTACTTATTAAATTACTCATTAAATTACTCATTAAATTACTCATTAAATTACTCATTAAATTACTCATTAAATTGCTCATTAAATTACTTATTAAATTACTCATTAAGTTACTCATTAAATTACTCATTAAGTTGCTCATTAAATTACTTATTAAATTACTCATTAAGTTACTCATTAAATTACTCATTAAGTTACTCATTAAATTACTCATTAACTTAACTTACATAGTTTCAGCATTGTATTGATTGCTGAAATATTCCAGGGTTTATACACACCTTAAAAGAGGTGTGCGTGGTGTTGCCCCCTCCCACGTTTATTCCAGGGTTTATACACACCTTAAAAGAGGTATGCGTGGTGTTGCCCCCTCCCACTTTTAATTACTCATTACATCGTTTCCATTTAAAAAACATCGCTTCTACTGCTCCAGCCGCAGCATTTGTCACTTTGTTTGCTCATCCGCATGACCAA
This sequence comes from Myxine glutinosa, assembly GCF_964187855.1. NCBI lineage: Eukaryota > Metazoa > Chordata > Myxini > Myxiniformes > Myxinidae > Myxine > Myxine glutinosa. The sequence goes on from NC_136264.1 coordinate 110,706,969, forward strand.
AACGAAATAAAGGGAGCTCAACCATTACACAGCGCTTTTAATGGCGCATGCCATAGAAGCTCAACGCAATTTCGACTCGGCCAGCAAACGAGCAAATTTTGCAGGATGTTAACTGGAATTCGTCGTGAAAAATATATCCAAAATACACAAAAATACACACCCACACAAATAAACAACATTTATTCCGTTCAACAGAACAAACATTTCCTCTATCATGACATGCATGTCTTCAAAATTATATGACCAAGAGAAAAGTAAAATTAATTAAAAACTGCGGGCAGTGATGATCCGGGGACCATACCGCTCCATCCTGATTGGACGAGTGCGTGCTAGAGTCGTTAACAACGACAGTCCAGATCCGATTGTTCAAAATTTCAACTCAATCGATCGAAAAATGAACGCAGGGATGCATTTTAAAGGTGCAGTGGCACTAACTGAGTTGCCACGAATATGGCCACGAAATTGCCAATATGGCCAATATGACAAAATATTTTCCTTAATCAATTGGCTCATAGCATAACCAATCTGTAAGTATTTCATCCGAAGATGTATCTCTGAGGACTTTTAATTAAATAAGTCATTTATAAATCAACGAGTTAATTTATTAAATGATTAATCAATAAATCAATATTTTCCTTGACAGCCACATCACTTGGTCCGTGTCATGTCCAAATATCAGCTTCCTTACTCAAAAGGTGCCTGAGTTAATGTAATGTAATTACTGTAATAAGATTACTGCAATTACTGTAATGATTACTGTAATTACTGTAATTACCGGAACTGTAATTACTGTAATTACCTCAGGTAATTACTGTAATGTAATTACTGTAATTTAATAAGAAATGTAATTAATTAAATGAGTACTTCATTAATCGCTCATAATGAAATAATTCCTTAATTTTCATTCGATTCACTTGACATTCGAATGGGATTTATATATCCGTCAACTAGTTCAATCAATCACTACATTTTATTCAACATAGGCCAAAGTCCACAACAATTTGAAAAATCCTTAATTTTCATTCGATTCACTTTACATTCGAATGGGATTTATATATCCGTCAACTATTTTATTCAATCACTACATTTTATTCAACATAGGCCAAAGTCCACAACAATTTGAAAAATCCTTAATTTTCATTCGATTCACTTTACATTCGAATGGGATTTATATATCCGTCAACTATTTTATTCAATCACTACATTTTATTCAACATAGGCCAAAGTCCACAACAATTTGAAAAATCCTTAATTTTCATTCGATTCACTTTACATTCGAATGGGATTTATATATCCGTCAACTATTTTATTCAATCACTACATTTTATTCAACATAGGCCAAAGTCCACAACAATTTGAAAAATCCTTAATTTTCATTCGATTCACTTTACATTCGAATGGGATTTATATATCCGTCAACTATTTTATTCAATCACTACATTTTATTCAACATAGGCCAAAGTCCACAACAATTTGAAAAATCCTTAATTTTCATTCGATTCACTTTACATTCGAATGGGATTTATATATCCGTCAACTATTTTATTCAATCACTACATTTTATTCAACATAGGCCAAAGTCCACAACAATTTGAAAAATCCTTAATTTTCATTCGATTCACTTTACATTCGAATGGGATTTATATATCCGTCAACTATTTTATTCAATCACTACATTTTATTCAACATAGGCCAAAGTCCACAACAATTTGAAAAATCCTTAATTTTCATTCGATTCACTTTACATTCGAATGGGATTTATATATCCGTCAACTATTTTATTCAATCACTACATTTTATTCAACATAGGCCAAAGTCCACAACAATTTGAAAAATCCTTCATTTTCATTCGATTCACTTTACATTCGAATGGGATTTATATATCCGTCAACTATTTTATTCAATCACTACATTTTATTCAACATAGGCCAAAGTCCACAACAATTTGAAAAATCCTTCATTTTCATTCGATTCACTTTACATTCGAATGGGATTTATATATCCGTCAACTATTTTATTCAATCACTACATTTTATTCAACATAGGCCAAAGTCCACAACAATTTGAAAAATCCTTCATTTTCATTCGATTCACTTTACATTCGAATGGGATTTATATATCCGTCAACTATTTTATTCAATCACTACATTTTATTCAACATAGGCCAAAGTCCACAACAATTTGAAAAATCCTTCATTTTCATTCGATTCACTTTACATTCGATCATTTCGTCGTGTCACCCATGCTATTTATCTGGCAAATTTCGTCAAAAAAAACAACAGCACTGGTTTTATTTCCTGGAAGCGTCCTGCAAAACGCTTTGCTTCTCGCAAAACGTCCGCCAATGGGAAGTAAAGGGAGGGAAAAGGAGCGGGAGGAAGAGACAGGGTGCCGGAATGGACATGAGGGACAATGAGGGACAGTGAGGGAGTGTTGGTATGCAATTTTTATCCAATCGCCATCTTTCACAGTAATTCTGGACCGGCATGAGGTGGGATTGTCTGTCATGAATTTATTTGTTGATCGAACGAGTTTTAATTTGTCTAAATCCGACCAGTCGTTCCAAAGATATAAGCCTTTTTGTCGCAATACCATAAATTGGAATGAGGTAAAAATATATATATATAAATATAATTCCCTTTCCCGGTTCCCTGTCGCTCGCCGAGCAAGTAGAGTGCTTTGAACAAGTGCAAAAAAAAAGAAGTACTTTATACGTGTACGGGTGTGTAAACGAGTGTACCGGCCTTACACGTCCTGGAAGCAAATGGTCGCAAGGTGCACGCTTGCTCCGTTTGCTCCCAGGTCACAGTAAGACCCTTAATGACCAGCGCAAAAATACGTATTTACAGAAATCATTTAGAAGAAAAAAAACACGAATAAATTGCTACAGTCGTTTATCGAAGTACCATTCGTGATGGCTCACGCCACCTATCGCGGCATCGGTGCGCACGGAACCCCCAGAACCACCTCCTTCCCCATGTATGTACAAAACTATTTCCAAGTTCGTAATCATATTGGACAAAACAAGACACACTCACCTTTTTTTTTAAAGACTTGTTCGTACAATTGATGTCAGCGGTGCCTCCAAATTGTAGGGGAATTTGTAGCTGTGAGACTCAAGACTCCAATGACCGGACACAGGTTTACAAAAGGTCTGGTTTATTAACTGGTTATTCACTTCATTCCATTTACCAAATAATACCGCATAATTCAATGGCTGAGATTAACTCTTTTCGCTGATCCTTCTCGTTCGGCTGATGTTCCTCCGCCACTCCCGTTGGTCAGAGCTCTTGGTAGCAAGTCCTGTCGACTCCACGTTTGCTCTCGTTTATATGGACAAACTGGACTTAATCCCCTCTCCGCTAATGCCCCGAGGTCATGCATGTACCAAGTCCTGGTATCAGCTCGCTCCCCTCCTGTTGTGAGTTCCGTTTACCAAACGATAGGGGGGTGCTTCAGCCAGGGGCTGTGACCAGGTGGACAAGAGATTATCATGTTCGGGCGCATTCCTGACACTCATTTACAAACTCGTCTTTCACAGAGTTTGCATGTAAAATGTATCTGCTTCGTTACCAGTTTAATTAATAAGTTACCAGTGCCAATTAATAAGTTACACTGAGTTACACTTCCACAACGTCCATACATGATACATTGGATCAACATGTTTACACATACATACATACATGACGCATTGGATCAACATATTTACACGTATTTCCAGGACAGATCAACATTCCCAGGACAGTGCTTAGCCGGGCTTATAACAACCAGACCCTGCAGTCTGAGTCCAGCAGTCCCCCGAGCCCGAGTATTTGGCATTCCGAGTCCGAGTCCGAGTCCTGTGCTGAACATTTATTGGAAAGTGGTAAAAATTGAAATTATTTCTGTTTATGTATTATGAAAATAAAGACAATTAAATATCGAAACCCACTAACAGTGTGGCGGGAAACCAATTAGGCCTGGTAACTGTACGTGTGGGTTATTATCGCTGCTGTACGCTAAAAAAAAATTACTGTACAATACATTTTGCCAGACTCGAGCCGGAATTGGGCCGAGTCCAAGTTCTTGGCATTTCGAGTCCGATTCCGAATCCTGAAGAGTCGAATGTGAGTGCGAGGCCTCCAAAAAGTGGTCTTGGTTTGATTGGTCAGTGGTCAGCACATTACTGCTGTATAGTCTGGGTTTGATTTCCGACCTTATCGTAAACATTTCTGTCATCCTAGTGCTTTACATCAGTCTGTTAGCTGTCCTTCGCAGGTGACGTTAAGCTGGCTTTCCTATGTGCTAGCTCTCACTGGTGGTCATTAAATATCCCACAGTGCCTTTCAAAGATAGTGAGTCTTGTTCTGTCACCCAAAAGCTGTGAATTGCAATCGGCAAACCCAACTCTTCCAATTGCAAAACCGGTCCATGGAGACCGATCTGCACTCTGTCCATGAATGTGCTGCCCTGACTAATCACAGGGAAGAATGGTGAAGATTTAGCCCCTGACTTGCATTGGGAGGCAAGGGGGGGGGGGGGGTGGAGGGAGGTACAAACATCGCGAAGACGCATCCCCGATAGTTGTTTTCCTTGATTGTTGTGTCCAACTGTGGACCCACTCACTGCCCCATTGTCAGTTGCTTTTTTACCTCCTACTAAGAGTGGGTTATATATGGGTCATTTTTTGTTTTTGCTTAGGTGACAGTTTTTTTGTATTCCATTTGACCTATCTCAACATGAAGTGACAAAATTTTCGGCCTGGGGTCCAATAAAACAGTGTGCAGGGCAAAAATCCAAAATGGCCGCTGTTTTCCCTGAAAAATCACATTTTTAGCCATAACTTTGTCATTTCTGGGTCTTTTTACTTGGTTGTGGTGTCTAACCCTATGTTTATGGGGTCAGGCATTCTATTTATGCAATTAGAAGTAGTGTCAAACCTTCAGATATTGAGTTTTTGCTGTATGTTTTGAGTTAGGACATATTTTTGATGTTTTCGATGTTGAGTAATCATATTTTTATTAAGACATAAGTTATATTGTCTATTTTTATTTCACATTGTCTATTTTTGACACTACAATTTTTGCCCTGTACACTTTTTTCTTGGACCCCAGGCCGAAAATTTTGTCATTTCATGTTGAGATAGGTCAAATGGAATACATAAAAACTGTCACCTAAGAAGAATAACAACAAGTACACATACATTCAAAGTACACCGCCCCATGCCAAATAATTAAATATGCTGCAGCGCGGCATTGCCGGGGCGCCTCCGGCGCCCGGCAATACCGCAGTGCAGCTCATTGAGGCTGCATTGGGAGGGAGAGGTGTACACTAATTGATTGATTAATTGTATAATTAAAATCAATAAAAGATTATCACAAAATATTTTCATAATCAATTGGCTAATCGCATAACTAAACCAGTAGTGCTTCATCCGAAGATGTATCTTTTAGAAATTTAATTAAATAAGTCATTTATAAAAAATTAAATAATTAATTGATTACTCAATAAATAATTAATCGATTAATCAATAAATACTTAATAGATGAAATGATTAATCAATAAATCAAAAATATCCTTGATAGCCACATCACTTGGTCACTCATGTCCAAATATTAGCTTCCCAGCTCAAAAGGTGCCTGAGATATTGGCCAAATGAGAAAGAAAATAAATAAATGATTAATAATGAAAATAAATAAATAATAATCATAAAAAAATTAAATTATTAATCAATTTGGTCAGAGAACACATAAACTACCACTATTTCATCAGAATCTGTAACTTAAAAAAAAAAATTTTTTTTGTCATTAATCGAATAATTAAATAATTAATCGATTAATTGATTAATTAATAAATCAAAAATATCCTTTGCAGCCAAATCACCTGGTCATTGGCATGTCCAAATATCAGCTTCCTAACTCAAAAGGTGCCTGAGTTAATAATGGTCAGAAGATAAATGAAATTTAATTAATTAAATAAGTACTTAATTAAACGCTAATAATTAAATAACTCCTCAATTAATTGATTATTCAAAAAACAAAAAATACCGTATTTGACAAAGGACTTGCTCACTACTGTGCCGAAATTTCAGCTTCCTAGCTCAAAGGATGGCTGAGATATCGCCCGGACAACCAAGAAAGAAAACAAACAAACAACCAGAGTGAAAACTGAGTACTCTCTTTCAGCGTGCGTCACTGCCGAGCCCCCTTTGGTGCCCGGCAATGACGATTTGCAATGCCTGGAGATGGCATAGGAAAGGAGCGGTGTACAATAAAAGTATTTTTGACCCCGTATAGCCCACTCTTACTCCTACACTTGTCTCTTCAATTAACCTCAATATTATATTTAAATATTGTTTTAACATCGTGACATCTGTTGATAAATCAAACAATAGCTCTGTAATAAAATCTGCAATTCCAGACAAGTTGCAATAATATCTTGAAAATTAAGAACTTGTCTTGCACCGAAAGTCCTTGAACTGAAACTGACACAGCCCTTTCCAATAACCACAGGCGTTACTCCCAACAAGAAGATCTCTTTCATTAAATAAGGGCCCACACCCAAAACGCAATCTTCTTTCCCACAACAGTTAGCATACCTCTTTCAACTTTTGGTTGAGAAAATTAATTGTCCTTATTTTTCCACCAAAGCCAACTAGTCAGGGCCCTTAGGGATATTTTGGTTCAAATTCTTCCAAAAGCATCAAATTTGGCGGAGATGTTGCCCATGCCATACTCTTTCGATTTTTGACGGGCGCCAAGGGCGGTATGATCCGGGGACCATACCGGTCCATCCCGCCATGTCACCTGACCTATGACGTCATAATTAGGATATGCATCCAATCACATGGCGTACTATAAGTGGTCAAAGTTCAAAATGAATCGATCGAAAAATGAAGGCAGGGATCCATTTTTAAGGTTTTCATAAAATCCAATATGGCCGCCAGGTCACATGACCTATGACGTCATATTTATGACATGTATACAATCATGTATACATGAACCCGGATCATGATCGCACAAAAATTAAACACAAGGATATGGCATACAGTTCATAAAACATCAAAATCCGTACCTTTGTAATTAGACTGATGAACTGCATATGCCTGAAAATTAGGAAATAGACATGTAAATATTTCCTCTAATTGTCAAAAATAAGGTCAGAGTTCGATTACCCAACCCAGAAACATAAAATGATGAACCTCGCGTAAATCTTGACAAAAAACTCAAAAACCGACATGTTTGACTCAAAAATGACCTTTAAGATGACCTTGAGGGTTGACCTTGACCTCGAATCATCAAAATAACATCATAACTGGATTCCTCGACCTCGAAAACCCCTGAAAAGTGGTATCATACATGATTCCAACCCTTTTGGTTATTTAACTGATTTTCCTCTAATCCGGGTGGCGGCCATTTAGTATTTCGCCAATATGGGGCCCCCGGGGGGGGGGGGGTCAAAAATCGAAAGAGTATGGCATGGGCAACATCTGGGCCAAATTTGGTGCTTTTGGAAGAATTTGAACCAAACGGCCCCAAAATATCCCTAAGGGCCCTGACTAAACCGACTATTTATTATGAAGACTAGTTTTGCATTAGGGTACAATCAAAGTCGCTCGTTAAAAAATTTGTCTGCATTGGACATTCTTCTCCACTTACTTCGAACCATAATCTAAGTTCCTGTTTTCGGCTCATTTTCAAAAGGTATTTAAATGGACATATCAACAAAGGAGCTCATTCCACAGCATTGATGCTGCATTTTTATCTTTTACTAAAAGTAGACTTGTCCATTGGTATATGATTCGTATGTCACGCGAAGAAGAAGCCGGATCTCTAGTTTAAACGTAGCGGTTCCTCTTGTCGTAGAATAACCATGGGAAAATGAATAATCAATTTACTTGGAACAAAAATTTGTGTACGTTTATAAGCATGCCTGTTTTAAAAACCCGTATTTCCATGATTGAAGAAAAAGCCGCAATGGGATCTTAATGCGGCGGTTTTAATGCTAACATATATTATTCTACGACAGCAGGCACCCTTTACAAGACATGGAAGTAGCACACAAAATTATATATAGTAATACTTCTTGAAGCAATAGAAAAATGTATAAAAGTACACAGAAGAAACACACAAACAACTACAAAGTTCATAGAACACGTTACCCCGGCAGTGTTCAGGTATATACTTCAATTTTAATAAAATAAATGATTTTAAAGATCATTTTAAATAAAAATCTGCAAGGTTAGTGCTACTGAAGCAGTCTTGTACACTACCCTTACACAGTGTAATTCACACTGTAGTAAAACGACGTTGAGTGACGGTTTAGGAGATGGAGGCTTCATTGATGACCATAGAACGCAGCGTCAATCAGCATTGTACATAGCCATATTGGAGGCCTCTTCTTTACCCCGATACAAATGCCATGCCCTCTCATGCTATATATCAATATATATCATGGTTTGTGGAAGTATTATGAAGGTGATTTGTGTTCTATAGTGTTCAAGTATATAGCTCAATTTAAATAAAGGTTTAAAGAGGTTACAAGGTGTATAAATAAATTAATTCCGAGTTTTGCCACTCTTTTACCCAGTGTCTATAACATCACTCTATCTAACACATTACATTAGTTATTCGTGATTGTTGTTTAGGTCGTTTATAACATCCTTAAAAACTGTAGGTTTCCTGTTTGGAATAATTTTCAAATTTGTTTGAATGCCAGACAGGCAGAGAGAGTACAAATGTTATCTCGCTCCTCTCTGCACATGTGCAGCTGGGACAAAGTCAGAGCCAAAGTATGGTAAAACGACAAACTTGTCTTTCTATTTATGTACCGATTCATGTTCAAAATAAAACATTCAATCTAAATAAGTTGTTGCTCTATCATAAACTGACGATCATAAACTGACAAGACAGATGGACAATGGACGAGCCATAGCGACAGATGGACAAATGGACATGACCCAACTGCTTTACCCTACTTTTTGCTTCACATGCACATCAGTAACAAGAGCCACAGCCACAACGACAGCAGCAATGAAAAGAGCAACGTGTTATAAAACTTCTTTTTTTTCACGTGTTTCTGGGTTGCTGGCAGATCTTGTGCATCCTGAAGGAATATTCAGGGGACAGACCACAGACAGAGCTGGGCGAGCTAGGCCGGAGAAGAGTCTGTAGAAGACAGAAATACCACCAACCTGCCTGGGGTGAGCGGGGTGAAAGGCCCTCAGAATCAGCTTCATCGTGGGAGATTCCAATGATTCTGAATGCTTTGGTTTCAACCACATGAAGCCGAGTTAGGTGTGAGGCAGAGGCACCAGCCTAGAGGGGAGAGCAGTATTCCATTGAGCTGCGGATGAAAGCCTTGTATGTGGTGAGAAGCTCAGAAGTGCCCAGAAAGGACTTCGCACGACGGAGGATGCCCAGTCAGCGACTGGCTTTGGAGGCCAGCTTGGAAATGTGTTTTTTCCAGGAAAGATCATGTCAGATAGTGGACTTCTAGGGGTGAAGAATGTATAGCCTAGAATAGTTATTTCCCTTGGTGTCACCAATGTGCGTAGAGCGGACGAGCCATAGCGGTGCCATTCAACACCATGACCTGGGGAAATAAACTCGTCTGGTCTGGGGTACGGTTTTTTAGAAGATGTGCAGTAGGAGAGCTCTCGTGGAGGCGGAACCTGTACCTCACATCAGCCCCATCCGTTCCTCGTCCGCCCAATATCTGCTACCGCAGTTTCGAGCCAGCTCTCCCTATACCTGCAGAACCACAGTCCTTGCCTGCCTCTGCCTGTTACTGGCTCCGTGTCCGACTTGAAGTGCCCGCATGGGCCACGATTGGTATTCCGTGTCCCATGAAAATCTCTCTGGTACTTCTCCTGTGGTGTGTCTGAGGCCTTAAAATAAATCGTTAAGATCTGCCATCCGTATGAAAACCCCAGGGTGTAGATAACTGATTGTAAATAAAACTGTATATAAAATTGTATGAGTGCCTTTCCTGTTCTTCCCCTTCTGTTTTAAATACGCATCATTGAACTCACTGGGTTTCTTGAATGATTCGGACCACTATTGATCGCTGAAACAGAATATCCGCATTGTAGTCAGGTTCACTATGTTAACAAATATAATTTCGTTCAAAATTTTGGTAGATTAGCAAAACTATACATTTTTGGAATATTCAGAGCATGAGGAATCCAAAAATTAATGTTTACATTTGCGTAGACACCTTTGCGAAAATGACACTCAGGACAGTGATGAAGATAGTCAGGTTCACCATGTTAACAAATATAATTTCTTTCAAAATTTTGGGATGAGCAAACCTGTACATTTTTGGAATCTTCAGAGCATGGAGAATCTGAAAATCAATGTTGGCATTTGCACAGACACCTGCATGGCCGCCATTTTGGATTTTCAAAATGGCCGCCATAAAATACATATTTTGCGCGATCTCGGCTTCTAGTCAACCTAGAGACTTAATTAAATATGCTAATCCTATGTTTTCTGGGCCAAGGAATCCAATAAAGGCCTCAAAATAGTGCTCAGGATTATAGAAAAGCAACAAACAAAGGTAATTGAAAACCATTGTCTTTATATTTGTGATATAACTGTATTACATAATACATGATATTGCAAATCCTTTGAAGTTATAGGTTGTTATAGGAAGTTATAGGTAGTATCAGATTGAACTATAAGTCCTATACACAGGATCTACGAGGTCTATACCGTTCAGGAATATGCTTTTACAGATCTTCATCACTGTCCTGAGTGTCATTTTCGCAAAGGTGTCTACGCAAATGTAAACATTAATTTTTGGATTCCTCATGCTCTGAATATTCCAAAAATGTATAGTTTTGCTAATCTACCAAAATTTTGAACGAAAAAACATAGTGAACCTGACGATTGGCTTTATAAATCATTTTAGAGGATGTTCGGGTTTTGAGTGCGTAACACTCAATTAAATTCACTCTCCCACTGCGAAAGGTGTCCTCTCACACCTTCATTTTGGGTCCCCAGCATGGAGAGAAGTCCGGTGAATTGCCTGATCGGCCACGGTCATTCCAAATTGAGCCTAGATCGGGCTCGGGGCATCTGGACCAATTGGCTGGTGTGATCCCTGCAACAACATATGTTTTATGATGTACAAAAGATGAAATGGGTGGAAGTTTTGCTATCAATAATTTGAAAATTCAGGGATGTGATAATGTAATCTTTTTGTTTATCTTTAGGTGAAGTAAATACATTTGCATTAAAAAGTTAACCAAGTGGAATTTTTGGGCAACTCTTTGAATTTTATAGATAATATGAATCACTATGATGTAGCTAAAATTAATTTGAGAATTTGTCTATGCTCAGCTCTTTTATATTTAGCCAAAATGCAAAAAGATTTTCACACATTAAATATTACCTAAAGCTAAGTTTAAAAAATTTCATATTTTCTGTATTCATGAGTTGATAATTAATCTTTACTATAACTTTTTTCAAGATCAACATTTTTTTAGTCCATGTCTTGCTACTACAAAAAGAGAACAAGAACGAAATTGTGATTTTTGTTTTCTTGCTCTTTTCAACTGCTCGGCTCTCTTCGAGAACAGTACATGCACATTCATAAACTAATTTTGCATGCAATGGGAAAGTGTGTTCTATTTTTCAATTCGTGTTTGAAACATGCCAGAATTGTCACTTCAAACTATAAAGTTTCTGTGCACTTTCATAACATCCTACTTTGTCTTCTTTTTTGCATAGAAAACCAAGGCTCATCGAGGGGCGAGTGAACAAAGGGTAAAATAGCCACGTAATGACAGTGGGGATGCAGCTAGATACAAGAAAGGCAATGAGCTTACAACAAAGGAGGAGATCGGGGATGACATGAGATGGTAGTGCACTGTTCCTTGCCGACCTGGACAGAAGAGTGCACCTGAACAGTCTTTCGAAGGCAGTTCACACAAACCGGAGGAAAGAGGCACATAGGAGTGGAGGTGAGCATAAAACCTGGATTTTGCAGGTTGAATGAGGAGAGGGTTACTCAAAGAATGTGTGATGCATCCCAGAGGAGATGGGGAGGGTTGGAAGGATGAGAGAGCAAGGGAAGCTTCACAAGAGGAGAAGCGGTAAACAACAGAGGTCACCAAATTCTCTGTGATGTGACAGCAACAGCTCTTGTGCTTCAGCCTCATAATTGTATTAATTCATCTTCTATTACCAAAATATCCTATGGGAATCCAATAAGATGTCCCATAGGATGGAAATAATTTGAGAGGTTCTGTAGAATGATCATGTCCTAGACATAGAGGATATTCCTAGAAGATTCTGTAGGAATGGTTGCTGCAGAATGTCATAATCGTAAGTGAACAATATGTCAAGAGAAGGGACAGTTTTGGGATTCTAATCCGATATAATTTTTCATCCGGGCTATTTTCCAAAAGGACCTATTGATGACAATCGGTGATAATCTCAGGAAATAGCTCAGCTGAAGTCACTACCATGACTCTAATTAATCAATTAAATCTTAAGATCAATGATATCCAGCGAAAACCCATCCACTTTGAACAGAAAATGGCTGATTTCCGATCTTGTTTCATAGTTCAGGTGTTAATTAATCAATGGTTCCTCATTGTGTCAAGTTCAACATGTTGCATCTCGTGTTCCATCAATTCTTTAATTGTATGATGTGCACAACCAAATGGTGCTCATGTAGCGGCTACCGCTGGGTATACACAATCGCCTTGCACCTACCGAGGACGCGGAGCGATCACCAAGCCGGGCTCGCCCAGGACGCCCGGGCATGCCCGCTCTCGCCTTTCCCGGGCAAACGCTCCGGGATAATGTGTATATATATATTGCTGCCCGATAAACGGGCTTTTCAGAGTACCTGAGTTGATTTGACACAATAAAGAAACTCGGACGAATTCCAGCTTTTTGTCGCGTCCATTCTTTCGATTTACGTTGGAGCATAGCTCCTACATTGGTGACCCGACATGGACACGGCAGTTGCCCTCAAACTGCCTACCTTCTGGGAGGCTCACGCGGCGGTTTGGTTCGCCCAGGCGGACTCCCTGTTCGCCCTGTGAGGCATCACGGCCGACGACACCTGCTTCCACCATGTGGTAGCAGCACTCGGCTCAGCCACCGCGGCCCGCGCCCTGAGCCTCCTCGAGAGCCCGCCAGCCGCTGACAAATACGACGCGATTAAAAAGCTCCTCCTCGACGCTTTCGCCCTCTCATCAGCGGAACGCGCACGGCGCCTGCTCGACCTGCCTGAGCTCGGCGACACGCGCCCGTCCGAGCGAATGGACTACATGCTTTCGCTGCTCGGCGAGCACTCTCCGGCTCCTGTTCCTGTTCCGGGAGCTGTTCCCCCGTCAGCTGCCTAGCCCGGTACGCCTCGCCTTGGCAAGCACGACGATCACGGATCCCCGCGCCCTGGCCAGGGAAGCCGACAAGATCTCTGCGGCAGGCCAACGCATTGGAGCAGCGACCTGGAGCCCACCGCCGTCCGAAGCAAGGCCCATGGCGCCCGAGCACCCGGCACGGTCGACGACCGAACTGCCGACGCAATTGGCGGCCGCTACGCTGTGCCGACCACCTCCAGCACGACGACCGGAGCCTCCACCTGACCAGGCGTGGTGTTATTATCATGCCAGGTTCGGACAGAAGGCCCGGACATGCCGACCCCCGTGCACCTTCGGCAAGCCGGGAAACGGCCGGGCCGGCATTCATTACCAGCCATGAGCGCCGGCCACACGGGCAACTTACTTTTCATCACGGACAAAGCATCCGGACGGCGTTTCCTGTGTGACACCGGCGCCCAACTGAGCGTCATACCCGCCTCCGATCAGGACAGGCAGTCCGCGGTTTGCGGCCCCTCCTTGGTTGCGGCCAACGGATCGGCCATCCGCACCTTCGGCCCGCGCAACGTCACCCTCTGCTTCGGTGGCCAACGCTTTAATTTGACTTTTGTAACCGCAAGCGTGCCCATGGCTCTGCTAGGCGCCGACTTCCTCTGCGCACACGGACTGCTGGTGGATGTCCAACGGCGTCGCCTCATCAACGCCGAGACCTTCAGCTCCCTGGCATGCACATTGAGCAGCTCTGCTCCGACCGAGCTGGCATGCGCCGCCCTCCCGGCGGCGAACGAGTTTGCTCGCCTGCTCACGGAGTTCCCGGCCCTCACGCGGCCGACGTTTTCGGCCATCGCAGTACGACATGGGATCGAGCACCACATACCAACCACGGGCCCGCCGGTCTATGCCAGAGCCCGCCGCCTCGACCCAGCCAAGCTCGCCGTGGCCAAAGCCGAGTTCGATGCTTTGGAACACCTCGGCATCGTGCGGCGCTCCGATAGCGCGTGGGCTTCACCACTACACATCGTCCCAAAACCAGGGGGCGGCTGGCGCCCATGTGGCGACTACCGCCGCCTTAACGACGCTACCACCGCTGACAGGTATCCGATCCCGCACATCCAAGACTTCTCCGCCCGTTTAGCAGGACGGGTCATTTTTTCAAAGATCGATTTAATACGGGGATATCACCAGGTACCTGTCAGGGCGGCCGACTTCCCAAAAACGGCCATCATCATGCCGTTTGGCTTATTCGAATTCCTGCGAATGCCGTTTGGCCTCAAGAACGCGGCTCAGGCGTTCCAGCGCTTGATGGATGGTGTGCTGCGCGACCTGCCGTTCCTCTTCGTTTACCTGGACGACATCCTCGTCGCCAGCACGTTCCGGGCCAAGCACCTCCTCCACCTCCGAACACTGTTCGGGCGCCTCAGCGAGCACGGCCTCATCGTCAACCCGGCCAAATGCCACTTCGGCACAACGGCCATTGATTTTTTGGGCCACCACATCACCAAGAACGGGGCCGTGCCGCTTCCAACCAAGGTCGAGGCCATCACCACGTTTCCGCGTCCCCACTCCATAAAGGCCCTGCAGGAATTCCTGGGAATGGTGAATTTCTATCACCGCTTCGTGCCCCGCGCTGCTCAACTCATGCGGCCCCTCTACGAAGCCCTCCGGGGCAAGCCGGCCAAGCACGACGTCGTCTGGTCCGCAGCAATGGACGCGGCCTTTAAAAGCTCAAAGCGGGCCCTCGCCAACGCAACACTGCTCGCTCACCCAGTGCTCAACGCTCCCATCGCCCTCACCACGGATGCCTCCGACTACGTGGTGGGCGCCGTACATGAGCAATGGGTGAACGGGGTTTGGCAGCCACTCGCTTTTTTCAGCCGGCAACTCCGGTCGAACGAGCTCAAATATAGCACGTTTGACCGTGAGCTCCTCGGTCTACACCTGGCCGTTCGCCATTTCCGCCACCTCCTGGAGGGCTGACCCTTCACGGCGTTCGTCGACCACAAGCCGTTGGTTTACGCAATGGCCAAGGTCACGGAGCCGTGGTCGGCCCGCCAACAGCGCCACCTCTCCGCCGTATCGGAGTTTACCACAGACATCCGGCACGTCGCCGGCAAAGACAACGCCGTGGCCGACTGTCTTTCTCGGGCCAGCGCGAATGCGGTCCACCTCGGCGTACACTTCGCGCTTATAGCGGCGGACCAAACCACCGACACCACGGTGCAAGCCCTCCGGGCGGCGGACACGGGCCTCCGCCTGGCCGACATCCCCTTCGCGGACACTGTCCTGCTCTGCGACGTCTCCCAAGGCCAGCCTCGCCCCATCGTGCCTGTTACCTGGCAACGCCGCATCTTCGCCTCCCTCCACGGCCTTTCCCACCCGGGCCGGAAAGCTTCCCAGAAGCTGGTGTCGGCGCGATTCGTCTGGCATGGCCTTCGACGGGACGTCCGCGATTGGACCAGCACCTGCACAGCCTGCCAACAGGCCAAGGTCCACCGACACACCCAGGCCCCGCTGGCACCTTTCACCGTGCCCGAACGACGTTTCGACCACGTCAACGTGGACCTGGTGGGCCCGCTCCCCCCATCACGGGGTTTCACACACCTGCTCACCATGGTGGACAGGACCACCAGGTGGCCGGAGGCCGTTCCCCTCGTCTCCACCACCACCGCCGACGTGGCGCAGGCTTTCATCGCCACCTGGGTCGCCCGCTTCGGCGCACATCTCGTCGGACCGCGGACCGCAGTTCACCTCCGAGCTGTGGGGCGCGGTCGCCCGCAACCTGGGGGTCAAGCTCCACCGTACTACGGCCTACCACCCCCAAGCCAACGGGTTGTGCGAGCGATTCCACCGCTCCATGAAGGCCGCGCTCATGGCCGGCCTTCACGACGGCGGTTGGGCCGACCGGCTGCCGTGGGTCCTTTTGGGCCTCCGCACGGCCCCCAAGGAGGACCTCCGGGCGTCCACCGCCGAGCTTGTCTACGGCCAGGCGCTCCCGGGCGAATTCGTGCCCGACGCTACCAGTCCCTGGTCCGCAGCTCACCAGCGCTCGGACCTCCAGGAGACCGCCCGACGGTTTGCCCCCGTGCCAACGTCCCACCACGGTGACCCCCAGTCCTACATCCCCCCCAGCGCTTTGCACAGTGGAGTACGTTTTTTTGCGTCATGACGCACATCGGGGGCCACTCCGGCCGCCGTACGACGGGCCCTTCCGGGTCCTGCGACAGGACGACAAGTCGGTCGTCATCGACATCGGCGGCAGGTCGGACCGGATTGCGGTGGACCGCCTCAAGCCGGCGCACGTGGACATCGACCAACCGCCACGGTTGGCCCTTCCGCCACGGCGAGGCCGCCCCCCATCCACGGTGCCCCCCACTCGACCACCCACCACCACACCGGACTCCCCCCCACGACCCGCCAGGGGTCGCTTCGGCCGGGTCATCAGGACCCCCCTTAAATTGACCCTGCCGGTGCAAGTCGATTCTGGGGGGACGTGTGTAGCGGCTACCGCTGGGTATACACAATCGCCTTGCACCTACCGAGGACGCGGAGCGATCACCATGCCGGGCTCGCCCAGGACGCCCGGACATGCCCGCTCTCGACTTGCCAGGCCTCGTCCGGGACGCCCGGGCATGCCCGGGCATGCCCGCTCTCGACTTGCCAGGCCTCGTCCAGGACGCCCGGACACGCCCCCTCTCGCCTTTCCCGGGCAAACGCTCCGGGATAATGTGTATATATATTGCTGCCCGATAAACGGGCTTTTCAGAGTACCCGAGTTGATTTGACACAATAAAGAAACTCGGACGAATTCCAGCTTTTTGTCGCGTCCATTCTTTCGATTTACGTTGGAGCATAGCTCCTACACTCAAATATAATTCTGTACCTAATGGCAATGACTCGAAATCAGGCATATCGAAGTGCCGTATCGTACTGTATTGTTGGCATACCAGTGGAAATGGGTATGCCAATGAAACAGGAAATCCTACAGTTCTCAAGCACTATTAACCGCTGAGTTAGCAGTTACAGCTGAGAATTACAAATCTTGTCGTTCTGCAATACAGTAATAATTAAAAGTACGTCTATATTTACAATATTAAATTATTTAAAACAGCATTAAGTTTAAAATATATGTCTTTGAAACACTCATGCCAAAACTCTTTCGTGTGTCTTGTGGATTTATTAATTATAACTTGAATTTCACATGCAATGCGTTCCAGACTCATCTGACGATGTTCAGAGCTGAAGTGTCTGCATGAGGCAGATGTAGCCAGAAGCAGACGCCCTTGCCTGCAGCCTGCAGATGTCTTCCAGATATGCGAACTGCACCAAAATTCCCAGCTGTATCTACTTGGCATGGTCTGTAGGTTCAACTTCTCTCCGATTCTAGTGCCAAATTTCAGAGTGTAGGACACACTTCGATCATATGGACAGTGCAGAGTTTTATGGGGAGGAGTGGTTGTGAAATGTGCAAGGTCGGTGACTATTTACTCGCACGAAGGAAACCTTTACATCACCGCAATAAGCGAAGTGATCTCATAATCCTCACCATTCCACAAAAAGCTTTTGCAAAAATCTGCCTCTGATGTAAAAGCTTGCCTAGATAATGCAGTTTCCTTCATAATATAATCGTTCAGCCATTCAATTGGGCTGATAGGATAGCTCCGAGGTAGTGTTTCCCCTTCGAGCTCTCGAGCCTGGGTTTGATTCCCATCCTGACCATAAACATGTTGGCACTTCACAGGCAGGATATTGTATCAAATAGGGCAACATTTTACAGGGAAGGTGAGATATAAAGCGAGCAGTCCTAGAGTTGAGCTGAAGTTAAACTTTTTTAGCAATCTCTACTAATATATATTTAAATGTCACATTTCCTGAATCTTAAGAACCATCCATTTTATTACACACCCACAAGGAAGGGGTAGAAGGTTTGGTGCCAGTTCACACATGATGCACGCCCGTGCATAATCCATTATTATTAGCTAGAAGTGACATGAAACACAAGATTCTTCAATTGATAGATCCAAAACAAACAGGCAGTGATGAGTTTGTTCCAACGTCCAAGCAAAAGCAGGAAACTCAAAACTTCGACCTAGTGTGGTACAAAACACAGCAGCTTTCTACTGCAAGCTGTTCTTCTTCTTTCCCTCTTTTACTTTGCCTCCCATTTATATATCCTCAGAGAGGGAACATTAACTAAAGTCCTTCTCTGTACAAACTGCTCATACTGTATAGACGATTCTATATCCGGAAAGGAAATTTCTCAAACCCTGTCAATCCGTGAACACAGTTAAAAGTCTCACTGCAGCATTATAACCTGTCCCCTTTCTACTTTGCTCAACTTTTAGGAAAAAGATCTCGCCTCAACAAACCGTACACAGTCATATATAACAAACAATTAATTTTGTATGAAATCATAGACTTATAAGTATTAACATCGCAGACACCAATAGAGAATTTTTTTTTTTTTTTTTTTTTTTGTACACAGAATCGAGGCTCGTGAAAGAGCTAACATTTATCACACAAACAAATCAAACAGACAAACAAAATATATAAAAAGAGGGAGCGGTAGACAAGATGGGGAGAGAAGGGGAAGCACACAAACACAACATTTGAGAGCAGGGACATCGGGAGATGTGCGGGAGGGAGAGGGCTTGGGGGGAAGAGGCGTGGGAAAGGGGGGGGGGGGGTGGGAGAAGTATAAAACACAAGGACACCAAGGACTTCCAGGAAAGAAGTTGGTATTTCAAAAAAAGTGGATTTGGGGTGAAATTAGCGGGGGTAGAAAAGATCAAGGTTTTGGATAGTCGTACCCAGCTGGCGGTATAAGAGATGGTGGTGAACAGCTGTTTTAAAGACCTGGAGGGAGGAGTGGGATTTAAGAGAGTGAGGGAGTTTGTTCCAGAGGTGGGAGAAAAGAGGAATGAAGGAGTGAAGGTGAGCAGAGAGTCTTGATTTTGGCAGTTTAACCATAAGAGGGTTGCAGGCAGATCTTGTGCGACCTGTAGGAATATTAGGGGACAGAGCCCAGAGAGAGCTGGGGGGAGGGGGGGGCAAGGCCGGAGAGGAGTCGGTAGAAGACGGAAAGATCACCAACATGCCTGCGGTGAGTGAGTGAAAGGCCCTTGGAGTTAGCTTCATCGCGGGAGATTCCAATGAATCTGAACGCTTTGGTTTCAACAGCGTGAAGACGAGCTAGGTGTGAGGCAGGAGCACCAGCCCAGAGGGGAGAGCAGTCTTCCATTGAGCTGCGGATGAAAGCCTTGTATGTGGTGAGGAGCTCAGGTGTGTCAAGGAAGGACTTCGCACGACGGAGGATGCCCAGTCGGTGACTAGCTTTGGAGGCCAGATTTGAAATGTGGTTTTCCCAGGAAAGATCATGGCAGATAGTGAGACCCAAAAGCTTGAGTGACAGAACTTCTTGGAGAAGATTATTCAGTAAGTGGATGGGAGGGTTGTCCAGTCGGTCTTTTTGGAGAGACATCGTAAGTGTGTGAGATTTGTCAGGATTGAAAGACATGTTCCACTTGTTTGCCCAGTCTGTGATTTTTGTCCAGGTCTGCAGAGAGTGAGGAGGCAGCAGACTGCCGATCTGAGGGATGAGGAATGGAACGACAGAGAGTAGAGTCATCAGCAAAGAGATAGAGAGGATTTTCAAGAGAGTCAGAGAGATCATTGATGAAGACCAGAAAAAGCACAGGGCCCAGACCACTGCCTTGGGGAACTCCAGCCTGAACAGGAAGAGGAGATGAGAGAAACCCCTTCAGGGCCACACGTTGACTACGACTAGAGAGGAAGTCAGCCAGCCATGTGTGGAGATTTCCATGGATACCAAAGGAGGAGTGTTTGGTGAGCAGAGTGGGGTGCCAGACCGCATCGAAGGCACCTGCTATGTCAAGGGAGACAGCTCTAATTTCCTGTTTGGCATTGAGGACCTCCATCCATTGTTGAGAAAGCAGAAGCAGCATGTCCAGAGTAGAGTGACCAGGTCTGAAACCAAATTGATGATCAGAGATCAAGCCATTGGAGAAGAGGAAAGATTTCATGTCCGAAGCAATGATGGATTCCATGAATTTGCTGATAATTGGGAGAAGGCTGATTGGTCTGTAGTTGCTAGGATCTGTTTTTGCACATTTTTTGTGCAAAGCGGTGATGTTGGCTGATTTCCAAGCAGATGGCAGATGACCTTGAGCAAAAGAGAGGGTGAAGAGAACAGAGAGGGAGTGAACGAGCGGAAGAACAGGATTTTAGGACCCGTGGGCTGATGCCGTCAGGTCCAGTTGCAGAATCAGAGTCGAGGGTTGACAGAAACTTTTCCACCTTGTCAGGAGGAAAGGACACAGAGTCCAGGAGCAGCTGGGTACGACTGGGTACGGTGGGTACAGAGAGGGATGGGTTTGGGACACAAGATTTAGAGGCAAACACAGAGTTGAGGCATTCAGCTTTTTCACGTGCGGCGTCAGCTGTGTAGCCGTTTCAGGTGAGGGAGGGGATGGAGGGGGAACAAACACCAGAAACAGATTTGACCAGACGCCACCAGGATTTGGAAGAGGGAGACAGCTAAGAGAGTTCGGTCTTGAGAACGGAGAGATATTGTTTCCTGGCTCTCCTGAGGGTGGACACACACTTGTTTCGGGCTTTGTGAAAGGAAATGAGATTTCCTTCCGTTGGATTTGCTTTCCAGGAGACGAAGGCAAGTTGTTTCTGGGCAACAGCCTCACCACAAGATTCCGTGTACCATGGACGGGAGGAAGGGTATGACAACTGAAGACGAGATGGGATAAATCTGTGCATGAGAGAGAGCAATTTACTTTGGAAGAATTCCCATGATGAGTTGATGTCAGAGGCGGTGGAGATGGGAGACCAGTCCAGATGATTGATCGGTGCTTGAAGACCGTGCCAGTTTGCCTGAGTGAAATGCCAGACTCGTCGACGCTGAGGAGGCTCTCCGAGAATGGTCAGAGAGATGTCCACTTTAACAAGCACATGATCAGATGAGCCGATTTGAGCAGAAGAAGAGCAGCAGACATTTTCAGGGAAGTTAGTCATAACCAATTCCAGAAAAGAAGATGCTCCGTTGACTGAGATCCGGGTTGGGAAATTGACAGATTGTGTCAGTCCCAGTGAGTCGCAGAAGTCCTTTGCTGAGGAGCCATGGCTGGTGAGAGAGGTACCCACACCCAGCCAAATGGCATGGTGACAATTGAAATCACCACATATGAGGAAGAGAGAGTTGGGATGAGTAGATAGAAGTTGGTCCATATTATCAGACAGCGAGATGTAGATGGAGTCATCACTGTTTGGTGGACGGTAGAACACACATATGAACAAAAGGTGGGAGCGAAGGGGAAGCCGTAGCCAGAGGTATTCCTGGGGGTGAGGTGGAGAGAGGGCAGTGCAGGGCGAGTGAGGAAGAGTTTTTTATAAAGATAGCAACCCCACCTCCAGGACGAGGCTCAGGTCTATCATACCAGAGGAGGGAGTAACCTGGGAGAGATACCAAGGAATCAGAGACATCATGAAGGAGGAATGTTTCTGTTAAGCAGATCAAGTCTGGTTTGTCAGAAGCAACCTGTCTGGAGAGATCAGTCAAGTTTGAGCGAAGGCCCCGGATGTTTGAGGTCCATACCGTTAATGAAGAGGAAGGGGGAGCATCGGATACAGAACGGGGGGGGGGGGGGGTAGGGTAAGATGTGGAAGAGGAGGAAGTGGAAGGGAGAGCTGTTGAAGGTGTGTCAGAGATTTCAGAATAGCTTGGAGAAAGGGAAGGATGGGACAGACAAAAGGTTTGATGGTGATTGGGTGAGGCACAGTGAGGTGTTATTTGAGGATGGGGAAGAGTGAGGCAGAAGGTTGGGGGAGATGAAAGTGAAAGTTGGAAGGGGGAAGAAGCGGAGAGGACGCTTTGAGGGGGAGGGATGAGAGGGCAGGCTCGGAGGGGAGGAGTGAGGGCAGGCTCGGAGGGGAGGAGCGAGGGAGGGTCTTGGAGGGGAGGGTGTGGGGGAATTTAGGAGGGAAGGGGGGAGATTTGAAAGGGATGGGTGATGGGAAGGATTTGGAGGGGAGGGGCAAGGGGGAAGATTTGAAAGAGATGGGTGATGGGGAAGATTTGGAGGGGAGGGGCAAGGAGGTAGATTTGGAGGGGAGGGGTGATGGGGAAGTTTTGGAGGGGAGGGGTGATGGGGAAGTTTTGGAGGGGAGGGGTGAGATTTGGATTTTAGAAAGTGTACGATTAATGGGAAACGAACATTTATTGCAAAATGAGTTTCTTTTGACCTTCGAGTCAAAAATATGTTTGAGGACGTTGGAGGAGGGTTGGAGTGCAGGAGAGTTTCGGGAATGTAGAAAAGAGGAACTGTAAGAGATGGAATTTTTTTTTTGGAAGGAATAGATTTGGTGAGCAAGTCGAAAGCAACCTTTTATAGAAGAAGAAGAAAAAGGTGTTTTCATATACGACAGAATACATTTCTTCAGGGGAAAGTTTAAACATTTTTAAATTGAGCAGTGAAAACTATTTGGGGAAATGGAAAATGGAAATAGGGGGTGAAACACGTGATCGAAGAACGAACGAACAAATAAGAACAACGAATAAGAACAGAGAAGGAAATGGTTTTCTTGGTTGTTTTTTTTGAGTTGAGATTTTAAACAAGGAAGTATGGGGTGAAAAGACTGGGACAAAAACAGAGAACGAAAGTAATTGCAGCACAATCGACAGACCGCTGAGAGAAAAAGAAAGCCTCAAGGTCAGACACGGTAGCCTACTAGGCCTCAAAATACACGACACGAATTAACCGACGATTTTGTATACAGGTATGAAAAGTTAACACCGAGAATCTTACCGAGGACACACTATAGGTACACACACCGAAAGATAGATACAGTTTCGACAAAAACACAATTGTGAAAAATTTCTTAACTTCGAAAGCGTGACCGCATGGACAGCTTCGAAAAGACGTGACCTCGCCGACAAAGATCTCGCGAGATCCAACTGTGAATGTAAATTTGTGAAGACCTTAATGAGGTGACCTTGTGAACAAAGACTCAAAGTGTTCAACGCCTTCTATCCTTTGGCAAAAGGCACTGTGTAAATACAATTTTTTTTTTTTTTCAGAAGTTTCAACCATGTCAAATAATTTCTCTGTGCCCCAGCAGACACTCATTCACAGATGTTATTTGCAACAAAGTCATATGTTATTTTCCCACATATATCCATTTAATTGTTTAATCCTGTTCATTAATCTAATTGCTTCACTATGCCCCCAGTGGTGTTTATAATAGAGGACATGGATTTGTCCCCCCCCACCCCCCATTGGAGGAAGACCCTCTCGTGTTCAGGCCGTTGGTGCTCCTATGGTTAGCAGCGAGTGTCCCGGAAGCATCGACGGAAAGAGAGTGGCAATCATATGTGTGGGAAAATTGCATGCTTTGTCAGGGTCACCCAGATAGATCAGATGGCAGAGCACTGGTACGGTTTTCCAGAGAACCTGGGTTCGATTCCTGGTCTGTGCGTGTAATCTTCCCACATATATCAATTTAAAGTCATATGTTTAGACACAAAGGCAGTTTTGTACTACAACTGCTACGACTATTACTAGTACGACTACTATTCCGACTAATCCACATGCCCAACTAAGGGGCATAGCGATCCCCACAACTGTCAGTATTCCACCTTCTGCCAACATTCACATTGGCTAAGGTCAATCTAATTTGCGCATTGGCGTAATCAAGAGAATCTTGGGGTCCTGAAGGATGGCGTCAGGTTTGATCGGATTGGTGACTATGGTAAAGGTTCTTGGCTATGGCCGGGACGACGGGACATGTTCATTTTAGCAGCTGACATGTCCAAGCAGGGAGTAGTGTCTCCTTGCAAAATCGAGTGTGTCTCGTGATTTCACAAATGATCCTGTTTGAGACTCGGTCATGCCATTGAACTCCAAGGATGTGGCGTTGACATCGCATATGGAAAGCTTGTAGAGTGTCTTGGTCCTTTTTCAGATGTGTCCAAGTCTCACAAGCATATATGTATGGAGGAGAACAGATAAGACTCAAGTTCTGCAAATGCAGAGCTTTTATTGGTAAACGAAGATGGTACTGTTTCGGGACGGTGTCTAATTGCACCATAACAGAGCCAGCCATGCCGATTCATCTACACACATCAGGGCCGCAGTATCCAGATGAATGAATGTTGGAGCCTAGGTAGATCAAGTGGTTCCCTGATCCCATGCCCATGCTGGAGGTCGATACGGATAGGGGGAGACTAATGGCAAATTTGTGTACCTTGTTTTTTTGCCATGAGGTCTTGAGGACTAGGCTTTTAGCAACTGAATCAAAGTGTTTGAAAACACCTGGCCAATGGGAAGGGTCTCTCACAAGTAGTGCAGAATCAAGCATTGACTTGATTGGTGATGACTTCTCTACCGACATAAATTCAAAGCTGATTTGCACACCTTCACATGATCCAGTCCATGGCATAGCAGAAGAGGGAGGGAGCAAGGATACAGCCCTGCCAAACTCCAGAAGACTTAGGAAAGGGTGGTGATAAGTCAGTGTCCACTCTAACGCAGGCTGTTGTATCTTCATGGAGGTTCTGGATCAGATTGAGAAGTGATAACAGAACTCCATTGTCGCTCAATATCTTCCATAGGGATGTCCAATCGACCGAGTCAAATGTGGCATTGTTGTCGATATGCACCACATTAATAGCCGCTGAAATTTCCAATGAGGTTCTGCAAGAATGTAGAGGGCAAGTATGGCATCCATCGTTGACCTGTTTGGGGTGAAACCAGATTGCTGGGGGCATCTACGTTGTTTCAGGAAAGGTGAATACAGTTCAGAAGAACATGAGAAAATACCTTCCCAGGGACTGAGAGCAGGGTGAATGGGTGATAGCTACTGCAGTTAGAGCAGGGGGCTTTGCCTTTGGAAATGGGGATTCTTTGCTATTCCTCCACTCTGCTGGAACATGCCCAGAATTCCAGACATTTATGAAAAGGCAATGTAATACCTCACATATTGGAGTCTCAGCACATTTCAGCATTTCTGTGATGATGTTGTCACACCCAGCAGTTTGTCGATTTTTTAGTTTCCTCTTTGCACGATGGACCTCAGACAGGAATGGGGGATCAACGCAAATGGTGACATAATTGCCAGCTATGGGAGCCTCTTCTTCCAGGTCGAGGGAGTGTGGAGCAGGGAGGAAGTTAAGAGCCTGCTCAAAATGTTATTTCCAGCAGTTGAGGGTGGTTTTCATTGTTGGGGCAGTATGTCCCGCTTGCCTTCATGATCAGAATGCTGCTTTTGTTTTTAATTGAATTTTGATCAGTACACATGCGCTAGATTGACCAAAAGGCAGGTCTGAGGTCGTTTTGATGGATACCTTCTTCAGCGTGGTGCCCATAGCAAGAGTCAAGGTTTTTTTGCCAAGCCTCAGCTTTGCCCAATTGACCCCTCTAAGGCACCTACTTTCTAGGACGTTGAAGTCATGCTTGCCTCTTCATATCATTAACGGCCAGGATACCGGTGGACAACCATAGCCACTTCTGTGGCTTAAACCTGACTGTCTTGGATTCTGTAGCGAGGATAGTGTCACGGACAAGAGGACAAGACTCCTCAACATCGTCTGAGAGCATCAAAACGCTTCTGGACCACAGAGCATCAAAACTTCTGGATGGAGATGTTATATCAGGCAGACAGCTCTGCTGCACAAACCATAGCTTCCACATTCAAGCGTTGCCCAGGTCTTGCTTGACGATGGTACTGCATACAGAGTGTAGGCAGATGTAAGGTGCATGACAATTTTTCTTTCGAATAAGTATTTTTACAGAGTAGCCGATTGGACGAAGCCGTCTAGAACAGTGTTTGTCTGTCCGTATGTATGTCCCCTCAAACGTATACTAATCAGAGCTGAGGATAAGGTCACATGACAGGGTGATGTGATTACGTCTGATGTCATTACGGTGTATGGCGGCCGACTCTCCACACTCCGCCATTTTGATTTATATGCCTTTCATGCCGAACATATCGTCGAACCTGTCATATATCGCAATCGCCATGCTCTACCTCTACGTTTTTCATTCAGTGTGAAACACAAACAAACCGATTGTTAAAATGACCATCAAATATCGAAAGCATAGATGTTACGGATCTTCCAACAACACAGTACTTATAGGCCTTAGGCTTCATGCCTTCATGGCTCACCTTCAGGCCGCTTTGGACAATTACCCCAGGTTTCTTAATACAGTAGTGTTGTTTTCGTAATAATAATAATAATAATAGTGTAAATACTAATAATTTAGTAAATATAATCGTAACACTGCAATCCCTTTTTCGTTATTGCAAAGTTTCGAGATGAAGCGGTGTATGGTTTGTTCATTGTTGACTCAAAACATGGAATAAACCAATACCGGGATTAGCCGGTATCGTGCGTGTGTCTCGTGGTGAAAAGACTCCTTAAGTTTTGCAGTTTTGTTTTTAGTTTATTTTAATTCACATTTATATTTAGCAAATGAGGGAGTTCCAATGCTTCAATATGGATTCATAATGACTGTCCAGACATCTTGAGCACACTGTATCGCATGGTTTGGTGCTCGGGTTCTGCCTCTGAGGGCTACGTGGTTCTGCAGTGACCGACCTTCTGATGGTCTTCGTGCTGGCGAGGTGCACCCTCCCTCCCATTACAGCATGGACTGCGTGCCCCTGTTTGTGGATGTGGCGGTTTTTATGATGTTCGGGTTCATGAACTTTCGGGCCACTCTTGCAGTGGCCGGGAGGTTTCTGGCCGTGGGTTTCATCGGCGGGGTTTTGAGCAAGGATCGTGATGGAAGAATGCCTGAAAACTTGAGAGTCGTGAGTGGTGCCATATTCTTGGCTCTGCATTTTGCCTTCGTGCCCGTGCTGTCCTTGTGCTGCTGGCTAGACGGGAACTGTCCTGGATTTCAACTGATTAGGCTCCTGGCTGCACATCTGGCTCTGTGTTGCACACCTGGCTCTCCATTGCACACCTGACTTCGTTGCGCACCTGCTTCTCCGTTGCGCACCTGGCTCTGCGTTGCGCACCTGGCTCTGCGTTGCGCACCTGGCCCTGCGTTGCGCACCTGGCCCTGCGTTGCGCACCTGGCCCTGCGTTGCGCACCTGGCCCTGCGTTGCGCACCTGGCCCTGCGTTGCGCACCTGGCCCTGCGTTGCGCACCTGGCCCTGCGTTGCGCACCTGGCCCTGCGTTGCGCACCTGGCCCTGCGTTGCGCACCTGGCCCTGCGTTGCGCACCTGGCCCTGCGTTGCGCACCTGGCCCTGCGTTGCGCACCTGGCCCTGCGTTGCGCACCTGGCCCTGCGTTGCGCACCTGGCCCTGCGTTGCGCACCTGGCCCTGCGTTGCGCACCTGGCCCTGCGTTGCGCACCTGGCCCTGCGTTGCGCACCTGGCCCTGCGTTGCGCACCTGGCCCTGCGTTGCGCACCTGGCCCTGCGTTGCGCACCTGGCCCTGCGTTGCGCACCTGGCCCTGCGTTGCGCACCTGGCCCTGCGTTGCGCACCTGGCCCTGCGTTGCGCACCTGGCCCTGCGTTGCGCACCTGGCCCTGCGTTGCGCACCTGGCCCTGCGTTGCGCACCTGGCCCTGCGTTGCGCACCTGGCCCTGCGTTGCGCACCTGGCCCTGCGTTGCGCACCTGGCCCTGCATTGGTCGCCTGGCCCTGTGTTGCGCGCCTGGCCCTGTGTTGCGCGCCTGGCCTTGTGTTGCGCACCTGGATCTGCGTTGCCCACTTGGTTCTGTGTTGCGCACCTGGCTCTGCGTTGCATGCTTCTCCTTGGTTTTGTTGATGACGTTTTGGGTCTGCCTTCTGTTATGGATTCGTCACTTCCGTTGTGGTGATTTGCATCCACTGTAAACATTTCTGATTCCATGTCCAATTTTGTTTTCAAAAAGTTTATTGTCCATGAACTGTTTTCAAAGGGAAAAAAGTAAATGTTGAAAGAAACAGGAAACTGGATCAGGAACCGGACGATGAAGAGGAAGAAGAGAAAAGAGGGCGGAGCGAGTGAGTCGGACAAGAAGGAGCCGAGCTACTTGCGGTTTGGAGCGAACATTGGCGAGCAAGAGTCACTAGCGAACTCTCGGGTTTCCCGGGAAAGGGGTCCCTGCGACACTGCGACAGAGTTGTAATCGCTGTGACCGATCAACCTGCGTGTCAGGTTTTTGGCGGTGGATTCCGAGGAGAATTATCGCCGGGCCGTTACGTCTCAGGAACGGGTCGTCGGCCATTTTGACCCGCGCGCGTCGAGCAAGGTCTTTGCTTCGTCAGCCGTTTTCACCGCTTTCAGACGTATCTGGCGTGTGTGTGTGCACTGTGGCTTGAAGATTAATTTGCGGTTCGCCGACTGTGAGCCGTGAAAGTCCATACCCGAGGGTGGGATTTCCCAGTCGCCTTGAGGGCGCCTTTGTGCAGCTTTGGGGCTGTGTGACTGTACTTGCCATCCGCACGGGATTCTGGTCTCGATTGGGCATCGTTCTGGCAATCGCTGGAGCGAAGCAACTTTGGGCTTGAAGCCGGGAATAAGAGACATTGGGGATGTTCTTGTTTCAGTCACTTGGAGCACAGTGAGTTATATATCACAAAACTGATGGTACTGAAGGAACTGCGCTCCAACGCGAGTCGAAAGAATTGACGCGACCAAAGACGGAATTCGTCCGAGTTGCTTTATTGAAACAAAACAGCTCAGGTATTCTGACAAGCCCGTTTTTCGGGCAACAATATATATACACATTTATGTCGGGAAGTTTGCCCGGCAAAAGCTATACCGGGCATGCCCGGGTATCAAGGGCGAGCCTTGGAAAGGCGAGTCTGGACCTGCCCGGGCGTGTTTGGCTGCGGCCTGGCAAGTCGAGGCTGGGCGTGCCCGGGCGCTCTGGGCGTGCCCTGGAAAGGCGATCGCGGGCGTGCCCGGGAGGTTCGGGCGTGCCCGGGAACAGTGAGTCCGGGCATGCCCGGGAGAGGCGCGTCTGGCCATGTTCTGGCCGGTGCAAGGCGATTATGTACATCCAGCGGTAACCGCTACAGTACCATCATAGGACATATTGATTGTACAGGGTCCGTCAGGGAGGTGTGACGATTTTCAGAAAACTCGTACACAGTTATTTTTAGTCGAATTTCAATTTTTATTTTTTTTAAAGACTACATATATAATTCCATGTAATACACTGTAACAGACATTTAAAAAATGTAATTCATGTTTGAAAAATGACATCATCTAAATGGCGGCTGTTCTTGTCCAAGCATTCTTGCAGACGTGCGGAAAAGTTGTCCATAGACCTTTCAACCATGGCAAGTGGAATAGCTCGAATTTACCTGATGATGGCATCTGAAAGGGTCTCAAGAGTGCGTGGTTTTTCAATGTAAACCTTGCCTTTCAGGTAACCCCATAAAAAATAGTCACAGGGTGAAAGATCGGGCGATCGAGGGAGCCACTCCACATCCCCATGGATTGAAATGAGGTGCGCTGGAAAATGTTCTCTTAATAAGGCCATTGATTCTCTTGAGGTATGGCAAGTAGCCCCATCTTGCTGAAACCAAACTGTAGGGAGGTCAATGTGACTGATCTGTCGTAGAGCGCGAGCGTGCCGTACCGCTGACCGACGAGGGCTGGCCTCCACAGCTTGTCGAACCCTTTCGATGTTTTCCGGGGTCCTAACGGTTCGATCACCTCCCCGAGCTGCTCCTGGCCTCACAGATGCAGTTGTCCTGAAGTTTTTTACCCACTTCAACATTGTGTTTCGAGACGGAACGGCGCCACGTCGACCAACATTGAAGTGAGTACGAAATCTGCGCTGTGTAAGCACCACCGAACTACCCATTTGAATAAACGTCTCAACAACAAAGACGCGATGTTCAATCGTCCACAGCTCCATGGCTCCTGAAATGGCGCCTAACAACGAGTAACCAACAGCCATCACGCATGCGCTAGACCCCCCACTTGCATTGTTATACCCAATTCAAACATGAATTACATTTTTTAAATGTCTTTGTTACAGTGTATTAAATGGCATAAAATATGTAGTCTTTAAAAAAAACAAGTACAAAAAGTTTTAATTAAAACGAAAGCCACGTCGATGTTACACAATGCCTAGATGCAGCTGTGCCTATAACGTCGATGTTATAGGCACAGGACATTCCTATTGATTCGATTACTTGATGTTATTTTTGTGCAAAGTGAAAATATATCTCGGCAATTTCCCGTGTGTGGCGACGAATTTTTAATATATCTCGGCATTTTCCCGTCTGTTATTTCAGACAGTGTATGACTGACCATGCCGCGATTTAAAAAATATATATCTCGGCAATTTCCCGTGTGTGGCGACACGTGAACGAAGCTATGCTCCTCTCTCCACATTATTGTGACGACGTATAAATTAAATATTTCATCGTGACGATTGTCATCAAATGGACGAATTTTTAATATATCTCGGCATTTTCCCGTCTGTTATTTCAGGCGGTGTATGACTGACCATGCCGCGATTTAAAAAATATATATCTCGGCAATTTCCCGTGTGTGGCGACACGTGAACGAAGCTATGCTCCTCTCTCCACATTATTGTGACGACATATAAATTAAATATTTCATCGTGACGATTGTCATCAAATGGACGAATTTTTAATATATCTCGGCATTTTCCCGTCTGTTATTTCGGGCGGTGTATGACTGACCATGCCGCGATTTAAACAAAATATATATATCTCGGCATTTTCCCGTCTCTTATTTCGGGCGGTGTATGACTGACCATGCCGCGATTAAAAAAAAAATATCTCAATGGACTTGAAGTTACAGGCCTTTGAGAATTCATTTCGTTCTATAAAGGGCAACTTTAATCGGATTTTCTTCCCGTTTTTTTTCAACCGAGTCTAAAACTATGTTAGCGACTGTGAAAAATGAAATGATATATCGAATTTGATTTGAAATAAAACTGTGAGAGAGGAAGACACCACGGGCCTACAAAACAGGCCTCAAAGCTATGCGAGTTAATAAAATGGTGGATATTTGTTTATATGAAGCCTCTCCCACAATGGGTGGAGCTATGGTTCCCAGAATGGGTGGAGCTTTGAGGTTTTGTCTTCTCTGCAAGAACAAGAAGAAGAAGAACAGGAAGAACAACAACAACAACAGCAGAGGGCACTCTATGACCAGCGTCTTGCGACGCAGCTAATAAAAATTGAAATTCGACTAAAAATAACTGTACGGGTTTTCTGAAAATCGTCACACCTCCCAGCCGGACCCTGTACTTTTGATTACTATTATTGTTGTACTGTTATTCTTGTGTGATATTAATACAATATTTGTTTTGTGAGTAGCAATTGGGGTGGCTTTTCAATTGATCTTTGACATACAGAAAAACACATTTTTCTGCCGTGACTCCTCTCGGTGCTCGGAGGTACACCGTGACCAGGGGTCGGGGAGGAGCACGTAACAGAAATTGGGGGCTCGTCTTTGCTGATTAAATTCCCTCAATCTCGTCCGGGATAGAATTCCCTAACATTCCCACAATTCCCAAATTTGGAATTTTTCTAACATTCCCAAATTTTTCAAAAAATTTGGAAATTTTTGTGTGAAGGTTAACAGGTGCTAACTAATAGTCACCATGGTGTTTGACGCAGAAAAGTTTGCGGCGTCCCCTAATGAGGCACAGTTCCTAGCATTAAAAAGATCGGAACTCTTGAGATTGGCCAAACATTTTACTTTGGCGGTCCGAGCTCATATGAAGAAAGCAGAGATGCAGACATTGGTGGTAGAATCTCTGGTGGGACAGGGAACATGGACAGAGGTAGCCTTGGATTGGTTACCCGAGGAAAAAGAAAATGTGGAGCTCCGGAAAATGGAGATGCAACTGCAGAGCCAGGATAGGTTGAAAGAGTTGGAATGGAAAGCCGAGGAGAGAAGAGCAGAGGAAAGGAGAGCTGAAAGAGAACTCTTGGAAAGAAGAGTAGAACAGGAACGAGAACTCGAGGAAAAAAGAGTAGAACAGGAACGAGAAGCCGAGGAGAGAAGAGCAGAGGAAAGGAGAACTGAAAGGGAACTCGAAGAAAGAAGAGAAAAGGAAAGAGCAGAGGAAAGGAGAACCGAAAGGGAGTTAAAGGAACGTGACATGGAGTATCAGAAGGAAGTTAAACTCAAGGAGCTGGAATTAATGGGAGAACGGAGAGAAGTCGTATCCATGCCGGCTAGTTCGACAACTAGTCAGAACACCTGGGATGTTAGTAGGCATGTGAGGCTGGTTCCACCCTTCAATGAAAAGGAGGTAGCCAAGTTTTTTTTACACTTTGAGAAAGTGGCTCAAATGCGAAAATGGCCTGTGGGGTCCTGGACTATTAGTGCAAAGTGTTCTGGTGGGTAAAGTTCAAGATATATTTTCGGCTTTACCGATTGACAAATGTACAGATTATGAGGAAGTGAAGAAAGCCATTCTCAAAGCCTATGAATTGGTCCCTGAAGCTTACCGGCAAAAATTCTGGAATGCCAGGAAGAGGGAGAGTGGGAGCCATGTGGAGTTTGCCAGAATGAAGGAAACCATGTTTGATCGGTGGTGTGATTCGAAGGGGATTGGGAAAGACTTCGAACTGTTGCGACAATTGATCTTGGTGGAGGAATTCAAACAGTGTGTCCACGAGGACATTAAAGTACATCTGGAGGAAAAGAAGGTACCAGAGTTGTATGAGGCAGCAACCGTGGCCGATGACGATGCCTTGACACACAGGATGGGGTTCCACAAACCTAACTTCCCGCCGAGAGTTCATCCAGGGGAGTTATGGTACATCCGGTGCGGAGAACGAATATTCATGGGGGCGGCCTAGAGATGACTATGAGGACAAATCTGATACCGCGACTTTTAGGGATCAGAAGACTACAGTTCCAAGACAGACTTATCTTCCGGGGGGCTCGAGGCAGACCACGAGTTTTTCCTCCGGGCCTACTTGCGTTTTTTGCAAGAAACCTGGACATTTGATGTCCCAATGTTATGCCCTGGAAAGGAAAAATCAGGAGCGGAGTCAGATTAGTACAACTCCGAATGCATTGGCAAATGTGAGAAATCGTCCTTGGAGGACAGTGCCTTGTGAAGGTTCCCATGCCAAAGTTACGGCATCACAGAACGACCTTGTTCAAGAGGGTTACAAACCTTTTATTTCAGAGGGGTTTGTGTCACTGGTTGGAGACTTGACTAACCAGAGACCTGTTAGGGTATTGAGGGACACAGGAGCACATCAATCTTTGATGCTTGAGGGCATTTTGCCATTGTCAGAGAAGACGGCAACTGGTGTTAGTGTTCTTTTACAGGGGGTTGGTGGCTGTGTTAAAGCCCCACGTCATGTCATCCATTTAAAGTCTGATTTGGTGTCAGGACCGGTCACCATAGGTTTACAAGCCACTCTTCCTGTAGAGGGAATATCTTTTGTTATCAGGAATGATTTGGCCGGTGGTCAAGTTTCTGGTAACCCGATGTTTGTTGAAAAGCCTAGTATGGAAAATAACATCGCACAGTTAGAGCAGAGGAATTCCGGGTATCTTTCCATCCTGTGCCGCGACTCGTGCTATGGGTAGTAAGCGCTCTGAAGAGAAGAGGAAGGTACTGACATCCCGCTTTGCACAGACACTTCTTGTCAAGTACCCTGAAACTAAGTGTCAGCACACACAAGTCAGGGATGGAGGCAATGTGGGCAAGCTCTTTGTAGGTGGACTGAACTTCAACACAAGGGAAGATGTTCTGGACTCTGTCTTCGGCAAATATGGACCACTCTTGGAAGTGTTGCTGATAAAAGACAGGGAGACGCAAAAGTCAAGAGGGTTTGGCTTTGTCACGTTTGAAAACACAAAGGACGCAAAAGATGCAGAAAAGGATTTGAATGGCAAGGATTTGGATGGTCGGACCATAACAGTAGAGAAGGCAGTCCATGGGCGTCGAGGGGGCTACAGAGGAGGAAAACGTGGAGGTAGTTTCAGGGGTGGCTATGGCTCCCGGGGTGGGAGTCGTAGTTTTGGTGGTGGCCGCAGTCGAGATTACTATGGAGGCTCCCAGGGTTACGGCAGCTCCCGAAGGGATGATTATCAGGGTGGTGGCCGAGAAGGAGACCGCTATTCACGTGACTACAGCGACAAGCGCTCCAACCGTGATTATTATGAAAGTTAGGAAGAGTTTGAAGCACTGAATGTTGCGGACCAGCCGAGGCAAGATTCCTACACGGATTAACCATGAACTCCACGTTCCTGAAGGCGTCCATGTAGTGAATACTTCCAAGCCTCACCACCCAACCACCATGAAACCTGGCTCTCAGCTCGGCCTCCCTAAAAAAGTGCTAGAGATTTGCTTGACTTTGGATTTTTCATCACAACCCCTTAACCTTCATTCAAAAAATGAAAAAAATAAAAATCAGAGGTTGATGAGATGGAGTTTGGCTTTGCAGGAGTTCAACTTGGATATTGAGCATGTAAAGGGCAGGGACAATGTCGTTGCTGATGCTTTGTCCAGAGTGAACTAACTTTGGAAATCTCTGTCGGTTGTTTGAAGTTTTGTTGCTTTATTTTTGGGAAATATTGATTGTCATTGCTCACGGTAATTGATGATTTTGGTGTGAGTTTACTTTTGTTTGTTGGGAGAGTTTTGCCTACAAAAAAAGTTTTCACTATGTTCAAACTTTCTTTCTTGAGGGGGGGAAGTGTTACGGATTCGTCACTTCCGTTGTGGTGGTTTGCATCCAATGTAAATATTTCTGATTCCATGTACTATTATTGTTTTCAAAAGGTTTATTGTCCATGAACTGTTTTCAAAAGGTAAAAAAGTTAATGTTGAAAGAAACAGGAAACCGGATCGGAAACCGGACGACGAAGAGGAAGAAGAGAAAAGAGGGCGGAGAGAGTGAGTCGGACAAGAAGGAGCCGAGCTACTTGCGGTTTGGAGCGAACGTTGGTGAGCAAGAGTCAATAGCGAACTCTCGGGTTTCCCGGGAAAGGGGTCCCTGCGACAGAGTTGTCATCGCTGTGACCGATCAACCTGCGTGTCAGGTTTTTGGTGGTGGATTCCGAGGAGAATTATCGCTGGGCCGTTACGTCTCAGGAACGGGTCGTCGGCCATTTTGACCCGTGCGTCGAGCAAGGTCTTTGCTTCGTCAGCCGTTTTCACCGCTTTCAAACGTATCTGGCGTGTGTGTGTGCACTGTGGCTTGAAGATTAATTTGCGGTTCGCCGACTGTGAGCCGTGAAAGTCCATACCCGGGGGTGGGATTTCCCAGTCGCCTTGAGGGCACCTTTGTGCAGCTTTGGGGCTGTGTGACTGTACTTGCCATCTGCACGGGATTCTTGTCTCGATTGGACATCGTTCTGGCGATCGCTGGAGCGAATCAACTTTGGGCTTGAAGCCGGGAATAAGAGACATTGGGGATGTTCTTGTTTCACTCACTTGGAGCACAGTGAGTTATATATTACAAAACTGATGGTACCATCATAGGACATATTGATTGTACTTTTGATTACTATTATTGTTGTGCTGTTATTCTTGTGTGATCGTAATACAATATTTGTTTGTGAGTAACAATTGGGGTGGCTTCTCCATTGATCTTTGACATACATAATAACACATTTTTCTGCCGCGACTCCTCTCGGGGCTCGGAGGTACACCGTGACCAGGGGGTCGGGGAGGAGCACGTAACACTTGGCATCACAGAGGGGAACTCCCTTCCTGCCACGGCTGCCCTCCCTCTGCTCATGACTTGATCTGCTCGCCATCTGGCCCACCTCCGTGCTCGTTCCTGCGCCCCTCCGCCTGCTGCTTGGTCTGCGTGTGGACTTTGGTGTTCTTTGCTATGTGTGCATGGGGCTTCTCCGTGTTTTTCTGCGCAAACGCTGTGGATATCACCAGAGTTGTGGGATGGATGTCGGTGAGACGGTCAATGTCGCAGCCTCCATGGCTTCTTCAGTCTGGTTAAACTACATGGGGAGGCTTGGTACAGCTTTATTTATTTATTTATTTTTCTTGCTTCACTTCATGGTGCCTTCGTTGTGCACCACTCTGGGTCTACTTTACCACAATTGATTATTTTGATCTACTTCATTATTTTGATATTTTAAATTGCAATACTTTATATTGCCCTTCGTATTTTCCTTCTGGCCTTTTTGTGTTGAAATAACTTTATATTGGTTTGTGCATTTTATAACTTCCATCTTGTTGCATCATCTTCTATATATATATATCTACTTCTATTTATCTATTTATTTATTATATTATATTATATTATTTATTATATTATTATATTTATATTATTATTATTATTATATATATATAAAAGAAAGTTTTTGTTTGTTTGTCTGCGCAAGCTAATCTCCTGAACGGTGAAAGATAGGAGGAAACCTCCAATGCAAGAAATGTCGGGATGGGCCCCGGGAAGGTTTTAGGCTAGGTGGCGAGGCCGGTTGAGGCCGCTTCGGCCGGGCTGGGCCCATTTCGCAATTAAAAGCTGAGCTGAATTATAGTAGTCAATCTTCTACGGCCGTGAGTAAAAGCTGAATTATAGTAGTAAATTCATTCAAAAAGAACCCAGGCAACGCTGGGTGCTTTCGGCTAGTATATATATAAAAGAAAGTTTTTGTTTGTTTGTTTGTTTGTCTGCACGTGCTAATCTCCTGAACGGTGAAACATAGGAGGAAACCTCTGAAACAAAAAATGTCAGGACGGGCCCCGGGAAGGTTATAGGCTAGGTGGCGAGCCCGGTTGAGGCCGCCTCGGCCAGGCTGGGCCCATTTCGCAATTAAAAGCTGAGCTGAATTATGGTAGTCAATCTTCTACGGCCGCTAGTAAAAGCTGAATTATAGTAGTAAATTCATTCAAAAAGAACTTAAAATGTCAGGACGGGCCCCGGGAAGGTTATAGGCTAGGTGGCGAGGCCGGTCGAGGCCGCTTCGGCCGGGCTGGGCCCATTTCGCAATTAAAAGCTGAGCTGAATTATAGTCGTCGATCTTCTACGGCCACGAGTAAAAGCTGAATTATAGTAGTACATTTATTCAAAAAGAACCCTGGCAATGCCGGGTGCTTTCGGCTAGTATATTATAATTGTAACTTATTATTGCAATCAAAATGCAGTATTTGTAAATTGACTATAATTCAGCCTATGGCTGTGAAAGTCTTTTTTGAATAAACCCATTATTATTATTATTATTATTATATTATTATTATAATACAGCAGTGTTGTTTTCGTAATAATAATAAAAATAATAGCATTAATACTAATAATATAGTAAATATAATCGTAACACTGCAATCCCTTTGTCGTTATTGCAAAGTTTCTAGATTCAAGCGGTGTATGGTTGGTTCATTGTTGACTCGAAACAGTATAAATCAGTGTCTCAATGCCCAAAAAATAGTAATACTTAAATTATTTGCTAACTGGTATCCCCACCCAGGTTATACTATCCTTGTCAACTAAAACATCAAACAAGCTCGGCTATGCCGATGTTAAACTTTCGGTCTTGTTTCAAATAACTCACAATTTTCTCTAAAAAAAAAGTTGAAATTTACAAAAGTATTTGGTCTCCACAAGTCTTTATTTCACTGTTAATAATACAGAATATTTGTTTTTTATTCAGATCTTAATACATCCTTTCAAATCAGAAAATAAAAGGAAATGGCATTGATAAAATTATTGACACCCTCGACTTTGGACAAAATAACTGCAGTCAAGCGCTTCCTATTGCCATGAACGAGTTTTCCTACACCTCTCAGGTGGCAGTTTGGCCCAATCTTCCGTGCAAACTGCTCCAGTTCTCCCATATTTGAAGGTGCCTTCTCCCAACTGCTGTTTTCAGATCTCCCCACAGGTGTGCAATGGGATTTAGATCTGGACTCATTGCTGGCTACTTCAGAATATTCCAGCGTTTTGTCTTGAACCATTCCTAGGTGCTTTTTGAAGTGTTTTTGGGGTCATTGTCCTGCTGCAAGACCCATGACCTTCGACAGAGACCCAGCTTTCTGACACTAGGTTGAACATTGGGCTCCAAAATGCCTTGGTAATCTCCTGATTTCATGATGCCATGCACACATTCAAGGTACCCAGTGCCAGAGGCAGCACAGCAACCCCAAAACATCACTGAACCTCCTCCATGTCTGACTGTAGGGAAAGTGTTCTTTTCTTTGAAGGCTTCATTTTGTTTTCTGAAAACATAGAGATGATGTGCTTTACCAAAAAGCTCTAATTTGGTCTCATCTGTCCACAGGACATTCTCCCAGAAGGATTTTGGCTTGTTCAGGTGTGTTTTGGCAAACTCCTCTCTCCCTCTCTCCCTCTCTCCCTCTCTCCCTCTCTCCCTCTCTCCCTCTCTCCCTCTCTCCCTCTCTCCCTCTCTCCCTCCCTCCCTCTCCCTCTCTCTCCCCAGTGGGCTCCTCCAGGGTCTCCTACCATAGAACCCCCTTTCATTGAGTTGGTGATGGATGTGCGAGTTGAAACTGTCGTACCTTGTGTCTGAAGGTCAGCTTGAATCTGTTTGGCAGTTGATCGAGGTGCTTTCTCCACCATTCAAACAATCCTTCACTGCAATCTTCGATCAAGTTTTCTCTTACGGCCACGTCCAGGAATGTTGGCTACTGTGCCATGGGCCTTAAACTTCCTGATAACATTGCGTACAGTGGACAAAGGAACATCAAGGTCTCTGAAGATGGACTTGTAGCCTTGAGATTGTCCATGCTTGGTAACAATCTTGTGTCTGACCTCCTCAGACAATTATCTGGTTTTATTTCTTTTCTCCATGCTCATTGCGGTACACATGGTGGCACAAAACAGCAGAATGACTCCTTTTCTCTATTCAAACTGGTTGAATGAGTGATTTTTATATTGCAGGCACCTGCAACTCACTGTAGGTGAGTTCAATTCCAAAGTAAAGAAGAATCACCTGCTTGAAATCTAATTATTTATAACAACTTGTAAAAGGTGCCCTTAATATTTTCTGGCCCATTTTAGGATCTATATGTGGAATAAGCTAAGATTTTGTATTTTTTTCAGCTTTTTTTGTTTTGATCCACTGAAAACCAAAGAAATGCATCTACGGATACCAAAATATTTTTTAATTTCAACAATTTTCTGGACGAAATGGTGCATTCTTTGAAAAAGGTGCAAGGGTGCCAATTTTTGGCCACGACAGTATACTCTATGCTCTGCAATTAATGTTCAATGAAATTGATATATTTGAGTACTAATGTCTTCGTCGTGCACATGATTTATGTCCAAGCTCCACTATGAGCCTTAGATCACTTTTTTTAACTGTATCATTGGAGAAATGTATACCACAGATAACCAAAACGGCACTCAATAGAGCACATAGCTCCTTTGAGACATGCACGGACATGTCCGCCAGAATCATGCATGGACATGTCCTGGCGGACCTGCATGATTCGCCAGGCTGATGGGCCGGATCTGCCTCAGAACCTTAAGCAAAATATAATCGGCTTGTTTTTGCTACCTACCCAACTCATCCACCAAGTTTCGTCCGAATCCGTTCACAATGCTCTGAAATATAATTCAAATATAGTTTTTGGCCTGGTCTCTCAATTGTGAGGAATCACTCTCAGAATTTAAAAATTAACATATCCGCATCCAGATCTTCACTAAAATCTAAACAGTTTATCCTTGTCACATTCCCAACCTGTCCACCAACATTTGGCTGAATCCGTCCATAACCTTTAGATTTATCCTGCACACAGACACAAATAAACCGCCAGACAGATGTGAAGACATTACTTCTGTCCACTGGATGAAGCACTTGAAACAAAAGGCCACCAACATATCAGGGTGACTTGTCCTATACAGATCACCTCTCAAACCTGGTGTCCATACCCAGCTGCCACCTTGGAAATCTCTGTCAGACCAAGTCCTTTCTCTGTCGTCCTCAGACTATAATTACGTACAAAAACACCATCCAAAGTGTCATGAAATATAGCTCTCCAATGTGAACTTGTGCTGTTGCTTCCCATCTCGCCCCCTTTGAGGCTGTGGAATCTAAGGTTCTCCATGTCACTGGCATCTTGCCACCAGAGGCTGAGTCTCACAGTGTCTTTCCACCCTTCCTTCCTCTCTCGGTAGATTAGTGGCTTTGCAGCATTTTACTGGCTCTATTCTGGCCTTTCTCCTGCTTTCTCATTTTACCTAGCCAAGCCCTGCCCCTCCACATCACATGTGTTCTGCCAGAAACCCTTTCCTTGTTATGCTACCAAAGTCTAAATTTAACCATCACCTCCATTCATTCACCACCCCTTCTCTCCCCCCAACCCCCTCCCCTCTTTTCTCACCTCTGGAATGAGTCTACATTGTCTCAAGCTCTCCCCTCAAGTATTTCAAGTCTGCTGCCCACCGCCACCTCATGGTCTCTCGTATTTCTACTTCCGAGCTTTATTAAACACAATGAGATAGTGTTCCCTCTCTTCAACTATAATTCATCCTCTTGAGTTGTGATGAATCCTGTCTCACAACCTTCCCTTCACACCATCCTGTTTGTTGACCTTTAGCCCCTTGTTATTCTGCTCTTCCAATAGCCTTGATACCTGTATAAAGACTTGGTATGGACTCGAAATGCTGGATATATACAGCGACCACTTCCCGCATCACATGCAAACATGTACCCAATTATTTAGTGTTCCTCACAAAGCTTTTTGGCTCTGATAAAAGAAAAGTTTTCTGTTATGTAATTGTGATAATGGTCTCTCTTACCAGTGTGGTTCAGTATCACTGCAGAAATATCTAGAAAACGTAGGTTTCTCAGAAGAATTTCCAATTCAAATTCAATTAAAACAGGTGATGATACAACGGTTGTCTGCAATGCCAGAGTTTAGATGTTTTGTTTCTGAAAAAGTTTTGGTTTTTTTCAAACAAGGTGAAAAATCATTTTGAGCTGAATAACAATTGCTTTAGCATTGTGAGAGAGAGGAGAGCTGTTTAAAGCAGGAAGCGTGAATCAATTTGGCTTTGACAGTCAAGGTCAAACTTCAAATTTGCTTTCTGATAAGAATCAAGAAGTGAGAGAAGTAAAGAAAGAAACCAATAAGGCGGATAATGCGATTAAGGCTTGTGGGCGGTCATTGAAGGGGCTGAAAGGCAAATGGATGAATTTTGCACTCAAAGGGGTTTTGGTGACAAATGGTCCAGGGTTTGGACAGGACAATGGGCAGGCGGCATGCAAGTGGCCCATTGGGTAGAGATGGGGGACAAAGTGCTCCTGGCAAGCGTTTTGTGCTTGCAGTCGGCCAATCCGTCCGGGTAGCCTAGCCAGCCGTGAGCTTGCATACACTTACACAATCGTTTACGGTCACATCACGCCAGAGCTGGTTTCATTGCCGCCATTTTGTAGCAACGTGCTTGCAGGAAACGCATCAGTTAATTAGCTCTGAATACAGGAACACAAGGAATACATACGTGGGATCGGATGTGTGTTCTAACGAGGGACGTAGATTGGAGTTTGGAGGACGGAGAGGGTGGTGGCAGTCAGAATCAATTGTCTTGTTATGCAGATGTTGTCTGAAAAGATTTTAACCGCATTGTTCCAAATGTATATATTCTGATGTACCATACCTTGTCTGTGCTGCCGAAGCTGTTTCTTGGCAAGGGTTATACTTGGTGGTTTGCCATTGCCTTCCCAGCATTGCCATTCTCTACTGCATCCTTTTAAATGCTGAGCTTCAAGCAAGGAAGCAGCACGTACCGTTCTTTTCGCTCTCCTATCTGGCTTTGCAATGACTCTTCCGACGATAACGGCTGCGGCAAACAGCAGTGATTCTTCACACCTCGTTTGGCAGCAGGTGAATCTGCTCAGAGAATACTCTCTTCTGAGCTGCGCAATCCTGGGTTTTATCTGCAGCGGCGAATATGATATCGCAAAAACAAAAATGTCGTTGAGCTGGAGTGGCCAGCAAGTGGTTGATGTTGCTGTCCTTCAAATGGCTAGTAGGAAAATATATTGTCCTGTTTACATTCACATGAAAGTAAAAGATCGTTGTATAGTCTTTTTCCTAATAATTGCTCTTTGGACTGGTGCCACTGTCCCATTGACTCCCATTCATAAATGAAGTGTTGAGACAGAGCTAAGATTTCAAGGATGGAGGAAGTGAGGTGAGAGACAACCTGTGCCAAAAACGGTCAAAAATAAATTAATGAGTAGTGCTAAAGGCTAGAGCATATAGAGCTATATATTTATTATGTATGCAAATTTGATGTAATTTTTAAACCCTCTTGCATCCAACCTCCCACCTCATAACTTCCCTTACACTCCATCCATGCCCCTTCCCTCTCCTTACTCCAAGTCCTCCCAAGTTTTGTTTTTCTCTTCTCTCTCCTCTACTCCATTCCCCTACTTATCTCCATTCTCTCTTCTACACCTAAACTTGTTCTCAGTTACATTATTCTCGATTTGAATCTCGGGTCAGTGTATACATAAGAAATATATTGGCTGTAATTAAGCGCATCTAACCTAAATTCCACAAGAAAAAGTCCTTAAAATCACATTTTCATGTGTCATGTTTTTCAACCCTCTTGCAACCAACCTCCCTGTCATAAAGTAACTAAAGGTAAGAGGACGACTTAACTTTGTCAAGAGGACTGTACTTGATATTTTACTGAAAAAGGGAAGGGGTCTAGTGCCTCCTCCCCCACCTTATCTTCACCGCTCAATGGGTCCGCCTATGAAATGGGCTGATGGGCATCTTGTGTCATTCGTTGATGCTCCAGACGAGCCCTGAGGTGTATGCACTAAAAGATGCATGGTTGTATGGTGCATGTGTGAAAGATGTGTACAAAACCAGTTCTACCGACGTGGTCAACTGCCAGTTTGAGGAGAGCTTCCATTGCACCTTTCTTGTCAGCAGGATGTGAAGAGCATCTGTTCCGCCTGGCACATTTGACGAGCACCTTCTTTTGTGCGTTTGGTTTTGTGCGTTTTGTGCGTCGGGAGTGCCCGTTCCACCAGGCACGTTTGAGCGCCCTGTTCCATTTGGCAGCGCTCGACCCGCTCGGTACGGTCAGAGCCAGTCTACTTGGCACC
The DNA here is from genome assembly GCF_964187855.1 of Myxine glutinosa. Classification (NCBI taxonomy): domain Eukaryota; kingdom Metazoa; phylum Chordata; class Myxini; order Myxiniformes; family Myxinidae; genus Myxine; species Myxine glutinosa. The sequence goes on from NC_136264.1 coordinate 110,750,327, forward strand.
TTCTGAACCGTGAGTAGCGCTCGTGTGTTCACCTCCGGACTGGACGCAAACTCCCTCAGGCTTGGTCTGCTCCAGATCTGCACGCAAACTCACTGGTGTGCAAACTCTTCCACTATTCCATGCCAGATTTTCATTGTCACCTGCACAATGTCACCAATGACGTCTGCTTTTGGCAACCGACCCAATTGGCTAAGGCGCTGTGATGCAACGGCTGGGATTGGTTGCCACATTTCAGGATGCACCTCTGTTGATCCGATTCTGGAACGGTGAAGAGTTACGATTATTTCAGCACTGGAATAGTGATTATCTGGCCGAAATACTGGCGAGGTGACGTAGTTTGATGATGTATGTTTTGATAATGAAGTATGAAATGGGGGTACGAGTCCGCGTGTTGGAAAATAATGGTTTGCAAATGGGTATTTGAGAATAGCAGTCAGTTTGAGTAAGTGTGTCAGACAACGAACGTTTGGAAATGAGGTTTGAAGGAAAATGAAGGTAGGGAATGAAGAAGAGGTTGGGAAGGTTGTACCGACAATCACAACACCTCTCTTTCCCCTGGTACGAGGATGGGTAACCTAACTAAACAATCACTATGAAAAGATCTAAACTCCAGGGTTCTTTTATTTGTTGGATGCAACTCCCCAGGGCTTTTACATAACTGCAACAATATTGTCCTGTGATTCCCCTCGGTGAAGCCCAGAAAATCACGGATAGCCAAAGCCAGCTTTAACTCCAAAGGCTTTCAGTTCAAATAGCGGATTTTATATCTACACGCGGGCTGAAGAAAGAAGAAGCTGAAGCTTGCCTGTCGCGTTCGCCAGCAATTCCAAAGCCTGCAGGAAATAAACTCAAATGGGAATACGGTTAAAATGTACAGGGAAAATGCCAGCTTTATTAAACGGAATGCCGGTAATACAAAATAAAATGCGATAAGAAATAATGTCCTAAATTGGGACGTCCCCCACACCAGACGTATAACACACACAAAGGGAGAATGTAACAGAAAATAACCGTGTGTGTCGTGCATAACTTAACTCAACCAGCTTGGGGTCTTGTAGGGATCGTCCAACTACCGTCCGAGGTCCTGGCGTCGCTGCATGGGAAACGCTGACGTGAAGCAGGCCTCACCGGGCGACCCGCTCGCCCCTGGCTCGACACGCTCAAGCGGCAAGCCGCGCCCGTACGCTCGTCGCTCGCACGGACAACCGCAGTTCCCAGGCCGTGGCTCTTCCTGCAGCCTCTGTATGTCTCCGATGGTGTCTCTGAACACGGTTGGTCCGATCGCTTCCTACAGCCCTTCGTCCATGCACAACCGTCTTCCACCAGAGTCCGGAACCAAGAGCAGAGAGTCGATGGCAGAGGAAGGCATAAGGGGCAAGCGAGAGAGAAGGCAAGAGAGGAAAATGTCGGTTCGAGAGTTCTTTTATTGACCGTCTCGTGACGTCATCTGTGCCTCTCCACCAATGCCCGCAGGCCACCCTTTGACGTCATCGGCATGCCTTACCAATCAGTCCTCTGCTTCCTTCTCAGCCTTCCTTCCACCAATCCACGGGAAGTTTCTTGCCCCGCCCGTGGCCAATCACAAGTTCTTCCTTACTCCGTTCTTCCCATTGGTCAACTCTCGCCCAATAGTGAGTCCTTCTGGGCGTGGCTCCGGCCTGCCTGTGCTATGTGCGTTGCTATACAAGTTGGTGATGAACCGCTGGTTGCGGTTCCATCGGCAGTGTCCGAACTGGCTTCTGGTGAGTTTTATTTGGGGGGGGGGGGGGGGGGAGGATTTAATTAGTGCACTAATGGGCCTAACTAGTGTCTATGGTGCAGTGCCAAAAGAGCCAAATGATAGATCACAAGGTCTCACGCACAGGGGAATTAACATAATCCTTACACTAGTTAACACGCCCCATTCCTCGTAACGGGGACGAATATACAGTTAATCCGACATTCGGGCTAAACAGGTCCCTGACTTATGTACATCGAAGTGGTTCTTTCTACCCACGATCATCGGAGCACCTACCTTTGCAGATCTACCTGAATCTATATATCACTACCCCAAAATTAATAACAATATGTATATATGAAGGGTGTGGTCAGTGGCAATGTGTGGGGATGGGGTGAAAGGAGACTGGAGATGTAAGGGAGAGGAGAGATATACTGTATATATCCTTTTTCAGGCTGAGGAGGGCTTTGGCAGGTCCCTCCATTTTTGGGATGGGAGTGGAAGAAGGGAAGGAGGACACCCTCTGCCACAACCACCAGGTGGTGCTTTATGGTACACATTTACAAAGAGAATTTACGCCCCTGCCCGGCCCCCCACACCCCGCGTGAGACCGCGGCCACATAACATCCCCCTCCCCCCCCCCTCCCCCCCACGCACACACACACACACACACACACACACACACACACACACACACACACACACACACACACACACACACACAAGTTGAATTTGTACCCCGAGTTTGGTGTTCATCTCCAAAAAATGGATGGGGTGTGTGTGTGTGTCACACTTTTTGTGTCTATTTATTACGTATGTCTATTATTGAATTACGTACTATTTAAATGTACCTTTTAACCCAAAAATCCCCGAGGACCAAAAAAACCCAGAAGACCCAAATGTCCCTGAGGAACCATAAAATCCAAAAGACTCAGAAGACCCAAAAGACCCCCCAAGTCCTGCAGACAGGTATGCTACAAGGCGATGAAGACCAATGAGAATTTGGTACAAAGGACCAACGGGCCCCCTCGTGTCTTAAAAGATGTGGCCGTGCATAAGGAACAAAGGCAGACAGACAGCCAGAGAGAGAGAGACAACAAATACACACGCACACACATACACACACCCAGTCGCATACACGCACGCAGCGCACACACACATTTACACAAACGGAGGTGGATACTTTGAGACCTGGTAGATCTCCATTCCATCTCTTGAGGCCCAATCACGTGTGGGGATAGCAGGCAAAAACAACTTGCATAAGCAGCAGACAAAAACCAGGGAGGGCTCTGTTCGATCTTTCTGACTCCTGCTTTTGAAGACAACAACCAACCACACACACACACTGGCCTATAAACGTTCTTCTAACGTTCTTCACACGCACCACCTTGATTAGAAGTTTCACTTGGAGTGTTTGAGATCCTGAAGTTATCGACATGACCATGAACCGTTTGTATCGTCGTTTCAAGTTGATCAGGGTACGACGAAGGCAATGCCGAATAATCCAAGTGAGTTCATGGAACATGATCATTTGGGAGCATCGTCGTCTCGTTGGGGAAAATGTGCTGCGGCCTTTGTGAGCGCGGACACCGATCAGGACACGTGATCCTCGGAGGGAAGCGTTCAGCATGTGTCAATGCGTGTAAGTGCTCTGGGGGTTGCACCATAGAGAATGCTTTGTTGGACACTTCACAAAACACAAGCGCCCATTTGGACACTATTCACCATTATGGTGAGCGGGGGGCGTGCCGCCAATCACCCGCCCTCGATTGTGCGCGAACGGCTTCAATCAGGCGGCCATTGAGGGCATCTGCCATTCGCATGCCTCCTAAATGGCAATTACATCTGCTCAAGCGTTCTCGGCTCTCTGCGCTCTCGACTCCTGGGCTCGGAGACCTCACGACCCGATTGGACGAACGACGCCTGACATCGCGCCTGAAGACACCGATCTTCAACCTCCATTGATTCGTCTCGAATTGGCGGGAGCCGGACACTCGTACTCGGGCCTTTGATTGCGCTTTGCCTTTTCATCTGCCGGAGTGGAGCTGCCTAGTGAAAGTTTTCAACTTTGGAAAAGTTTCAAGAATTCAACTTCTCGAAAATATCTGGCTATAAAATAGTGAGCACATATCTCACCGGAGCATCTACAGCTTTCTCTGCTAACATGACGTCATAGTTTCATCTGCCGGAGTGGAGCTGCCTTGTGAAAGTACATGACGTCATAGTTTCATCTTCCAGAGTGGAACTGTTTTGTGAAAGTTTTCAACTTTGAAAAGTTTCAAGAATTGAACCTCTCCAAAATCTCCGGCTAAATAATGAGCACATGTCTCACCGGAGCATCTTCGGTTTTCTCTGCTAACATGACGTCATAGTTTTATCTGCCGGAGTGGAGCTGCTTTGTGAACGTTTTAAACTTTGAAAAGTTTCAAGAATTCAACCTCCAAAATCTCTGGCTAAATAATGAGCACATGTCTCACGGGTGCATCTGCGGCTTTCTCGACTAACATGACGTCATAGTTTCTTCTGCCGGAGTGAAACTGCTTTGTGAAATTTTTCAACTGAAAAGTTTCAAGAATTCATCCTCTCGAAAATCTCTGGCTAAATAGTGAGCACATATCTCACCGGAGCATCCACAGCTTTCTCGACCAACCTGACGTCATAGTTTATTCTGCTGGAGGTCCACATAAAACCAGTGAACACGCACACATTTATTTGCTTCTTTCAAGCAGGAATTCTCATTCAATGCTACACTGTATACGATTTACAAGCTGACGCAAGCAGGAATATCCCTTGCATTTCAGGAGAACCCGTAAAGTGAGCAATTGATTAAGATGACGTCATTAAAATAATTTTTTTTAACGAGGCAATGCCGAAAGTATACAGTGCCCCTTCACAATGTGACCAGCTCATGTCCCCTTTGAATGTCCCCCCATCCGAAGGCAATTTGGAGACGGAAAGGGGGAGAGGGGAGGGAGTGGCGAAGGTGGCGATTGTCCATCTCCATCGTCGCACTCCAACATTGACTGCCCTCGAGGACAACCAGTTGTCCTCATCGTCTAAGTCGTCAACCCCTCCAGGTCAGTCTATTCTCTCCTATATTTTACTCCAATCGCTCTTATTCCGTTTTACACTTATTTGATGCATATTCTATTTTGAGCCGTTTGGATTTAGGGAAAATGTTGTTAACAAATTCACAATTAGTACAACTGGATAATCCAAAGCGGTGCAAACACTTCGTGTCTGGGGGATAAAGAGTTTTGCAACAATCGCCTGATTTAATTGGAAATTACTTTGTACTTCCCCGGTGATTAAAACTCAATAATTCGGATCAAATTCACACTTTTCGGGCTGCGGCGCAAAACTTTTTTCCGATTAATGAAAGAAACTTTTACAAACGATTATTGTGCGTTTACGTGACGTCATAATTCCCTTTACCCTTCAAAAGGCGACTTTGGTGGACCATAGTTCTTATGTTGATCATCACGTCCGTGACGTCACCTCGAGTAGCTTTTCATGAAAAAAGTCTTCAAGTTGTTAAAAATTGGTTGAAAAGTTTTCGATTCGTTAACTCCATTAACTGACTCTTTCAGGTAACGCACGTAAAGTGATTGTCTTCAATCCAATGCGTTTAAATAGACAATGGCGGATTTATGTAGGAAATGTGGACCGTGGTCGGAAATGCAAAGCAAGAGTTTAAAACACCTTTCCCATGTCCTTGTTCTCAAGACTGCGAGGGGTAAAGTGTTCTATGAACTCTCCAGTGATTACTTGATTACCTTCGCCACTTCAGGTGGATGGAGGTTATTTTTTCACCTCTGTCTGTTTGTCTGTGAGCAGGATATCTCGAGAGGTTGTCGACGGATATGGGAGAAATTTGTTGGACAAGTTGGATGTGTGACGAGGACAAATCTATTAGATTTTGGTGATTTTTTTAGGAGATTTTTTTAGGAGATTTTTTTTATTGTTTAAGTGGGTGGTGCATGTGCAGCCACCCGGCTGCTGGTTGCATCATTTTTCTGTGGGCGCGTCTGCTGCTGATGCAATGCCTCTCTATAACCAGTTATCTGGTACTCATTTTTCTGACCTTGGAAGGATGGATGACAGGCTAAGTCAACCCCACCTGGCGTTAATTCAACAGGATTCGAACTCAGGTCCTTAGGATCCCAAGCCCGCCGCCCTAACCATTAGGACAACAGCAGCTATTGTTTAAGTGATTCTTCACCATTGAGTGATCGGGTGAAAAACCGATATACAGCATAACATTTCAAAAAGTTGTCGATGGATTCGGACGAAACTTGGTGGACAAGTTGGGTGTGTGACAAGGACAACTCTATTCGAGTTTGGTGATTTTTTGATAAAAAAAATTAATTTTAAATGATTAATTAATTTAATTAATTAATTTAATGGTGAGATTTTTTTTTTTGAATTGTTGAAGTGATTCTTCACCATTGAGTGACAGGGTGAAAAACCGATATACAGCATAGCATTTCAAAAAGTTGTCGACGGATTCGGACGAAACTTGGTGGACAAGTTGGGTGTGTGACAAGGACAAATCTATTCGAGTTTTGTGATTTTTTGATAAAAAAAATTAATTTTAAATGATTAATTAATTTAATTAATTAATTTAATGGTGAGATTTTTTTTTTTGAATTGTTTCAGTGATTCTTCACCATTGAGTGACAGGGTGAAAAACCGATATACAGCATAGCATTTCAAAAAGTTGTCGACGGATTCGGACGAAATTTGGTGGACAAGTTGGGTGTGTGACAAGGACAAATCTATTCGAGTTTTGTGATTTTTTGAGAAAAAAAATTAATTTTAAATGATTATTTAATTTAATGGTGAGATTTTTTTTTTTAATTGTTTCAGTGATTCTTCACCATTGAATGAGCGGGTGAAAAACCGATATACAGCATACCATTTCAAAAAGTTGTGGACGGATTCGGACGAAACTTGGTGGACAAGTTGGGTGTGTGACAAGGACAAATCTATTCGAGTTTGGTGATTTTTTGAGAAAAAAAATTAATTTTAAATGATTATTTAATTTAATGGTGAGATTTTTTTTGAATTGTTTAAGTGATTCTTCACCATTGAATGAGCGGGTGAAAAACCGATATACAGCATAACATTTCAAAAAGTTGTCGACGGATTCGGACGAAACTTGGTGGACAAGTTGGGTGTGTGACAAGGACAAATCTATTCGAGTTTGGTGATTTTTTGATTAAAAATTAATTTTAAATGATTAATTAATTAATTAATTAATTTAATGGTGAGTTTTTTTTTATTGTTTCAGTGATTCTTCACCATTGAGTGATATGGTGAAAAACCGATATACAGCATAACATTTCAAAACGTTGTCGACGGATTCGGACGAAACTTGGTGGACAAGTTGGGTGTGTGACAAGGACAAATCTATTCGAGTTTGGTGATTTTTTGACGAGATTTTTTTATAAATCGTTTAAGTGATTCTTCACCATTGAGTGACAGGGTGAAAAACCGATATACAGCATAGCATTTCAAAAAGTTGTCGACGGATTCGGACGAAATTTGGTGGACAAGTTGGGTGTGTGACAAGGACAAATCTATTCGAGTTTTGTGATTTTTTGAGAAAAAAAAATAATTTTAAATGATTATTTAATTTAATGGTGAGATTTTTTTTTTAAATTGTTTCAGTGATTCTTCACCATTGAATGAGCGGGTGAAAAACCGATATACAGCATACCATTTCAAAAAGTTGTGGACGGATTCGGACGAAACTTGGTGGACAAGTTGGGTGTGTGACAAGGACAAATCTATTCGAGTTTGGTGATTTTTTGAGAAAAAAAATTAATTTTAAATGATTATTTAATTTAATGGTGAGATTTTTTTTTGAATTGTTTAAGTGATTCTTCACCATTGAATGAGCGGGTGAAAAACCGATATACAGCATAACATTTCAAAAAGTTGTCGACGGATTCGGACGAAACTTGGTGGACAAGTTGGGTGTGTGACAAGGACAAATCTATTCGAGTTTGGTGATTTTTTGATTAAAAATTAATTTTAAATGATTAATTAATTAATTAATTAATTTAATGGTGAGTTTTTTTTTATTGTTTCAGTGATTCTTCACCATTGAGTGATAGGGTGAAAAACCGATATACAGCATAACATTTCAAAACGTTGTCGACGGATTCGGACGAAACTTGGTGGACAAGTTGGGTGTGTGACAAGGACAAATCAATTCGAGTTTGGTGATTTTTTGACGAGATTTTTTTTTATAAATCGTTTAAGTGATTCTTCACCATTGAGTCATAGGGTCAAAAACCGATATACAGCATAACATTTCAAAAAGTTGTCGACGGATTTGGACGCAACTTGGTGGACAAGTTGGGTGTGTGACAAGGACAAATCGATTCGATTTTGGTGAAGATCCGAATACGGATCCGGATACGATAAAATTTTTTAACTCTTCTACGTGATTCTTCACCATTGAATGATACGGCTAAAAACGATATATCGCAAGATGTCTCAAAAAGTTGTAGATGATTTATGACAAAACTAGGTGGATGAGTTGTGCAAGTGACAAGAACAAGCCGATTCGATTTTGGTTCAGGCCCGAATCCAGATCTGGTCCATCAGTGCGATACAAAACGTAAACTGTTCAGCCTGGCGGAGGGTATGCTCTCTACTGAGTTCCCTTCTAGTTTTTAATCATACTGTGCCAATTTGTTTTAACAATGAGCAATGTGCAGAATGCATGAAGTCAAGCGTTACTTTTATATGACAATTGACAATGTTGATGTTCCGTTATAATCTGTAACCTGAGCTGTTGAACCAATTGATGGATAACAGGGAGACCGATGCCAACACCAAAATATTTGTAAAAGAAGACATAACTCTTCATTATGTGAAGTAGCCCCGACAATTAAAGTAAGTTTTAAATGAACTGCTGCGGATGCCATGAGATCAAATGGGTTCACTTGTTTCGATTTTCATTAAAACACACAACTCAGGATGGAGGAATTCCATGTTAAAATGCCCATTTGGATTCCATTCCTTGACTTATTTACATCATATATTGGGGTTATTGTCGTTTATCTAAAAGTACACAGGTACACTGACTGGTTTCTTCTTATGTTCTTGTAATGTATGTGAGATAATAGATGTACGGGCTTGTCCATGATCCTTTCCTCATTGGTGAAAAACAATTGTTGAAAATGGAAGCCGTTTTGTCGTGGGCCTGTCTTTATGTATGCCATACAGCACTTGCAATCAATTACAGGTTTTCCGCTATCAAGTTCTTCCGCTACTGCCCCCTCGTGGCAAAGTGAGTTTACATTTTACTTTGTTCTGTTACAGGTGGATGTCGTCATGGGGACGTCACCAATCTGGAGTTCACGTGAGCAATCTTCTTATTTCTCCCTCTCCAAATAGCTCCCTCTCCCTCTCTCTTTTCTCTCTCTCTCTCTCTCTCTCTCTCTCTCTCTCTCTCTCTCTCTCTCTCGCTATAATCTCTTGCTATATGCAACAGACTTGCTATAATCTTTTTATTTTTGTTTGAACAGTGTCAAAGGGCTGTAGTGGAGCTGCCACACACACATGATGGGCATATAGATGAATACACGAGTCACATTACAAGACTGTTACACGAGACAAATACAGCCACTGAGCTTGGGGGAAGTGCCATCACTTCCTGGCAGGGCCGGATTAACCTTTTGTTGGCCTGCCACCAAACAAATTTGTGGCCCCCCCATTTGGAGAACCATTGCAAAAAAAGGATCTGCGTGTGGTTCAGCAACCTCTTGATTAACGCCATAGTTGTGTTCCTGAAGATAGTCATATAAATGAAAAACGGGAAAATCAAAACTAATTCCCCCATAATAAATAATGTAAGAGGTGGAGGTTCGGGGCAGTGCTGCCTCAATCCTCATTTTTATTGTCCTATTTTTACTATTAGTGATTTATTTTATTTAAATTATAATGTTCCACCTGGCACTCCTTCTCCATATTTCAAAAAGTTACAGATGACTTATGACAAAAATAGGTGGATAAGTTACGGGTACGTGACAAGAACAAGCCAATTAGATTTTGGTTCAGGTCTGGATCCAGATCCGGCCTCTCAGTGGATCCAAAACGTAAACTGTTCAGCCTGGGGGATGTATGCTCTCGACTGAGTGCCGTTCTAGTTACCCTCACCGGAGGAGAGGGTATTGCATTTGAGTCCGTTTGTTACCGTCACTAGAGGAGAGGGTATTGCATTTGAGTCCGTTTGTTACCGTCACTAGAGGAGAGGGTATTGCATTTGTGTCCGTTTGTTACCGTCACTAGAGGAGAGGGAATTGCATTTGTGTCCGTTTGTTACCGTCACTAGAGGAGAGGGTATTGCATTTTAGTCCGTTTGTTACCGTCACTAGAGGAGAGGGTATTGCATTTGTGTCCGTTTGTTACCGTCACTAGAGGAGAGGGTATTGCATTTGAGTTTAGTTGTTTGTTACTTGGCAAAACCTTGGTTGGTTGTTACTTGTTTGTTACTTTTTTGACAAGTATGTTGATCACTCCAGTGTGTGTGTTTGTCTGTCCTCTCACTTATACTTGCCTACAGGTCACAATTATAAACCGATCTTCACGAAACTTCACCAAATGGTAGAGTTGGTGGTCTGACAGAATCCCATTTATTTTAGGTCAAAAGGTCAAAAGGTCAACATAGGCCAAAATGTCGACATCCTTTTCAAATTTCTAAGATCCTCAATTTTCATCCGATTGACTTGAAATTTGAATAGGATTTTCATATCAGCGAACTGAGTTCAACCAACAACTATTTTTGAGGTCAACATAGGTTACAAGGTCAACATAGGCCAAAGGTCAACCACTTTCTTTCATATTTATAAAATCCTCAATTTTCATCCGATTGACTTGACATTTCAATAGGATTTTCATATCAGCTAACTGAATTCAACCACCAACTATTTTTGAGATCAAAATAGGCCAAAAGGTCAACATCGGCCAAATTTCTAAAATTGTAAATTTTCATCCGATAACTTAAACTTTGAAGACTATTTGTATATCAGGTCACATAATTCAACCACCAATTATTTGTAAGGTCAAAAGGATGCTCTCCTGAGTGCCATTCTACTTTGTTCTCTTTTGGTAAGTGTCGCTCTATGAGTGATTTTTCATTTGTTTGTTTGTTTGTCTGTTTGACTGTTTGTCTGCACAGAATAAGTATGCTTTTCTCTGCAACCGTTGGTCCGATTGACAGGAAATTTTCACCATAAGTGCACTTCCTCCTGTAGAATATTTTAATGATACTTATGATGTCATAGGGCATGTGGTACGGACGCCATCTTGGGGGAAAAAAACTTTACACCTCTATATCTCCGAAAGCGCTGCATAGGTAAAATGGAGGCATGGCTCATTGTAAAGTACTCTCCATGGGGAATAACATATGTTAATGATGATGTCAAGTACAAAACTTCATTCGATCAAATGAAATTTCTTGAGCATCATGTAGGGATAAATTGGTGAAGAAAAAAATATAAATAATGACGTCATCTGTCACGTGGTTTGGCCGCCATATTTGTTTTAACACCAAAGCCTTAAAAATCCTTTTTCTCTGAAACAGCTAAACAGACCAAGGCAAAACATTACAAGCATGCTTGCATACCCATGACAAACAAAAAGTTCCGTGACGATGATGTCATAGGTCACTTGGTTTGGTGGCTATGATTTTTTGAAGAATAAAACTTTTAAAAGCCACTCCTCCAGAACGGCTGAACAGATAAAATGGAAACTTCACACATATGTTCCCCATGCGTTGCGTATAGCATGCTGCCCTTGAATAATTCATATGTCACATGGTTTGGTGGCCATGTTGGATTTCAACGAAAATCTTTTTAAAATTGTATCTCTTGAACCGCTTCATTGATCTTTGTCAAACTTCAACATCATGTAGTAGTTGTAAAGCGGAACACGTGTTTAAAATTTCCCTTTGATTGTTCTGATGTTCTGGCAGCCAGAAGTTGTTATTATTTGAAGAAGAAGAAACTTTACTGTATTATCTTCTCCAGCCATGTGAGTTTTCAATATATCAATTAATTATGTACTGTTTGAAGTCAGTGGCATCCTGTCTATTCATTGCGTATGTCTATTAATTATGTACTATTGGAATCTACCTTTCGACACTTTGAACTGCTGAGACCCATTGGACCTTTGAAGAACCTTTAAGACTCCAAGACACTTAAGACCACCAAGACCCCCAACATACCCTGGAGATCCCTAAATACCATGAAGAACCAGAGGACCCCAAGGACCCAAAAGACCCAAAAGATCCTGAGGACTCAAAACACCCCAATGACCCAAAATAACCAAAAGACCCCGATGCCCAAAAGAGCCATAGGACCCTGATGACTCAAAAGACTCCTAAAAAAAGACTCCTCTTGGGACTCAAAAGACCCCGAGGACAGCCTCATTTTAAAAAACATTTAAAATACATTAATGAATTCAGTTTTATAAAGAGGACATAATGTGTCACGCATCTGATGAAAGTGGGGTTGTACAAAAGAATGAAAGGATGTACAAAAACACATCCCGGCGAGGGTCTACAATCTTTGATTGCTCTTTCTTGTTGCTTCTGGAAAAAGTAGATGTTCGTTCAATGCTCTAATTTATTTGTGCATGGTTCTTCCTATGTGCCCCTAAGGTAATTCTAAAAATCAAATATCACAGCAGCAAAGAGCATCATAAAATATGACAATGTTAAGGCAGAAATATTACAACTTTCCATTACCATCTGCTGTGATGTCCAAGGCCAAATGTGCAAATTCTTGCTTCAAGCCCTCAGGAAATTCCATTTCATGCACAATATTAATGGAGCCGACAGAATAATGAAGGGTGAGATTGAAAGCATTGAGGAAGTTCTTCTAGCTACTTTGAAATGCTACTTTACAGGATAATGTCCATAACCTTTTGCCCTGGGTGTTATTAAGGAAGCAAAACACCACACTCAAGTTCATAGAACACATTAACCTGTGCAGTCTTGAGAAAAAGGATATTGGAAAGGTCTTTTTAAACTCTTACTTTGAATCTCTGAGCATGATCTATATTTCCTATGAGCTGCAATTTTGTTTGAATCCCGATATTCTCCAATGCTGAGAGAGCGAGCGGCACATTTGATTGGTCGAGATGGCGTAAAATAGCATTATATTTTGGCCAAGTATTGCTAAACTGGAGGATTTGGAAGTGGCAAGAAGTCTATTTGTGTTCTACAGTTTTTAAGTATATAATTCAATTGACATTAAATTAAATTTTAAAAGGATGAAGAAAAAAATTCAGAAGTTTACAGCCGTTGATGCACCCTCTTTCACACCACCTGATTTAACACATTTAATTATTTGTCTTTGTCTTTTGTTTTTATCCTTTATGACATCCCTAAAAACAGGAAGTTTCCTATTTGGAGTTATTTTAAATTTTGTTTGACTGCCAGACAGGCAGACAGACTAAAACAATTACTCTCTGCGCATGCATGCTCAGAACGGGATTTCGTACAATTTGCCAAATGCAAGGCCAAAGTACAGCTAAACTGCATGTTTCTGTTCCAATTCATGTTACAATTCGTGTTCTACACTCTACGATGTTCAAAAAATAACATTCAATTGAAATTAAGATGTTCCTACATCATAGACTCTATACACAGACAGACAGAGTGAATCAATTGCTTAACCTCACTTTTGGCTTTGCACACGAGGTATTAATTATTCTTAAATTTCCTTTTTTCCAGGTTGCTGTTTCAGTGCATGGACTGAACCAAGAATTGTGCCTGCACATATTATGGATGTGCACACTCCTTGGTGGAAAGCCTTGAGATATCCACCACGACCTCCGAAGTTTAATTTTCACAACCTTGGACATGAGGTGGAGGGTGTGTTGCTAAAGCGGCTGGAGGAAAATGGGAGTCATGCAAACCATGACAAGAGAGATAAGTGTGAAGAAGACCAAGCTAAGCCCCTTTGTGAAGAGCAAAAGGATATCTGGAAAGCTGAAGAAACTGACCTGAGTGGAAACGACAACAGACGCTGTGAGAATCACAAGTATAATGTGAGATATGGAGAGAGGGAAAATTGTGGAACAAGATTACCGTTGCAGACATCAGATAGCATCGTCATAGCGGAACTTGTCATTGGAGAAAATGTTGGACAGACAACAGGAAAAATGTCCTCGGAGAAATCTTGTACAGAGATCCCAACAAAAGTTAATTGTTCATGGGGTTTTAAACTAGACACACGTTTGTCGCATGAATATAATGAACGATATCAGAACATTAATAAATTAGAAGCGATACAAGTTGCAACAGCGAATGAGTGTTCAGATGGAATAGGTAATGATCATAGTTTCGTGAAGCATCCTCATGCTTCTCATTCTGCAAATCATCTGAGTCCACAGCCAAGAGGAGACCATGATGACCCTGTTTGTACTTCATTAAACATCAAAGAAGATTTTTGTTTGAAGAATAGGAAGAATGCACCAAAGCAAGAGGTATTGACAAGTGAATCCACTGGAGAGGAAAATACAAGACGCTCCAGAGAAGGGTGGAGGCAAGTCGGTAGGCTTGAGGTACTTAAAAGAAATCAACTCAAAAAACTGCATAATGAAAAGGCAATATCAGCTAAAGATCACTTTGAGTGTTTAAGCAATATTCAGGGAGAAGATACGATCGGGGAAGAAATTAATCCCAAAGGGATTGTGGTGACAAAGCCGAAGAACTACAGAGAGTGCCCAAGTCTTTGTGAAGCTGCAGAACCTACAATGAAATGTGTTAAGCTTTCACATAGTGGACCCAAGGACAGTTGCCAAAGGGAAACAGTCAATAGATCAATAGCGATCTGTACAGCAGGAGATGGAAGCTCCAGTTTACCAATCGCTCAAACTTCATCATCCCCATTTTCTGTCTCTGAACTTCTCAAAAAGCCTGATGGGAAAACAAAACCCCCACGACTTCCTCAGCCTCTTGGCCTTCATCCATCAGCTGGTCCAGCATTGACTCCTCTTCCAGGACAAACTCAATCGCTGATGCCCATCTCCCCGCTCGGCCTAGAAAACTGGTGCGCACGTTGTCGCCTCGGGTTCCGACTGACATCTGACCTCGTGTGCCACATGCGTGCCCAGCACAAGCACGATCGGACATCTGGTGCTTTGGCGACCGCTTCTGGAGAAGACAGAACTGCTATGTTGCGGAAGCCTGAAAGGTCTTCTGCCATCGGTCGGTTGCGGTGTCCAGCTTGTGGTGCGGCTTTTAGGGAGAGACACCACCTTTCACGCCATCTTGCGTCACATGCGCACTGACAGTTTTTATGAACATTTCAGTGTAGCAAAGTGCATTATTCTTAGAAACCGATTAGGTATGCATCACTATAGTCATTGTTGATGCATATACTCAGGGAGATAGATCTCTTGGTGATTGAGTGGGTAAATACCCACTGTTCAAACAGTTAGTGTGGCCTGAACCTTGTTGAGCTTAATGGTCAGTTATACTCATTTATAATACAGATCTTCCTTACGAGAATGTTTTCCTTTTTGGCAAATCCCCACTGTTTTACTTCACTCATGTGAGTTCCATGTCCACAGTAATTCATTGTGGGATTTCAGCATTCCCCCCTGTGACAAGCTGGGTACCGGTAGCTGTTCAGGGAAAACTCTCAGCCTAAGGGGTGTTCATAAGTCATTCATACCAGGATGCTCCCCTGGCCAAACTTTGTGATATAATTGATATTGATCGGGATGACATGTGCATTGATTATATACGTACTCACTAATGTATATGAATCTTGAATGCATTCAAAATCAATACTCCCTTCTTTCGCAATAGTGTGCTTTTTCTTTTATGGTAAAAGAATGAATGAATAAAGATGTACAGCAACTCAAGCAGTTGATAGTTTGCAAATGTTAAATGAAAATTAATTCAAATAATTTCCATAAACTCTGTACACGTAATTGCAGATGTGGTTTCGGAATGATATTTCCCATAAGTATAAAATATTTATTAACATTTCCTTTTCAGGAACTATCTTATCAGTGGTTCTTTGTTTGTATGCAGCACAAGGCTTTGGGGTTATGCCGCTGATGCAGTGCCCTCTGCTGGTTAGGGTGGGAATTTGGAATTTGTTCGGAGTGCAGGCGATAGTTCACCTACTCTTCACGAAGAATACCGTGGGATCTTAAAGTCCACCAACGAAAGATGGCAGATAGGATACCCAGTTTAACATCCATCCGAGGGACAGCGCACTCATATTGATGAATCACCCTGCCAGTGAAATACCGGGTTAACAGTTTATAGCTGGGTGGGGATTCAAACCCAGGCTAGACAGATGAAAGGTGAGTGTGCGTACCTCAAGGCCATCCTTTCAGCTCTTCCATGTGGTACGTTGTGCTCATATGTTTAATCACGTCTTTTCATGCGATATATGCAGTGTCCTCCATAAGTATTGCAACAGTGAAGTCAAATTTGTTATTATAGTGGGGGAACTTAGCATAACAATTGTGCATTTTGTGAGGAAAGCACCAAATTTGGCACACTAGTAGACTATCATATTATGAAAAGATCTGGATATTGGGCCATCTCAGATTCAGAGATTTGATTTTTGCAAGATTTCGATTCGATGGGGATCGAAGAGAACACCTTCTTCGTCTTCTGTACAGTGAAGTAGCCAGCCCTGAATTATCTGGCTACATCTGGGTGCTTCATTGGGAGTGCAACCATGTCCGTCAGGTGAACAGGGACCCACCTGGCATAGTGTGTGTGGTCTAAGGCATGAGACCAGTTCCGTCAGGGCATCAAGGTACATCGTGAATGAAGCCTGCCGCAGAGAACGCACGTAGACCAGTACCAACATCTCTAGTTCCAGCCCAGTTGCCCAGTACTGAAAGTTGGGAATGTCTTCTCCTCTCTGGTGACATTAGTCTTCGAACTCAGGCAGGTCTTCTGCATCATCAGCATATGTCGTACAGTGGCGTTCATACACACGGTGTTGCAGGATGTGCAGTGCCGCTGCAGTGATTTGATGAGCTCTTCTTGTGCGGGTGACGTGGGCAGCTCGCAGGAAGGAGTCGGCCGTCCCTGGCGTTGCAATCTCAGCTTGCAAATCTGCAAAATCTGCAAATCTTGCAAAAATCAAATCTCTGAATCTGAGATGGCCCAACATCCAGATCTTTTCATAATATGATAGTCTACTAGTGTGCCAAATTTGGTGCTTTCCTCACAAAATGCACAATTGTTATGCTATATTTAGCTTAGCTGCCAGACTATTATTGCTATACAGTGCATTCAGAAAGTATTCAGACCCCTTCACTTTTTTCACATTTTGTTATGTTGCAGCCTTATGCTTAAATCGTTTAAATTCATTTTTTCCCTCATCAATCTACATTCTACACTCAATACCCCATAATGACAAAGAGAAAACAGGATTTTAGAAAGTTTTGCAAATTTATTAAAAAGAAAAAATTGAAATATCACATTGATATGAGTATTCAGACCCTTTGATATGATGCTTGAAATTTAGCTCAGGTGCCTCCCATTTCTCTTGATCATCTTTGAGATGTTTCACCACCTTGATTGGAGTCCACCTGTGGTAAATTCAATTGATTGGACATGATTTGGAAAGGCACACACCTGTCTATATGAGGTCTCACAGCTGACAATGCATTTCAGAGCAAAAACCAAGCCATGAGGTCGAAGGAACTGCCTGCAGAGCTCACAGACAGGATTGTGTCGAGGCACAGATCTGGGGAAGCCTACAAAAAAAATTCTGCTGCATTGAAGGTTCCCAAGAGCACAGTGGCCTCCATAATTCTTAAATGGAAGAAGTTTGGAACAACCAGGACTCTTCCTAGAGCTGGCCGCCCTGCCAAACTGAGCAATCGGAGGAGAAGGGCCTTGGTAAGAGAGGTGACCAAGAACCCGATGGTCACTCTGGCTGGGCTATATGGAACTGGGCTATATGGCAGAGTCACCAGACGGAAGCCAAAAAGTTCAATCTTTGTTTCATCAGACCAAAGAATCTTGTTTCTCACAGTCTGAGAATCCTTTCGGTGCTTTTTTGCAAACTCCAAGCGGCCTTTCATGTCTTTCACTGAGGAGAGGCTTCCGTCTGGCCACTCTGCTATAAAGCCCAGATCGGTGGAGTGTTACAGTGATGGTTGTCCTTCTGGAAGTTTCTCCCATCTCCATACAAGATCTCTGAAGCTCAGCCAGAGTGACCATCAGGTTCTTGGTCACCTCTCCTACCAATGCCCTTCTCCCCCGATTGCTCAGTTTGGCCGGGCGGCCAGCTCTAGGAAGAGTCCTGGTTGTTCCAAACTTCTTCCATTTAGGAATTATGGAGGCCACTGTGCTCTTGGAAACCTTCAATGCAGCAGAAATCTTTTTGTCGGCTTCCCCAGATCTGTGCCTCGACACAATCCTGTCTCTGAGCTCTGCAGGCAGTTCCTTCGACCTCATGGCTTGGTTTTTGCTCTGATATGCATTGTCAGCTGTGAGACCTTATATAGACAGGTGTGTGCCTTTCCAAATCATGCCCAATCAATTGAATTTACCACAAGTGGACTCCAATCAAGGTGTAGAAACATCTCAAAGATGATCAAGAGAAATGGGAGGCACCTGAGCTAAATTTCAAGTGTCATAGCAATGGGTCTGAATACTTATGTCAATGTGATATTTCAGTTTTTTCTTTGTAATAAATTTGCAAAACTTTCTAAAATCCTGTTTTCTCTTTGTCATTATGGGGTAATGGGGTATTGAGTGGAGATTGATGAGGGAAAAAATGAATTTAAACGATTTCAGCATAAGGCTGCAACATAACAAAATGTGAAAAAAGTGAAGGGGTCTGAATACTTTCTGAATGCACTGTATACTCAATAAATTTGGATTTTAGATCAAAAGATGAATATAAGACAAGAGTAAAGAAGGTCAGATTTTATTCCTTTGTATTTCTATGCATATTTGTCTTTCCATTGTAGAACAATAGCACTTTGGATGTTCAGTCCCACATTTTAGGTAAGCACAAGTATTGGAACAAATCACTGACAGGTATTCATGTTGCTTAGGTGTTTCTTGTTGCATTGATTGTTCATACTTAAAAGAGCTGTGATTGTCTCGTCTTGGTTTTAGCCTTCACTTTTGCCTTGGGAGACTGCTTTTAGAGTCAGTCAGCATAAACCAACATGAAGACCAGGGAACTGTCTATGAAAGAAAAGCAAACAATTTGGAAGCTGAAATAACAGAAGAATAAAAGTATAACCATAGTACAAAAATTTGGCATCACAAACACAGCAATTTGGAATATGTTTAAGAATAAATAATTTGGAATAAAAAGAAAAAGCATGAGAGAACTTAGCAATAGACAATAGCCAGGTAGGCCAAGGGAAACAACTGCAGTTGACAGAAAAATCATCAGAGCTGTGAAGAAAAACCAGAAAACAACTGTCAGTGACATCACCAACAATGTCTTTGTAAAAAGTGACATCACAACAACCTACAGAGTGCAGGGATTAAAGTATCACAATCTACAGTTTGCAGAACACTTCAACAGCAGAATTACAAAGGCTACACTGCAAGATCAAAACCTCTCATCAGCACCAAAAATAGAAAGCCAGATTAGAATTTGCACAGAAGTACAGAGGTGAGTCAGTTGAGTTCTGGAACAAACTTTTATGGACATATGAGACCAAGATAAACCTTTACCAAAGTAATGGAAAGGTGAAAGTGTGAAGAAATTAAGGATCCAAACCATACTACCTCATCTGTGAAGCATGTTTGAGGTGGTATCATGGCTTGGGCTTGCATGGCTGCCTCTGGAACATTATGGCTGCAGCAGTATTAATTTAAAAGTGTGCAGAAACATTTTGTCTCCCGATGTACAAGAAAATGCCTGCAAACTCATTTGGCGGCACTTCAATATGCAGCAAGACAATGACCCAAACACACTACCAACACGACCTAGGGGTTCATCAAGAGAAAAAGTGGAATCTTTCAGACTGGCCAAGTCAATCTCCTGATTTAAATCAAATGGAGAATGCATTTCACTTACTGAAGAGGATACTAAAGTGAGAAACCCCCCAAAACAAACAACAACTCAAAATGGCTGCAGTAAAGACTTGGCAAAGCATCTCAAAGGGGGATACCACGAGTTTGGTGATGTCAGTGGGTCACAGGCTTGATGCCGTTATTGCATGCAAGGGATACACAACGAAATACTAACTGTTATACTATTTTAATTTACTTTACATTAATTTGTTCCAATACTTATGCTTACCCAAAATGGGGTGACTAAATGTAAAGTGTTGTAGTTCTCCAATGGTAAAACATATGTCCATAGAAATACCAAGAAATAAAAGCTGATCTTCGGTACTCTTGCATATTTTGATATTTTGATCTCAAATCCAAATTTCTTGAGTATATAGCAATAATAAATTTGACTTCACAGTTCCAATACATATGGAGGGCACTGTATGTAAGAGGTATTATATACCACAACACCGCTTTGAGTAATTTTCCATGCACTTGGTGATATAATACTGAACCGGCTACTCCCTTCAAAACATTGCTTGGGTTACAGGAACAGGAGCATTTTTACAAGTGTCAATAAGAATCGCTGGCTGTTATGCTCGCTGCAGGAACCGTGTGCATCTGGAAGACATTTGTCCCGTGACTTCTTTCAAACATGGCACTAAAAAGGACCGTTCAACGATGTTTTGATTCTTTATCTTGTGACCTTTTCCTCTGTTTGTTTTTTCCTTGTAGTCTCCCCTTCTTCCTGTTTTCATTCCTTTTCACGCTTTCACATTGAAAAAAAATAAATATTTACTTGATCTAAGCCTTATATCTCTCTCTCTCTTTCTCTCTCTCTTTCTCTGTCTCTCTCTCTCGCTCGCTCTGTCTCTCTCTCGCTCTCTCTCTCTCTCTCTCTGTCTGTCTCTCTCTCTCTCTCTCTTTCTCTGTCTCTCTCTGTCTGTCTCTCTCTCTCGCTCTGTCCCCCTCTCTCTCTGTCCCCCTCTCTCTCTGTCCCCCTCTCTCTCTGTCCCCCTCTCTCTCTGTCCCCCTCTCGCTCTCTCTCTCTCTGTCTCTCTCTCTCTCTCTCTCTCTCTCTCTCTCTCTCTCTCTCTCTCTCTCTCTCTCTCTCTCTTGTGGAGTTTTTTGTTATGGGTGGAGCATGAGATGTAAACCCTTTTGTTTTACTCAAGATGGTTCAAAGCCGAAAAACAGTCCATTGCCAAACAGTTGTTTTTACTTTGAGGAAACCCGTGTGGCTATTCCACTTGACTTTTGAGAAAAGCCATCCTGTGGAATTTTTTTGTGTATATTCACTCTAAAGTTCACAGCCCTTCACCAGAGCACTTGAGGTTATGGTTTGAACTTCATGGTTCCCACGTGACAACAAATCATTCTATATGGCTGTGCACGATGATTAATGGAACACACTTCTGCTACACCATTTCTTTACCGTCGCTTCCATTGCAATATTCACCGTAAACTGTCAGCTGACTACATTTTTCCACTTCATGCGGGCAGATGTCAGCCAAGCATGTGTGGTTTTATAAAAATAGGAATTCCAAATCCATTCGGGGTATTACATCTGGAATACATTTGTGCACTTGAGTATGGATGTACCTTTTCAACTTTTCAAGACTCCTTTAGGAAGTGATGTACAATTAAACGTCAAATGAAAAGTGTATATTTGGCCAGATAAAATATTTTCTACATAATGAAACTTGTTTTGTCTTAATCGGTGTTTTTATATAATTTGTTCTAAGGAATTTCATATGGAAAACTGGCTTTCAAAAGCACAACTAGTAAAAATACAATGCATATTTGTAAACAACATTTTCTGGAAATTTGATTTCATGGAATGCATAAGTATGTAATTTATGCAAACCATAATGTCAAGCTTTCTGGAGTCACGACTACCCACTGGGTGCAATCAAGCAACCACGCCCAAGGAGGTGGGTGACCACACCCCAATACGCAGAGCCAGTTACATCCGGGATTTGGAGCGGTTAAACTCGTACATCACCTTCTTAATCATGAGCTTTGAAATTACCTGTGAGGCAACTGACGTGGTGTTGATAAACTCTATGTCAGCCATATTCCTTCCCTATGATGGCAGCTGTACCCAATACCCCTCATCATGACCACAGATGCATTTTGCAAATTGGGGATATACAGTGCCTATAGAAAGTCTACACCCCCTTTCAAAATTTTCACCTTTTGTTACCTTATCGCCTGGAATTAACATGCATTAACTCAAGACTTTTTCCACCTTTATTTACACATCGTAACACACAACTTCCAAGTGAAAAACAAATTTCAGAAAATTTATTAAAATACTAAACTAGAACATCTTGGTTGGATAAGTGTCCACCTGCCTGAGTTAATACTTGGTAGAAGCACTTTTGACAGCAATTACATCTGTGAGTCTGTTGGGATAGGTCTCTACCAACTTTGCACACTTTGATTGGGCAATATCTGCCCATTCTTCTGGAGAAAACTGTTCAAGCTCAGTCAAGTTGCATGGGGATCAGTGATGGACAGCAATCTTCAAGTCATGCCACAGACTTTCGATTGGATTTAGGTCAGGGCTCTGACTGGGCCACTCAAGGACATTTTTGTTATTTTTGCTCCTTAGCCACTCCAGTGTAGCTTTGGCTGTGTGTTTCCGGTCTTTGACATGATGAAAGGTGAACTTCTGTCCCAATTTCAGCTTTCTTGCAAAGGTTAACTGGTTATCCTCTAGGATTTTTCTGTATTTTGCTGCATGCATTTTCCCTTCTATCACGACAAGTGGCCCAGTCCCTGCTGATGAGAAACATCCCCATAACATGATGCTGTCACCGCCATGTTTCATAGTAGGGATGGTGTTCTTTGGGTGATGTGCTGTGTGGAGTTTGTGTCAAACATAATATTTTGCATTTAGGCCAAAAAGTTCCATCTTGGTTTTGTGAGACCATAAAACATGTTTTTGTATACTAGGTTGAGGCTCGTGTAAGACCTAACACAGAGAACATATAATAAAGGAAGCGGGAGGCAATAGAAGGAAAGAGAGGGAAGCGCAACAACAGTGGAGAACAGGGACATTGAGAGATCTGTGGAAGGGAGATGGCTGGGGAGGGGTACAAGGGATAAACAAATGTACACTTCTGGGACTTTCAGGAAAGAAAATGGAATTTGAAGGAGGTGGATTTGGGGTGGATTAAAGGGGGTTGAAAAGATCAAGATTTTGGATGGGGGAAGATAAGAGATGGTAGTGAACAGATGTTTTGAAGACCTGGAGGGAGGTGTGGGAATGAAGAGAGTGTGGGAGTTTGTTCCAGAGGCAGGGAAAAATATTTTGGGGACACAGCACAGACAGAGCATGGCGAACTAGGCCTGAGAGGAGTCGGTCGAAGACAGAAAGACCATCAACCTGCCTGAGAATGAGAGTTGCTCCTCTTTATTCGGGGTGATACGCAAAATATGTGTCATTATTGGGGTGCGTGTTTCTCGGAGCGTCACAGCCTACAGGGATCACATGATGCCATCAAGCAATGGCGTCCAATATGGAACTCCCATTTACTCGTTGAAAGATCGAGGAGCAGTCCAGGAGAATATCCAGGTATGAACTTTATACTTTTTTTTCGCCATATTTGCAGTCGAAAATGGCTTTCATTCGGAATAAATAAATATTCTGAAGGGGAATATTTTATTTGTTGGAGTCACGTGTTCTTTAGGGAGGCTTGCAAAACATCACCTGTTGTTAAAGGGGTGGAGCCTGTATGTATCAAAAAAGAGTCATTTTAAAGACCGAAGCAAATTGGGTGTTCAGCAAATCAGTCTTTGGCTTACTACTGGTGTAGGTGAGGCCATCAGGGCCTAATAAGGGCTCATCTCTGCTGTTGTCACATCTCTGCTGGATGTAAAAATCAGGCATTTCCCTGCATCAGTGTTTCAACATAATTAACCCCACCAGAGTATTGCATTTTTTTTTTTTTCTATATATACAGGATCGAGGCTCGTGATAGAGCTAACATTTATCACACAAAAACAATCAAACAGACACACAAAACATGTAATAAGGGGAGCGGTAGACAAGATGGGAAGAGAAAGGGCAGCACACAAACATAACATTTGAGAGCAGGCACATCGTGAGATCTGTGGGAGGGAGAGGGCTTGGGGGGAGGAAGCGTGGGAAGGGGGTGGGGTTTGTCTGCACAAAATTTTGGTTTGTCCGCACAAAATGTATGTGTATTAATTAATCGTACATAAGACCTTTAAAAACCGTAAGACCCTTTAATATCCCTAAAATGACCCAAAATACGCAGAGGACCCAAAATACCTACAGGACCCAAAATAACCCCAACAACCCTTAAAGACCCTAAAGACCCCCAGAGACTCAAAAAACCCGAAACACTGAGAGGACCCAAAACCCCTAAAGACCCCAAAGACCGAAAAGATCCAAAACACCCCGAAGACCTCCAATACCCTTAAACACCCAAAAGACCCAAGATACCCTTAAAGACCAAAAATACCCCAAAAATGCTTAATGACCCTTAAAGACCCCTGCCTGAAGACCCAGCCCCCCAAAATACCCAAGACCCTGAGGACCCCGAGGACCCACAGGACAAAACCACACAAGTCCTAGCGAGGATCTGTAATCCCTGATTGATCTTTCTGCAGCCATATTGCATCAAAGAAAAAAAAAACCCTTCAAAAACAGAACAGTTGGTTCGACACACCGAGTTGACTGCGTGGGGTAAGTATTCTATGTACACCATTGTGGCGGACACATTGTCAGTGGGCAATAATTCCGTGCACCAGTGGGTGGCGCGAGCGTCCGGGCGTGGAAGCGCAGCTCGGGCCACGCCCGGAGCGAAGGCGTCACGAGGCGCAGGGTGGAACTGAGGACATGCCCCGCTTTCGGCCGACCGGCCACGCCCGGGGGCAAGGCGTGGCCTCGGGACATATATGCGGGCTCGATAGTCGAGCCCGCCCAGTGCTTACGTGCGAGCTGTTAATAAAGCATTTCAGTTTGTACAACGCATTGTGGCCTACCTTCTTGGCAAACGAATCGTGTGTGCACAGCACCATACTGGTGACCCCGACTGGTTCAGCCGTAGCTGACCCCTGAACGCGCCATGGCTACCAACGCTGTCGCCGTCAAACTCCCGGAGTTCTGGGAAGCGCAAGCCGACATTTGGTTTGTGCAGGCTGAAGCTCAATTCCAGCTCCGGGGCATCACGGCGGACGAGACCATGTACTACCACGTGGTCGCCGCCCTCGGGCCCGGCACTGCCGCCCACGTCGTGTCCATCCTTCGGCGCCCACCGGGCGACCACAAGTACGTGGCGCTCAAACGTCTCCTCCTCACCACGTTCGGGCTCACGGAGGTCGAATGCGCCGACCGCCTCCTGGACCTTCCCGCCCTCGGCGACACACGACCGTCTGTTTGGATGGATTTTATGCTGTCCCTTCTTGGAGACCAGCGCCCGGATTTCCTGTTCCGAGCGCTTTTCCTCCGCCAGCTACCTGTGCTGGTGTGGCTCGCGCTGGCCGGTTCGAAATTAACGGAACCCTGCGCCCTGGCCGGAGAGGCCGACAAATTTTTCGCGGCCTGCGACACGCGGTCGGTGTACGGTGCTGCCGTACTGGATCCCGGTGCGGAGGCTACAGCGCCCCCTGCTTCCCTCGTGGCCGCTGCTACGCCCCGCCCACTACCGCCGCCGCCACCACCACCGCCGCCGGCATGGCCGACGCGGCCGCCACCACCGCAAACCTGGTGCTACTATCGGGTTCGGCCGCAAGGCTAGAACGTGCCGCCCGCCGTGTTCTTTTGACGGGTCGGGAAACGACCGGGCCGGCACTCACTTGCGGCCATGAGCGTCGGCCATTCCGGCAGCCTCCTGTTCATCACAGACACCTCGTCTGGTCGTCGTTTTCTGTGCGACACGGGAGCGCAGGTAAGCGTCTTCCCTGCCTCCGCGTCCGACAAGCAAGCCGCGGGCCGGGGCCCCGCCTTGCTTGCCGCCAACGGAACACCCATCCGCACATTCGGGAAGCGTTGCCTCTCTCTACGGTTTGGAGGGCAGCACTTTCAATGGTCTTTCGTCATCGCCAGCGTGCCAATGGCCCTGCTCGGTGCGGATCCTTTGTGCGCATGGGCTGTTGGTGGACGTTAAGCGTCGACGTCTCGTCCAGGCTGAAACATTCAGCTCGCTCGCTTGTTCGCTGAGCGGCTCGTTGAGCAGCTCGCTGAGCGGCTCACCGAGCGGCTTGCCAGGCGGCTTGCTGAGCGGTTCCGTCCCGGCGAAGTTAGTCTGTGCGCTTCCGGCAGCGGACGAGTTTACCCGCCTCCTCGCCAGTTTCCCGGCACTCACGCGGCTCACCTTTTCAGCGGTGGCCGTCAAACACGGGGTGGAGCACCATATCCCCACCGTCGGACCACCGGTCTATGCCCGGGTGTGCCACCTCGACCCCACGAAGCTCGCCGTGGCGAAAGCGGAGTTCGCCACGCTGGAGCAGTTGGGCATCGTACGGCGCTCCAACAGCGCATGGGCCTCTCCTCTGCACATTGTGCCCAAGCCCGGCGGTGGATGGCGGCCGTGCGGTGACTACCGCCGGCTCAACGACGCCACCACCCTTGACCGCTACCCGGTCCCGCATATTCAGGACTTTTCCGCCCGGTTGGCAAACACGACCGTTTTCTCCACGGTGGACCTCATCCGGGGCTACCACCAGGTCCCCGTACAACCGGACGATGTACCAAAGACGGCCGTCATTACCCCTTTCGGCCTCTTTGAGTTCCTGCGGATGCCTTTTGGGTTGAAAAATGCGGCCCAGGCGTTCCAGCGGCTCATGGACAGCGTCTTGTGCGACTTACCTTTCATCTCCATCTACCTGGATGACATCCTAGTCGCGAGCGCGTCCCAGGAGGAGCACCTGCTCCACCTACGCACACTCTTCGAACGCCTGGGCCAGCATGGCCTGATAATCAACCCCATGAAGTGCCGTTTCGGCGTCACCGCCATCGACTTCTTGGGGCACCGCATCACCAGGCACAGGGCCATCCCTTTACCGGCCAAGGTGGAGGCGGTCAGGAGTTTCCCGCGCCCCCGCACGATCAAGGGGCTCCAGGAATTCCTGGGCATGGTGAATTTTTATCACCGCTTCGTGCCCCGCGTCGCCCAGCTCCTGCGCCCCCTGCATGAGGCCCTCCGGGGGAAGCCGGGCAAAGGTGACATCGCCTGGACGGAGCCGATGGCCACGGCATTTGCGGGCGCAAAGCTGGCCTTGGCCAACGCCACCATGCTGGAGCACCCGGCGCCCGATGCACCAATCGCCCTCACCACCGACGCGTCAGACTACGCGGTGGGCGCGGTGCACGAGCAGTGGGTGAGTGGTGCTTGGCAGCCGCTGGCGTTTTTTAGCTGGTAGCTTCGCCCGCACGAACGCCGCTACAGCACCTTCGACCGCGAGCTGCTCGGGCTCCACCTGGCGGTCCGACACTTCCGCCATCTTCTCGAGGGCCGCCCGTTCACGGCTTTCATCGATCACAAGCCCCTTTTTTTCGCGATGGCCAAGGTCGCCGAGCCATGGTTGGCCCGGCAGCAACGTCACCTCTCTGCCGTGTCCAAGTACACGACGGACATCCGTCATGTCGCGTTAAGGACAACCCGGTGGCGGATTGCCTTTCCCTGTCCGTCGCACACGCGGTCCACCTCGGGATCGACTATGCCCGGATGGCGGAGGACCAGACCGCCAACCCCGATGTCCAGGCCTTTCGGACCGCTGTCACGGGCCCCCGAGTCACCGAGGTGCCGTTCGAAGTTGCGGGCACTGCCCTCTTGTGCGACTTCTCACTCGGCCGGCCTCGCCCCATCGTGCCCGCTGGTTGGCAGCGCCCGGTTTTTGATGCCATCCACGGCCTGTCCCACCCGGGCACGGAGGCCTCCCAGAAGCTCGTCGCGGCGAAGTTCGTCTGGAATGGCCTCAGGAAGAACGTCCGTGACTGGGCCAGGACGTGCCTCGCTTGCCAGCGCGCAAAGGTCCACCGCCACACCCAGGCCCCGTTGGCCCCGTTTACGGTGCCCGAGCGTCGGTTCGACCACGTCCACGTCGACTTGGTGGGACCTCTGCCCCCCTCGCGGGGTTTCACACACCTCCTCACCATGGTGGACCGCACCACCCGGTGGCCGGAGGCCATGCCATTGGCGGCGACGGCTGCGGCTGATGTCGCGTAAGCCTTCATCGCCACGTGGGTTGCCCGGTTCGGTGCCCCCTCGGACATCTCGTCCGACCGCGGCCCCCAGTTCACCTCGGAGCTCTGGGGAGCGGTGGCGCAAGGGCTCGGCGTCAAGGTGCACAGCACCACGGCCTACCACCCCCAGGCCAACGGCCTGTGCGAGCGCTTTCATCGCTCAATGAAGGCCGCGCTCCGGGCCAGCCTCCGTGACGGCAGCTGGGCCGACAGGCTCCCCTGGGTCCTGCTGGGCCTCAGGACGGCGCCCAAGGACGACCTGCGCGCGTCCTCGGCGGAGCTGGTCTTCGGACAACCGTCTTCTACCGACTCCTCTCTGGCCTTGCCCCCCCAGCTCTCTCTGGGCTCTGTCCCCCAAATATTCCTACAGGTCGCACAAGATCTGCCTGCAACCCTCTTATGGTTAAACTGCCAAAATCAAGACTTTCTGCTCACCTTCACTCCTTCATTCCTCTTTTCTCCCACCTCTGGAACAAACTCCCTCACTCTCTTCAATCCCACTCCACCCTCCAGGTCTTTAAAACAGCTGTTCACCACCATCTCTTATCTTCCCCCATCCAAAACCTTGATCTTTTCTACCCCCGCTAATTTCGGTCCCCTTTTGTTTTATACCTCTCCCCCCCACCCCCCCTCCCCACGCCTCCTCCCCCCAAGCCCTCTCCCTCCCACACTTCTCTCTGCTCTCAAATGTTGTGTTTGTGTGCTTCCCCTTCTCTACCCATCTTGTCTTCCGCTCCCTCTTTTTATATATTTTGTTTGTCTGGTTGATTTGTTTGTGAAATAAATGTTAGCTCTTTCACGAGCCTCGATTCAGTCTACAACAAAAAAAAAAAAAAAAAAAAAAACTGCGGGTACCGGGCGAATTTATCCCTGGACTCCACGGCTCCTTGGTCCGCGGCGCAATAGCGCTCCACCCTGCAGGAGACTGCCAGGAGGTTCGCCCCGGTGCCGACGGCACACCACGGGTGCCCGTCCTCCCACGTCGCCCCGGAGCTTCGCACGGCGGAGTACGTTTTCGTCCGGCACGACGCCCACCGGGCACCGCTGCATCCCGGTAAGGACAACCCGGTGGCGGATTGCCTTTCCCGGTCCGTCGCACACGCGGTCCACCTCGGGATCGACTATGCCCGGATGGCGGAGGACCAGACCGCCGACCCCGTACGACGGGCCCTTCCGTGTGCTGGAGACCGGGGACAAACATTTCACCGTCGACATCGGCGGTACTCCAGATCGTATCTCCGTGGACCGCCTCAAGCCGGCCCACCTCGACCTGGACCACCCCCCGCCAGCAGCTCTGCCTCCGCGCCGGGGCCGCCCCCCGGCGGGCAGACCCCCAGGACCCCCAGCCCCGCCGTCCCGCTACCCCCCAGCCCTGCACGCATTGCCAGGGGGCGTTCGGCCGGGTCATCCGGCTTCCCCGCAAGCTCACCCTTCAGGTGCGCGGGAATTCTGGGGGAGGGGGGGGGGGGCGCGTGTGGCGGACACATTGTCAGTGGGCAATAATTCCGCGCACCAGTGGGTGGCACAAGCGTCCGGGCATGGAAGCGCAGCTCGGGCCACGCCCGGAGCGAAGGCGTCACGAGGTGCAGGGTGGAACTGAGGACATGCCCCGCCTTACGGCAGACCGGCCACGCCCGGGGGCAAGGCGTGGCCTCGGGACATATATGCGGGCTCGATAGTCGAGCCCGCCCGGCGCCCAGTGCTTACGTGCGAGCTGTTAATAAAGCATTTCAGTTTGTACAACGCGTTGTGGCCTACCTTCTTGGCAAACGAATCGTGTGTGCACAGCACCACACCATCTAGTTTTTGTTCGTCTCTGTAATATGTTTTCAGGAAAAACAACAACGTGTCAGTGGCTTAAAAATTGTTAAAGTGCTATAAACGTTCTCAATGTAGCACCGTGCATAAAAATCGGTACGGACTATATATGCGGTGTATATCCCGAAATTTAAGTGTAGATGGTTGCTCACTTTTACTAATGATTTGCAGTTTATTGAATATATTATTCTAAAATGTAAATATCCTTGTGCGATGTATATATCTCTTAGGTTTAATCATAAATGCGATGAAATATTCCAAGGAAAGGCATCTTGCAAATGCCTTCGCAATGTCTTTCCGGCTTTCCTTCTTTCCTTATTTCTTTCTGGCTTTCCTTCCTAGTTTCTTTCCCTTGTTCCTCTTCCGCTTTGAACCATTCCCCACGTGTATCGAGACAACCTCAAATCCTCCAGTATCATGGTACGTTTTTATTTTGGACATAATGTCTTTGCGAGTGTGCTGTGTGTAGTAGAACACCCTGAACCAAAAAGCCCTGAAAGCGAGTGAAATATTCAATCGTAAACCCATAGCCTATTCAAAACTGCAAGAAGTGTACACATCTTTTGATTAATATCACATGATATTATGTATTTATTATATCATTATATGCCGAAATCTGATATTCTTTGAACGACGACATTTCAAATGCGCTCCACACTTTATAGTTTATTCCTTTTAATAATAATAGTTGAAAGTAATTACAATCTATGTTGATGCTGCATGTGACTCGGGTTACAAGATCTGATTGGTTGGTTTTGATTGATCAACCCGGCTATTGATGAACAAAGTAGTTCAAAGCAAGTGTTCAAACGTGTTGTCAAAACGTGTTGTCAAAACGTGTTGTCAAAACGTGTTGTCAAAACGTGTTGTCAAAACGTGTTGTCAAAACGTGTTGTTGTTCACCCCCACCATCACCACCCCCACCATCACCACCCCCACCATCACCATCACCACCATCACCATCACCACCCCCACCATCACCACCCCCACCATCACCATCACCACCCCCACCATCACCACCCCCACCATCACCACCCCCAACCCGATCCACACTCCCACCCCCACCCCCACCCCACCCCCAACCCCGCTCCACCCCCACCCCAACCCCCCTCCACCCCCACCCCCAACCCTCCTCCATCCCCACCCCCATCCCCACGCCCATCCCCACCTTCACCACCCCCACCTTCACCACCCCCACCTTCACCACCCCCACCTTCACCACCCCCACCTTCACCACCCCCACCATCACCACCCCCACCATCACCACCCCCACCCCCGCTCCTACCTCCAAAATTTCCCTCCATTTTGTCCATCAACCCTGCTGTCGGTGTTCCTCTCTTTCTGCTGTGCCTTTTGTTCTGTTTCGCTCCTACACGAGCCTGGCATTTGAAAATAAAAAAAGAAAATGTTTAACGAATAAAATGACGGAACGAGTGGGGTCACCCGTGGGAATCCCAAGGGCATGGACGTGTGTAACATTCCGACATATTGAGTTAGATGCTGCACCTGCACATTCAGTTCAACAAAATGGTTACTCCCAATTTATCAGATCCACAAATAATGTCATCTACACAATGTATTTACTTCTGATAACATGTGCACATGGGAAATACAGTTTGAAATGTGTTATTACATCTCATGTAAAATGTACACACACACACACACACACACACACACACCACACACCACACACATGCAAATATATACACATATGCATATATATATATATATATATATATATATATATATATATATATATATATATATATATATATACATACACACACGTACACACACATATATATATACACATACAGACACACACACACACACACACACACACACACACACACACACACACACACACACACACACACACACACACATATATATATATATATATATATATATATATATATATTGTTGCGGAGATGAGGATTGTATTTTTTTGATTGTGTGCTGTACTATTATTATTATTGGTTATTCTGCGCCCCCCTACCTCCGGAGCTGTGTAAAGGTGAAAGGGCATCCCATAATTAGTCCACAAGCATACACGTCAGCCAAGTAATATAATACCCCTGTTGATAGTTATCTCTTATTCTGTGTTCTAGGGTAAGGCTATGTCTCCCATTAATTGAAGTACTCCATTGCACCAGTGAAAGAGAATAGATCCCCTTTCATTCCCATCCCCAAAACCTCCATTTCCTATCACATCCCCTTTCGTCATTGCTGAGCCCTCGATTCTCAATTACCTCCCCTCCAATAACCGCCATTGACCACGAGGCTCGAGTCGGGGAAGAAAGGCGTGTCTCCACCTCGTCATAGAGGGGAGGAGGGGCGTGCCCGCCCGTCGTCATCCAGTGCGGAGCCCGAGGGTCGCGCGACCAACCAGGGCCGAGGTGAGCACCCCGATGGGCGTGTCCAAAACGCCGGCGGCTTAATCGCTGGAGGTGCTATAAAAGGCGCGCACGGAAGTGTCGTGAGTTGGTCTGAGTTGGTTGAGAGTCGGTCGTCAAGTGGAGAGTGGTGAAGAGTCAGTCAGTAGAGTCGGTGGTCAGTTGGTTGCGTTGGTTGCGGTGAGTCGGTGGTGGTGGTCAAGTGGTTGCGTTGGTTGCGGTGATGAGTCGGTGGTAAAGAGTGAGGGACCAAGAAAGAGTTGAGGGTTTGGACCAACGAGTCAGACAAGTCCTGGGACCACAGCGGAGGCCGCAGCAGCAAGAACACCCAACAGCCACTTGGGGCCTGAACGACGGTTTGGAGCAGGGCCGAAAAGGAACGGCGGCTGCTAAACGCGCCGGTTGAGCTGCAGGACCCCCTTGGACCTCCCTCTCCCTCCAGCCATCCACCTCCTGCCTTTCCATCCTTCTTGTGTACGTGAGTTTGTTTTGTTTGTTCTGTCCCTGGGTATTTAATTAAGTCTGTAGGTAAGCTAAAATTTGCACTGTGTCACCTGCGTCTTATGTGTTGTAAATAAACCTTGATTGCTCCTTTTTGCTTGTGTAAATAATAAATCCAATTACTCTTCTGTCCGTCTTCTCGTTTTATTCCTTTTCCTCTTTGCATTCGTCGTTTTCGTCTTTTCCCTCATTGAGCAGCTGCGGTGCGATACGGCCAAAGTTCTGGGTGAATCGGGTGAGTCAGGGATCCTGTAACGGTCGCGGCAATACCACCGCTCGGTAAATAACATCTTAATCCGCGATCAGTAACAATTGGGTGTCAGGAGTGGGATTAGGACCTGGGACTAAATTTGTTAGGCCCAAATTTTGGAACACCAATTGTGTTATCAGTAACAATTGGTGTCGAGGAGTGAGATTCGGGGCCCGAACCAAATTTTTTTTAAAACATCTAGAAAAAATTTGGTCAAAATTTGGAGCGGACGAAATTTGTTTTGTTTTAAAGCAAAACCCGAATTTTGAAATCGCGCCATGGCTGGTCAAGGTGACGGGATGCCGGTGGGAGAGATAGACGGGGTAGAATCGACCCAGGACCTAGGGGAAATGTATGTGGATGAAAGGGAGGAGGAGAGCAATGAGGAGGCGGTTGAGGGGGTATCAGGCGCACAAAATGGCGTCCTCGCGCACGTGGGTGTAGCGGCACCAAATTTTGCCGCGCCCGCGACCGCAGCAGCGCCGCTGGTGGATTTGAACCTTTTTATGATGCAAATGAAGGCCCTTATGGAAAAGAATAGTGAGCAATTGGGAGACCAAATTAGAGGTTTGAAAAGCAGTATGGGAGAAATGGGGGGCCAAATGGGAGAGATGGGGGACCAAATGGGGGTAATGAGGGACGAAGCGAGGGGTACCGGTGAGGGGTTAGACAAGTAATTTGGGAAGTTAGACAATAATTTTGAGGAGTTAGACAAGAAATTTGGGAAGTTAGACAATAATTTTGAGGGGTTAGACAACGGGATAAAAGAGGTGAGACATGGGTTAACGGGGGTGGAAAATAGAATGGCTGCCCAGGAGAATCAGATAGAGGGGATGAAAAATGGGTTAATGGGGCTAGAAAATAGGATGGAGGACAAATTGTGGGAAATAGGGGAACAATCTGCCAGGGAAATCCAACGAATGGGAAACCAGATAGAGGAGGTGCAAATCGGGTTAGAAAGTAAACTGGATGCTCAGAGGGATGAATTGGGACAGATGAGGGTGGCATCTACAAAAGAGATGGGGGAGATGAAAGAGGAGATACGACGAGGTGTGGGTGAGGAGGTCTCGGGGCTACGCGAGGAGGTAAAGCGAGGTGAGAAGCGTATGGAGAAAGAAGTGAGGAATAATACGGCAAAGTTACAAGGGGGAATAGAAGATCTGACGGAGGAGGTGGAACAGCTGACGGAGGGACAAAAAGAACTAGTGGAGCAGGTTCAAAAGAACACTGCGGTACTAGGAGGGTTAAAGGCGACACAAAAAGAAATTAAAAACGAATTAATAGCGACGCAGAGGCAATGTCAGATGGTACGTGAGGAACTGACAATGAGGGTGGACGAGGTGACAAAGATAATGGAGACGAAGGACCGGCAGGTGAGGATGCACATAGAGACGGTCACGGTAGCCTTAGAGGACGAACTTGAGGAGACGCACCGAGAAATAAAAGAGGTTAAACAAAAATTAGAGGAAGTGGAAGAAGAGGTGAGTGAAATTAAGAAGAGACGGACAGAAACTAAAAGAGAAATCCAGGAGGAGGTGATGGAATATGTGCAAGGTCGGTGCTCAACTCATGATGTGATGCTCACTTACCAAATAAAGAGTTTGCAGGTGGCAAAGGAGGTGCGACGACGAGGTACGGAGGTGAGTGGCAATGTACATGATGTGAGGAAAGCTTCAGTTGGCTTGGGGATTGGTTTGGATCCGGGTGTTCGTGAGAGGCCGTTGGTGAAGTGTGCGACAGGTCTGGTGTGCGAAAAAAGAGGTGTGCGAGAATGTCCGACCATGGGGTGTGTGAGGAAAAAGTGCACGCCGAGGAGTGAGTGTGCCGTCAAGAGTGAGTTGGTCGAAGCGCGTGTGCGAGGGGGTACATGGAAGCGTGGGGTGTTAAGTGTTACGGAGGAAGTAACGAAAGAGTGTGCGCAAGAGGATGCGCGAGAAAGGTGTGTAACGGACAGGTGCATGGGGAAAGAGTGCGCTGTCAAGAGTGAAGGAGAATGCACGCCTGTGGTGAGTGTTACAGAGGGTGTAACGGGAGAGTGTGTGCAAGAGTGTGCGCGAGAAAGGTGTGTAACGGACAGGTGCATGAGGAAAGAGTGCGCTGTCGGGAGTAAGGGTGAGTGCGTTGTCAAGAGTGGAGGTGAG
This sequence comes from Myxine glutinosa, assembly GCF_964187855.1. Taxonomy (NCBI): domain Eukaryota; kingdom Metazoa; phylum Chordata; class Myxini; order Myxiniformes; family Myxinidae; genus Myxine; species Myxine glutinosa. Next base: position 110,785,405 of record NC_136264.1, read on the forward strand.
AGTAGTGAGTGTGACACGGAGCGTGAGTTGGTTGTGGCAGGTGAGCGAGGATGTACACCTGGAATGGAAGGATGCACACCTGGAATGGTAGAGCGTGAGTGGGAATGCACGCTGGAATTGGTAGTGAGGCACGTGGTTGGGTGTGCGGGTGAGAGCACACCTGTGATTGTCACAAAGGAGGTGACCGAGAAAGGGGCACGAAGAGGTGTGTTGGTGAGGTGTGCGAGCGACGAATGTGTGCCAAGGTGTTCGGTGGTCAGGTGTGTGACCAAGGCTGTGAGCGGAATGAGTGTACCGAGGTGTGTAAGGAAAGGTACGAGGAGAATGGGAACGGCTGCATGTATGAGCAAGAAAGGGGTAGCGTATGCATGTAAGCGTGCAGGTGAAGCATCGACGGTAACCGGGTTAGAGGTTAGAACGACTTATAGCCGAATCGGGCCCTCGGTGCGTGCCGGGCTTCGCGTGCCGCGAGAACCAGCGGGGATCCGAGCCACGGCGGGTTCGAAAGGACCGCCGTGCGCGATCCACGCTGGGCCTCGCGTGGAACGGCCGCGTCCGGGCTCCACTAGGCGGAGCGGGCAGCCCAATAGGAAGGGTCGTCATGGCGACCACTTTTTGTTGAGACGTGCCGGCAGGTCGAGATCGGGACATTGGATGGCTCCACGCCGAGGTGGTGCGTGGGATCTCGGCCCGGGTAAGCCCCCGTCCCTGCCACGAATGCGGGACGTATCCAGCCGCTGGCACAAAACAACCCGTATTCATTGCTCGGCTGTACGAAGCCGAGCTTTAAAAGGGAATTGGCGCACCGAGAGGATGTAATAAGTAGATGGGGGATAGTGATCGTGATTTGATACGAAATTTATAATAGTGGGTAGAATTGGCAGTAAATGGAAAATTTTTGAATTGGTTGGAATTTGGACGAACAAAATTTATAGGGAGAGACCCCCGATGTGGTGGGATGGCAAATCCACCATCCCTCGCAGAGTGGGGCAAATGCGCTATAGTTTATGGGGTTGATGGCAGTGAAAACTAGCCCGGGTGGGTTAGTATATATCGTGTGTAGGGATCTAGCGAAGATGACATTAGGTAACGTTAAGTTTAGATAGTGACTGATACCTGTAGTGGGGACGCAGGTAGATTAGAGTGGATGATAATGACGTGGGAGCGCAATAGTTTAAAGGGACGACTGGGAAGCGCAAGTTTCAGAGGGGAGTAGTTAGCTGAGATGATGCCGTGTGTGAGGATTGAACAGGTGTGATTGCACAGGTGTGCAACTGAACAGGTGTGTGGAGCAGTGTTTGAGTGAGTGATGGTGATGTGTGTTGTGTTGACCAACGGGTCCAGGAAGAGGAGGAGGGTGCAGGTGGCACCAGGTGTGATTGCACAGGTGTGCAACGACAGGTGAATGGAGGACAGGTGTATGGAATAAATGTTATGGAGTGTTGGAATGGATGGTCGTGGAGTGAGTATGGTGGAAATTGTGGAGTGGAGTGGATGGTGCGAAGGTGTGAATGGGGGAAGAGTGGACCCCCATCACGGATACCCGGGGCGGGTAGAGTAAGTGTTAGTAGAGGGCATAGGTAAATTGTGGTTGGATATTGGCATTTGTGGTGCGGTTGCAGAATGGTATTGTGGATGGGTGCATTAGTGTTGTGGAAATGGCTGGGCGTGTAGCCTGTTAGTGTGTGTAGTTGGTTGGGCACTCCACCACTGTGAGGATGTCGGCCAGGTGAGACCGCAGGTGGGATCTGGGAGCCGGTAGTAGTTGTTGTGGATGGGGCCCGAGGATCCGGAGGACGGACCCGGGTAGCCCAGTGCCAGAGGGCATCAAGGGGTGACAGAGCCAGGAGAGGGCCTTCCCCAGTTAGTTAGGTTAGGGTGAGGAGCTAGGTAAGCTCGGGTGGCAACTGCAGTGGTGGAGGTGTGCAGGTGGGTAGACCTGCTGGGAGAGCTACACGTCGCAGCCCAGAAATTGTGCGAGGGCACCGGGAGATGAATCGGGGGAGTGAGACCCCGAATTGAGAAGCACCACAGTTTGGGCAATGGGAATTGGTTGTTAGAACCCATAGTGTAAGTGGCCAATGGATTGGCAGGGAAAGACCCCGGGTAGTGTAAAGTGTGTTAAAATCATTTAGAGGATAGTTAGGATGAAGGATCTCCTCGCACCATCTGCATCCACTCACCTGAGGTGACAGGTACTCCACACCATGCCATGGTTTGATTATTTTTTACTGTGCAAATGTTTGGATTGTGAGACGCATCATGACGTGGGTGTGACATTGTGCTTTGTGTTCCATCTCTTCCTCCTTATGAGGATTGATGATAAATTTGGTGATGGCAAATTTTGAAGTAGAGGGATTGTGGAGACGAATTTGGTATCGGGGAAATATGGGGAAGACGTGACAGTAGTGACGAATTTGTAAATGTGTAGATTTTTGTACATATGGGGTAAGGGCAAGGGTAGGGTAGGTGACAGGGGGGTGACGTACGGTAGGGACGAGCTTTCTCACTTCGCCCTCCGTACGCATTTCGCCTTGCATTGCCTTGTTGATGTGTACCCTTGTGACCTTACCCCTCGCTCATTTGTCTTTCCCCTTTTGTCTCCCACATGACCTGTGCGCCATTGGGCGCCGAGGGGAGCGTGCGTGGGTCGGCCATTGTGCGCCCGAAATTCCCAGAACCAGCTGTCTGCATCGATGCACCACATTATGGACCACATGCCTGTGGCCGAGCACCACTTATGGACCCCATGGGTTGGGGCATGGCCCCTCTGCTGGAACCGGCCATGAGGGCCCGAAATCTTGCTGGCGGACCTTGGCCACAGGGCACCGATGCCCCACAGGTGAACCACACTAGTCGGCCCTGTGGGCCATAAATAAAATAAATAAAAATGGACACATTGGGTGCAAGTTTTAATACAAATAGGCCGCCAGTAAGCAAAGCAAAAGAATGACAACATCTGGAAGACCAAATAATAATCACCAGCAGAGGGAGCCGAAGAGCAAGAGATCACCTGCAGGGTTAGGGGTTGTTTGGTTATTTTTATTCATGAACAGTGATGACTGTGCACCGATTGGTGCTTGAGGGTGCTTTGGTGCGTTTTTGGGTGCTTTAATGGTGCATTGATGCAGAGCAGACTGTCTCCCCCCCAGAAAGAACAATCACAGGTCCTGGGTTAGTCTTGTAAATAAAAGTCGCGTCAATTGTAAATAATGCTTCCCACCGTCAGTGTATAGTTTGAAGACCATTCCGCGATTCGGTTAACTGTGGGCGTAAGTCTGTTAGGCAGGGTGCAATGGAGCAGCGAGACACATTTATTTATGTTTTAAAACTGTCGCACTCAGGGTCAGGTTAAAAATAGAGGGAACTACACCTACGTGTCACACTAAAAATAAAAGTTGTAGGCCCGGGACGTGCCTAAGAGGAGGAGGGTGCAGTGTTGTGGAGATGAGGATTGTATTTTTTTGATTGTGTGCTGTACTATTATTATTATTGGTTATTCTGCGCCCCCCTACCTCCGGAGCTGTGTAAAGGTGAAAGGACATCCCATAATTAGTCCACAAGCATACACGTCAGCCAAGTAATAGAATACCCCTGTTGATAGTTATCTCTTATTCTGTGTTCTAGGGTAAGGCTATGTCTCCCATTAATTGAAGTACTCCATTGCACCAGTGAAAGAGAATAGATCCCCTTTCATTCCCATCCCCAAAACCTCCATTTCCTATCACATCCCCTTTCGTCATTGCTGAGCCCTCGATTCTCAATTACCTCCCCTCCAATAACCGCCATTGACCACGAGGCTCGAGTCGGGGAAGAAAGGCGTGTCTCCACCTCGTCATAGAGGGGAGGAGGGGCGTGCCCGCCCGTCGTCATCCAGGGCGGAGCCCGAGGGTCGCGCGACCAACCAGGGCCGAGGTGAGCACCCCGATGGGCGTGTCCAAAACGCCGGCGGCTTAATCGCTGGAGGCGCTATAAAAGGCGCGCACGGAAGTGAGTCGTGAGTTGGTCTGAGTTGGTTGAGAGTCGGTCGTCAAGTGGAGAGTGGTGAAGAGTCAGTCAGTAGAGTCGGTGGTCAGTTGGTTGCGTTGGTTGCGGTGAGGAGTCGGTGGTGGTGGTCAAGTGGTTGCGTTGGTTGCGGTGAGGAGTCGGTGGTAAAGAGTGAGGGACCAAGAAAGAGTTGAGGGTTTGGACCAACGAGTCAGACAAGTCCTGGGACCGCAGCGGAGGCCGCAGCAGCAAGAACACCCAACAGCCACTTGGGGCCTGAACGGCGGTTTGGAGCAGGGCCGAAAAGGAACGGCGGCTGCTAAACGCGCCGGTTGAGCTGCAGGACCCCCTTGGACCTCCCTCTCCCTCCAGCCATCCACCTCCTGCCTTTCCATCCTTCTTGTGTACGTGAGTTTGTTTTGTTTGTTCTGTCCCTGGGTATTTAATTAAGTCTGTAGGTAAGCTAAAATTTGCACTGTGTCACCTGCGTCTTATGTGTTGTAAATAAACCTTGATTGCTCCTTTTTGCTTGTGTAAATAATAAATCCAATTACTCTTCTGTCCGTCTTCTCGTTTTATTCCTTTTCCTCTTTGCATTCGTCGTTTTCGTCTTTTCCCTCATTGAGCAGCTGCGGTGCGATACGGCCAAAGTTCTGGGTGAATCGGGTGAGTCAGGGATCCTGTAACGGTCGCGGCAATACCACCGCTCGGTAAATAACATCTTAATCCGCGATCAGTAACAATATATATATATATATATATATATATATATTGTTAAGGACCGCGGATAAGATGTTAATTTGCCGAGCGGATGGCGCCGCGGCCAGAACTGTTTTTACAATGACTAGAACAGATCCCTTAAACGTGGGCCAAATTGTGCCACAGATATTCAATGGGGAAAAGACAAAGGCGACACGGATGTGAAGAAGAGGAAGACAGAAGTAGGGAATACGAATGTAATTTATTTGCGATTTACAACCAAAAGTAACCAAGGAGAAGGAAGGATAATAAAATAATTTACAGAAGAAATCAAGGAGACAGTGAAAATTGCTAGCTTATCTAAACAGCCTTAACTTGTACCCTGGACAAGACACAAAACGGACTACGAGCAAACTCACACGAGGGATGATGACAGGAATGGCAGGAGGTGGGTGGCTGGAGGGGGAGGAAGGCACGGAGCTGGCTGGAGCTTGATCCCGCACGGGACGTCGGGCTGGACCTCGACGGCCGCCGATGCCACCGATCCTGTCGTGTGCGCGGAGTAACGGGTCGGAGCTGCCTGGTGGAGCCAACGCTGCTGGTGGGGGGTCTGGCGTGACGGGTTCTCTCTCTCTCTCTCTCGCTCTCTCTCTCTCTCTCTCTCTCTCTCTCTCTCTCTCTCTCTCTCTCTCTCTCTCTCTCTCTCTCTCTCACAAACTCGCAGGACTCCCTTCAGGCTTGTCTGTGACCTGATCTCCTCCCTCCTCGACTCTTCTGGGGGCGTCTTCCTCGGGTTATATAAGCCCCACCCTTGACCCTTTTGCGAACCTCCCCCAAACGTTCTCTCTCCGCCCTCTAAAGCCAACCCCTCGTTCTGGGTTGGTCGGCAAGGGCTGGTTCACTCCTCCCCTCTATGACAAGGTGGAGACACGCCCTTCTTCCCCGACCTTACCTCGTGGCCAATCGTGGTTTTGGGGCGATTCGAGCTAGCCCCAGCCAAAGGGCAGCAATGGCGAATGAAGAAAACTGCCCAAATGCAGTTGGCAATTGCGGCAAACCTGGCACTTTGAAGATGCCATGTCGGAGGGATCTACTTTATTTAATGCAGTGCAATGGAGTGTCAAATTAATGGAAGACAAATCCTTAGCCTAATACACAGAATAAGGAAATAACTGTCAACAAGGGGGAAATCTATGATTGGCTAACGTGAGTGCTTATGAACTAATTACGGGACGCACTTTGACCTTTATACATAACTGGAGCAAGGAGGGCGATATTTTTACAACAATTTACACAACAAAAAAAAAACACGATTCTCATATCCACAACACTGCACCCTCCTCCTCTTCGGCATGGCCCGGGCCTCTTACCTTGACTTTTAGTGTGGCACGTAGGTGTAGATCCCTCTACATTTAACCTGACCCTGAGTGTGACAGTTTTAAAACATAAATAAATATGTCCCGCTGCTCCATTGCACCCTACCTAACAAACTCACGCCCACAGCTAACCGAATTGCGGAATGGTCTTCAAACTATACATTTACGGTGGGGGGCGCATTATTTACAATGACTCTACTTTATTTACAAAACGCAACCCAGGACCTGTGATCGTTCTTTTGGGGGGGGGGGGGGGAGGGGGGGAGACAGTCTGCCCTGCATCGATGCACCATGAAAGCACCCAAAAATGCACCAAAGCACCCTCAAGCACCAATCGGTGCACAGTCACCACAGTTCAATAATAAAAATAACCAAACAAACCCTTGGTGGTATCTTCCTCTTCGACTCCCTCTGCTGGCTATTGTTATCTTCCTGATGTTGTCATCTTCTTTGCTGGCGGCCTATTTGCACATAAAATAAAATGCACCAAACGTGTCCGTTTTTATTTATTCATGGCCCACAGGGCCGACTAGTGTGGTTCACCTGTGGGGCATAGGTGCCCTGTGGCCAAGGTCCGCCAGCAAGATCTCGAGCCTTCATGGCCGGTTCCAGCAGAGGGGCCTTGCCCCAACCCATGGGGTCCATAAGTGGTGCTCGGCCACAGACATGTGGTCCATAAGGTGGTGCATCGATGCAGACAGCTGGTTCCGGGAGTTTCGGGCGCACAATGGCGGACTCTCGCACGCTCCCCTCGGTGCCCAGTGGCGCACAGTCCTCATGTGGGAGACAAGGGGGGAAAAGACAGATGAGCGAGGGGTAAGGTCTCAAGGGTACACATCAAACAAGGCAATGCAAGGCGAAGTGCGTACGGAGAGCGAAGTGAGAAAGCTCGTCCCTACCGTACGTCACCCCCCCTGTCACCGACCCTACCCCTACCCTTGCCCTTACCCCATATTTACAAAATCTTCACCTTTACAAATTCGTCACTACTGTCACGTCTTCCCCATATTTCCCCTATACCAAATTCGTCTCCACAATCCCTCTAACCAACATTTGCCATCACCCAATTCATCAATCCTCATAAGGAGGAAGAGATGGAACATCAGCACAATGTCACACCCACGTCATGATGCGTCTCACAATCCAAACATTTGCATCAATAAAAATAATAAAAACAACCTGGCATGGTGTGGAGTACCATCGTTACCTCAGGTGAGTGGATGTAGATGGTGCAAGGAGATTTTCATCCTAACTACTTTCTAAATGACATTAACACACTTTACACTACCCGGGGTCTTTCCCTGCCAATCCATTGGCCATCTTACACTATGGGTTCTAAAAACCAATTCCCATTGACCAAACTGTGGTGCTTCTCAATTTGGGGTCTCACTCCCCCGATTCATCTCCCTGTGCCCTTGCACAATTTCCGGGCTGGGTCGTGTAGCTCTCCCAGCAGGTCTACCCACCTGCACACCTCCACCACTGTAGTTGCCACCCAAGCTTACCTAGCTCCTCACCCTAACCTATCTAACTGGGGAAGGCCCCTCCTGGCGCTGTCACCCCTCGGTGCCCTCTGGCACTGGGCTACCCGGGTCCGTCCTCCGGATCCTCGGGCCCTATCCACAACAACTACCGGCTCCCAGAGCCCACCTGCGGCCTCACCTGGCCGACATCCTCACAGTGGTGGAGTGCCCAACCAACTACACACACTAACAGGCTACACGCCCAGCCATTTCCACAACACTAATGCACCCATCACTACACTCCTGTGCAACTACCCGCACCACAGATGCCAATATCCAACCACAATTTACCTGTACCCTCTACCTAACTCTTACACTACCCTTTCCGGGTATTCGTGATGGGGTCCATCCTCCTTTCCCCCATCCACACCTTCGCACCATCCACTCCACTCCACAGTTTCCACCATACTCACTCCACGACCATCCATTCCAATACTCCATATACTCCAGACCATTTATTCCATACACCTGTTCTCCATTCACCTGTAGTTGCACACCTGTGCAATCACTCCTGGTGCTTTCTGCACCCTCCTTCCTTCCTGGACCATTTGGTCAACACCACTCATCACCATCACTCCCTCATACACTGCTCCATCCACCTGTCCAGTTGCACACCTGTGCAATCACACCTTTTAACCACACACACGGCATCATCTGAACTACCTGTTGCCCTGCTAGCTTAGTGCTCCCCGTCTTCCCTTTAAACTAAGCACATACTACGGCATTATCATCCAAACTAATCTACCTGCGTCCCCACTACAGGTATCATTGTCACTACCTCACCTTAACGTTACCTAAGGTCATCTTTATGTCCCTACACACAATATCCTAACACTCCCGGGCTAGTTTTCACTGCCAACCCCATAACACTAGTGCTCCTTTGCCCTCTCTGTGAGAGATGGCAGAGTTGCCATCCCACCACATCGGGAATCTCTCACTACCACTATCAATTTTGTTCATCAAATTCCAGCGAATTAAAAATTTGCCAATCTGCCAATCACACTACCATTACCAATCACTCTGCCAATCCTTTGCCAATCATCAAATTTTGTTTTTCTAATTTCGGGGCCAAAACACTATCCTCGTCACACGTCTACTCACTTGAGCCTCTCGGTGCGCCAATTCATTTCTAAAGCTCGGCTTCGTAAAGCCGAGCAATGAATGCGGGTTGCTTTGTGCCGGCGGCTGGATGCGTCCGGCACTCGGTGCAGGGAAGGAGGTTTACCCGGGCTGAGATCCCACGCACCATATCGGTACGGAGCCGTCCAATGGCCCGATCTCGCCCTGCCGGAACGCCTCAACCACAAAGGGTTGTTGTGATGACCCTTCCTACCGGGCCGCCCGCTCCGCTTAGTGGAGCACGGATGCGGCCGTTCAAAGCGCGGCCCGGCGTGGATCCCGCACGGCGGTTCTTTCGAAACCGCCGCGGATCCCCGCGGCACGCAAAGCTGCCCGGCATGCACCGAGGGCCCGATTTGGCTATACGTCGTTCTAACCGCTAACCCGGTTAGCGTCGATGCTCCATTCGCATGCTCACACCCCGCAGCCCGTTCCTTGCTTATACATCCAGCCATTCCCATGCTCCTCGTCATTGCACCTTCTCTTACACACCCAGGTACACTCATTCCGCTCACAGACTTGGTTACACACCTGACCACCGCACACCTTTGCACACACTCGTCGTTCACACACCTCACCAACACACCTCTTCGCGCCCCCTCCTCGGTCACCTCCTCTGTGACAACCACAGGTGTGCTCTCACTTGCACACCCAACCACGTGCCTCACTACCAACTCCAGCGTGCATTCCCATACACGCTCTACCATTCCAGGTGTGCATCCTTCCATTCCAGGTGTACATCCTCTCTCACCTGCCACAACCAACTCACGCTCCGTGTCACTCTCACTACTTTTACCACCACACTCGGTCGCGCATTCACCCTTACTTTTGACAGCGCACTCTGTACGCATGCACCCGTCCGTTACACACCTTTTTCGCGCATCCTCTTGTGCACACTCTCCTGTTACACCCTCCGTAACACTCACCACAGGTGTGCACTCTCTCGTTACATCCTCTGTAACACTCCCCACTACGCGCTTCCATGTGCCCTCTCGCACACGCGCTATGACCAACTCACTCTTGACAGCACACTCACTCCTCGGCGCGCACTTTTTCCTCACACACCCCATAGTCGGACATTCTCGCACACCTCCTCTTTCGCACACCGTACCTGTCACACACTTCACCAGCGGCCTCTAATGAACACCCGGGTCCACACCAACCCCCAAGCCGACCGAAGCTCCCCTCACACCATATACATTTCCGCGTATATCGCCACTCACCTCCGCACCTCGTCTCCGCACCTCCTTCGCCACCTGCAAACTCTTTATTTGGTTAGCGAGCACACCATCACGATTTGAGCACCGACCTTGTACATACGCCATCACCTCCTCCTTTATCTCACTCTTAGTTTCTCTCCGTCTCTTCTTAATTTCACTCACCCCCTCTTCCACTTCCTCTAACTTTTGCTTCACCTCTTTTATTTCCCGGTGCGTCTCCTCAATTTCGTCCTCAAAGGCTACCTTGACTGTTTCTATGTGCGTCCTCACCTCCCGGTCCTTTGTCTCCATTGCTTCTGTCACCTCGTCCAACCTCGTCAGTCCCTCACGTACCATCTGACATTCCCTTTTCGTCGCTATCAAGTCGTTCTTGATGTCTTTTTGTGTCGTCTTTAACCCTCCTAGTACCGCAGTGTTCTTTTGTACCTGCTCCACTAACTCAGTCTGTCCCACCGTCAGCTGTTCCACCTCCTGCGTCAGGTCCTATATGCCCCCTTGTAACTTTGCCGTCCCATTTCTCACCTCTTTTTCCATACGCTTTTCACCTCGCTTTACCTCCTCGCGTACCCCCGAGATCTCCTCGCGTACCCCCGAGATCTCCTCGCTTACACCTCGTCGTATCTCCTCCTTCATTTCTCTCATCTCTTTGGTAGATGCCACCCTCATTTGTTCTAATTCATCCCTCTGAGCATCCAATTTACCTTCTAACCCGACTTTCACCTCCTCTATCTGCTTCCCCATCCGTTTGATTTCCCGGGTGGATTGCTCCCCTACTTCCCGCAATTTGTCGTCCATTGTATTTTCCAACCCCATTAACCCATTCTTCATTCCTTCCATCTGGTTCTCCTGGGCAGCTATTCTATTTTCCAACCCCGTTAACCCATTCTTCACCTCTTTTATCCCGTTGTCTAACCCTTCAAATTTATTGTCTAACCCCTCAAATTTATTGTCTAACCCGTCAAATTTATTGTCTAACCCCTCAAATTTATTGTCTAACCCCTCAAATTTATTGTCTAACCCCGCAAATTTATTGTCTAACCGTTCACCGGTACCCCTCGCTTCGTCCCTCATTGCTCCCATTTGGCCCCTCAATCGCTCACTATCAGCCCTCGCTTCGTCCCTTATTGCTCCCATTTGGCCCTCCAATCGCTCACCCATTTTGTCCATAAGGGCCCCCATTTGTAGCAAAAAAAGGTTCAAATCCACCGGTGCTGCTACGGTCACGGGCGCCGCTAAATTTGGTGCCGCTGCATTCACGTGCGCGAGGGCGCCATGTTGCGCACCTGATACTCCCTCAACCACCTCCTCATTGCTCTCCTCCATTTCTTCCCTGTGGTCCTGGGTTACCCCTAACCCCTCTTCGAGCTCACCCACCTGCATCTGATCGCCTTGATTGTCCATGGCAAGACTTCCAAATTTAAGATTTTAAACTAGAACGGGCACTCGGTAGAGCGCATACCTTCGCCGCAGCTACTGTTCTGTACTTGGCATGGGAGTGTAGGGAACAGAACAACAAAAATACGATTTTGACCTTTTCGTGACCTTGACCTTGACCTTTGACCCGATTGCTCCCAAAATCTAATCAAATGTGTCCCGTATAATAACCAATCATCCCACCAAATTTCATGCAATTCGGTTGAATACTTTTTGAGTTATGCGAATAACATACACACACACACACAGACATACAAATAAATACACAGCGATCAAAACATAACCTTCCGCTTTTGCGAAGGTAATAAACAAAATTTCTTTTTGGGCCACCCGTAATTTTGAGCGCGCTATTCGCGCTCCAGGTCCGAATCTCACTCACAGGCACCAATTGTTACGGACCGCGGATAAGATGTTAATTTGCCGAGCGGATGGTGCCGCGGCCCGAACTGTTTTTACAATGACTAGACCCGATCCCTTAAACGTGGGCCAAATCGTGCCACAGATATTCAATGGGGAAAAGACAAAGGCGACACGGATGTGAAGAAGAGGAAGACAGAAGTAGGGAATACGAATATAATTTATTTGCTATTGTTACAGACGCGGTGGTGGATGTTAGTATACCGAGCGGTTTGGTATGACCACGTCTGCACAAGTTACCCGATTATACTCGAACGTTGCCGAGTCGCGCTACGCTAGATCAATTGAGGAAAAGGACACTACGGCTGGGATTCAAATGACACGACACCAAGGGTTCAGTTCTCAAGACCTCCGGAGGAGGTTATATTAGGGCGGAAGGTTAGATTACAACTACAAGAGGGACATCATAGAAAGACAGGCACTTAGACACACTTATATTAACCCCAACAGACGACAGATAAACGGGACAAGGCTGACTCACACGGGGATTGATGGCAAGGAAAGGCGGGTATCGATGGCTCCAGGTGCACCTGGGCTCAGGGCAGAATCGACCCGGTTCGGTCCGGTCCAAAGATGCGGGGAGGTATCGTCGCGCTGGGGGTGGCGGTGGCTTCCTCTGCTCTCCGTAGTTCAGGCGCATCTTACGTCACATCCGGTAAGTCGCCGCGTATATCCGTCGGGGAGTGACACGCCCTCGGCTCGTTAGCTCCGCCCCAGATGGAATCGGCACGTTGCTTCTCATTGGGTGCGTGCGGGGGGGGTTACCGGCTCCGCCCTTGACGAGGGGCTGATAAGGAGCCCCTTCGTGGTAACCCCGTCGGAGCGCATCGTCAATGGCGGCTAACCGAGCCGGTGTGAGGACGCACACTCCCCCGCGCAGCGCCGTTGTTGTAGTGGTTGTAGTTGTTGTTGTTGTTGTAGTTGTCGTTGTAGTTGTTGTTTGGGGAAGAAGATGGGAGGAGGTATGGGGAGGTCCTAAACTCACTACTGGTGCCATATAATCACATTCTGGTGCAACGAAGAGTCGGAATTAATGGAAACGAGTCCTTAACTGACATAGACTAAGAATAACTAGCAAGATGTCCGAAAGTTGTCTACGTGAGATGCGGTGGACCTGGGCACGACATTTAATGGGGGAAAAAGGGGAAGGTCGGTTCTACAGAGTGTTGTTTACAGACAATGGGACTAGGGAATGGGGGATTGGGGATAGTTGGGGAGTATTGGGGAAATAGGGGAATATTTACAAGCGGATATGGAGGCCAAATGCCATATTCGCAACACTATTTACAACCAAAAGTAACCAAGGAGAAGGAAGGATAATAAAATAATTTACAGAAGAAATCAAGGAGACACAGTGAAAATTGCTAGCTTATCTAAACAGGCTTAACTTATACCCTGGACAAGACGCACAAAACGGACTACGAGCAAACTCTCACGAGGGATGATGACAGGAATGGCAGGAGGTGGGTGGCTGGAGGGGGAGGAAGGCACGGAGCTGGCTGGAGCTTGATCCCGCACGGGACGTCGGGCTGGACCTCGACGGCCACCGATGCCACCGATCCTGTCGTGTGCGCGGGGTAACGGGTCGGAGCTGCCTGGTGGAGCCAACGCTGCTGGTGGGGGGTCTGGCGTGACGGGTTCTCTCTCTCTCTCTCACAAACTCGCAGGACTCCCTTCAGGCTTGTCTGTGACCTGATCTCCTCCCTCCTCGACTCTTCTGGGGGCGTCTTCCTCGGGTTATATAAGCCCCACCCTTGACCCTTTTGCGAACCTCCCCCAAACGTTCTCTCTCCGCCCTCTAAAGCCAACCCCTCGTTCTGGGTTGGTCGGCAAGGGCTGGTTCACTCCTCCCCTCTGACGAGGTGGAGACACGCCCTTCTTCCCCGACCTTACCTCGTGGCCAATGGTGGTTTTGGGGCGATTCGAGCTAGCCCCAGCCAAAGGGCAGCAATGGCGAATGAAGAAAACCGCCCAAATGCAGTTGGCAATTGCAGCAAACCTGGCAAACCTGGCACTTTGAAGATGCCATGTCGGAGGGATCTACTTTATTTAATGCAGTGCAATGGAGTGTCAAATTAATGGAAGACAAATCCTTAGCCTAATACACAGAATAAGGAAATAACTGTCAACAAGGGGGAAATCTATGATTGGCTAACGTGAGTGCTTATGAACTAATTACGGGGTGCACTTTGACCTTTTCCATAACTGGAGCAAGGAGGGCGATATTTTTACAACAATTTACACAACAAAAAAAAAACATTATTCTCATATCCACAACAATATATATATATATGTATATGTATATATATATATATATATATATATATGTATATATATATATATATATATATATATTGTTACGGATATGGGACTTGGCCTCAATATCCGCTTGTAAATACTCCCCTATTTCCCCAATACTCCCCAACTATCCCCAATCCCCCATTCCCTAGTCCCATTGCCTGTAAATAACACTCTGTAGAACCGACCTTCCCCTTTTTCCCCCATTAAATGTCGTGCCCAGGTCCACCGCATCTCACGTAGACAACTATAGGACATCTTGCTAGTTATTCTTAGTCTATGTCAGTTAAGGACTCGTTTCCATTAATTCTGACTCTTCGTTGCACCAGAATGTGATTATATGGCACCAGTAGTGAGTTTAGGACCTTCCCGTACCTCCTCCCATCTTCTTCCCCAAACAACAACTACAACAACAACTACAACAACGGCGCGGCGCGGGGGGAGTGTGCGTCCTCACACCGGCTCGGTTAGCCGCCATTGACCATGCGCTCCGACGGGGTTACCACGAAGGGGCTCCCTGTCAGCTCCTCGTCAAGGGCGGAGCCTGGTAACCCCCCCGCACCCAATAACAAGGGCGGACCGATTCCATCTGGGGCGGAGCTAACGAGCCGAGGGCGTGTCACTCCCCGCCGGATATACGCGACGACTAACCGGATGTGAGGTCAGATGCGCCTGAACGACGGAGAGCAAAGGACGCCACCCCCAGCGCGACGATACCTCCCCGCATCTATTGGACCGGACCGGGTCGATTTGTCCCTGAGCCAAGAGTGCACCTTGAGCCATCGACCAACCCGCCTTTCCTTGCCATCAATCCCCGTGTGAGTCAGTTTTTGTCCCGTTTATCTGTCGTCTGTCAGGGAATAAGATAAGTGTGTCTAAGTGCCTGTCTTTCTATGCTGTCCCTCTTGTAGTTGTAATCTGACCTTCCGCCCTAATATAACCTCCTCCGGAGGTCTTGAGAACTGAACCCTTGGTGTCGTGTCATTTTAATCCAGCCGTTGTGTCTTTTCCATCATTGATTTAGCATAGCGCGATGTAGTCAACGTTCGAGTATAATCGGGTAACTTGTGCGGACACGGCGGCCATTCCGCTCGGCCCACCCTAACATCAAAGTCGTGTCTGTAACAATATATATATATATATATTGTTACTGATCGCGGTTTAGATGGTATGATGGGCCGAGCGGATGGTCCAACCGCGACCGAACAGTTACTCCCCGATTAGAACCCGATTCCACCCGACGTTGACCAGATCGCACCGCGGCTGCTCAATGAGGGAAAAGACTAAAACGACGAATGCAAAGAGGAAAACGAAGGCAAAGAAAGGTTTGGAAATACTACTGAATTTATTGACTATTTACACACATAAGCAAAAAGAAAGCAGTCACGTTTATTTACAAGCACATAAGACGCAGGTGACACAGTGAAAATACTAGCTTATACAGACTTAATTAACCCAGGACAGAACAAACAGAACAAACTCACGTACACAAGAAGGATGGAATGGCAGGAGGTGGATGGCTGGAGGGAGAGGAAGGTCCAAGGGGGTCCTGCAGCACAACCGGCGCGTTTAGCAGCCGCCGTTCCTTCACGGCCCTGCTCCAAACCCCGTTCAGGCCCCTAAGCTGCTGTTGTGGCTGCTGTGGACGTCGCGTGCTTTGCCAGGCCTTGTCCGACTCGTCTGGTCCAAACCCTCAACTCTTTCTTGGTCCACTCACTTTTTACCACCGACTCCTCACCGCAACCAACGCCACCAACTGACCACCACCACCGACTCCTCACCGCAACCAACTGACCACCGACTCCACTGACTGACTCCTCACGACTCTCTCTCTTGCTTCTTGCGTGCGCGCCTTTTATAGCGCCTCCAGCGATCAAGCCGCCGGCCTTCAGGACACGCCCATCGGTGTCCTCACCTCGGCCCTGGTTGGTCACGCGACCCTCTCGCTCCGCCCTTGATGACGACGGGCGGGCACGCCCCTCTTCCCCTCTATGACGAGGTGGAGACACGCCTTTCTTCTCCGACCCTGCCTCGTGGTCAATGGCGGTTATTAGAGGGGAGGTAATTGGCAATCGAGGGTTGGCAATCACGAGAGGGGATGTAAAAGGAAATGGAGATTTTGGGGATGGGAATGAAAGGGGATCTATTCTCTTTCACTGGTGCAATGGAGTACTTCAATTAATGGGAGACACAGCCTTACTCTAAAACGCAGAATAAGAGATAACTATCAAACAGGGGTATTCTATTATTTGGCTGACGTGTATGCTTGTGGACTAATTATGGGATGCCCTTTCACCTTTACACAGCTCCGGAGGTAGGGGGGCGCAGAATAAACAATAATAATAATAATACAGCACACAATCAAAAAAATACAGTCCTCATCTCCGCAACAATATATATATATATATACATTGTAACGGATTTGGGAAACCGTGCACTTTGTGTCATTGATTGTAAATATACCCCCTTGTAAATAATGTAATGATTCTTTTTAAATACCTCCATTTGTGTAAAGGTCAAAGGTCGTCCTTTATTTAGGCCATCGCACACACGTAGAAAATCATAGGACCTTCTCAATAGTTAATTAATCATTATGTGTTTCAGTTTAAGGCTGTGTCTCCACTAGTTGACCTTGCGCTGCACCAAATGAAATAAGATAGATCCCCTACAATATCGCCATGGCCTCCAAAGCGCCAGTACGGCGGCATTCGCCACCGTTGCATTGGGTGGTTGTTATTGGCATCATCATCGCCCCTAAACTCCATTGAACACGAGGTAATCTCGGAGAAGAAGGGGAGGAGTGACATTACGGGCGTGGCCCGCACCTCTTCATCAAAGGTGGAGCCAAAGAGTCCTCGCCAGCCAACCAGAGCCGAGGTGAGCTAACCGATAGGCGTGTCCTGGAGGCCGGCGGCTTGATCGCACCAGGCGCAATATAAGCGCTAGCGCAAGCCTTTTCACCAGGACGGGAGATGCGTGATCCAGCTGAGAACAGAGAAAGGTGTGATCCAGCTGAACAAAAGAAAGACGTGCGAAGAGGCTGACGACCGGGGTTTTTCGCACTCTGAACAAGAACAAGTGCGTGCACGCGGACCTGAACGTCGTGCCGCGATCCCCCGGACCTCCCGGCTGCCAGCTCTTTGGACCGTCTGCCCCTCTTCTCCTTCCAGCCATTCATTCCTGCCTTCGATTCCCCCTTTGTGTACGTGAGTTTTTTCTGGTCGTGCTGTCCCTGGGGTATAAGTTAAGCCTGTAAAAGCTAAGGATTGCCCTGTGTATCTGCTTTTTCCTTTTCCCTGTAAATTACTTTTATCTCTTCTCTTCTTTGGTTTGTGTAAATAGTAGTTAATAAATATCTGTTCTTTCCTACCTTTGGCTTCTTCATTCACATCCGATCGTCTTTGTGATTTCCCCCATTGAGTACCTGTGGTGCGATTTCGGCCAACGCTTCGCAATCGGGTTTAGTCCCTTGATAAACGGCTCGCGCTGCAGTTCGCTTCGCTCGGCGCAATCCATCAATTACACTGCGGCACCGGCGAGAGTATCTCCTTGCGTAACGGGAGGCGCTGGTACTTAGGTCATAGGACGGATAGGCCTAATACCCTATCCAGCGCTGACCGGGCGTGACATCATACCCCCAGGATCGGCAACGGCCAGTATACAGGACAAGGGGTTAACCCCCCTTGGTAAGGGGAGCGCCGTCGTCTGGAATTACAATTGGTGTCGGGGAGTGAGATTTGGACCCGAAGTGCGCTTAACGCACTCGAAATTACGAGCGGCTGAAATTTTATTAAAACATCTAAATTGTAAAATCGTGCCATGGATGATCAAGGTGATCGGATGCCGGCAGGGGAGCTAGAAGAAGGGTTAGAGGCAACCCAGGATCCCGGCGGGGAATGGGAAGAGGAAGGCAATACGAATGCGGTAGCGGAGATTTCAGGCGCACAAGATGGCGGCGCCTCGCATGAGGTTGGAGGCGCACGAGATGGCGCCGCGCACGTGGTCGCGGCAGCCGAGCCCCCGATGCCAGAGTACATGTGAGTCTTCATGATTCAAATGATGGCAACGTTGGACACCCAAAGCGATAAAGCCACTCGGGAATTGAAGGAAGGGTTAGGTAATTTGGAAAGCCGTATAGATAATAAATTTGAGGGGTTAGACAATAAATTTGAGGGGTTAGACAATAAATTTGAGGGGTTAGACAATAAATTTGAGGGGTTAGACAATAAATTTGAGGGGTTAGACAGTAAATTTGGGGGGCTAGAAGGTAATTTGGGAGGATTGGGGGGCCAACTGGAGGACGTGGGTAACCAAATCGGGGAAATGAAGGATGGGTTAACGGTAGTGCTGTTAGCTAGATTCAAAATCCCGTCTCGGAACCGTCTCGATAAATTTTCAATTTTCATAACGGGATCTCGGATCGGCTCGGTTCCTGACAAAGTAATACATAAAAAAAAAAAAAAAAAAAAAATAAGGCTTCAAAAATAATGGAATTTCATTACAATATACAGTGGAACCTTGACTTACGAGTTTAATTCGTTCTGTGACCGAGCTCGTAACTCAAATTGCTCGTTTCTCAAATCAAATTTCCCCATTAAAATGCATTGAAATGCTATTAATCCGTTCCAGCCCGCCAAAAACCACACCAATTTTTTTTTAAATATACAGTATATATAAAAATATCTCGCGCTTTATATTTCACCTGTATGCAGCATACATGTTGGCAGGATGGCCTGGACTGGAGGTACGCACACTTGACTCTAAAGTCTAAACTGTCCAGCCTGGGTTTGAATCCCGACCCAGCTATAACCTGTCATGGGTGAATCACAGGCAGGGTGATTCATCAATGTGTGTACCGCTAAACTGGGCGCCCCGCTTGCGTCCCATTAGTTGTTGGATGTTAAGGATCTCACCGTGTTTTCCACAAAGAGAAGGCGAGCTATCGCCGGCACTCTGAACAAGTTGTGGCCTGGCATGCTCTTCTCCTCTGCCGTTATATACGTCCTCCTCGGCATCTTTTTCCAGAAGAGCCCTGTCTCGTCACAGTTGAAGATTTGCTGGGGGATGTATCGTTCGGCTTCTATCAGTTCGGCAAAAGTTATAATAAAATCTTCAGCTGCCTTCACATCCGCCTCACCAAGTCGACAACACGCACACCTCGCTCATGTTTTTCGACGATTGCGTGTTTTATATCCAAGCACATCATCCTCTTCTTCTTCTCAGTTATAATAAAATCTTCAGCTGCCTTCACATCCGCCTCACCAAGTCGACAACACGCACACCTCGCTCATGTTTTTCGACGATTGCGTGTTTTATATCCAAGCACATCATCCTCTTCTTCTTCTCAGTACCGTGTTTTCCACAAAGAGAAGGCGAGCTATCGCCGGCACTCTGAACAAGTTGACGGCAGAGATACTGTACTTGCACGGCAAGATAACCACGTGACCAGAACCCACCTGGTGGCGGCTGGCGTAAACTCAAAATAACCAACATGCGAAAACAAAAATGCAGCGATATACGGCAGAGATACTGTACTTGCACGGCAAGATAACCACGTGACCGGGTGGCGAAAGCTCGTAACTCAGATCTCGGCTCGCATCTCAAAGCAATAAACCGCCCGAGCGACGGCTCGTATCTAGAAAAACTCGTAAGTTGGGGCACTCGTAAGTCAAGGTTCCACTGTATGAACAACAGTGAAAAAAAATCATTTCTGATGTTGAGTACTTAAATTCCGACTTAGCTCCCATTTACCGGGATGAAATAAAATACACCGCCTACATGCAGATGATTGGCCACCGATGGGACCGGGTTATCTCATTACAGTTTGTATTGTCGTGTAATTTCTTGCTCGGAATGTCAGAGAGAGGGAGAAAATGTTTCTGCCCAGGCATATTCGAGTCCCGGTTGGAGTTTCATTATCATTTTGTGAGATGTGATCGGGCATGTCAAGCGTTCTCGTAGCTCGCGCACATACACGTACGACCGTTCCATATTCATGATAGTTCAATAGTTGCCGCGTGCTGCGCACATGTGCATGTTACTTTTTTTTTAATAGTTCCGTTAAGCGGGCTATAATGACGCAGCGTTGCGTGCCTCAACTCAAATCGGAATGTACAATTTTTTGTTCAACCCGTTGATAGCCGTTCGGTGGACGGATCGAATATACCGACCCCTTATTCCAGAAATTGAAACTAATAACGCTAAATAACGCCTTTCATCGAATGTTCACGTGTTTTTACAATTGTCGACTGATAAGGCACCCAAGTTATCCGAGCCCATGCTTTGATCAACACGACTGCGTTACCTGAATTCTTGGGAAGCCCCACCAGGACGACGGCAGACATTTTCAGAAGTTCCTGCCACACAACGAAATATTTTTTATTCATATTTACCTCAGCGCATTTCAGCGCACGGAATCAACGGCATCAGAGCAGGTGTGCGCTGATTCGCTCAGAGCGATCACGTGATGACGCTATGACGCTATGACGCTATGAACGCTATGACGCTATGAACGCTATGACGCTATGAAAAAAAAAATCGCTCGCTTTGCCAAGGGGCTCGCTCCCCCCCGTTCCCCTCCCCTCCCCTCCCCCGCCCGGAAATGCCGGGTACTTCTGCTAGTAAATTATAAAGCAGGCGGTGTCGTGATCACCCCCCCTCACCCCCGCCCTTCTTATTTTGACTCTGTGACTAAAGTAAACGTAATCAACTTATCAGGCCTAAAGTGGAGATAAGATAACCAAAATACTTTCACATTCAAACCGTCAAACCAAACCCCGAGGGATTCTTACAATTTATAGATTTAGCGTTGCAATTAAACATAAACGTTCATCAAAAACTCATTTCATAAAACTACATAATGTATTGTACTTGTATTAATACATTGTGTGTAGAATAATCCGTTATAAACGTGTTTTTAATCTAAATAAACATCGTCCCTCCATTCACGGGGCTCGAGCGAGTCCCTTGATATTAATGTGCTAAAGACCCTAGCAACCACATTCCATAACTCGTCTCCAAGGACGGACACGTGACCGCAGCGGGGCGGGGCGAGGCGGAGTGATACAGCGGAAGGATTCAACGGTTTAAATAAAGCCGCGATGCGGGGGATTTTCATTGGGACCTTTATCCTGATTTCGTTACCTCCGCCACCAAAGGTCGATGGAGATTATGTTTTCACTCCTGTCTGTTTGTCCGTTTGATTGTGAACACAATATCTCAAAAAGTTGTGGACGGATTCGGACGAAATTTTGTGGAGATGGATCGTGTGTGACAAGGACGAAATGATTAGATGTTGGTGAAGATCCGGATTCGGAATTCGGATTCGTTTGCAGTGCATTGTTTGTTGACAAGGGGAAAATCCTGGAACAGTGAGTTTACTTTATCTATCATCGTTTGTGTCAGTTCAGCTGCACTTGCGAAAAATGATGCTTGTGCAGAAGCAGAGTAATGAAAGCAAGGCTCAATAAATGCCTCTATTATGGAAAATATCTGCAAGAAGTTGGAATTTTAACCGGGATTTTTTTACCGAGAAATTGCGTCAGTCAATTTATCTCGGGACCGTCCCGAGACCGTCTCGAAAGCCGAAACCGCCGGGATTTCGTCCCGGTCTCGGATCGGTTGACAGCCCTAGTTAACGGGGTTGGAAAATCGAATGGCCGCCCAGGAGAACCAGATGGAAGGGATGAAGAATGGGTTAACGGGGCTAGAAGACAAGATGGGAGGCAAATTGAGGGAAATAGGGGAGCAATCTGCCCGGGAAATTAAACAAATGGGGAATCAGATAGAGGAGGTGAAAATCGGGTTGGAAACCAAATTGGATGCCCAGAGGAATGATTTGGAACAGATGAGGGCACCATCTACCAAAGAGATGGGGGGGGAGATAAGGCGTGGAGTGGGCGAAGAGGTCGCGGGGGTACGCGAGGAGGTAAAGCGGGGTGAGGAGCGCATGGAGAAAGAGGTGAGGAATAGTTCGGCTAGGTTACAGGGGGGAATAGAAGACCTGACGCGGGGAGTAGAGCAGCTGACTGTGGGACAAAAGGAATTGGGGGAGCAGGTGGAAAATAATACGGCGGTAATAGGAGGGTTGAAAGCGACCCAGAAGGAAATAAAAAAAGAACTTATAGCGACAAAGAGGGAATGTCAGATGGTACACGAGGGGTTGACAAAGAGGTTGGACGAGGTGACAGGCAATGGAGACAAAAGAATGGGAAGTAAGGACGCACATAGAAACGACCAAGGTGGCCTTTGAGGAAGAAATTGAGGGGGCGCACCGGGAAATAAAAGAGGTGAAACAAAAATTAGAGGAAGTGGAAGAGGGGGTAAGTGAAATTAAGAAGAGATGGAGGGAGACTAAGAGGGAGATAAAGGAGGAGGTGATGGAATTGGTGCAAGGTCTGTGCTCAAATCGTGAGGTTGTGCTTACTGACCAAATAAAGAGTTTGCAGGTGGCGGAGGAGGAGCGAAGACGAGGTGCCGAGGTGAGTGGCGATATACTCGGAAATGTATATGGTGTGAGGGGGGATTCAGTGAGCTTGGGTGTTGGTTGAGACCCGGGCGTTCGTGAGAGGCCGCTGGTGAGGTGTGCGACAGGTGCAGAGTGTGTGGAAGGAGGAGGTGTGCAAAGAGGTCCGACTATGGGGAGTGCGGAAGGTATTTGTGAGCCAGTGTGTGCGGCGGTGATCAGGTGTGTGCAAGAATGCACCCCCATGAGTGGTACGGAGTATGTACCGGGAGAGAGTGTGCAATAAGGTGCGCGAGAAAGGTGTGGAAAGGAGGTGTGTGTGTGAGGAAAAAGTGTGCGCTGAGGAGTGAGTGCGTTGCCAAGAGTGAGAGTGAATGCACGGCAGTGTGGTGGTGAGAGTGACAAGGAGTACGAGTTGGTTGTGGCAGGTGAGAAAGAATGCACACCTGGAATGGAAGAATGCACACCTGGAATGGTCGAGCGCATGTGGGAATGCACACCTGAGTTGGTGGTGAAGCGTGTGATCGGGTGTGCAGAAGAGTGCACACCTATGGTTGTCACAGAGGATGTGACCGAGGAGTGGGCGCGAGGAGGTGTGTTGATGAAGTGGGCGAACGATGAGTGTGTGCCAAGGTGTGCGGTGGTCAGGTGTGTTACGAAGTCTGGGAGTGTTATGAATAGACCAGAGTATGGAGTGAAAGAGAACGCACGAGCGAGTACGGTGGTGGAATTGACAAAATGTGGGGGATGTATGAGCAACGATCGGAACGAGTGGTGTGAGCATGTCCGGGGAGCATCGACGCTAAACGGAGCAGCGGTTAGACCGACTTTTAGCCGATGCGAGCCTTCGGTTCGTGCCGGGCTTTGGGTGCTGTGGGAACCGGCGGGGATCGTAATCACGGCGGTTTCAAAAGAACCGCCGTGCGCGATCCGCACCGGGCCTCGCTCTGCACAGTCGCATCCGCGCTCTGCTAAGCGGAGCGGGCGGCCCGGTTCGAGGGCAGGTAGGAGGGGTCGGCACGGCGACCCCTTGTGGTTGCGGTGTTCCGGCCGGGCGAGATTGGGCCATCGGGCCGGAGACCGGAAGCCTCCGCGCCGAGATGGTGCGTGGAATCTCGGCCCGAGCAAACCTCCTTCCCTGAACCGAGTGCCGGACGAATCCAACTGCAGTAGACAACCCACCCGCATTCATTGCTCGGCTTTGCGAAGCTGAGCTTTGAGCATGTAAGACGCACCGAGGCTCAAGTTAATGGACATTTGGTAGGGGTAGGAAATTGATGATTGGCAAAATTGATGAGAAAATTTGATTGGCAGTGATTGGCAAATTTGATTGGCAGAAAAATTGGATGGGCAAAATTGATAGTGGGAGATAGCCGATTTGGAGGGATGGCAAATCCCCCATCCCTCATCACCCGGGCACATGAGCAATAGCTATGGGGTTATGGCAGTGTAAGCTCGCCGAGGGAGGGTTTGGATAATTGTATAGGGATCTAGAAAAATGACAATAGGTAACGGTAGAGATAAGTAGTGACATTGTACAGGTAGTTGGGGACGTAGAGAGGTTAGAATGGTTGTTAATGACGTGGTATGTGCTTCGTTTAAAGGGAAGACGGGGAGCACCAAGCTAGAAGGAAACCAGGTAGATCAGATGATGCAGTGTGTTTGTGGTTTTTATCGAATGAGGCATTGCGTGTGAGAATCTTTGTGTTGAGAGGCAATGCTCGTGAATGGTGCCGTGTGTGTGCAGAAGGTGTATGGAGCAGTGTACGTAGTGTGTTCAAAAAGTATCCGACCTTTATTTTTCGTGCGTAAAAAAAAAAGAAGCTAGGGAGGCGTTGATTGGTGCACGTTTGTAGGCGATCCTAATGCACACGCGTGAATTTTTTCCCACCTGCAGAAGCTGTCATTCGACGGCAGACCGCCGATGAGTGAGGACATGTAAGTGAGCGCCGTCGGATTTTCGTTTTTGACAAAATGACGGAAAAACTTGAACAACGCTACTGCATCAAATTGTGTGTTTTTTGGCCTCGGGGATGTTGGATGCTTCCATTGTGATGACTGCAACTTGGTTTCTGGGTCGTACCCATAAACCCAGGACTCATCGCCAGTGATCACTGTGTTGAGGAAGCTGGGATCGCTGTTCACAGTCTCCAGCATGTCCTGTGCGATCTCCAAACGGAGTTGCTTCTGCTCAATCGTTAGCAGCTTTGGTACGAACTTCGCTGAGATTCTCCTGAAGCTCAAATCCTCCTTCATAATGGAATGAACGGTGTTGAATCTTGCGGATCGTTTCCACTTGGGAATCGCCAAGCTTTACACAAAAATTGATGCAGTAGCGTTGTTCAAGTTTTTCCGTCATTTTGTCAAAAACGAAAATCCGACGGCGCTCACTTACATGTCCTCAATCATCGGCGGTCTGCCGTCGAATGACAGCTTCTGCAGGTGGGAAAAAATTCATGCGTGTGCATTAGGATCGCCTACATACGTGCACCAATCAACGCCTCCCTAGCTTCTTTTTTTTTACGCACGAAAAATAAAGGTCGGATACTTTTTGAACACAGTAGTATGAGTGAGTAATGGTGATTGGGCATTGTATTGAGCAAATGGTCCCGGAGGAAGGAGGGTGCAGGTGGCACCAGGTGTGATTGCACAGGTGTGCAAGTGAACAGGTGTATGGAGAATGGTTGTGTGAAATAGTTAGTATGGAATACATGGAGTATGGAATGGATGGTGTGGAGTGAGTATGGTGGAAAATGTGGAGTGGAGTGGTTGGTGCGAAGGGAGTGTATGGGGAGGATGGACCCCTATCACGAATACCTGGGGATGGTAGTTTAAGAGTGAGGTAGAGGGTATAGGTAAATTGTGGTTGGATATTGGCATCTGTGGTGCGTGTGGAAGAATGGTGTTTGGATGGGTGCATTAGTGACGTGGAAATGGCTTGGCGTGTGGCCTGTTAGTGTGTGTGGTTGGTTGGACACTCCGCCACTGTGAGGATGTCGTCCAGATGAGGCCGCCGGTGGGCTCTGGGAGCCGGTAGAGTTGTTGTGGATGGGGCCCGAGGATCCGGAGGACGGACCCGGGTAGCCCAGTGCCAGAGAGGGCACCGAGGGGGTAAGTGCCAGGGAGGGCCTTCCCCAGTTAGATAGGTTAGGTAAAGGAGCAGATAAGCTCGGAGGGAACTGCAGTGGCGGAGGTGTGCAGGTGAGTAGACCTGCTGGGAGAGCCACACGACTCAGTCCCGAAATTGTGCAAAGGCACAGGGAGTTGAACCGGGGGAGTGAGACCCCAAATTGATGAGCACCACAGTTTGGCCAATGGGAGTTTGGTTCTTAAAACCGCATAGAGCAGGGGTCGGCAACCTTTTTGACATGAAGTGCCAGTTTGAAATGTTCTTGTTAATTAGTGTGCCATATCAACATTAAGTTTAACATTAAGTTTAATAATGACACCACATAAAAAAATTATTTCCAACAGACATGGAATTTTATTCCATCCATATAGGCTACATGCATTGCAACAACATTTTAAAGAAACATTTATCTCTCATAATCAGGACATTATAATGATCCTTTTATCATTGTAAAATTTGTCCCCAATGAGGTTACAAATTATATGCATGGACCGCATTTCAAAACACTGCTTTCAGTAACTCATTTACAAAGTATTGCATTGGAAACAAATGTCAAAAAGGGAGAATAAACTGTATCAAACAGAAATACCAGAACTATATAAGAATGCTGCCATCCTCATGAAAACATCCACATCTGAGTTGGAAAAAAAGAAATGGACAAACAGCTACATATGCAAACCCATGTGTACTACAAATAAACAGATGCCTACCAGTCAGTGTGATCCCTGGCCCTGCTTTCCTTTGCTGAGCTCCATTATCTGGGGGTCGTAGTTAGTCACTTTAAGTTGCACACATGCTTCGGAGTGGTCGGTTGTCAAACGACTGCGGGAGGGGCTGAGCACGTTCTTCATGTGTGAGAATACCTGCTCACAGAGGTACGTTGACCCGAAGACTGACAGCAAAGCCAGTGCAACGTTCCGGAGACAGCTGAACTTCTTCGGCACGGATGTCCAGCAGGTGAAGATGCAGGTTCCGTGATCTTGCACTGCCGTGGTTTCTAGTCGTTTCCGTAGCTCTGTAAACTTAGTCACCCACAGTGTTGAACTCTTCAGCTCAATCAGCTGCATTTCCATGTCCTGTGTATCCAACCAGTCTATCAGAGATAAATCCAATTCGTGTCCATCAAAGCTGTCTGGCTTGATCAAGAAAGAGAACATGGGTCCATACTTCTGAAAGTCCCCAAATCGTGTTGTGAACTCCGACTCAAGCTCGCTCATGTATTTGCATATTTCAGCGGTGCTGATGCTGTGCTGCGAGGACAGCTCCCTTACGTGTCTGAAGTAGCAGAAAGTTGAGGTAGCAACATCGCTTGAAAAGATTGCTAGCTTGCCGACAAAAGCCGTCCATGTGTCGAACATGTCCAAAACAGTTTGCCCTGCACCTTGCAGTCGGAGATTGAGCTCGTTGAGGTGTCCCGTAATATCCGTGAGAAACATAAGTTTCACAACCCACTTCTCATCCTCGAGTTCTGGGTAGTTTTGGCCCTTTTCAGCCAGGAAGGCCTTGATGGCATCAAAGCAGCTGACAAACCGCTCCAAAACTTTTCCGCAGCTTAGCCACCTAACCGCTGAGTGGAGAGGGATATCTTTGCATGTGCAGTTCATTTCCTCGAGCAGGGACTGGAACTGTCGGTGTGTCAGAGCAGATCGCTTAACTATGAAGTTAATAACCTTTACTACCGTAGCCATAACCTCATTAAGATCTGAATTTGACATCTTTGCACAGAGGTTTTCTTGGTGTATTATGCAGTGGAGTTTCATGATGGGGTGACCGACTTTTTCCTCAATTAATCTGACAGCTCCCCTCTGTTTCCCGACCATGCTGGGGGCGCCATCTGTTGTCACTGCAAAAATCTTCCTGATGTCAATCCCTCGCTCCTCAAAATGTTCCATAAACACCTTGGCTATGTCCTCACCTTTTGTTGTGTCAGACATTGGCTTTAAGCAGCAGAGTTCCTCTCTTACAGTCGAATCACAGTATCTTGCCATGACTGCCAAACGTGGTATGTCATTCACGTCCACGCTTTCGTCAAGTGCAATGCTAAATACCACAGCATCTTTTAACCCAGCTATTTGCTGCGCACTGACATTTTCTGCCATTTCTTCGATGCGTCGCTCAACACTTCTAGCTGACATGGGAATATCTTTTATTCTTGATTTGATTGTCTCTTTGTTTGGTAAGCCTTCAAACAGAACCTCTGAGCTACAGAGAAAAGCCTCCTTAATATATTCGCCATCAGTCAATGGCTTTCCGCGTTTCACAATGCAATGAGCAATGCGATAGCTTGCTTCAGTCGCATGGTTTTTAGCAATGGCAAAGATTTTGAGGGTGTTGGCTTGCTTCTCATACCTGGACACGGCACGTTTGATGGATTCTGCCTTGTCTGCCTGATCTTTGAAAGTTTTCTCGTGCTTTGTCTCAAAATGGCGCTTAACACTCGATGTTCGACAAACAACATTTTCAAAACATAAAGTACAAACAGCGCGGTCCTTCTGAAGAACAAAACCCCACTCTTCTGTCCATGGGGGCTGGAATGCCCGAACCTTTACTTCAGCTTTCTTAGCTAGTGGGGTTGCCATCAATCTTCCGAACCTGAACTGCTTCACTGCAATTCCTGTGGGAAATGTGAGTGGGAGGCGGTACCGTAAATCAAACTAAATAAGACAGGCCGCATGTTACGAGAAAAACTACGATCCCCATTTTCGTTACTAAAACCTCATAAAAAAAACTTAAAATAATGACGAGATTAATATTAAAACTCAGAAACCAGTCCGAATAATAATAAAGAGTGGAGATGCAGCCGCTGACCACCGGATGTTAACAGCACAGCCGCTCTTACAGCACCTCAGGTTGCCGCGGACGGCGTATCGGAAGGGACCAAGCCTGCATCTCCCGTTTTATATCTGCGATTATTATACAATTCAGAATAATGATGAGATTAATATTAAAACTCAGAAACCAGTCCGAATAATAATAAAGAGTGGAGATGCAGCCGCTGACCACCGGATGTTAACAGCACAGCCGCTCTTACAGCACCTCAGGTTGCCGCGGACGGCGTATCGGAAGGGACCAAGCCTGCATCTCCCGTTTTATATCTGCGATTATTATACAATTCAGAATAATGATGAGATTAATATTAAAACTCAGAAACCAGTCCGAATAATCATAATGAGTGGAGATGCAGCCACTGACCACCGGATGTTAACAGCACAGCCGCTCTTACACAACTGAGGTTGCCGCGAATATTGTGTTTGAATGCGCCCGGCCGGCATCTCATGTTGATGTTGTGCATCTTTGATTATTATTCCAGTAAAATAATTTGGGATTGGAATGGTGACCCTGCTCTGATCCATCCATCTACCTCATCACCCTGCACCATCACACCGGAATAATGTCATAGTGCAACATGCGCAACAGCCAATGGCTGTTCAAGAGGTGGTTTGGCACGCAGCGGAGAGGACATTGCTTTCGCCAGCGTGCCAATGATTATGCTGCCGCGTGCCAATGGTGGCACGCGTGCCTAAGGTTGCCGACCCCTGGCATAGAGTGTAAGATGGCCAATGGTTTGGCAGGGAAAGACCCCGGGTAGTGTAAAGTGTGTTAAAGTCATTTAGAAGGAAGATAGGATTGAAATCTCCTCGCACCATCTGCATCCACTCACCTGAGGTGACGACAGAACTCCACACCGTGCCATGTGTTGTTGTTTTATTTTTGTGCAAATGTTTTGGATTGTGAGATGCATCATGACGTGGGTGTGACATTGTGCTGATGTTCCATCTCTCCCTCCTTATGAGGAATTGATGAAGAATTTGGATGACGGCAAATTTGGTTAGAGGGATTGTGACGAATTTGGTATTAGGGGAGATATGGGAAGACAGGACGTAGTGACGAATTTGTAAATTGTTGTGTACATACAGGTTAAGTGGCAAGGGTAGTGTAGGTAACAGGGGGGGGGGGGGGGGGGAAACGTCAGGGACGAACTTTCTCAGCTCGCTCCCATGCGCACCTCACCTTGCGTTACCTTTAATGATGTGTACCCTTGTGACCTTACCCCTCGCTAACGCTGCCACTTTGTCTTCCTTCCCCACCCATGGACTTCCCCATGTCTTCCTTCCTTCCCCACCTTCCCTCTCTGGGCACTGAGGGGGAGCGTGCGGGAGCTCGCATCTGTGTGCCCGAATTCCCGCTGCTAGCTGCCTGCATCGATGCACCACTTTATGGACCACGTTGTTGTGGCCGAGCACCACCATATGGACCACCCATAGTCGGCCCCTGTTGCCCATAAATAAAAATGGACACGTTTATGTGCTTTTTTTGTTTATTATGGCAAATAGGCAGCAAGCTACCAAGAAGACCAAGAAAGAGAACATCTGGAAGAACGATGGCCAGCAGAGGGAGCAGCAGAGCAAGGACAAGACCATCAGTGTGTTTCTTTTGTTTATTATGTGATGACTGTGCACTGGGTGGTGCTGACTGCTCTTTGATTGGTGCTTTGGTGTTTATTGGTGCTGGTGCGTCGATGCAGTGCATGCTCTATCCTCCCTCCCACAGGAATTTTCTCTTTGTGTCTCCCAAAAGAAATAACAGGTCCTGGGTTGCGTTTTGTAAATAGTCAAAATAATGTCACCTGTAAATAATGCTCCCCACCGTCAATGTTTAGTTTGAAAATTAATTCCGCAATTCGGTTATTCTGTAGGCGTGAATCTGTTAGGCAGGGTGCAACGCAACAGGGAGACATATTTATTTGTGTTTTAAAACTGTCGCACTCAGGGTCAGGTTAATTATAGAGGGTATTACACCTGCGTGCCACATTAAGTTAAAGTTTTATCGGCCCGGGACGTGCCTGGAGGATGAGGGTGCAGTGTTGCGGATTTGAGAACCCTGTGTTTGTAAATATGACCCTCTAGTAGTCTTGTAGTAATTCTTGTAAATACCTCCGTTTTGTGTGTAAAGGTCAAAGGTCGTCCCCTTAGCTAGTCCATGTACAAGCACGTAGGCCACCATAGAACCTCTCTATAGTTATTTCTTATTCTATGTTAGTTTAAGGCTGTGTTTCCCATTAATTGACTCTGCATTGCACCAAATGACATAAGATAGTTCCCTTTTCAAGTTTCCCCCAAATCATCTCTTCAAAGTGCCAGTAACATTGGGCTGTTTTCTTCAGCGTTCGCCACCGTTGCATTGGGCTGTTTTCTTCACCCCAAACTCCATTACGCATGCGGTCAACTCGGGGGAGAAGGGCGGGGCCGGCCCATCGTCAGGAGGTGGAGCCAGGAAGCCCTTGCGCCCAACCAGGACTCGGTGGCTATGGCTTGGTAGGGCGTGGCTATATAACCCATGGGGGGGAAGCCCCCACCAGCAGATGACCGAGATGAGCTCGAAGTCGGACACGAGGCAGATCAGCTCGTTTGAGGGGAAGCTGAGAGAGCTTTTTTGAGGGAGGTGCGCTGGACTGCAGACAGATTCTGTGAAGTAGTAAAGGAGCATCGGAGACGCAGGAGGCGGAGGACGTGTGAGACAGCTGCCGGTGTGAAACCGAATACGTGGAGCTGCCGGCTCCTCGCTGCCAGCCCGAAGCGCAGCTGTGTGCCGGGTTTCGCCTCGAACCCACAAGCGTGGACCAAAGCGCGAGCTTGGAGCCGAACCTCGACGCCTACCATCTACCTGGACCCTCCTCTGCCGTCCCGTACCATCCCTGCCCATACCATCCTTTTGTGTACATGAGTTTGTCTTGTTTGTTTTGTCCTTGGGGTTTAAGTAAGCCTGTATAGATAAGTAGAATTGCACTGTGTCCATCTTCTGTAAATTACTTTCGTTTTCTTTCCTTCTCCCTTGGTTTCTTTGCTTTGTACATAATTAGTAATAAATTCCTGTTCTTCCTACCTTTGCCTTCTTTCCTTCACATCTGATCGTCTTTGTGATTTCCCCCATTGAGTACCTGTGGCGCGATTTCGGCCAACGCTTCGGAATCGGGTTAGTGACTGTTAATAGCTCGAACTGCGGGTTGCTAAAACCGCTCGGCAATTGGAACATCTAAAACCGTGGTTCGAGCGGGAGTCCCTCCCCTGCTTCGCGGTCAGGAGTGGCACTCAGGTCCTTGGGACTTTTCGTTGACCAAATACCCTGGCTGCTCCCGACCGGAAGGAGCGTTGGGACCCCCAGGATTCACGTCGGTCAGTCGCAGACAAGGGGATTAATCCCCCCTTGGTAAGGGGAAAAGGGGCCGACGTTGAGATCAGTAACAATATATATATAAATATATATATATTGTTGCGGTTTTGAGAACCCACACAGGTAACATCATTAAAGGTTAAAGGTTTCACCCCATAGTTAGGCCCTTGCATACACGTAGGTCACCTTAGAACGTTAGTTATTTCTTAGTATATGTGAGATAAGGCCATTTCCAATAGTTATCATCTGCGTTGTGTAAAACAAATAAGAGTAGGCCCCGTTCATTCTGCAGCCCTCCCTCCAATCGACTCCATTGCACACCATCCAGTCTGCACCCCATTGCCCCTCGCATGAGGATGCTCGTAGTTGTTGCACCTTGCTTGCCAGTAACGTTCGCTGCCCTTGGGCTTGCGCTCGAACCAGCCCAAATGCCACAAGGTAAGGCCCGAAAAGGGGGCGGAGCGCGAGGGTGAGGGTGTGGCCACATCAGGCAGTCATCAAGGGCGGAGCCGGTAAGACCCCAAACAACCAACCAGGGCTCGGGTGAGATGGCCTGATAGGGCGTGGTAAGCGCGTGGCTAGAGATTTGAGAGGGTTGGCTGAAGCGGCGCGATATAACCCAGCGCGCAAAGCCCTCCAGGAGGACTCGCGTGCATATGGCAGTGGCAAAGGACTTGAGGACTTGGTTTGGAGCGCATTGCATTGTTGGTTACAAGGACTCGCTGGGGAAAGCGCCATTGTGAACTATCGGGAGAGACGCGCTATCCTGATCGATTGCAAGGGCTCGGTGGGAATTTGGCTGTGGGCTTACGGGGAGGGCATATCAAGCGCCGGTCCTTCTATTACATACGCGGCCGTGAGCCACAATGTAACCGTTAGCAAGCCTACCTTTCCCCGATGTAATTGTCCGATCCGCGCCACCGACATGCGAACATCTTGCCTGCCGTCTACCATCGCCTCCACGGTATGAGTCAGGGACCGGAGCGAGCTGTGAACAAGATCCTTGGGACCATCGCCTGACCATCTACAAACCCCGTGTGAGTGAGTCTGAGAGTGTGACTGAGTGTGAACGGGCCCGTGTCCGGGGATAAGTTAAGACTGTTATAAGGCTGCCCTGTGTATCTGCTTCTTCCTCTTCACTGTACATTGCTTCTACTTCTTCTTCTTCTTCTTCAGTGTACAAAGTGTGTAATAAATTCCTTGTTCTTCCTGTTTTCCTCTTAATTTGACCGTCTTAGTGATTTCTCCATTGGGTAAGCGTGGCACGATCAGGAACCGCTCCAATCTGGTTAGTCCCGTTAACGGCCCGAATCGCGGCTCGCTTTCGCTCGGCGTGTCCATTGAAACCGTGGTTCGGGTGGGGTTATTTCCTTGCTTCCCGGAAGGCGCTGGTACTTAGGTAATAGGACCAATTCGACCTACCACCCTATTCAGCGCTGACCGGAAGGAACGTAATAGCCCCGGATCGCGTTGGCTAGTAAAAAGACAAGGGGATTAATCCCCCCTTGGTAAGGGGAAGGCCGACGTTGGAGATCCGCAACAATTGGTGTCAGGGAAGTGGGATTTGACCCGAAGTGCGCCTAACGCACTCAAAATTACGAGCGGCCGACATTGTACTAACATCTAAATTTGAATCATGCCATGGATAACCAAGGCGGTCGGATGCCGGTGGGGGTAGATGAGGAGGAGTTAGAATTAACCCAGGACCCCTGGGAAGAATTGGGACAATTGGAAATGGAAGAGAACATTGATGAAGGTGCAGCAGTGGGGGTGGCAGGCGAACAAAATGGCGGCGCCTCGCACATGGCGACGAGGGCTGCGCCCGCTGGGCAAATGGGGGTGCTAGATGTGCAGGCCCTCATGGCACAGATACAGGCAGCCATACAAATGGTGGGGGACAGAACGGGGGAGCAAATTGGGGGATTAGAAAGCAAATTGGGGGGATTATAAAGCAAATTTGGGGGATTCGAAAGCAAATTGGGGAGCCAATTGGAGGACGTGGGTGGCCAAATGGGAGAAATGAACGAGAGGTTCACGGGATTGGAAAACAGGATGGCCACCCGAGAGAATCGAATGAAAGGAATGAAGGACGGGTTAACGGGGTTTGAAAACCGAATGGGTGGCCACATAAAATTTTTTTGGGGAGACCATAGACCGCAGGTCGAGCGGGAAAGGCACACTGGTACACGATGGGGTAGCGCGATTTGAGAAGAGCGGGGAAAGCGAGGTGGAGCAAAGCGCAGTTAAGTGGACTGGTATAGGAATCGCGACACGGGGTGTGGAAAAGCCGACGACCGCCGAATTGGAAAATTTTATTTTATGTGCACCAGCGGTCGTCGAGCTTAATAAAGAAAAAGAATTTATCTATCTATAATTCCAGTAATCTCTGTGTGTATGTCTGTGTGTGTGTCTGTGTGTCTGTGACCGCTGTTTCTCGACAACCACGGGTCCGATATACTTTAAACTTGCCAGGTATATTGCTGGGGACCTGAGGATGTGCCTTTTCAAGGTTTCATATTAATCGGAGAAGTAGTTACCGAGCTATGTCCAAAAAACGATTCAACCAATCAGAGAGCAGCGAGCTATCACGTGTGCCGAACGTGCCGAACAGACTCTGCCTCGGACGGCACATTTGAGAGCGTATTCATTTATTTCACGTTGGCAAACTATGTTGGCGTTAAACTATGTTTTAAAACTAATTAAAACTAATTTGCGATTCTTTCGCTTTCCTGCGCGTTTGTGCACGCTATGGCGATTTCTTTACCAAACTCCGCAAGCCGTTCGCTTTGGACCAAACCATTTCATGTAAATAGAGGGGGGGGGATTGTCACCGTACTCGCAAGCCGTTCGCTTTGGACCAAACCATTTCATGTAAATAGAGGGGGGGGATTGTCACCGTACTCGCAAGCCGTTCGCTTTGGACCAAACCATTTCATGTAAATAGAGGGGGGGGGGGGGGGATTGTCACCGTACTCGCAAGCCGTTCGCTTTGGACCAAACCATTTCATGTAAATAGAGGGGGGGGATTGTCACCGTACTCGCAAGCCGTTCGCTTTGGCTTTGCGAATGGACCAAACCATTTCATGTAAATAGAGGGGGGGGGGGGATTGCCACCGTACTCGCAAGCCGTTCGCTTTGGCTTTGCGAATGGACCAAACCATTTCATGTAAATAGAGGGGGGGGGATATAATTTTAGATATATATATAGTACGGGCATGCCCTAGTAATTAAAATTGGGGTTGAGGAGACGACAGAGGTAGTGCATGGATTGAGGGAAGAAATGGAATGTACTCAAAGTCTGCATTCGCATCGTGATGTCGTGCTGTCTAACCCCAATGGAAGTTTGCAGTTGGTGCAGGAGATGAGGATCCCGAAGGTAAGCAGGATTGTACATGGCGTGAAAAGGTTTGGCGCGAAAGTGTTGGGCGCAAAAGGATTTTTCGCGCGCTTTGGATCGTGACGTCACCCGGGCGCTTGTGGAAGGTCCGTGGTGAGGTGTGCGAAAGCGAATGGCGCGCGTGTGAAAAAAAAGTGCACCGAAGCACGGGTGTGTAACAGGAGAGTATGAAACAGAGAGTGAGAATAAATGCACAACAGAGTGTATGTGAAGAGTGCGACACAAAGTGTGAGATGGCTGTGGAGAGTGTGCGGGAGTGCACACCGGAGCGGGTGATTGGGTGTGCAACAGAGTGCACACCCATGGTTGTTACGGAGTACGTAACGGGGGAGAGCGCACGAGAGGAGTGCGTGGAAGAAAGGTGTGTAACGGAGTGTGTGAGTGGCGTGGCTGCGCCTGAGTGGTGTGCACCTGAGTGTGCGAGAAAAGAGTATGCACGAGCGAGTGCAGGAGTAGAATGCATGGAGTGTATGGGAGGCGCTGGAGCGCCGCGATTTGTGAGTGTAGAACGGGTCGCGTGTGGATGTGAGAATGCGATCTGAGCATCGACGCAGACCGGGGCAGCGTTTAGGGCGACGTACAGCCACCGCGAGCTCTCGGGGCGTGGTGCGCTTTGTGTGCTGCGGGAGCCGGCGGGGATCGTTGCCGCTGCGCTCTCGCAAGGAGCGCCGTGCACGATTCGGGCCGGGCCCCGCCCTGTATGGCCGGTGCCGTGCCGTGGCGCAAGGGTCAAACGGCACGATTCTAGGGGTAGGCCAGGTCGGACCTTCGCCCCCTGGCAGGCGCGGTGCTCCGGCCGGGGGAGGTTGGGTCATCGAGCCGGAGACCGGAAGGCTCCGCGTCGAAATGGCGCCTGGAACCTCGGACCGAGTATGCCTCCTCCCCAGAATCAAAGATGCCGGACGGACCCAACCAACAGGAGACAGACCACCAGTATGCATTGCTCGGCTTTTCGAAGCCGAGCTGTGACGAAAATGTATTACGGTGCACTGAGAGGCTCGAGAGTAGTGGACTGAAATAGCGATAGTGTTGGCGATGGTATACGGTGTAGAGGAATGGCAGATCTACCATCCCTCACATTGTATCTTGGGACAGAGGAGCAGTAGATTATGGGGTTTGGCAGTGTAAACTAGCCGAGGGCGGGCTAGGATAATTGTTAGGGACTTACAAGTGACTTTAGGAGACCGAGATTTAAGTAGTGACTTTTGGACAGTTGAGGGGACGTAGTCAGATTAGTTGGTTGATAATGACGAGGGATATGCTTAGTATAAGGGAAGACGGGAAAGCACCAGTATTAGAGGTAAGTAGATAGTCAGATGATGCTGTGTGTGTGTAGTAGTGTGGAAAAATTGTGTGTGAGTATGAGGATGCGCTTTAGGCGCAAATGAGGAATTGATAATAATGAGAGTCTTTGTGTTGAGAGTGAGCAAATGAGGCATTGGTTGAGAATGATGTGTGTGTGTGTGTGTGAAAGTGTATGAGTGGAGCATTGAGGACAAGGTGAATGGTGTTGAGTGAATTGGCTTGCATGGTGTGCAAGTGAATAAATGGTGTGGGAGTAAATGGTGTGTGGAATGAGTGGTGTGGAGTGCATGGTGCGAAGGAGTGGATGGGGGAAGATGGACCGCTTCACGAGTACCCGGGGAGGGTAGTTTAAAGTTAGGTAGAGGGAGTAGGTAAATTTGTTGGATATTGACATCTGTGGTGCGAGTAGTAGCAAGTTGTTGCTTTGAGGGGTGCACGATTAAGTGAAATGGCTGGGCGTGTGCGCCTGTTGGTGAGTATGGTTAAATGGGCACTCCGCCACTGGTAGTCTGTCGGCCAGGTGAGGCCGCAGGTGGGCTCTGGGAGCCAGGTAGCGTTCAAGTAGAGTTCAGTCGGGCCCGAGGATCCGAGGAGAGGGGCCCGGGTGGCCCAATGCCAGAGAGGGCATCGCGGGGTGAGAGAGCCAGGAGGGCCTTCCCCAGGTTAGGGTAGTTGAGGAGCTAGGCAAGCTCAGGTGGCGACTTCAGTGGCGGAGGTGCGCAGGTAAGTAGGACCTGCTGGTGGAGCCACACGACCCAGCCCCAAAATTGTGCGAGGGCACAGTATGGAAAAAATGGGGGAGTGAGACCCGAAATTGGAAGAGCACCACAGGATGGTCAATGGGAATTGGTTTTTAGAACCGCATAGTTAAAGGTGCCAATTGGCGGGGCATGACCCCGGGTAGTTTAAAGAGTTAATGTTATTAGAAGGATAGTTAGGATGAAATCTCTTCGCACCATCCGCATCCACTCACCGAGGTGACAGGACTCCACCCCAGGTTTTGTGAACTATTTGGAATGAAAGACGCATCATGACGTGGGTGAGACATTGTGATATTCCATCCCTTCCTTGGGAGGGATTGGGGACGAATTTGGTTTAAGGGAGATATGGGAGACAAGACGGTAGAGACGGAATTTGTAAATTGTAAATACGGGGAAGGGCAAGGGTAGAGTAGGTGACATGGGGGGGGGGGGGTCACGTACGGCTAGGGACGAGCTTTCTCCGCTCGCTCTCCCGCACCCCTCATGTCGCATTACCTTGTATTGATGTGTACCCTTGCGCCCTTTCCCCCGCTAACCTCTGCTTTGTCTTCCTCCCCACCCATGGACCCATTACCTTTTGTTGAAGGGAGTGTGCAGGTGTCCTGAGCCGTGCGGCCGCACTCTTGCGCTGCACCCTGCTGCCTGCCGCCTGCACCAGTACCTATGCACCTACACCTATGGACCACACGTTCTGTGGCCTGGCACCTTTTGCTTGGGCAGACAATCACTGCAAGCGTTATCTTGCCCTGCGGACCACTGTGTTTAAGTGGCATCAATGCCATGCAGTCGGACCACCTAAGCTGGCCCTGCTGGCCAAAATAAAAAGCGGACACGGTTTGTGCACTTTTTATTAATTTCCTTTGGTGTGTCAGGAAGAGAAGACATTAAGTTTGACGATGGCACACCGAAGAACATGAAGCAGGAAGACGTCGCAGCCCAGCAGCCAGCCAAGCACAAGGCATCATTCATTATTTATGAAATGGTTTTTGTGCATGTGCGATGATTGTGCATTTTTTTTTGATTTAGGTGCATATTGGTGTATGGTGTATTGGTGCAGTGCATGGCATTTGTGTTTCCTCTTTTCAAAATTTATTCTCTCTCCCACAAAAGAACAGGTCCTGGGTTGTAGTATTGTAAATAACGAGTAGTCTTGTAAATAACATGCTCCCCACCGGCTTTATGTGTAGTTTGGAAATAATGCCGTAATTCGGTTAATTGTGGGCGTGAGCCTGATAGTTAGTACACAACGCAGTAGGTGGGACATTTCTAGTGTTTAAAACTGTCGCACACAGGGTGTTAGGTTAAACGTAGAGGGTAACCACACCTAAGTGTCACACTAATTGTTAGAAAGTAGTCCTGACTCTTGCATCAGAACCGGTCGGGCTCACTGGTATGTGGGTTCGGCTCGGGAACGAGCCTGGCAAAGGAGGGGTGCAGTGTTGCGGTTTTGAGAACCCACACAGGTAACATCATTAAAGGTTAAAGGTTGCACCCAATAGTTAGGCCACATGCAACACGTAGGTCACCTGGGAACGTTAGTTATTTCTTAGTATATGTGAGATAAGGCCATTTCCAATAGTTATCATCTGCGTTGTGTAAAACAAATAAGAGTAGGCCCCGTTCATTCTGCAGCCCTCCCTCCAATCGATTCCATTGCACACCATCCAGTCTGCACCCCATTGCCCCTCGCAATTAGGATGCTCGCAGTTGTTGCACCTTGCTTGCCAGTAGCGTTTGCTGCCCTTGGGCTTTCGCTCGAACCAGCCCAAATGCCACGAGGTAAGGCCCGAAAAGGGGGTGGAGCGCGAGGGTGGGGGTGTAGCCACGTCAGGCAGTCATCAAGGGCGGAGCCGGTAAGACCCTAAACAACCAACCAGGGCTCGGGTGAGATGGCCTGATAGGGCGTGGCTAGAGATTTGAGAGGGTTGGCTGATATAACCCAGCGCGCAAAGCCCTTCAGGAGGACTCGCGTGCATACGGCAGTGGCAAAGGACTTGAGGATTTGGTTGGAGCGCATTGCATTGTTGGTTACAAGGACTCGCGTGCATACGGCAGTGGCAAAGGACTTGAGGACTTGGTTTGGCGCGCATTGCATTGTTGGTTACAAGGACTTGGTTGGAGTGCATTGCATTGTTGGTTACAAGGACTCGCTGGGGAAAGCGCCATTGTGAACTATCGGGAGAGACGCGCTATCCTGATCGATTGCAAGGGCTCTGTGAGAATTTGGCTGTGGGCTTACGGGGAGCGCATATCAAGCGCCGGTCCTTCTATTACATACGCGGCAGTGAGCCACAACGTAACCGTTAGCCAGCCTACCTTTCCCCGATGTAATTGTCCGATCCGCACCACCGACACGCGAAGATCTTGCCTGCCGTCTACCATCGCCTCCACGGTACGG
The DNA here is from genome assembly GCF_964187855.1 of Myxine glutinosa. Taxonomy (NCBI): domain Eukaryota; kingdom Metazoa; phylum Chordata; class Myxini; order Myxiniformes; family Myxinidae; genus Myxine; species Myxine glutinosa. The sequence goes on from NC_136264.1 coordinate 110,825,104, forward strand.
GTCGGGGACCGGAGCGAGCTGTGAACGAGATCCTTGGGACCATCGCCTGACCATCCACAAACCCTGTGTGAGTGAGTCTGAGTGCGACTGAGTGTGAACGGGCCCGTGTTCAGGGATAAATTAAGACTGTTATAAGGCTGCCCTGTGTATCTGCTTCTTCCTCTTCACTGTACATTGCTTCTGCTTCTGCTTCTTCTTCTTCTTCAGTGTACAAAGTGTGTAATAAATTCCTTGTTCTTCCTGTTTTCCTCTTAATTCGACCGTCTTAGTGATTTCTCCATTGGGTAAGCGTGGCACGATCAGGAACCGCTCCAATCGGGTTAGTTCCCGTTAACGGCCCGAATCGCGGCTCGCTTTCGCTTGGCGTGTCCACTGAAACCGTGGTTCGGGTGGGGTTATTTCCTTGCTTCCCGGAAGGCGCTGGTACTTAGGTAATATGACCAATTCGACCTACCACCCTATTCAGCGCTGACCGGAAGGAACGTAATAGCCCCGGATCGCGTCGGCTAGTAAAAAGACAAGGGGATTAATCCACCCTTGGTAAGGGGAAGGCCGACGTTGGAGATCCGCAACAATTATGTCATCTACACAATGTATTTACTTCTGATAACGTGATTGCATGTGCACATGGGAAATAGTTTGAAATGTGTTATTACATCTCATGTAAAATGTACACACACACACACATACACATGTCCCACATGTATATATACCACATCCCACATGTACATACATGTTTAAAGTGTACGTGCACCTAACTAATAAAATAAAAACGAAGAAATATCTCTCGGTATTTTCCTGAAACTCGGTGAATTCTCTCAGTTTCTCAGTGAAATTTTTCCTTTGGGCGGTGTATAATCGCTCCAAACGAAATATCTCTCAGCAATTTCCCGTCTGTTAATTTATTTATTTTACATATGTGAATTACACGTCCATGCACACGTGAAATGGAGTATGTTTTTGCACATGTGAAATGAACACGTGAACCTTTACTTCCGGATAATAATGTTGAATGAATAAGAACGAAGAAATATATGTCGGCATCATTGTAGATGTTTTTGTGACGACTATCATCAAACGGAAATGTAATATATCTTACCGGAAAAGAAAAAGCGAATTTTTAATATACGTCGACATTTTCCCCGTCTTGTCGGGCGGTGTATGATACATTGTGGCGCGATTTTTAAAAATATATCTCGGCATTTTCCCGTGAATGTTCTCAATTGTTTCTGACACCGAGTCTAATGCCATCGATAAAAATGAAATCAGATGGTGAGTTAGATTGGAGATAAAGGCGTGAGAGAGACTCAATGGCCTTTATGTTACAGGCCTTTGAGAATTCATTTCGTTCTATAAACGGAAACTTTCATCGGATTTTATTCCCGTTTTTTTTCCACCGAGTCTAAAACTATGATAGCGACTGTGAAAAATGAAATGATATATCGAATTGGAGTTGAAATAAAACTTTGAGAGAGAGCAAGACACCATGGGCCTAACTAAACAGGCCTCAAAGCTATGCGAGTTAATAAAATAGTGGATATTTGTTTATGAAGCCTCTCCCAGAATGGGTGGAGCTACTCTAAACGGAGTATGCCACACCCCCGGACAGACAGACAGACAGCATCACCTACGGCTAATATAATATAGAATTATAGATAGAGCACTGGAGTATCAGGATGAACCTGGATGCCAAAGATGTTTTTTTTATTCACATTGAAAATTGTACTATTTGTTATATTCGGTGGAATTAGCATGATCTAGTATCTCGGTGGATGTATTAATGGATGTGATATATTCACCTGGCAAATGGTATATCGATAGTTATCCTCTGTGTGATTACGTATGTTACTTGGTTGTTAATCGCTAACATTTTTGCAGCCAAAAGCAGCGAGGACCGTAAAGCCAAAGGTTGGTGCTGAAAAGGTTATCCACCCGTACAGCCGCAAGGCATCACAGTTATGTCGTCAGATGCACAAGATGCAACGGAAAGAGAGGTGAGATGTACAATTCGAGTTTTTCACAAGCTTGTATTGAAGTGGGTCGAAGCATATTGTTTGAGGAAAATTTGCCACTAAAGCTGGGGATGCTTGAGAATTTGTAGAATGATAAAAAGATGGAGCTTTTGGACCCACCCCCAATCCAAATCGTTTTCTATTTCGGTTGAAGATCTTATTTCCTTCTAACACCATGCCAATATCATCCAAGACCGTTTTTTTTGTTTTTTGTTTTTTAAGACAGAGTTGAGGCTCATGGATGAGCACGAACACGGAACGGATCAGGAGGAAACATATCAGAAAGGACGGTCCAAAGATAGGGAGACACACCAACACCAGCGTTGAGGGACAAAATAGAGGAAGACTTGGAGGGATTTATGTATTATCTTTGTAAATTTGCATGAAAAGCATTTTGATGAATCCTCCAAAGCAAGGAGATCAGCAATATCGCTTTTGTATTTAAGAACAAATGAATCAGCTCCCACCATTTATTACCAGGCTGTTTGCTAATGGCATGGAAGATCTTCAATATTCATGGCTGGCTGGTCTCTTTGCCACTCGTTAATAACCTTCTGGCTCTGCTAACCTCATTGTCTTGTGCCTTTTTTCCAGGAACAAGACTGAGCGGGCAGTAAAACTTGGCATCATTGGTGAGGTTATGTTTTGTGCCTGTAACACTTTCATTCCCGGCTACTCACAAACTTTTAGTGCACTTTATCTCAGCTCGATAGAGCTGCACCTTTATCAGATTTATTGCCTTGGCAAGGATACCACTTCACTTCCTTTATGATGCATACAAGTTCTCATATACAAGTTGTACTGGGCTTGGTGATTTTCAAAGTGCAGGCAAGACGACTTAACTTCCTGGAGGGATAAACGTGCATAGAATATTTAACGATAATCATGACGTCATAGGTCATGTGGTACAGGCGGCATCTTGGAAAAATCGAAAAATGTTGCACCTCTATATATCTCCAAAACGGCTCCATGGAAAAAATTGAAACATGGCTCATTGTAAACAACTCCATATGTGGAATAGGTGTTGTTAACGATGACGTCATTGGTGCCATAATTATGACGTCATAATTCGACAGGGATAACGCTTAGTCTGATCAGTTTGAAATGTATTGAGTGTGATCTATGCAACAATTATATTAGAGAATATAAATGTATGATGTCATCGCTCACGTGGTCTGGCAGCCATATTGGATCAAAGAAAAAAAAATGTTCAAAAACAGAAGAGTTGGCTCGCAACAAGTTGACTGCGCAGGGTAAGTATTCTATGAATATCATCTAGTTGCAAGAAGGAATCCGGCCATTAACAATACATACATACACATACGTGCACACACGTGCACACATAAACACACACACACACACACACACACACACACATACATACATACACACATATATATATATACACACACACACACACACACACACACACACACACACACACACGTACACCCACATATATATATATATATATATATATATATATATATATATATATATATATACAGACTTGGCATTTAATATGGAATATATATTTTTTCATGACTTGGATTTACTTTCTGAACTCAGTATATCAATCTGGTGAGTTTCTTTTACCCTTCGGTGATGTCTTTGTTGAAAGAACCATGTCACTGATTGTCTTTCGCAACAAGAAGTCAATAACAGGATTATATCACAGGTGGCGTGACAAAATGTAAGGACAGGTACATTTGACGATTGGCTTCACAATCGGGTATATAAGGGTTGTTGCGTTCTGTATTAGTGGAAAACAACTGCTGCACGTCTACAAAAGTTATTGCCGCTTCCTCTGGAGATGGTCCGTCAACTTGACAATGCTGTTTGTCATGGAGTGTTGGCCTTACGAGATTCTGGCATGAAACAGCGTGCTATTGCCTGGCAGTATGGCATCACTCAAGGTCAGGTGTCAAAGATCCTCAAACAAAATGCTCAGAGGGGTGTCCCTACTCCAAAACCGAGGCCAGGACGTCCACGCAGAACCACAAAGAGAGATGATCGCCAGCTGCACCGGTTAGTCTGCAATGGCCGTACCAAGTCAGCTAATCGGCTTAGGGCTGAGTGGCAGCAACTGACAAATGTGCCTGTATCCAGAAGGCTAGTCAACCAACGACTGGTTCAAGCAGGGTATCGTGCCAGGCGTCCCTTGAGAAAGCCACGCCTGACCAGACAACACAGCCAGTGCCGATTGCAGTGGACCAGAGAGCACCGTCAATGGCAGCCAGGACACTGGAATCACGTGACCTTCAGTGACTAGTCTAGATTTCTGGTCTATCGTCAAGATGGCCGTGTCCGAGTGCACAGACAAGTGCATGAAGCCCACAACGAAGATTGTATAGTGCCAAGAGTCCAAGCTGGAGGTGGTGGGGTGACCGTTTGGGCTGCTTTTCATGCAGGGGGCAAAACTGACCTGGTTGTTCTGAATGGAAACCTGAACCAGTTCAAGTACAGGGTCATTCTGGAAGAAACATTGCTTCCATTTGCTCGTGCAGCCTTTCGAGGAAGCTTTGTCTTCCAAGATGACAATGCACGGCCTCATCGTGCTCGCATGATCCAACACTTTCTTGCTGACCGTGGTGTAGAGCATATGGAGTGGCCTGCCATGTCCCCGGATATGAATCCGATAGAGAACTTGTGGGCAGAATTAACCCGTCAAATCGACAATTTGGACCAGCAGCCTACCTCTGTGCATGAATTGCAGCAGACTATTGTCACTGCATGACAAGCGATTCCTGTCCAAACCTTGGCAAATCTCGTGAACAGCATGCCTCGACGTATACGTGCTCTCCTGAATGCTCGTGGGGGTTACACGAAGTACTGAACTGTAATTTTACTGTCCGTAATCCCAGTCATAATTTTGCTTTTGTTTTTGTTGAAAATTTTTTGGGCTAATGTGCAAAATAAAGAGATACTTCTGGAAAACGTACAGAAGTTTAACACTACTGTCCATGAATTGAGTTCGATATCAGTTTACATCACTTTCAAGGATCAATTTATTTGCTTCGAAATGTCAAATGTGGTTTTTGTTTCTTTTAAAGGTCACATTAACAAAATCTAGAATAATTTCAACATAATTCCAATGAACTTTTGGTTCTACGTCATCTTGAAAAGTAAGTTCACCCCCACAAAAAAAATATTCCATATTAAATGCCAAGTCTGTGTGTGTGTGTGTGTGTGTGTGTGTGTGTGTGTGTGTGTGTGTGTGTGTGTGTGTGTGTGTGTGTGTGTGTGTGTGTGTGTGTGTGTGTGTGTGTGTGTGTGTGTGTGTGTGTGTGTGTGTGTGTGTGTGTGTGTGTGTGTGTGTATACGTATATATATATATATATGTATATTGTCGCGATCCCGTCTGGGGAATGTATCCCAGCCCGGAATACGGACGTAAATGTCCGGGCTTCAAGTAATCCACGGAGTGGACAAAAGAGACGTAATCAACACAATTGTGTTTTAATCGGCCTTCTAGGGGTAAGGCACGATGCTTTATTGGCTCGATCACAAAAACCCTGAAAGGTAACAAATGGAATAGGCTGCACAAGCCTGCAGGAACGGTCGGCCACAGACGCTCCCACGAGACGCAGGTAAGATCCTCGCGGCTCCAATCGACGAGCTCCGGGACTCCAAGGATACCAGGATGGAATACCACACAAGGCCGCCAGGAACGGTCGGCCAGGAGCTCCAACACGAAGCAGGCAATATAGGACTCACAGTTCCAATCTACGATCTCCGGGAATCACTCGTTCTCTTCCGGAATCACTCACTCGTACAATCCATAACTATAAACGATCAGCACAACTCGCTGTCGTGAGGCGTAACGAAAGTCCCCTCGCCTCGAGGCCTCGAACCTCCGAGCTGCGTCCGTCTCATCAGATGGCGGCCGCGCGCTCTGACCCTCCACCAATCACGTCCCGACTCGCCTCCCAATCGCGTGAGGCTCCAAGGAGGTTACGTCAGTGGTGGGCGGGGCACTCATTTGGGTGAGAACAAAGGTGGTTTCACCGGGGGTTTCTCACAGTCCTCCCCCCCTAAGTAAAAACCCCGTCGAATAGACGGCGTTTTTAAAACCAGTATTTGTAGTAGGTGCAAATCACATGGCAAGATGATGGCGGGAATTGCTAACAGGCAATTAACGCAATTAACAATTACTAACACTTGTTAACAATAATAACGAAACAACGCAACAATACAACGCAACGCAATGGCGCAACACAATAACGCAACAATAACGCACTTATTAACGCAACAGGCAATTAACAGGCGTTAACAGGGTAAACAATGAACCAGTTTTGTTTTTTTTTTCCACACACAATATTAAACACCATACCCCCATTAACATCTACCCCACAAGAGTTACACTTCACCCAAAGCACAATAGAGAAACAAGGGAGCCAAACTCAAGGTGGGGAAACATTTACAGGAGGGAAACGGACCGAGACCTAGAGCGGCGGGTTCTCCTCCGGTGTCGAGAACGACAGTCATATGCGTAATGACCCCTTTCACCGCACTGGTAACATCGATCTTTCGGGTCGAACGGCCTGCGGACCAAAGAGCGTCTGAAACGAGGCCGCCGCGACATGCCATTCGACATCTCGACGCACACACGCGATCCGCAAATTAACCTTCCATCAAGGGCTCTGACCGAATCTTCAGCATCTCGTGGCTCTTCAAACTCAACAACTGCAAATCCAGGTGGGTTTCGAGCAACCCATACGTTGCGGAGTGGTCCGTAATGTTCGAAGACCCTCCCTAGCTCGGCTTTCGCTGCTCCATTGCCCAGGTTTCCCACATATACCTTAGCATTAGCGTTCCTGCTGAATCGCGACATGGCGGGAGCGGTCCCTGAGGAGCACGGCACCTGAGGTTGGCTTGACGGGAGGCTCGGGTGGACTTCAGCTGACGCAACGTCACCGTCGGAAACTGGAGTCGAGGCGCTAGGCTCCTCGGGCCAGAGTGAAGATATGTCTGACTCCGCCACTCTCTCCGCCTGTTTACTCTGGGCTCTAGGGACCCCCCCACAGGTCAGAGTCAATGACTCCTCCCTGGCTATGGCATCATTGCCAATCAGCAAGGAGACCCCGGGTATAGGGTAGTAGGGTACTACCACACAGGTCACTGGACCCTTAAAAATGTCACTCCGGACCTCGAGGAGGGCAAGGGGGTACCGGCCAAGAACCCGGTCAATGCCCCGAAGGAGGGTATACTCGCCGGTATAACGCATCTGAGAGGCCGGAACTACCCCCACCCGGAGAACACACCGTGTCGCCCCAGTATCCCGAAGGTATTTGGTCTCAAACTTCAGCATCGAATCGGGGCCACCCACTAAGGCTGTCCCTGAATACTCCTGATGCAGTGGATGAATGGAATTAGCCCCGGTGGCAGTGACCTCGGTCACCGATGCCACCGTCGTGTGCGAGGGCCCGGCGGATGAGTTCCACTGATCTCCCTCCGACTTAACAGGAGGGTTGCCTCGGTAGGCCGGACTGGCGGGATTAGAGAAACAGCGGTTTTCACCGTGCCCCACGCGTTTGCAGAAATCGCACCAGGGCCCTGCCCTGGTCTGCGGCTCGCGAGCGCCCCCAGTGGAGGTCATCGGAGAACCCTTCCCCTCGATCCAGCCGCCGGGCAGACGGGGGGCGGTCTTGATCGCAGACTCCTCCGTCTTACGAAGCGACTGCGTGACTTGCAGCATTTTGCACGACAAAACATGTTTATCAATAAGGTTGACGCAGTCTGCCAAGGAAACAGTGTCCTTGTCGACAAGAAACAATGCTAAGTCAGGCGGAAGCTGTTGATCGATACGGTAACGCACCAGGAGTTCCGCAACCGCTTGAGGTAACTCCACCTTGCTCCCCTTGAACCATCTCTGCAGCTGTTCCAACAAGGCCCGCGAATGTTCCTCATAGGTTTGACTGGACTCACGAGTCCAGCTGAAAAAATTTCTCCTATAAATACATGCGGACACCGCATAGGCATTCAAAATCTCGGCCTTCAATGCCCTGTATTTGTTTGCGTCCTCGGTTGCCATCCTCGCATATACCTCCCTCGCCTTCTCAGATAGATGGCTCACAAGATGGCCGACCCACAAGCTCTCATCAATGCCACCGGCAGCCAACAACTTCTCCGCCATCTCCAGATACGCTTCTGGCTTCGTGTCTCCCGTCCAGTCCGGCAAACGAACATGAACAGTTTCCGGGACTCTTGCAGCAGACCCCTCTGCCCGCAGTCGTTCAGTCAACATTCGCAACTCATGCTCTCTGACGCGTTCAGCTTCTGCTGCCGCATGCTCTCTCGCTGCTGCCGCACGCTCTCCCTCTGCTGCTGCCGCACGCTCTCTCTCTGCTGCCGCATGCTCTCTCTCTGCTGCTGCACGCTCTCCCTCTGCTGCTGCCGCACGCTCTCTCTCTCTCTCACGCTCTCTCTCTGCTGCCGCATGCTCTCTCTCTGCTGCCGCAGCACGCTCTGCCTCTGCCCTGTCATTCTCCCTGTTATACATGTCAAGTTGTTGAACCGGAGTCAGCCCGGTCCAGAAGGGCGAACGCATGCATTTAGTCATGATGGAATCGCTTCCTAACATCTCGGGTTGAGTGACTGGGTCAAGGCTGCTTGCGTCGCTCACCTCGCCACCCACGTGACTGTCAACATGATCAGGTTGAACTCTCACTTCCCTGGTCGACATAGCTTGGCTACGAGTTATCATACGACCAGGCACAAAACACAACCTCAACACAACGCTCAAACACAACGCTCTGTTGGGGAAATACGACACAACTACGCAATATCACCCGCACATCAAATTGCCAATGAGAAAAATACCACGTACAAATACTCACGTTTTTTTTTTTTTTTCGGTTGTTTGGAGGGATCCGAGGCTATTCGCTTATTCTTTGTCGGTTGTTTGGAGGGATCCGAGGCTATTCACTTCTCTGCCCAAGACAGCGTCCTACGGCGAGAAAGTTCCTCCCAGACGGCGTCCGCTGGTGAGAAGGCGATGAACAGATGCCAGAAGATGTCGTCCACTGCAGAATTCCCGTCTCAATCGAATGGCTCTTACTTGAATGATCCCGGACGGGCCCCCATTTGTCGCGATCCCGTCTGGGGAATGTATCCCAGCCCGGAATACGGACGTAAATGTCCGGGCTTCAAGTAATCCACGGAGTGGACAAAAGAGACGTAATCAACACAATTGTGTTTTAATCGGCCTTCTAGGGGTAAGGCACGATGCTTTATTGGCTCGATCACAAAAACCCTGAAAGGTAACAAATGGAATAGGCTGCACAAGCCTGCAGGAACGGTCGGCCACAGACGCTCCCACGAGACGCAGGTAAGATCCTCGCGGCTCCAATCGACGAGCTCCGGGACTCCAAGGATACCAGGATGGAATACCACACAAGGCCGCCAGGAACGGTCGGCCAGGAGCTCCAACACGAAGCAGGCAATATAGGACTCACAGTTCCAATCTACGATCTCCGGGAATCACTCGTTCTCTTCCGGAATCACTCACTCGTACAATCCATAACTATAAACGATCAGCACAACTCGCTGTCGTGAGGCGTAACGAAAGTCCCCTCGCCTCGAGGCCTCGAACCTCCGAGCTGCGTCCGTCTCATCAGATGGCGGCCGCGCGCTCTGACCCTCCACCAATCACGTCCCGACTCGCCTCCCAATCGCGTGAGGCTCCAAGGAGGTTACGTCAGTGGTGGGCGGGGCACTCATTTGGGTGAGAACAAAGGTGGTTTCACCGGGGGTTTCTCACAATATATATATATATATATATACATACATACACACACACACACACACACACACACACATAATATACTATTATGAATTTTGGGTAGGGGGATATATAGATCCAGGTAGATCTGTGTAGGTATTATGCTCTGTCTGTCGTGATAGGGAATCTTGATGTAATAAGTTCTGTCGCCCGAATTTCGGATTAAGCTTGTGTCTTCGTCCCTGCCATGAGGGGGCGGGGCTTCTTAACAAGCGTAGGGATTATGTTAATTCCCTTGTACGTCGTCCCCTCAGTGATAACCTATTTGTCCCGTATGGCAATGCACTAATAGACAGTAGATAGATCCATTAGTGCACACTAATTAAATCCCCCTCCGCACATGACGATAAAACTGACGGGAAGAGCAGACAGGAAGCGGTCACGCACGACCCCGGCATGGCAGGCAGACATCGGACAGGCAGGCTGAGGCCACGCCCACCTCGGGATGGATTAACACCATGGCGCAAAGCGCTCGGCCAATGAGAAGAACGGACTCGAGAAGAACATTCGAGAGGTCGAGAAGTGAGGCGGGGATTGGAGAAAGAGGGCTTGCGTCATGAGGCGCTTGACAAAACGACGGGCGAGCCGACATTTTCCCTTTTCTGGTCCCTGGATCCATCCTGCCCGGACCTCTGTCTCGACCCTTCTTCTTGCCCTTGTTCTTCTGCCCTTGCCTCGCCCTGCTCGTTTGGTCCCTTCACCTTCGACCCTCTCGCCACGAACGTTGGGTGCATCAGTGGGCCGTGCCAAATCCGAGAGGACGTTGCATGGCTGCGGAGGTGGGTTGCACGCCCTCTCGCTCGCTTCGCATGGGAGGCCTTGTCGGGGCCTTCTTGGGCCAACGCCGGAGCCGCGCCTGGACGACGTGAACGGACCTGACTACTGATCGAGCTAAGACGCATCACGCAGAACACAACGTTTTATTTTATTGATTCCTCCTTTGTGTTGTTGTTTAAGTCTGGTGTGGGGATGTCCCAACTTAGGATTTAGTTTTTATCGGCGCGTTTACTTGTCCTAATAGTTCTTGAAAATAAACCTTTTTATTATTTTCCCTTTCTATTCAAAATCCGTGTTCGGTTTGGATTATTTCCCGCAGATTGAATACTGCACGCGGACGTCAAGTAAAATCCCGCTTCTTCTTCTTCCTCCCGTGCCTGTATTGTCAAATCCACCATTGATTGTCGCCTCGTTTCCATCCGTGATTGCTTGGTCTTCACTGAGGGCAATCGCACGACAATACATACACATGTACATATAAACACACCGATACAAACACACATACATAGATATATTATGTACTTGTAAGTACATGTAAAAGCTATTTTATATTTGAAGTTATAACCTTAACCTATAAGCAATGACTGGTCTTGAGTTAGGGCAGGAATTTGGCTATTCTTAGCGAAGGACATCATGTTATCTTTACCTTCCACCAATGAATGCTTGTAGATGGGACAGCCAGCTTGATGTCCATCCAAGGAACAGCTCACTTTGCCATGCAGTGCTCTGCTTACAAAGCACCAATCCAATAATTTATAGTCAGACTGAGAATAGAATCCAAGCTAGGCAGTTCAAAGGTAAATACGCTACCTCTGCACCTTCCTGTCAGATTGTGTTCTTCGGTAACAACAACCACGAGAATCCTTTTCCATACAGATGTCATGTTCTGAATACTGAGAATTTGGCAGCCAATGATATTGCAAAATTCTCAGGATGAACTAATAGTACTGGAAGCAATTAATATGAATGTCACCAATGTTATTGCGATATTCTGAGGACCAATGTTATTGAGAGATCCGATTCCTGTATGTTAATTATCCTGGCTCGTTTGTTTTTTGGTGCCGTGTGTTGCAGTGGTGCTTCTTTTTTGTTCAACCGTAGGCCAGAAGCTGGAATGGTTTCATACTCACCTTGATCCAATCAAAACTGCGTACAGCAAGCAGGAAGCATGTCAGCTTGTTGAAAAGTAATTTATGCCAAATGATGTAGACTGCGTTGGTTTCAGCAATTTCTGTTTATTTTAAAACCAATATTTTGGTTAAGCAATGCTTTTGTCAAAAACAATCACCACTGCTAGAAATGGAAGCCACTGTCGTTTGGTGTAATCATTTTGATTTTCCTGCCCATATCTAGTTACCTGAAACGATTTGAAAGCGAACTGGAACAAATTCAAATATTGGCAGAAATTGGGACCCGGCAAGGCCGACCACATGCTGCTCGTGAAGATGCCATCCGTCACACCAAGCAGACAGAACGCGAGCTCTACCATGGAAATGGCCTAGGTATTTTAGGCAAAATCACTGTGCCACATTTTAATTGATATGGATTTACATAAGGTTTTGTTTAACTTTACTGATTTGTTTTTGCTGGTGGCATTGTGGGAAAACTGGACTGGCTTCCTAAAAGTTGTGTGTTCAAATCCAGCTAAAGGCAGCATTATTGATTTGGAATCTATGCTTCTGGCTACTGAATTATTCTCAGGAGAATTGCAATGTCACCATGAGATTATTTGTAAAAATCCACCTTATAGTCAGGTTCACTTTGTCAATAAATTATATTTCGTTCAAAATCATGGTAGATTAGCAAACCTATACATTTTTGGAAAGGTTATAGCATAAGGAAACTAAAAATCAATGTTTACATTTGGAGAGATACCTGTATGGTGGCCATTTTGGATTTTCAAAATGGCCACTGTAAGTAAAATACATCTTTTGTTCTATTTCTGCCTCTAATTACCCTAAAAACTTTTTAAAATATACTAAACCTATATTTTCAGGGACAAGGAATCCAATGAAAGTATCAAATTAGTGCTATGGGGAATGGTAAGACACGAATCAAAGGTTTTGAATTGCAAAATACTGTCTTTATATTCGCGATAAGTTGCATAATCAAATACATGTTATCATTTTGTACAGGCAGTTAATAACATCAAGATGTGTCACAATAATTAATATCACCAAACATACACAGGCAGTCAGCAAAATCATATATACACATGCAGTCAGTATAACTTCACATCTACACAGGCAGTCAATGACAAAATATACACAGGCAGTCAATGGCATCAAACATACACGATTACAGAATATGCCATTTAGAGTTCGTCATCACTGTCCTGTGTGTCGTATCCGACAATATAGTCCGCATCGTTTTCACAGTCCGTTCCACACAAGCAAAGGTCGGTCAAATTGATTGGCAAATCGAATTGGTCGAATGGTCGATCGAATCGAATTCAATGAATCGAATCGAATCGATCGAATTGGTCGAATGGTCCATCGAAGCGATTGGTCGAATTGGTCGAATGGAATTGGTCGATTGGTCGAATTGGTCGAATTGAATTGGTCGGAATTGGCAAATGTAAACATTGATTTTCAGATTTTCCATGTAATAACGTTTCGAAAAATGTATAGGTTTGCTAATCTACCATGATTTTGAATGAAAAAACATAGTGAACCTGACTATTACTTATTAATTCATGATCTTCAGGGATGAGGTAATCTGCTTGCCTCAACTACTGTATTTTAGTTTTCATTGGATGCCAGTTCATGCATTTTGGCTGAGCCAATGCCCTCAGGGAAACTTGAAATGGGAACAAATATATTGCTGTAGTGGTCTGGTTCATCCCAGTTGCCCAGTCCTAAGCCGACGAACCGCATCAAAGAGAAAATTGCCGGACGTAGGCACGGTCTCGGATTGAGCGTCGACTGCCCAAACCCAATCTGTCCTTTAACAGACGTGTATAACTCCTATACTGATGACCAAGACATTCAAATTCACCCAGAGACTAAGTGTATTTATAATGTGTATTGAAAGAACAAAAGGGGTGGGAATACACAAGGAAAAGCAACACAATTGTTAATCCTCACTACCCATACTCGCCCCGAGTCAACGAAGGAACAGAGATCCTCATGTATTTAAACATTGTCGGGCTCATTCACATTTCTTGCAGTATATAGACATAATTGACAGGGCTGAAATACCGGGGCTTCCTCTGGCAGGACATAACTTCGTCCAAGTTGAGACATGCCATGCCGTGAACAGTTTGTGCCGCAGACAGAGCTGGCTTGAGGGGAGGGGTGATAAGGAAGGGGGTGTGTCCTGCAGTGGGCATGGCGATGAGCTATTGCAGGCAAATGTGTTGGCTGTGGAGAAATCCTTTTGCAGCTCGCATGTGGCTTTCCCCAACGACATCTCTTGGCATCTCCTTCCCCGTAGTTGGTTCCACCCTCTTATAGCCTTTTCCCACCCACTTTGCACCCACCCACATCCATGATGCTATTGGCCCTTCCCTTCCCTTCTGCCATTGGTCTGTGGGCAGGACAACCCTCTGTGACCTCTCACCCCTGTCTGTGACATAATGGCCTATCGGCGCATTTAAAGTGACATGAAAGACAGATTACGATGGGAAATAACATTAAAAGGGTATCAAAGGATCACAGTTTTACACACACACACACACACACACACACACACACACACACACACACACACACACACACACACACACACGCACACACGCACACACGCACACCACACGCACACACACACTAGGAGAGGGAAGTCAACAGCTTTCTATACACATTATGACGCACATCCTATATCACAATTAAATGACCTCAGATTATTGTGATACATGCAATAAGGGAAATGACTGTCGCTATGCTCTGCAGGTTGGGTTAGGTAAGGTTATTTGGGGTAGAAAAGATAACGAGTATATATGGGGGGAATAACATAAGATGGTGTGCAGTGCTAGGTTGAAGCACTGGAGGGAAGAAAGTGATTGAACCATCTCTGGAAGGCATTTTGACAGAAGCGAACAAAGGAGCAGAAGTTGCTATAAAACCTGGATTTTTGGAGTTTAACCAGGTGCAGGTTACTGGAAGAACATGTGCATCTTGGAAGAACTGGTGAGAGTCTGATGGCTGAGAAAGCAGACTGAACTAGCTAGACAGGAGGAGCAGCAGTAAAAAAAAAATAGGCTGTGGTGTGAGAGTAAAAGGCCTTGCACTTTGGCCTCATCATAGGAAATGTCAATTGCGACTTTAAATTCTACACAGAGAGAAATTCATGTTGCGGTGCCACCCCTTTTCCCCCATTGAGGAGCATTATCCCCATTGAGCTATCAGCAAAGACGTTGTCGGCTTTGAGTGGTTCTAATTTTTCAAGCAATGACTTGGAATGATGGAAGATGCCCAGTCTGTAGTTTGCTTAGGAAGCCAGATTTGACACATGGTCGGCCCAGGAGAGGTCACGGTTGAAGGTGAGGCCCACAAGTTGAACAAATTATACCACTTCCAATGGCTTGCCATGGAAGTTCACTTGCGAGCAGGTTTACTTGATCCTTCTAGAACTACAGGGTAAGACTCTTGATATTGGCCTGGATTTAAAGACATGTTCTATTTAACACCATGATTTAATTAATTAATATAAGCAGCGAGAGATGCAGCTGCTGTCAGCCTGTCAGTGGGGTAGTGTACTGTACGACTTTATGTGGAGTTATCCGCAAAAGGGAAAAGAGGATTTTCCAGAGCATCGGAGAGATTGTTTATGTAGAAAAGGAACGAGACTGGGCCCAAAACACTGCCTCGGCACACTCCAGCCTGCACTGCAAGAGGAGAGGAAATGCTTTGAATGATAGCGATGCATTAACTGCTTAAGTGGAGGAAGTCAGAAATCTAGGTGTGAAGGCAATGGCTTTTTATGCCACAAAGAGTGAGTTTGGCAAGCAGTGCAGAATGCCATATTGTGTCTAATGCCTGAGGTATGCCCAAGGAGATAGTTCTGACCTCTTGTTTGTGATTATATGGCCTCAAAACATTGCTGATAGAAGATCAGCAGAATATCCACAGTTGACTGACCAGAACAGAATCCAAATGATGGTCAGAGATGGGGCTGGTCAAATAAACTGCAGAAAAGAGGAAACACAAAGTCAACACCAATGATGGATTCCCATGACTTTTGTTTAGCATTTGAATTTAAGCTTGCTGCTCTGTAGTTTGTAGCATATTTTTGCACCTTTCTTGGGGATGAGAGTTGTGTTTGCTGACGCCCAATCAGATGGGTGGCACCCAAAGGAGGACAGGTTAAAGGGTGCAGCAGATAAGTCCGAGCAGCAGAGCATTATTTGAGAAAATTGTCACAAATGCTATCTGGGCTCATTGCCATAGCAGGGTCAAGGCTGGACAGCTGGTCTCTGTCTTCTTGGGTAAAGACATAAAGTCCCGTTGTTTCAAGGGTTAGATGGGGATTGAGTTGACTTAGGATTTGAAGGCAAACACTGAGTTGAGACATTCTGACTTATTTTGAGCAGAGTCTGTAGTAATGTTGTTTGAGGTGAGGGAGGGGATGCGGTAGGGGCATACATATGCCAGAGATATACTTTGCAAGGCAGCAGCATGACTTTGAGAAAGGATACTGACTGGAGAGTTCAGCTTTAAGTTTAACAAGATTTATTCTGGCTTGTCTGGATGGCACTTGTTCCAAAGCTTGTAGAGTTAGCTCAAGTTGCCCTCAATCGGGTAAGGTGTTTAAAAAAAAATGTGAAGCTGAGGCTCCTGGAGTAACTCGAACATAGCTCAGACAAATTGATTAGATTTTGATGAAGATCCGGATCCAGATCTGAATACAATAATTTTTAAAGTGATTTCTCACCTTTGAGAGATAGGGCCAAAAACTATATATGGCATGCTATCTCAAAAAGGTATGGATGGATTGGGACTAAACTTAGTAGATATGTGGGGGTGTGCAAACGACGGATTTATTCAACTTTGGTGAAGAACCGGATCCGATCATTTTTTAAAGTGATTCTTCACCATGGAGAGAGAGCCAAGAATCAAAGGGCCAAAAATGCATTGCATATATAGCATATCTCAAAACGTGGACAGATTCGGACAAAACCTCATGGACAGTTTTGTTGTGCGGCAAGGACGAATCGTTTAGATTTTGGTGAGGATACGGATACTGATACGAATATGAGAATTTTTCAAGTGATTCTTGACAATTTAGAGAAGGGACCAAAAAGGATATACAAGCATGGTATTTCAAAAAGTTGTGGATGGATTATGACAACTTGGTGGATGAGTTTGGTAGGTGACAAGAACAAGCCGGTTCAATTTTGGTTCAGGTCCGGATACATATCCGGCGTATCAGTGAGATGCAAAATGTAAACTGTTTAGCCTGGCAGAGGAATGTGCTCTGCAAATGCCATTCTATTACTTGTAAAAATGAAATAAAATGACAAAATTATAGAAAACAAGAGCAAAAATTGCTTTGCAGTACATGACCCTTCCGATGTGATATTTTCTCAGTCCAAAAAGGCCATAACTCCGAGAAATTGACAAAACGCCCTGAAACTCGAAATTGTTCTGTAACTTATCATAACAAAGTCATGTACCAAGTTTTAGTTGAATATGTTAAAGGGTATGGGAAAAAGTCTGAAAAAACACAGGTGGAGGGATAGACAGACAGGCAGATGGAGAGGAAAGCTGTAGTCCCCTCCGGCGAAACCGGTAGGGGAATTGGAACATAGCGGCTGCTGCATGTAGTTATCTGGACTCAGGAGAGTAGTTCTTTATATCATGAACTAACTTTGCTGCCTCAGTGAATCTTTTTAATTTATTTTCTCATACATGCTCCTTGTTCTGTTTTACAGAAATCCCAGATATCATTAATATCAAGCACTTCAGGATGTTCAGGTAATGGGGTTGTTTATTTGTTGTTGGTGTTATTATTGATGCACTGATACTCTTTCTGTATCAGTCATGCTTGAATACATTTTTGCCCAATGTCCTTTTAAGTCAATTTGCGCACTCACTAACACATTTGCACACATAAAAATGGAAGACATATTTGTGCATATTTGATCCCATTGCTTGCCAAAGCATTTTACTGCCAGAGCTTGAAAAGAGCCCCTAGTTTTGGCTCACGTGTCCTCTTTTCCAGGGAATGGGACGGAGATTTGAAGCAACTGCCAAATATCAAGATGCGAAAAGTGACAGCACGTGATGCTAAAGAAAAAGACAAAAAGAGCAAGAAAAAAATGGATGAAGATGTTGACGCAGATTCTATGGTGTCGTGACTCAATTGCTGTCATGTGCTTGGTTATGCATCATAGTGCAGAATAAGTCAGCCGTTCAGGACCCCTGATTTATCAGACTTTGTAATGGACTCGGATCTTGCCCCAATGGGAAAATCTCAAGGAAAATTAGTTTGGAAACCGCGCATTCAAACTCTCAGAGAAAATTAATTCTGTTTTAACAGGCTACCGAAATAACGGAATATTTTTGTCCTCCCATTGAGTCCGTTAAATGGGAATTCCAAAGAAGATGAAGTGATGAAGCCAAGCAAATGTTTCAAATTATTAATGGACATTCAAAGATTGCAGCTGTTTCAATGGAACTTTGTATTTAATATACTAGCAGAGTACCCGCCCTATGGGTGAGCGTGTTCTCAGCATGAAACACGTTCTTCTGATACATACCTTTATTTGGATGGTGTATAGGCTCCCTCCCTCAACTGACTGCTCCCTCACTTGCTCCCGGAAATAAAAAAAATAAAAAAACCCGGGTTACATGCATGAAGCAAAAACATGCCTACCACTTAGAATTCAAAACACCGTACTGCACTGGAAAACGTTAGTACAGGAATAGTGTACCGGAGAGTGGGGATGTGTAACACCCTCCCCCACCTAGGGGTGGTGCCACACGATACACGTCATTTACATCGAGAATTTGCAACCTCTCCTCCCTCCTTCCACCCCCCTCCACCTCCCCCCCCCCCCCCCCCCCCACCCTCTGACCTCCAAGACCACCGGCAAAGATAATTTAAAAAAAACACGCCTATACACTAATTGGGGTCATGCTGATCTTATGTAGCAAGTCTGGATGCAATCGGACCAGAACTGCAGGAGGAGTAGCGTGACAAACAATCACCGGTCCGTGAATAATAGTAAGGATTTACATATGTTCTGTGTATAACTATAATATAATATTTCCTACCACGGCAGGAAACTGAATAAAACAGCTTGTTTCATTGGTTATTTCTAAAAAGGTTCTTGGTTTTGATATCCTCCAGGGTTTTATATAGTTTACTCTTTGGTTAAATTTGATTTTTAATCTGTGATTAAATTGTGAATTTATGTTTGAGTTAATAAAATCCACTGAAAATATCCTCGAGTGAAAAATGAAAGAGAAGACAAAACATTGAAGAAAATGAAATGTTGATCCCACTGACACAATGAAAACTGTTAAAACCTTTGAAGAGTAAGACTTCGTTTTTGTTTACTAAATACAGTCGTGGCCAAAAATATTGGCACCCTTGCACTTTTTTCAATAACTCACAATTTTCTCTAAAAAAATTAATTTAAATTGACAAAAGTATTTGGTCTCCACAATTCTTCATTTCACTGTTAATATTACAGAACCTTTGTTTTTGATTCAGAACTTAATATATCCTTTTAAATCAGAAAATAAAAATAAATGGCATTGACAAAATTATTCACACCGTAGACTTCATATTTGGTAGCACACACTTTGGACAAAATAACTGCAATCAAGCACTACCTGAGCCATGAATGAGCTTCCTCCACCTCTACTGGCAGTTTGGCTCACTCTTCTTGTGCAAACTGCTCCAGTTCTCCCAGATTTGAAGGGTGCCTTCTCCTAACTGCTGTTTTCAGATCTCCCCACAGGTGTTCAATGGGATTTAGATCTGGACTCGTTGCTGGCCACTTCAGAGCAGTCTAGCGTTTTGTCTTGAGCCATTCCTGGGTGCTTTTTGAAGTGTGTTTAGGGTCATTGTCCTGCTGCAAGGCCCATGACTTTCGATGGACACAGCTTTCTGACACTGGGTTGAACATTGCGCTCCAAAATGCTGTAGGGAAGGTGTTCTTTTCTTTGAAGGCTTCATTTTGTTTTCTGTAAACATAGAGATGATGTGCTTTACAAAAAAAGCTCTAATTTTGTCTCATCTGTCCACAGGACATTCGATTCTCCCTGAAGGATTTTGGCTTGTTCAAGTGCTTTTGGCAAACTTCAGTTGGACTTTTTTAAGTCTCTCTCTCAGCAGTGGGGTCCTTCTCGGTCTTCTACCATAGTACCTCCTTTAATTGAGCTGGCAACGGATGGTGCGAGTTGAAACTGTCGTACCTTGTGTCTGAATGTCACCTTGAACCTGTTTGGCAGTTGATGTAGGTAAGGTGTCAGTTAATGTCACCTAAGGTGCTTTCTCCACCATTCAAACAATCCTTCGCTGCAATCAAGTTTTCTCTTGCGGCCACATCCAGGGAGGTTGGCTCCAGTGCCATGGGCCTTAAACTTCCTGATAACATTGCACATGGTGGACACAGGAACATCAACGTCTCTGGAGATGGACTTGTAGCCTTGAGATTGCCCATGCTTGGGTTCAATCTTGTGTCTGACCTCAGACAATTCTCTGGTTTTCTTTCTTTTCTCCATGCTCATTGCGGTAGACACAGTGACACAAAACAGCAGAATGACTCCTTTTCTCTATTCAAACTGGTTGAATGAGTGTTTTTATATTGCAGGCACCTGCAACTCACCACAGGTGAGTTCAATTCCAAAGTAAAGGAGAATCACCTGCTTGAAATCTAATTTTTTTCTAACACCTTCTAAAAGGTGCCAATAATATTGTCGTGTGGTTGGCTCGGTTAACACAAAGTGTCACCATGGATGGAATATCGAGCTTAATGAAGGCGTTTATTCAATCGATGGCTGTTCGATACACGGGCCGGGGGAAATACCGCAGCTTACCTTTCTGGCCCCGACGATGTTTTCTCCCTGTGGAAATTAACTCAAACCGAAACGAATGTGAAATGCACATCAAATACATATTTATAACGGAACCCGAGAACAAGGAAACGTGACGGTAAATAAATAATGTTCCTAAATCGGGATCCCGCACACAGACTTCATATGCAGGACGAATAGAAGAATAATAAAATAAATGTCTCGTGTTTGTGAATGCAAGCTTATCTCCATCTGACAGTGTCAGGGATCGTCTGGCTCGAGCGCGTCTTACGACGCAGCTCCGGTTGGCGCGAACTGCCTGGTCTTTGGTGCAAAGCAGCCCTCCGCACGATTGCTCGTCAGCGTTCCAACGCAAGCCTCACTCGTCGTTTGTACACCAACGCAAGGAAGAGAATCGACGGCGTTCCTTCTCTCCACCGTCTTTCGAACTGCTCGTTCCTCCACCAAGTCCGAAGCAAGAGAAGGCCCAGCGCGAAGGGACAGTCAGGAGCAAGAGGCCAAGGGAAGAGAAGAGACAAAATGCCGGTGAGCGAGTCATTTTGTCACTCGCTCGCGGTGTAACGTCAGCCCTCCTCTCTCCCAACCAGTGCCTCGTTTCTTGGTGGTCTTTCGCGCCTTCTGACGTCACCGGCGCTTGTCCTTCAATCAGCGACCTGCTTCTAAGTAGTTGTTTTGCGCCTTCCGCACTGATTGGCCGAGGTGTCATCGGTCGGTGGCCAATCGGTGTGTCGCTCTTTTACCTTCCTTACCCTGCCAATCGGCGCTCTGCTTGGTGCTCGACCCCCCCCCGCCCCCCCCCCCCCTGGCCAATCAAGAGCCCCTCTGGGCGTGGCTCCCCGTCTGCCTGGCATGATATTCGTTTTCCATGTTGGTGTACTGCGTGGCCGCTGCCTGTTGGTTTTTCCGGTTAATTCTTCGTCAGTCATTGTAAAGGGGGGGGGGGGGGGGATTTAATTAGTGTGTGCACTGAGGGCCTATCTACTGTCTATGGGATGTATTGCCATAAGGGACACTGCGATGTTCACAGAGGGAATGACACACAAGGGAATTTTACCCATAATCCCTGAACTAATTAGCATGCCCCACCCCCTCGTAACAGGGACAAATATCCAACTTATCCGACATCCGGGCTACAGGTCCCTGACTTACTGCACATCAAAAAGGTTCTAGCTACCCACGACAGACGAAGCATGATACCAACACAGATCTACCTAGATCTAGATATTCCCCTTCACCCTAAATTCATAACAATATTGTTTGGGACATTTTAGGATTTCTGTATGGAATAAGCTAAGATTTAGTAATTGTTTCAGTTTTTGTTTTGTTCGATTGCAAACCAAAGAAATACATATGTGGATACCAAAATATTTTTTTATTTCAACCATTTTCTGGAAGAAATGGTGCATTATTTGAAAAAGGTGCAAGAGTGCCAATATTTTTGGCCACGACTATACATGTTTGTGGAAGTAGGAGGAGATAGAGAGCGAAATGGTAACATACGGGCAATGGGGTAGTCGGAGTGCAGTTGGACACAAGGGAAAGCATGAACAAGACTAGAACGCCACTCAGTAGAGCGCATACTCCCACCGTGGGTCGTTGGAATAGTACAATTTCACAAAAGTTTGAGGGAGTAGTAAAGTGACAACACAAGACAAGACAACACAAGACAGACACTGCATATATATATATATTTAGAATATATAGAAGATCATGTTAAAAAAAACAAGGCAATTTCACTTACATTTTCGGATTCAGCGTTCAATTCCATATAGATGAGTGTATTTTGAGGCATGTGTGACTTCAAATAAAATTGTAAGCCAGGAAAAACGTTAGTTTCATTCCTTAGGGATGTAAAACTGGCCCAAACGTTTACAACATGTAAAACTGGCCCAAACGTGAAAACAAAACTCGCTCATTTTAAGTCGTACAAGCTAATGCGACCACTCATTCTTCTGGGAAGAATCCCATGCACATGCTGGTCACACTTATAACTCACCTAAGTCTTTATAAGTTCATCAAATACTGACACCGCGATTGACATTCGCTGAGGTAAATGTAATCTCTTCTGAGGTAAAAAAAAAAAAAAACTTTTAAAGCATTATACAAACGATACAGTTTATGAAACGGGGAAACTGAATACACACTTTGGTGGTTTTAAAATGACAGAATGTCTTTATTAGAAAAAAAAAGAACCTTGAAGACGACGCTGCTAACAAAATACACCGCTCTAACGCATAACCACGAGTTTAAACTACTTTTTTTTTTCTTTCTTTTTTGTATACTGAATCGAGGCTCGTGAAAGAGCTGACAACCGCGAGGGAAAGACAGCACGGGGGACCACGAGGGAAAGACAGCACAGGGGGACCACGAGGGAAAGACAGCACAGGGGACCACGAGGGAAAGACAGCACAGGGGGACCACGACGGAAAGACAGCACGGGGGACCATGAGGGAAGGACAGTACAGGGGGACCATGAGGGAAAGACAGCACAGGGGACCACGAGGGAAAGACAGCACAGGGGGACCACGAGAGAAAGACAGCATGGGGGACCACGAGGGAAAGACAGCACAGGGGGACCACGAGGGAAAGACAGCACAGGGGACCACGAGGGAAAGACAGCACAGGGGGACCACGACGGAAAGACAGCACAGGGGGACCGCGAGGGAAGGACAGTACAGGGGGACCATGAGGGAAGGACAGTACAGGGGGACCACGAGGGAAAGACAGCACAGGGGGACCACGAGGGAAAGACAGCACAGGGGGACCACGACGGAAAGACAGTACAGGGGGACCGCGAGGGAAGGACAGTACAGGGGGACCACGAGGGAAAGACAGTACAGGGGGACCGCGAGGGAAAGACAGCACAGGGGGACCGCGAGGGAAAGACAGTACAGGGGGACCGTGAGGGAAAGACAGTACAGGGGGACCGCGAGGGAAAGACAGCACAGGGGGACCGCGAGGGAAAGACAGCACAGGGGGACCACGAGGGAAGGACAGTACAGGGGGACCACGAGGGAAAGACAGTACAGGGGGACCATGAGGGAAAGACAGTACAGGGGGACCGCGAGGGAAAGACAGTACAGGGGGACCGCGACGGAAAGACAGCACAGGGGGACCACGAGGGAAAGACAGCACAGGGGTACCACGAGGGAAAGACAGCACAGGGGGACCGTGAGGGAAAGACAGTACAGGGGGACCGCGAGGGAAAGACAGTACAGGGGGACCGCAAGGGAAAGACAGCACAGGGGGACCACGAGGGAAAGACAGCACAGGGGGACCGTGAGGGAAAGACAGCACAGGGGTACCACGAGGGAAAGACAGCACAGGGGGACCACGAGGGAAAGACAGTACAGGGGGACCACGAGGGAAAGACAGCACAGGGGGACCACGAGGGAAAGACAGTACAGGGGGACCGCGAGGGAAAGACAGTACAGGGGGACCGTGAGGGAAAGACAGTCCAGGGGGACCGCGAGGGAAAGACAGTGCAGGGGGACCGTGAGGGAAAGACAGTACAGGGGGACCTCGAGGGAAAGACAGTACAGGGGGACCACGAGGGAAAGACAGTACAGGGGGACCGTGAGGGAAAGACAGTACAGGGGGACCGTGAGGGAAAGACAGTACGGGGGACCGTGAGGGAAAGACAGTACAGGGGGTCCATGACGGAAAGACAGTACAGGGGGACCGCGAGGGAAGGACAGTACAGGGGGACCACGAGGGAAAGACAGTAGAGGGGGACCACGAGGGAAGGACAGTACAGGGGGACCGCGAGGGAAGGACAGTACAGGGGGACCACGAGGGAAAGACAGTACAGGGGGACCACGAGGGAAAGACAGTAGAGGGGGACCACGAGGGAAAGACAGCACAGGGGGACCATGAGGGAAAGACAGCACAGGGGGACCGCGAGGGAAAGACAGTACAGGGGGGCCGCGAGGGAAAGACAGTACAGGGGGACCGCGAGGGAAAGACAGCACAGGGGGACCACGAGGGAAAGACAGCACAGGGGGACCGCGAGGGAAAGACAGCACAGGGGGACCACGAGGGAAAGACAGCACAGGGGGACCGCGAGGGAAAGACAGCACAGGGGGACCACGAGGGAAAGACAGTACAGGGGGACCACGAGGGAAAGACCAAATATGAAATTTACTATGAAAATATGAAAAAATTTACAACAAATATGAAAACTATTTTCATATCACAATGTTAAATATAGAATATATAGAAGATAATGTTAAAAAAAAATGAGCCCTATCTTCCAATGGTAAACAATCCTTCAAAAAATTCCTGGATCCGGAATAATATCCTGAGCTTCACCAAAAACTAATCAATTCTTCCTTATCCGAAGGGCAATCATCCCACCAACTTTCATCCAAATCCGTTCAGAACTTTTCCAGATATCTTTTTCACAAACACACGGACACGATCGAATACATTACTCCCTGGCGGGAGTAAAAATATGGGAAGAAATGGTAACCTGTAAGTAAGAGGGTTAGGCGAGGTGGGGTTAATGGAGGTACAAAATAGAATGGGCATGGATGATTGATAACAGCAGATGGTGGTGCACTGCCTCCTCAAAGTGTAATTGAACCACCTCCACAATTCAGTTCCACCAAGGGGAGGAAAGAGTGGCGGTGTGTGGGAAAGTGGAGATTGTGCAAGTTTCAATGGGAAGGAGTTAGTTACTGGAAGAACCCACATCGTGGAGGGTCGAACGGCTAAGAACGGGATGTAAACCGGAGGAGAGGCCTTATAAGAAAAACAAAAGGCTCGACGAAATAAAATGCAACCAGAAGCCCATCTACATCAAAAGTAGAGCAATGTTAATTGGAATTTTATTAATATGAACTTGTAACTTGCTATCCCTTTTAAATTTTATAATGTGGAACAAGTTCATCCCTTTATCTTGTTTCATGTAAAATGTCATTCAGCTGTTTCTTTAGGTATTATGTTTTTAGAAGACAACGTTTCCCTCTAAATGTGAATAAACTGGATTTTTGAAGTCAAATGTTTTACCTTCGCCCACAGGAGAGGGTATTGCATTTGGGTTCGTTTGTTTGTTTGCCACCTGGTGGTAGCCAGCCAGTATTACACTTTATCGTTTTCCAACTGAGTACCTCCACAAAGTATGGACAATTAGAATGCGAGTACGCCTGCAAGTATGTACCTTTATATTACGAGTATGTCTATAAAGTACGTACTTTTACAATGAGAGTATGTCTATAAAGTATGTACTACTAGAATGAGAGTATGTCTATAAAGTACGTACTATTAGAACGTGCATATGCTGAGAGAAGAAAGCACGGAACATGATTACATCTGTAAAATTAATATGATTGCAATGTGAATTTATACAATACAATTGAAAAGGTCTGTTTGTCCGCTGTGTGAACATAACCTTATGTCGTCAATGTAGCCCAGTTGCCAGGACATGAAACCTGGAAATTGTCAGTACTATAAGGTTTTTTGGTGGATTAGTAATGGTTAAGGGGTATATATGACAGAACCACCTTTTGCCGCTGCAGCAACTTTTGGCAATTTCCGTTGTTTGCGTTTTGTGTTAATGTGTTAATTTCCGTTAATGTGTCGTCTCCACTCCACACAAACACTCCAGCAAATAAACACCACACAATATCATCCAAACCAGTGTTGAAGATTGACAAAATACACCACACAAACATGTATTCAGTTTTATTGCAACACACAGTATACTTTATTGATAACTGGCAAATACTAACTGTAGCTTTGCTGATGGGAATCCTGAAATGTGGGAGAGAAAAAGAGAGGGGGGGCGGTTTTTGGAAGAGAGGAGTTGAAAGGAGAGAGAGAGGAGGGGGAGAAGGGTGGAGGGAGGGGAAGATATGAAGGGGGAGCAAGAAAAAGGGGAAGATAGAAGAGGGGAGGCAAGAAAAAGGGGAAGATAGGAGGGGGAGCAAGAAAAAGGGGAAGATAGGAGGGGGAGCAAGAAAAAAATGAACATAGGAAGGAGGGGAGAGCGTCGTTTCACCACACGTCTATATGCACTCTGGGAGGGAGGGGTGTGAGTAAGGCGGTGGGAGGGTGGTGAGTATGGGGGAGCTCGGAAGGGGATGGGGGGAGAGAGAGGATGAGGAGAGAAGGGGAAGAAATTACACCAGATATCACGTCCAGTTTAATGTCCCTCTGAGGAGCGGCACGCACAGTGATGAATCACCCTGCCTGTCAAACACTGGGATGGCAGTTTATAGCTGGGCGGCGAATCAAACCCAGACCAGACAACTTAGAGTGGCGTCCATCTCGGCCACTCTGTCGTGGTGTGAGGATTTGTTGCTATGTAACCACTGAAAACATTTTTAAATTGCCTTTTGAACTTGTAGTTCCTTTCCACATTCTAATCTTCATTTATTTTGCCTTCCTAACTTTGGGGATGTTCCCATGGAGATCCGAGCTGCTGATCCGAGCTTTGGGGATGTTCCCATGGAGATCCGAGCTGCTGATCCGAGCTTTGGGGATGTTCCCATGGAGATCCGAGCTACTGTTAGGAAAGCTTGTGGAGAATGAAGTTTGTAGAGTGCTCACCAAGTGGCTTAAGCACTCAAGCAAGCACTCCAAGTAAACGATTGAAGAATACTTTGTCATGCCTCCGCCGACGAGATCGCCGGAGGCATTATGTTTTCAGTTTGTCCGTCCGTGACAAGTTCTCGTTGCCGCGATAACTTAAGAACGGCTAAAGGGATCTTCGTCAAACTTGGCACAGGTATGTATAATGAGGTAAAGATGAACTGATTAGATTTTGGGGTCAAAGGTCAAAGTCTGTAATTGGTATCTAACTTGAGAACAGCTAAAGTGATACAATTCAAACTTAGTGCAGGTACGTATAATGATGTAAAGATTAAGTGATTCGATTTTGGGGTTAAAGGTTAAAGGTCAAATCTTTAATAGGTCTATAACTTGAAAACGGCTGAAGTGATCTAATTCAAACTTGGTATAGGTATGTATAATGTTGTAAAGATTAACCTATTATATTTTGGGGTCAAAGGTGAAATCTGTAATAGGTCTTAAACTTGAGAATGGCTGAAGTGATATAATTTAAACTTGGTACAGGTATGTATAATGATGTAAATATTAACTTATTAGATGTTGTGGCCAAAGTCAAAGGTTAAATCTGTAATAGGTCTAAAACTTGAAAACGGCTGAAGTGATCTAATTCAAACTTGGTACAGGTATGTATAATGTTGTAAAGATTAAGTGATTAGATTTTGGGGTTAAAGGTCAAATCATGAATAGGTCTATAACTTGAAAACGGCTGAAGTGATCTAATTCAAACTTGGTACAGGTATGTATAATATTGTAAAGATTAACTTATTAGATGTTGGGGCCAAAGTCAAAGGTTAAATCTGTAATAGGTCTATAACTTGAGAACGGCTGAAGTGATCTAATTCAAATTTGGTACGGGTATGTATAATGATGTAAAGATTAACTGAATGGATTTTTGGGGGTTCCAAGGTGAAAGGTCAGAGGTCATGTCAGATAAAAATGTGAGAACGTGTGAACAGCTGAAGGGATTTAAATTAAAACTTTGTACAGGTATGTATAATGATGTAAACATGAACTTGTAGCGGCTACCGCTGGGTTTTCACAATCGCCTTGCACCTATCAAGGACGCGGAGCGATCACCATGCCGGGCTCGTCCAGGACGCCCGGGCAGGCTCGCCCTCAACTTGCCAGGCCGCAGCCAGGACGCTGGGCCACGCCCCCTCTCGCCTTTCCTGGGCAAACGCTCCGGGATAATATGTATATATATTGCTGCCCGATAAACGGGCTTTTGAGAGTGCCTGAGTGTTTGGTTTGATTAAAGCAACTCGGATGAATTCCAGCTTTTTGTCGCGTCCATTCTTCCGATCGACGTGGGAGCCCCAGCTCCTTCATTGGTGACCTACCGACATGGACACGGCAGTCGCCCTTAAACTGCCTACCTTCTGGGAGGCTCACGCGGCGGTTTGGTTCGCACAGGCGGATTCCCTGTTCGCCCTGCGAGGCATCACGGCCGACGACACCCGCTTCCACCATGTGGTAGCAGCGCTCGGTTCGGCCACCGCGGCCCGCGCCCTGAGCCTCCTCGAGAGCCCGCCAGCCGCTGAAAAATATGGCGCGATTAAGAAGCTTCTCCTCGACGCTTTCGCCCTCCCATCGGCGGAACGCGCACGGCGCCTGCTCGACCTGCCCGAGCTCGGCGACACGCGCCCTTCCGAGCGAATGGACTACATGCTTTCACTGCTCGGCGAGCACTCTCCGGCATTCCTGTTCCGGGAGCTGTTCCTCCGTCAGCTGCCTAACCCGGTACGCCTCGCCCTGGCAAGCACGACGATCACAGATCCCCGGGCCCTTGCCAGAGAAGCCGACAAGATCTCCGCCGCAGGACAGCGCATCGCAGCGGCGACATGGGACCCACCGCCGTCCGACGCAACACCCATGGCGCCCGAGCACCCGGCACGGTCGACGACCGAACTGCCGACGCAATTGGCGGCCGCTACACCGAGCCGACCACCTCCAGCACGACGACCGGGGCCTCCACCTGACCAAGCGTGGTGTTACTATCATGCCAGGTTCGGACAGAAGGCCCGGACATGCCGACCCCCGTGCACCTTCGGCAGGCCGGGAAACGGCCGGGCCGGCGTTCATTACCAGCCATGAGCGCTGGCCACACGGGCAACTTACTGTTCATCACGGATAAAGCGTCCGGACGGCGCTTCCTGTGCGACACCGGCGCCCAACTGAGCGTCATACCCGCCTCTGACCAGGACAGGCAATCCGCGGTTTGCGGCCCCTCCTTGGTTGCAGCCAACGGATCGACCATCCGCACCTTCGGCCCGCGCAACGTCACCCTCTGCTTCGGCGGCCAACGCTTTGCTTGGACGTTTGTAACCGCAAACGTGCCCATGGCTCTGCTAGGCGCCGACTTCCTCTGCGCACACGGACTGCTGGTGGACGTCCAACGGCGTCGTTTAATCAACGCCGAAACCTTCAGCTCCCTGGTATGCACATTGAGCAGCTCCGCGCCGACCGAGCTGGCATGTGCCGTCCCGGCGGCGAACGAGTTTGCTCGCCTGCTCACGGAGTTCCCGGCCCTCACGCGGCCGACGTTTTCGGCCGTCGCAGTACGGCATGGGATCGAGCACCACATACCAACCACGGGCCCGCCGGTCTACGCCAGGGCCCGCCGCCTCGACCCAGCCAAGCTAGCCGTGGCGAAGGCCGAATTCGACGCGTTGGAGCACCTCGGCATCGTGCGGCGCTCCGATAGCGCGTGGGCCTCGCCACTGCACATCGTGCCAAAGCCGGGGGGTGGATGGCGCCCGTGTGGCGACTACCGCCGTCTCAATGACGCTACCACCCCCGACAGGTTCCCGATCCCGCATATCCAAGACTTCTCCGCCCGTCTGGCGGGACGGGTCATTTTTTCGAAAATTGATCTCATACGGGGATATCACCAGGTACCTGTCAGGGCGGCCGACGTCCCTAAAACGGCAGTCATCATGCCGTTCGGCTTATTCGAATTCTTGCGGATGCCGTTTGCTCTCAAGAACGCGGCTCAGGCGTTCCAGCGCTTGATGGATGGCGTGCTGCGTGACCTGCCGTTCCTTTTCGTTTACCTGGACGACATCCTCGTCGCCAGCACGTCCCGGGCCGAGCACCTCCTCCACCTCCGAACACTGTTCGGGCGCCTCAGCGAGCACGGCCTCATCGTCAACCCGGCCAAATGCCACTTCGGCACGACGGCCGTTGATTTTTTGGGCCACCACATCACCAAGAACGGGGCCGTGCCGCTGCCAACCAAGGTCGAGGCCATCACCACGTTCCCGCGTCCCCGCACCATAAAGGCCCTGCAGGAATTCCTGGGAATGGTGAATTTTTATCACCGCTTCGTGCCCCGCTCTGCTCAACTCATGCGGCCCCTCTACGAAGCCCTCCGGGGCAAGCCGGCCAAGCACGACATCGCCTGGTCCGCAGCAATGGATGCGGCCTTCCAAAGCTCAAAGCGGGCCCTCGCCGATGCAACACTGCTCGCTCACCCGGTGCTCAACGCTCCCATCGCCCTCACCACGGATGCCTCCGACTACGCGGTGGGCGCCGTACATGAGCAATGGGTGAACGGGGTTTGGCAGCCACTCGCTTTTTTCAGCCGGCAGCTCCGGCCGAACGAGCTCAAATACAGCACGTTTGACCGGGAGCTCCTCGGTCTACCCCTGGCCGTCCGCCATTTCCGCCACCTCCTGGAGGGCCGACCTTTCACGGCGTTCGTCGACCACAAGCCGTTGGTTTACGCCATGGCCAAGGTCACGGAGCCGTGGTCGGCCCGCCAACAGCGCCACCTCTCCGCCGTGTCGGAGTTTACCACGGACATCCAGCACGTCGCCGGCAAAAACAACGCCGTGGCCGACTGTCTTTCCCGGGCCAGCGCGAACGCGGTCCACCTGGGCGTGGACTTTGCGCTTATGGCGGCGGACCAAACCACCGACACCACGGTGCAAGCCCTCCGGGCGGCGGACACGGGCCTCCGCCTGGCCGACATCCCCTTCGCGGACACTGTCCTGCTCTGCGACGTCTCCCAAGGCCAGCCTCGCCCCATCGTGCCCGTCACCTGGCAACGCCGCATCTTCGCCTCCCTCCACGGCCTTACCCACCCGGGCCGGAAAGCTTCCCAGAAGCTGGTGTCGGCGCGATTCGTCTGGCACGGCCTTCGTCGGGACGTCCGCGATTGGACCAGCACCTGCACGGCCTGCCAACGGGCCAAGGTCCACCGACACACCCAGGCCCCGCTGGCACCTTTCACCGTGCCCGAACGACGTTTCGACCACGTCAACGTGGATCTGGTGGGCCCCCTCCCCCCGTCACGGGGGTTCACACACCTGCTCACCATGGTGGACAGGACCACCAGGTGGCCGGAGGCCGTTCCCCTCGTCTCCACCACCACCGCCGACGTGGCGCAGGCTTTCATCGCCACCTGGGTCACCCGCTTCGGCGCACCGGCGGACATCTCGTCAGACCGCGGACCACAGTTCACCTCCGAGCTGTGGGGCGCGGTCGCCCGCAACCTGGGGGTCAAGCTCCACCGTACTACGGCCTACCACCCCCAAGCAAATGGGTTGTGCGAGCGATTCCACCGCTCCATGAAGGCCGCGCTCATGGCCGGCCTTCAAGACGGCGGTTGGGCCGACCGGCTGCCGTGGGTCCTTTTGGGCCTCCGCACGGCCCCCAAGGAGGACCTCCAGGCATCCACCGCCGAGCTTGTCTATGGCCAGGCGCTACGCGTCCCGGGCGAATTCGTGCCCGACGCTACCAGTCCCTGGTCCGCAGCTCATCAGCGCTCGGACCTCCAGGAGGCCGCCCGACGGTTTGCCCCCGTGCCAACATCCCACCACGGTGACCCCCAGTCCTACGTCCCCCCAGCACTTCGCACAGCGGAGTATGTTTTTGTGCGTCACGACGCACATCGGGGGCCACTCCGGCCGCCGTACGACGGGCCCTTCCGGGTGCTGCGACGGGACGACAAGTCGTTCGTCATCGACATCGGCGGCAGGTCGGACCGGATTGCGGTGGACCGCCTCAAGCCGGCGCACGTGGACGTCGACCACCCACCACGGGTGGCCCTTCCGCCGCGGCGAGGCCGCCCCCCGTCCACGGTGCCCCCCACTCGACCGCCCACCACCACACCGGACCCCCTCCCACGACCCGCCAGGGGTCGCTTCGGCCGGGTCATCAGGACCCCCCTCAAATTGACCCTGCCGGTGCAAGTCGATTCTGGGGGGACGTGTGTAGCGGCTACCGCTGGGTTTTCACAATCGCCTTGCACCTATCAAGGACGCGGAGCGATCACCATGCCGGGCTCGTCCAGGACGCCCGGGCAGGATCGCCCTCAACTTGCCAGGCCGCAGCCAGGACGCTGGGCCACGCCCCCTCTCGCCTTTCCTGGGCAAACGCTCCGGGATAATATGTATATATATTGCTGCCCGATAAACGGGCTTTTGAGAGTGCCTGAGTGTTTGGTTTGATTAAAGCAACTCGGATGAATTCCAGCTTTTTGTCGCGTCCATTCTTCCGATCGACGTGGGAGCCCCAGCTCCTTCAAACTGATCAAATTTTGGGGTCAATACGTCAAAGGTCAGAGGTCACATCAGGTAAACATGTGCTGACTTGGGCACAGCTGAATGGATATAAATCAAACTTGATACAAGTATTATAATGATGTAATAATGTGGGTGGAGGCATATCAGTCGACGTCGTGCCGTCAGAGTGCCGTTCTCGTTTACTTTATATGAACAGATGTTTGGTACTACATAACTTTAAAAGACACGAAAACAAACATGACATAATAAGTTAACCGAAGCTTTTTGTGCTTTATTTCTCCAGGTAAATCACAGCAATAGAAAAAAGGAAGTGAAAGAGTGTGCATATATATGCATGTCTATGTAAGATCGACATCGATTGGTTCATCAGTGATGACGTAATTGGTAATCTGAACACCCATTGGTTGGCTCAGTCACCACTCTCTCTGGCTTTCATTGGCTGGAGCGGAGTTGACAGCAATGACTCACCATTTGCACCAACTCTTTGGCGGGAGGGGGGATCGAGTTCCCCCAAAGCTGAGGACTCACTATTTGCAGACATGCCATGGACAGCGGTCGGGGCAACACCTTTGATTTTTCCATGTTGAAAGAGAATGAGAGAATGTCCAAATTCCTTTTGACAACACATTATTGGGTCCATGGAATGGATGAAGGTTGCTTCTAACATACGTAGATGTAACGTACTCTGACCTCAGCTCAATATCTTAAACATATCTGTATTGTACTGGTCTGTGCAGACGGGGTGGGTATACAAGTGCCGTGCAATGGCAGAAGAACAACAAGAAATGGCCGACGGTCCTTGAACGTTCCGACATGCTCACACTGGTTGAGTCTTCACTCCCAAGTTCTTTCCTCGAATTGCCAGGGGGACATGCTGTTTGATAGATCAGCCAACCTTTGGATTGTACGGCCCACGTACCGAGCTTCACATCAGCACTTAAACTCGTAGATAACATTGCAGATTTGTGAGGTGGGCAGCACATCCTTGTTGACCGACGTGTGCAGACAGCGAGACGTGAAGATTACTCAAGGTTGCACAGCCAAGTACATGTTTGATACCGTATGTTTGATTTGTTCTGCAAACCTTCGTGATGATTGTCCTTTCCATGGCATCCTGATATATACCGGACATTTGTCAGGACCGATCTTGTGATCCTTTGTTGTGATGAGAAACTTCGGCACATATCTCTGGATTATATACTCCAGATAACCATCGTCACCGAGTATATTCATTATTTTGTCCATTTCAGCAGGAAGACTACAAGGTGAACAAATCCTCCGAGCTCTGTTCACAAGGATGTTGATGAAGGCAATTTAGTGTCTCGTGGAGCTGTAGGAATCCCAATGAGTGTATTGCCCAGTGAAGGTAGACTTCCGGTAGCTGGCCGTAGTGAAACCAATGTCTGAATCGATGTGAAACAATGACAATGACTTCAGGAGAACGTATGTTGGAAGCAACCTCCATCCTTTCCATGGACTGTATATTGTGTCGTCAAAAGGAATTTGTACATCCTCAAATTCTCTTTCAACATGGAAAGATCAACAGTGATCATTGCTGGATCTGGAGTCATTGCTGGTCATTTCAGAACAGTCCAGCGTTTTGTCTTGAACCATTCTTGGGTGCTTTTTGAAGTGTGTTTGGGGTAATTGTCTTGCTGCAAGATCCATGACCTTCGACGGAGACCCAGCTTTCTGACTGGGTTGAACATTGCGCTCCAAAATGCCTTGGTAATCTCCTGATTTCATGATGCCATGCACACATTCAAGGCACCCAGTGCCAGAGGCAGCACAGCAACCCCAAAACATCACTGAACCTGCTCCATATTTGAATGTAGGGAAGGTGTTCTTTTCGTTGAAGGCTTCATTTTGTTTTCTGTAAACATAGAGATGATGTGCTTTATGAAAAAGCTCTAATTTGGTCTCAGCTGTCCACTGAACATTCTCCCAGAAGGATTTTGGCTTGTTCAGGTGTGTTTTGGCAAACTCCAGTCGGGCTTTCTCAGCAGTGGGGTTCTCCTGGGTCGACTACCATAAAACCCCCTTTCATTGAGTTGGTGACGGATGGTGCGAGTTGAAACTATCGTTCCCTGTGTCTGTAGGTCAGCTTGACTCTGTTTGGCAGTTGATGGAGGTAATTTCACCACCATTCGAACAATCCTTCACTGCAATCTTCAATCAAGTTTTCTCTTGCGGCCACGTCCAGGGAGGTTGGCTACAGCGCCATGGGCCTTTAACTTCCTGATAACATTGCGTACGGTGGACACAGGAACATCAACGTCTCTAGAGATGGACTTGTAGCCTTGAGATTGTCCATGCTTGGCTACAATCTTGTGTCTGACCTACTCAGACAATTATCTGGTTTTCTTTATTTTATCCATGCTCATTGTGGTACACACAGTGACACAAATCAGCAGAATGAACTCCTTTTCTCCATTCAAACTGGTTGAATGAATGATTTTTATATTGCAGACCTGCAACTCACCACAGGTGAGTTCAATTCCAAAGTAAAGGAGAATCACCTGCTTGAAATCTAATTATTTCGAACAACATCTAAAATGTGCCAATATTATTGTCAGGGCCATTTTAGGATTTCTTTGTGGACTAAGCTAAGATTTTGTAATTTTTTTGTTTTGTTCCACTGTAAACCAAAGAAATACATTTGTGGATACCAAAAGATTTTTTAATTTCAACAATTTTCTGGAAGAAATGGTGCATTATTTGAAAAAAGTGCAAGGGTGCCAATATTTTTGGCCACGGCTATCTATTTTCATATACAGTATGTTGAAGTGACTGATGGTGTAATGAAAGCAGATCACATAAAACGGGAAAAAGTCGTGTAAAATATAAATTGCACAACATTTTCAGTGGGTGGGAACCCCCTGAAGCACTGCACAACACCGCAGGGACCAACGCAGGTGGGTAGGGTGACAACGTTGTATGTCGATTGATGTATTTTTGGTTGCGTTTTGCAGAGGGACAGTGCAGAGTGGCAGTGTGAGTATTTTGCTGTGTATCGCCATGGGTTGCAAACGAAAAACCAAGCAGCTTGTAGAATGCTCACCAAGTGGCTTAATCACTCAAGCAAGCACTCCAACAACAACAAAAACGAAACAAAACATTATCATGTAAACATTGTCTTGAATGTAAATTTGTAATTAAATTTTCAAAAACGTCAAAAGAGGCATTTACACCTCTACTAACTTGCTTGTTTTGCAAACATCGGTTGATAAGGAAGCTGGCTTCACAAGTGATTAGCGATGTATACAATGATTTGTAGGTATGAAGCTATATCGTACAGGCACTTGCGACCTGTATCAAGGCAATGCGTTTCTTTATTAGGCCGAATGGATTAAGCGCCCTGCGAGGTGCATGCGGGCTGACCAATGATAATGCCTGTATTTAATAAGGCTGTTAATTATCTTCAAAAGGGGTGTTGAAATTTACCCAAATACCCAGTTTTCATTCATACGCTCCCGTGGAGTTACGTTAGTATGCATGTAAAGTTTGGGGCTCCTAGGCTTCATGGTTTTTGAGTTATGGAGCAGACACACACAAACGGACAAACACCACTCAAAACGAGTCGTGGTGAGGGACGTCTGCAATCTCCGATTGCTCTTTCCATTTTTTTGTTTACAAAGTAGAAGCTCATGGAAGAGCTACAACACAGAACATGAACTGAACAGGAAGCCCAGAGTGGAAGGCAGGGTAAGGCACCAACATCAGGGTAGTCAGTGATACAAAAGACGAATGAGATCAACAGGAGCGTTGGGAGGAGAACAAGTTGGATACAACCTCAACCCCGTAAGAAGGGAAACATGGGGATGAAATGACAACGGAACGAATAGGAGGGAGAGCGGAGAAAACACAATAACCTTGAAATGGAAGAGAGGGCTTGGAAAGGGTTAATGAGGGTAGAAAATGTCATTGGTATGAATGACTTGAGGAGAAAGTGACCATCTTTCATCATCCAGAAAGTGAAGTGATCATGTTTCAGGGAGTGACCAGAAAGTGAATCATCTTTTAGCCTGGATCAAAGAGTGAGATTGAACAGACTGAGGAAGTTGGTTCCATAGGTGAGAAAATTAGGACGAACAAATGAGTGGAGATGAGCAGCGAGCCTGGGTTTTGGGAGTTTCACGAGAATAGGTTTACTGGTAGAGCACATGTACCCTGGAGATCGAAAGCTGGTATCGAGACAGAGCACAGGAAAGGTAGACTGTGTGAGACCAGAATGGAGGTTATAAAAGAGAGGCCATCGACCTGACTGTGATGTGGGATTAACAGGCCGAGTAAAGAGTCTGCAATGATTTTGATTTTTGAGGGTCTTGGTCTTCACAACATATAAGCATGTGCAGTTCTTTTGGTTCGCCACTTCAATATTTGGCTATGTCCATCTCTCTGTCAAAAATGAAGAAGAACCCTTGTAACCCACCCTGTTTAATTCTAAAGGGTGTTTCTAAAGGGTAATTATAATGGGTTATAGAGGGTAATTCTAAAGGGTTCTACAGGGTAATTCTAAAGGGTGATTCTAAAGGGTTCTACAGGGTAATTCCAAAGGGTAATTCGAAAGGGTAATTCCAAAGGGTAATTCTAAAGGGTAATTCTAAAGGGTAATTCTAAAGGGTAATTCTCAAGGGTAATTCTAAAGGGTAATTATAAAGGGTAATTTTAAAGGGTAATTATAAAGGGTAATTATGAAGGGTAATTCTGAATGATTGCAAAGGATATTTCTAAAGGGTAATTCTATAGGGTAATTATAAAGGATAATTATAAAGGGTAATTATAAAGGGTAATTCTGAATGGTTGCAAAGTATATTTCTAAAGGGTAATTCTAAAGGGTAATTCTGAATGATTGCAAAGGGTAATTATAAAGGGTAATTATAAAGGGTAATTATAAAGGGTTTTTCACCTTTTACCACCAAGCAATTCAAATCACCTCACCACCAAGTAATTCAAAACACCTCACCACTAAGTGATTCAAAACACCTCACCACTAAGTGATTCCAAACACCTCACCACCAAGTAATTCAAAACATATCACCAGCAAGTGATTCAAAACACCTCACCACTAAGTGATTCAAAACACCTCACCACTAAGTGATTCCAAACACCTCACCACCAGGTAATTCAAAACATATCACCAGCAAGTGATTCAAAACACCTCACCACCACGTGATTCAAAACACCTTCCACGACGTGATTCAAAACACCTCACCACCAAGTAATTCAAAACAACTCACCACCACGTCATTCAAAACACCTACCATCACGTGATTCAAAACACCTCACCACCAAGTAATTCAAAACACCTCACCGCCAAGTAATTCAAAACACCTCACCGCCAAGTAATTCAAAACACCTCACCACCACGTGATTCAAAACACCTCACCACCAAGTAATTCAAAACACCTCATCACCAAGTAATTCAAAACACCTCACCACCAAGTAATTCAAAACACCTCACCACCAAGTAATTCAAAACACCTCACCACCAAGTAATTCAAAACACCTCACCACCAAGTAATTCAAAACACCTCACCACCAAGTAATTCAAAACTCCTCACCACCAAGTAATTCAAAACACCTCACCACCAAGTAATTCAAAACACCTCACCACCAAGTAATTCAAAACACCTCACGACCATGTAATTCAAAACACCTCACCACCAAGTAATTCAAAACACCTCACCACCAAGTAATTCAAAACACCTCACCACCAAGTAATTCAAAATACCTCACCACCAAGTAATTCAAAACACCTCACCACCAAGTAATTCAAAACACCTCATCACCAAGTAATTCAAAACACCTCACCACCAAGTAATTCAAAACACCTCACCACCAAGTAATTTAAAACACCTCACCACCAAGTAATTCAAAACACCTCACCACCAAGTAATTCAAAACACCTCACCACCAAGTAATTCAAAACACCTCACCACCAAGTAATTCAAAACACCTCACCACCAAGTAATTCAAAACACCTCACCACCAAGTAATTCAAAACACCTCACCACCAAGTAATTCAAAACACCTCACCACCAAGTAATTCAAAACACCTCACCACCAAGTAATTCAAAACACCACACCACCACATAATTCAAAACACTCCACCACCAAGTAATTCAAAACACCTCACCACCAAGTAATTCAAAACACCTCACCACCAAGTAATTCAAAACACCTCACCACCAAGTAATTCAAAACACCTCACCACCAAGTAATTCAAAACACCTGACCACCAAGTAATTCAAAACACCTCACCACCATGTAATTTAAAACACCTCACCACCAAGTAATTCAAAACACCACACTACCACATAATTCAAAACACCCCACCACCAAGTAATTCAAAACACCTCACCACCAAGTAATTCAAAACACCTCACCACCAAGTAATTCAAAACACCTCACCACCAAGTAATTCAAAACACCTCACCACCATGTAATTCAAAACACCTCACCACCAAGTAATTCAAAACACCTCACCACCAAGTAATTCAAAACACCTCACCACCATGTAATTCAAAACACCTCACCACAATGTAATTCAAAACACCTCACCACCACATGATTCAAAACACCTCACCACCACATGATTCAAAACATCTCACCACCATGGAAACAAAAGTTTGAGGGAGTAGTTCAGTGACAACACAGACACTGCCCAGATATATAGATACAGTATATATATAGATGACTGTACCTGAGTTGCTGTTTTGTCATGGTTTACACCAATCATAAGACGAAGAATTATTTTGCACAAACGCATTTTGTAATATATGTGATATCACATTTTATAAAGAATTGAGGTTGAGATTTAAGTTGAATTTTTTTTTTTTTAATACAAAAAAATTCAAAACATTTCAAAACTAGAACATTACCACTCTGTCGCCAATATGCCTCCGCATAGTCCAAAAATGGGTAGATGCCATCACTCTACATATGTAAGGGTAGGGGATCACGTTTGTGAAGTTTCGTGCTGATCGGATAAGGTTCGTTTTTCTATCCAAGATAGCTGCCAAACCACGTGACCTATAACATCATTTTCAAACTATATGCAACAGTGCTGTTAGATGATATCTGCAAAATTTCACATCGATAGGGTGAGCAGTTTCAGATATATAATTATTTAATATTTTCGTTCAATCCAACAGCTGCCAAACCATGTGACATATGATGTCACAAATTTAATATTTCAATACAAAAGGGTCAAAGATCATGTGCATGAAATTTCAGATAGTTAGGATAAGAAATTTGATTAAAACATTTTTGGCTGGTATACCACTTCACCTATGATGTCTTCATTATCATACTTTTGTTCCCCATTGGGAGTACTTGACAATGTACCAAGTTTCAAATTGTTCCATTCATCGGTTTCCGAGAAATAATTTTTTTAATTTTTTGTGTTTAATCCAAGATAGCTGCCATACCACGTGACCTATGACGTCACAATTATCATAAAAACATTCTGCATGGGTATCACTCCCACCCTGAAAGTTTCGTGTCAATCGGACATATGGTTGCTGAGAAAAACGAGGTTTAGCCCATATGGACGGAGAACAACATTGGTGCATACCAGAAGTTTGGTACGATTTCAAAAACGTTTGAGGGAGTAGTTCAGTGAAAAGTCAACACAACACATACACTGCACAGATATATATATATGTGGCGGACACAAAAGCCCACTGGCGTGGTGACATCATTCCACGCACCGAGTGGGCGGTGGCCACGCCCGAGGGGTAGGCGTGGCCTCATGATATACCCCGGGCGACCAGCCCGGAGGGGTTTAGTGTTACAGTGTAGTCTTACAATAAAGACGTTTATATGTTACCGCTTGTCCGCTTCCTCCTTGCTCACAAGCAGCGCGCGTAACGCCGCGCTTTACTGGTGACCCTCGACGTTGGATCTGCCGGAGCGATCCTTCCACACGCGACGCCATCGCCATGGCCGCCTTCGTCAAACTTCTGGAATTTTGGGAGGCTCAGGCCGAAGTCTGGTTCGTCCAGGCCGAAGCCCAATTTCAGCTTCGGCACCTCACCGGCGATG
This sequence comes from Myxine glutinosa, assembly GCF_964187855.1. Lineage (NCBI taxonomy): Eukaryota > Metazoa > Chordata > Myxini > Myxiniformes > Myxinidae > Myxine > Myxine glutinosa. The sequence continues at coordinate 110,865,812 of NC_136264.1, forward strand.
ACACGCGCTACTGCCACGTCGTCGCCTCCCTCGGGCCCGGCACGGCCGCTCGAGTTGTGTCCGTCCTTCGCCACCCACCGGACGGCCACAAGTACGAGGCACTCAAGCGGCTACTCCTAGCCACGTTCAGCCTCACGGACGACGCACGGGCCGACCGCCTCCTGGATCTCCCCGAGCTCGGTGAGACGCGCCCGTCGGTCCGAATGGACCATATGCTGTCACTGTTGGGCGACGAAGCCCCCGGTTCGCTATTCCGGGCGCTTTTCCGTCGCCAACTTCCAGCGCAGGTTCGCCTCGCGTTGGCCGGGACCGGGCTAACGGAACCCCGAGCATTGGCGGCCGAGGCGGACAAGTACTTCGCCGCTTCGGACACGCGGGCGAGCGTTGGCGTGGCCGTCACGGCCTTCGACGCTGATGTTCCACAGCATCATCTTCTACAGCACGCTGATGTTCCACAGCATCATCTTCTACAGCAAGCTGATGTTCCACAGCATCATCTTCTACAGCACGCTGATGTTCCACAGCATCATCTTCTACAGCACGCTGTGGTTCAGCAGCATGCTGATACGCACCTCGTGAACGCCGCCACGCCCCGCCCACCGCCGCGGCGAAAACCGCCACCGCGGGGAAACCCGTCGACTCCACCGGCCTGGCGGAGCCAGCCGCACTCCTCCAGCTCCACCACCTGGTGCTGGTTCCACGCCAAGTTCGGCCACGAAGCTCGGCGGTGTCATCCGCCGTGCTCCTTCAACGGGTCGGGAAACGCCCGGGCCGGCGCTCAATTGTGGCGATGAGCGCCGGCCGTTCGAGCAGCCTGCTGTTCATAACGGACACCTTCTCCGGGCGCCGTTACCTGTGCGACACGGGAGCACAGGTGAGTGTCATTCCCGCCGGCACGTCAGACAAGCACGCCGCGGGTGGGGGCCCCGCGCTGCTTGCCGCGAACGGGACGCCCATCCGTACGTACGGAAAACGCTGCCTCTCTCTGCGGTTTGGAGGGCAGGTTTTCCGATGGACGTTCGTCACCGCCGACGTGCCCATGGCACTGCTTGGCGCGGACTTCCTGTGCGCTAATGGGCTCCTGGTCGACGTCAAGCGCAGACGGCTTGTCCAGGCCGAGACGTTCAGCTCGCTCGCATGTGCGTTGCCCAGCTCAACGAGCGGCTTGCCAAGCGGCTTGCCGAACGATTCGGTTCCGGCCACGTTGGTCTGTACGCTTCCGGCAGCGGACACATTCACCCGCCTCCTCGCCGGCTTCCCGGCCCTCACGCGGCCCACCTTCTTGGCGGGGGCCGTCAAGCACGGGGTGGCC